>NC_136423.1:17643750-18355625 GCF_052625555.1 Lactuca saligna | reverse complement strand
AAACGTGTTTTTTCTGTTTTTTGGACAAATAACTAAAATGCTCCCTGTGGTTTGCACAAATATCCTGTTTGGTCCCTATAGTTTATTTTTCACGTTTGGCATCCCTAACATATGCTTTTAATATGCATTTAGTCCCTATGTCCGTTTGTCGTTATCCCTCTCAGTTAATACACCCCACGAGCTTGGCACGCCGGGAGTATTTTTTGTTTTTAAAATAAAAGCCTTATAAGAACGATTTTCAAATACGAGATGAATTCAATCTTTATTCCCGACGCCTTCGACCTCTAGTCTTCTTCTCTGTAACTTGGTGATTTCAGAAATCGAAAATCGCGATAAGGTGTGATTTTGGTTATCCAACTGTTATACGAACTTCAACGACCAATAAACACCCTGAAAATTAATTATACTATTGTATTGGACAACTAATTCTAGGTTTAATAAATTCTACTGCTTGCTCTGAACATTTAATCGAAGTTACACCTAATTACTGAAATTGCAGGGACCACGATGTGGGTTTCTATGTTGGGTTGATGAAGATATGTGCGGTCATGTCGACTTAATGAAAGTGCTTCAAAAGAAAAACAAAAGGTTGAGGTTTTTGCTACTGTGCGGTTGGGTTCTTTTGTGACAATTCTAATTTAAAAATCGTAATGTACTTGCAATGTATTGGACTGTAGTTTATTGGAATGGTAGTGGAATGAAATGGATTGTAATTGACTTGTAATGGAATGTAACTGAATGGAATAGAATGTATTTTGGTTTTATTGTAATTGGAAGGTAATTTTGCATGAATGGAATGTAATTGTGTATTGAATGTAACTGAAATGGAATTGTGTAATGCAATTAGAAGATAATTTGGCATGATTGCAGAAGGAATGAAATACAAAAGATAATAACAAAAACATTGACACATTACAAAAGATCATCAGAATGTTAACAAAAGTTAAAGATGTTTTCAAAAGATCATCATAATGTCAACAAAAGATCATTATAATGTTAACAAAAACATCAACACATTACATAGTCTAAAAAACCATTACATTAGGCCACAAAATAAAACAAGTAGGATGCTTTTAGTCTGTTGTCTTGCTCTTCTTTAAAGTCACACTTGGTCTCTTCTTACCAGCAACACTTGCATTGCTTTGACCTACACCAGTTGCACCACTAGCTCTGCTTTTACCTGTGCCACTTGCATTGGTTTGACCTGCACCACTTGCACTACTATGACTTTCACAACTCCTTTTGTTATGACCATTTTTCTTGCATTTTAAGCATGTGACAAATTTCTCTTGCCTTGTAGCCCTACCACCTTGCACCATCTCTTCAAGTTCAACCACGGACTTCCTTCTCTTCTTCTTAGGTCTACTTGGTATTCACATTGGAGTTGTGCATGCAAATCTATTATAGGTATAGTGGGGTTACTTTTGACTTGTTGCATTATTTGCTTTCCTAAGAAATTATATGTATAAGTCTTCACACTCCTAGTTTGTAGGCATTTATGCTCTTTCACATAGGTTCTGACCTCCCAAGCTACATCTTGTTTCCACTTGCTTGCATAAAGGTTCTAAGGACATTTTTGGTCAACATGTTCAGATACACCAAGATCTGGAATGGTGCCATTGTAAATAGCCCTTATCCTGTTTTTGCATATTTTATAAAATCTATTTCCCTTATTGTGTCAACTGCATGCTTTTTTTTATCATATATTTTAGTTCTTCAACTATAACAAATTGTTGATACACATAAAAAGGATTATCAACAGGAGCCTCATTTCTTTCCTATATCATTCTTATTGCCTTTTTTTCTTTTTTATATTTTCACTCACACCTTCATCAGATGAAGAATTAGATGTCATTTCGTCTTGGTTTACTATCTCAATGTCACCAATATCCCTACTACATTGCTACATACCAATTGACCATGAATGATTACCTATCCACTCTAAATCCTTGTCAATGTGTAGAAAATATTCTTTCATATCAACCTCAGGTTCATCTATAATCTTATCCTCATCGATTAGAAAATCACTATCATCACTATCAGATAATTCCTGAGAATCCCCTCCACCTTTGTCCACACCAACATTAACACCATTAAGATCAAACTCATCCACATCAGGTCCATTAAGATCAAACTTAACAGTGGGTGCTTGAATTGAACTCCATCAACAATTGGTGCTTGAAATTGAACTCCATCAATGAAATCTTCCAAATTCAAGTAATCACTAGCTGTAAAAGGGGGTGTTTGAACTCCATCAATTGTGGCAGGTGGTGTTTGAACTTCATCATCATCCACTTTTTGGTCAATATGGGGTGCTTGTTTTTGATCATTAGTCTCAATAGGTGGTGTTCCATTCTTATCCCCTTGGCTACACTCCCCTTAAATAATATCTGATGTTTGGACTTGATCCCCTATTTCGACATGATCCCCTGTTTGAACTTGATCCCCTGTTTTAGAGCTCTTATATTCCAACATTAGCCTTATACAAGGGGGTTCAACAAATTCTTTTATCCTAACTCTACTTAGGCTGGGGGACACAAAGTATGTGTGAAACATAGTTTTACCATGCTCAGTATAAAAATTTATCAATTTATTACTAGCCACAAATGTACTAAGGTGATTAATGTCACTATCACTAACCAAAGCATACAAACCAACATCTAAATCTCATAAAGGTTTTCTGAAGTGATAATATAACAACTTACCCTCCTCGACTTGATGGAGCTCCTCCATTATTTCATCAGTGTCGTGAACATAGAATGTATCACTATCCAAAAGATCAATATATTTTACTTTTCCCTTCACGTATTTTCTGCTAGGGAACTTTGTGAACTCTCCACTATAATGTAACTTGATGGAGAATACAGTCGGGTGACCACCTTTGGAGAGAAAAACTTGAGCTTTACAGTCTTACATTAATGTTCTAAAATGAATCCAATGAACAAAAGTTCTATGCTTACTATATGCTTCATGAAGGTCGATTTCATCCATAGATGCTCAAATCTTCCATCTAACCATCGTCACTTGGGAGAGGGTTTTGACGTTAGGGTTTTCCAAAAAGGTGATCGATTTGGGAGAGGGTTTTAACGTGAGGAAAAACATGACCGGAATATTAAAAGACTAGAGTCTATTTCATATTAGGCGCCATGTTTAAAAAGACAAAAATAGCTCTGGCATGCCAAGCACGTGGGGTGCATTAACTGAGAGGGCTAACGACAGAAAGACGTAGGGACCAAACGTGTATTAAAAGCAAATGTTAAGGATGCCAAATGTGCAAAATAAAGTATAGGGACCAAACGCAAAGTTTATGCAAACCATATGGACCATTTCAGTAATTTGTTATTTTTTTATTTGCATCAACTTTTTATTTTGAGTTTTGATTTAGATAATTGATTACCATTTTTTTTCTAATCAATTATTATCTCTTATGGTGGTTAAGAACTTATGTTTATCTTATCCTCCTTACAAGTATCTTTTTTTTTTTTTTCATTATTGAGGATATTATTCGATTATTAATTAATAAAGAATCCAAGAGTTATCTTTGTTCTTTGTGTTTATAGTGTTTGTAATTTGTCGTTCAATCCAATTTTGGGCATCAAACTTGGTCAACATTTGATTACGAAACTTATAGTATGAACTTTAAACAAAAAGTGACAAATCTATTAATTAATATTATGGTTTTTTTAAACAAAATTAACCGAAAGTTAAAGATTTTTTTCTTCTTCCTAAAAAAACCATAAATTTACAGGTCACCTTGTGAAGTGCTAAACTGATATCCTTTCGAAAGAAGTTCGCAGGTTGATATGCCAATATGTGCTACTCACCGTCTAAAATGTACGACACAAAGTCACAAACTATATGAGATTGTTCATATTTTTTTGGAAATCGTGATTTTTTTGTTAAGATTTTTTTTTTTGAAGTTTTTGTGTTAGAAATCTTTAAAAACTATTTCAACACAAAAAATGCTTTATATTACTAAAACAAAGTCAGATCGACAGAAATTTTACAAAGAAAAAATATATATATATGGAAAACAACTTTGTTTAAGCAATATAATTTTTTGTTTACTGTGAAAAAAGTCTATCACAGAAAAACGAAGAAAAAAACCTTCAAAAATACTTACGTGACAAAAAGTACGATTTTTGTAAATATAAACAATTTTGCAGTACAAAATACATTTTGGTAGGTCAACCTACGAACTACTGTTTGACAGTCAAATCTTAATTTCATGACGAATTTGCAAAATTTTTGTTTCGGAAAAACCTTGTTTTACCATTTTTGCACGTCCCAATAATTATTTCACAGGATGACATGATAAATTTATGATTATTTTTGAAAAATCTTTAACTTAGGGCTAATTTTTTGGTTTAGCTTTTTTTTTTTTTTTTTCTTAATTTTAAAAGTGTACTTGATTTGTTGACCAATTAGTATTCATAATTCATAAATTCTGCAATACAAACTAGCTGTCTAGGCCCAATAAATCTGGACTATTAATAACAATTGCCTAGACCACAGTCCATAATCTATAAATAAAAGTTTGTTCCAAAATAAGCAATGTAGCCACATGTATCAAATGCTTGAAATTTAATACTGCTTAAAAGTTATAAAACACTTCAAAATTCGTTGATGAATATATTTGATACTTTAAACTATATTAATCAAAATTATTAATCAATTATTTTGCTAATAAGACAACCCTAATTAATATTTGAAATATTTTTATTGGTTGAAATTGTATTGTTTTCCGAAAAAGATAATTACAAGACGTTGATTATAGGTTGACTTTTTATAAAAACGTGTGTGTGTATATATATATATATACACACACACACGTTTTTATAAAAAATCAACCTATAATCAACTTATTGTAATTATCTTTTTCGAAAAACAATGCAATATATATATATATATATATATATATATATATATATATATATATATATATATATATATATATATATATATATATATATATATATATATATATATATATATACATACACACACGTTTGTAAAGACGGTTAGTGTCGGTGGGAAAATGTCCGTTTGGCTTTTCTTCTTGCTGCATTTACTTTCTTTTCCCAGTTAAATCAAAATTACTCTTGTTTTTTTGTACATGTTTGAAAATTGAATTACTCTTTTTATATAGATAACTTTGCAATTTATATATAGAGTTCCATGATAGTATTTTTATAAGTCTATAAGGATTATTTTTATATAGAGTTCCAGTATTTTTGTATATCCATATATGTTATATCAAAATCAGCACTCAGTTTTGTAATTGATGAAAAATTTATCGATTTGTCAAATATTATATCATTTTTTTTGTATATATATATATATATATATATATATATATATATATATATATATATATATATATATATATATATATATATATATATATATATATATATATATGTTGAATTTTGGGGTGATAATTTTCGACACGACCCGCGATACGATACAATTCGTCACAAACATACAAATGTTGGGGTTGAGATTTTTGACCCGCCACCCGCCAAAATAAAGGACCGTGTTCGGATTAGTATTTGGGTTCACGGGTCAGTCTGCCAACTCGTATAATTTTGTTAAAATTTTTCTAAAGGTTATTACCATTTTGAAGCAGACTCCTCCGGAGGTGGTTACGAGTTGGTGGTATGTCGTATAATATTTTATATTTATGTTATATGATTATGCATATCAACCTATGCATGTTGCTTGTCGTGAATTAACCAATCCTCATTATTATGCAAATATATAAGTTTAACCCACCAACCTATGACATGAATCTAACCTAAGAACTCACATACCTAAACGAGTTAGACATGTCGTGTCCATGTTCATGTTTCCAATCCACCAACATCTTATACGAATAATTATATAAATCATGTATAAATTGATGCATTTTGAGGCGTTAATCCATCAACCCGAACCTGACACAACTATCACCACTAATTGAAGTAATTTGTTAATGGATATTTCCATTTTATATGTGAAAACAAGTTTGATAACAAACTAATGAGATGTGGTGGTATAACTTATATTATATTTATTATAATATTATATTTTTATTTTCCATGTTATAACATCCTTTTATATATATATATATATATATATATATATATATATATATATATATATATATATATATATATATATATATATATATATATATATATATAACTAGGTTCAATTATGGATGACGTCTGTTGTTCGAACATGTGTGGCCAATATTATTCTATAACAATTACTAAGAGAATATATTTTTAGTGATATGAATACGTTCAATACCACATAACTATTATCATTATCATGCATTCTAATTAATTCTTATTCTTCTTGTTCTCACACATCATTATTTGCTCGTTCTCATTCTATAAAATACAATTACCAAGAACACATTTTGTAACATTTTGACATAATGAGAATCATAAAAAAATATATATATGTACTTCCCTTGTAGATGATTTAATTAGCGAGAATGTGTGATAATGACAATAGCTATGCGAGCTTGAACCTAATTACATTACCAAAAACCTATTTTCTTAATTATTTTTACAAAATAACATTATTCACACACGTCCGCACAATAGATGTTCATCCACACAACCTAACTATATATATATATATATATATATATATATATATATATATATATATATAGGTTCAGGTGTTTAATTTCAATTGTGTTATTGTATGTATAAATGTCGGTAAATCAAAATTAAAAATATAAATAAATAATTAAATAAATAAATAAGGATAAATAGGTAATTTGATAATCAGTTTCCACAAATAATATCATATAATTATGGTAAGTATTGATTTTAGTTGCCTAGGTTTTCTGTATCGGCTTTTTAAAACCACCACCTATTCGATCCCAACCATTATTGTCGTCATCAGCGACGGTCCTCCACCACTCGTCATCACAACCATAATTATCATCATCACCGACGGTCCTCCACCACTCGTTGCCTTCATCCACCAATGTCGGCCAGCATGCGGAATCAACTGCAAGGCTCGATTTGAGACGAAGAGCAGAAGAAATTGCGCTGTGAAGAGGCATCATGGATTCAACCATTCCCAATGCCCCAAAAATCCTGAAGAATAACACCACAAAGCTTAAATCATTTCGCAGAATTTAAAAATAGGGTTGGTTGTTATGCGTGTGTTTTTTTTTGTATGTGTAATCGGTAAAGCTTCTACCTTGAAGCTGCACGAGGGAGTGTTCTTGTAGATGACGAAAATGGAGAAATAGGTACATGTTTTGGGGCTAGGGTTCTTGAAATTATGGTGGGTTGAGATGCGATTGTTCTCATACCAGACATTAACGCTAATCTGCTTGCAGATGCAATTGCGTTGTGAAGAGGCATCATTGAGGATATGAGTGCAAGCCTAGGTTTTCAACTCTGAATATTAGATCGTTCGCAGGTAAGAAGTTTGCAATATCTCAATTTTGACTTTTCTGTTTAACCATTCAATGGTGAATATCCTTAGATCAATCCAGTTAAATTCAAAACCCGATTTCGTTCGCTCCGATTATCACACTACCGACCGCAAATTCAATACAATTTGTTCCAATTGTAATCACTATTCTGATTTTGACTTTTTATTGATTGACAATCCAAATTGAGATGCAATGCGTTCATCATCTGTTCATCATAGGACTTCGAGATTTGCTTTCAAAAAATATATGTGAAGAATATTTTTATTGAATTTAACAACTACTTCTAAAATAACCTTAGAAAGGTAATAATGTTCTGATCTTTTGTTTCTCGGTTTTTATTATATAACAAGTGGAGAATGTTCTGATCCATTGTTTTGACAAAAATTCAGTGGAGTGTTAATGGATTTTGGATTTGATTGTTCTTGATAGAAATGGATGAATGAAATAGATTTCTGGGTTAATGTTTTACAGGAAATTGTTTCTTTTGCTTGATAGAATTCGATGTGGTGTTTATTGCTTGAAATTGCCATGGAAAGATGATTAAGCAATAATAATGAGTGGTTGTATTTCTCATTTGTAGGTATACATTAAATCAAGAACAAGAATGTTCTTGTTTCCATGGTTGGGAACGAAACGAAAAATATCAAATCAAAACATGGTACATATGAAACTTACAACATTCTACTGGAATGGAATCTTGAATTCTGATTCGGTCAGAATAGAATCTTGAAGATGAATATTGTATGAGATGAAGACGAACAATGGCCACCAATCTTACAAAAAGAATGAATTGTTCTAACAGAATAATATACAATATAATGAAGAAAATATATGTAACAATATATTCTGTTAGAATGATTTATATATTGTGTTTTTTTTTTTTGTTATTAATAGGTGTAACCTTCTCATAGAATACTATACAAAATTTTCTTTTTCTAAGAATGTGATGAATTTTTTTAACTTGTAACCAAAATTTTATTATTCTTCAAAAAGTTCATTAAATCAATATATATATATATATATATATATATATATATATATATATATATATATATATATATATATATATAACGTCAGAATGTGTATTCTTGTATGGTTCAATCATATTTGTTATTTTTCAATATATTGATAAACACATTCCGTCAACATTTTCGAATTAGGAGAATTATCATCCATAGAATCAGATTTTTAAAATTAATAGAATTTATTTTCCCTTAAAATATGCAATTTTCCCTTTTTAAATTTATGTTAATTGATTAAAATACCCTTAGAATGAAACTAGATGGTATTTTTTTAATTATATTTAATTTAATAATATGTATCATTCACTTTTCAAAAATAAGTAAAATAATTGGCCCACAATTATGCATACAATAACACAATACTTAGTTTAAATAAAATAACCTAAGCATATATATATATATATATATATATATATATATATATATATATATAGAGAGAGAGAGAGAGAGAGAGAGAGAGAGTCAAGATCAAATAAGAAGGAAATTTTTGGTAGGAAGGTAAGAAGTTTTTTTTCTACATATTTTTTTCACGAACAAACAAAATGAATCATTAGATGATTCATATGTAAGATAATTCACAAGAAAAAATTCTCAAAAAAACATCTCGATGATTCATTTATACAGTGATTTTGTTATTATTCACTAAAATTATCATAAAAATGAATTTTTTCTTAATTTACTTAAAAATGAATCATAAAGATGTTTTTTTGGGAATTTTTTCTTATGAAGAATCTTACAAATGAATCATCTAGTGATTTATTTATTTTGTTCGTCAAAAAAATATGTAGAAAAAAAACTTCTTACCTTCCTACCAAAAAAAATTTGTTACCGGATCTATATATATATATATATATATATATATATATATATATATATATATATATATATATATATATATATATATTACGATGTCATCACATGAAAAATAAAGTCTATATAGATGTCTTCCTATAGCCTTGAAAGAATTTTTAAAGGCATATAAAGGCACGTATTTTGAGTCTTTCCTTCATATTGTTGGATGAAACTGCCATGTTTCATTTAGTTATAGTTAAGAGTACATTTCTTCTATTGAAATGGTTTTACTATCTCTACCTGGATGTCCTTTTAATCCTCCTTCATGTAGAAATTTGATTATCGTATCTAGCAGGGAAGTCCATGTGAGGCAAAAGAAACTCCACTGAAAAGTTACCTCTCTAATATTTTGCTATTTCATTTGTGTTGCTTTGCTTTATGTTAATTTCTTCCTAGGTTACATTGAAATCATCATAAATATTAATATAGTTCTATCAACAATGCCAACCCAAACACTTTTATTATTGATTGTGAAAATGTTGTATCATAGTAAGTATATAAGCCATCAAGTTAGAGAGTCCTAATTTGTGCTCGAAAACATAATTGACTTTTTCCAAAATCCTAGCATATTTTGCATGTAAATTGTTCAAATGTTTTCGGGGCACTGATAGGGTGTATTTGAAACCATACTTAAGAAAAATAGTTTTGGGAATTTCCTAAAACTTCGTAGTTTATGTTTGCAAAAAAAACATTTTGGTCCAAAAATAATACACTTAATCAAGTTTAGAATTTTGTGAGGTTGTTAGCAATAAACATATCAAAACAGGGTTCATTCTCACCATGCAGTTTGTGGCATTCTAAAAGTACACGACAATTTCTAAACCAAGCTAGGGTCTTCAGTTTGAATACACAACAAAATAAATTAAACAATGAGTTTGACTAGTGAGTTACCCGATGATTGATTCATTTAAGAGTAAGGGATGACAAACCAACTAACACAAATCGATCCTTAAATAAAACAATAAAAAAACACAGAAACACTTAAGTTCAATAACTCCAAATCAAAACAAAAGACCGAACCAATCTATCCAATCGAAAAACCCTAATTTCAACATGTTTATCTTAGCTAACATTTCTTTAATTATACTTATAAGAGTTATTATAGACAAACAAGCTTCAATAGCTCACTTATTCACATAGTTTTCTCAGACATCTGTTTGCATTTTCTTTTAAGTAGTTTCCATTCTAGAAATAATTTATGAGTGAGCCATCTCTAACAGACGATATGGCCAAATACCACCCCCCACTCCCATGAGATTTATTGCGTGTTTCAAGAGTGGATTTCGGCTAATTTCCGCTTCAATTTTTCCAAGGACTTACATGATACCAAGACACAACAAAGCAACTTCAGACAAATCGGTAGCCTATAGAAGGTATAAAATGAATTTGTATAGCCCTGAATCGTATTAGAGAAAAGTAAGCTTCTTCTACTCAAATACTAACATTTGACAAAGCACATAGCCACTCGAGATAAGGTGACCGGAAGAGGTGACGTCCTACAATGTTTTAAAACATGGGATAACCTGGGTGATCGAACTGATTGAACCATGAACTGGTGAAGAGATTAGATCAACTAAGAGCGAGTTTTTGACTATTTATGAATCGGGTGGTTTTACCATAAAAGCATTTAACTTGTGTTGACCCCACCCATTATGAAAACCTCGTTTAAACCTAGTTAAAAAACAATGTTACGACGATACATATTTATATTTATATATTACTTTATTTATATTTATATATTACTTTCAACAGGATTGTAGATATATATTTAAAAAATGTTATGAAACAAAACATTAAATGATTTTGACTTAATATTCGATTGTCTTTTATTTTGATTCACCATATTTTATGTCAACATTGAGCCCAATGTTCATTGTTCGTTGAAGCATCAATCTTTTCATGTTAAGTAAAAACTTTATTAAATTTGCATATTTTATTTTAGTAAATAGTGGAGATTTTATGGATTCAAAAACTCGAAAGCATCTTGACATTCAATAGAAATAAGTCTTACTTTTTGAACTAACACTACAACTTTTTTTTTTTTTTTTTTTTTTGTGTCTTGAAGAACACCAAAATAATAACTCATATTTGAAATATTTTCAATAGTTTGAAGGTCCATTAGGACATACACCCTTACATATGGTAGCTATAGAATATTTTGTAAACCGGGTTGACCCGTAACCTGTTCGTCACATCGGGTCAATTAAAAAGTCGGGTTTTAAAATATTAACATCTTATCCTTCTTAATAAATGAAAATAATGTTATCATTTGTCAAATTTTTATACATTATATCACATGTCATTTTGTGATAAATTTAAATTAAATTATATTCATCATGTGTCATTTTGTAGTTTTTTTTTCTATTTTATTAAATTTCATATAATACTTAAATGTAATAAATGTATATCAAATTCATTAATGCAGCTTTCCTTATAATTTTTAAATTGAATCAATTATTTTAGTTTGTTTATTTAAATTATTAGTTTAAATTTAAAAGATAAATAAGGACTTCAATTTTAATAATTAACATTTTACTTTTTTCTTAAAATTTTAAATTTACTAAATTGTCATATATTAATGTTTGTGTACTTTTTTTTTTTAAATAAACTCATTTAATACAATCTTAAATGGCAACTACTATTATTTAAAATGAAGTTGACATTTAAGATTGTAACATAGTTGTGCAAATGTTTTTTACTTATAGAAGTTATATATGGTGTTAACTTCAATAATTTATTAGCAATTGTTATTCGAACTTTTTAAGTTACTAAACTAGTTGCTGATAAGGGTGTTACATCTCATGAATTGATCAAGACAAACTTCAAACAAGAATAAAATCTAGCATCATTTATGTGCTTTCTTGTTATCATCACTTAATCAAGACAAAATTTGATAAAGTCTGATGTCATTAGTATTCTTTTGAAGTTTCCAAAGTCCATAGTTGTAACGAATGCTTGATGCATATTTGTTTGTCATTTTACAATTGATTTCATTGGTGAGGTTAAAACCGAGATTTTTTTAGATGTGTATGTTTATCTCGTTGTAGGAAATGAGTTCTATAAATGGGGTAACATTCACCAAGCCGAAATCATCACTAAAAACTTCTAAAAGCAATAAGCTCATTGGTATCATGACTAAGATCAATAACAAAACTGTTGTGTGCATGCTTTTCATGATCTTCCTTTTTGCTGGTATCATGACAACCGAAGGCAGAACTGTTTCTCTTGGTAAGTCTATAACACTAATAAATAATCCATATGTGATCTAATTAAAAGTTCCTAATCGTTAACTTTCCATTCTTTTCATCCTAAAAAACAAAGTGTAAGTTCGAACTAGTTTTATAAATTATAAGAAATGATAAATATGATTACTTATCATGTTATTTTCATCTTGGTGTGTATCTCACTAATTAACGATAAAATATTTGGTTTAATTTCAGGACCAGCTCCTCTTTGTTCTTCTGTCGTTGGCGTAAAAACTGGTGATACATGTTTTGACATAGCTCAAAAGTTCAAGTTGAGTTCAGGATTCTTTGACTTCATCAACCCGAATCTGAATTGCAATAAGTTGTTTGTAGGCGAATGGATTTGTGTAGACGGAATATAACTTCAAAATGACGCTATGAATGATCCAACCAATAAAAGGATATGTGAAAACATTTACGCATGTATAAGTGATACACCATCAATAAAATAAACTTGCAATATCTTATTCTCGTTGGTTAATTATTTGGAGGTCTACTTACTGAAAGTAAATTGAATTATTATAGGATTTAGTCAAAGATCAAATAAGATTAAAATCTTGCATCATAACGTTTCTAAGTTTCCCAAAAATCCAAGTTCTTGACGAAACCTTACTCTATATGGTTGGTTCATTAATTTTGGTGAATTCCATACTTCGATACCTTGACATCATCTCAACGAGCCTCTCCCACGTGGTATATCACATTTTTTTATTTAACAACAAACTTTATAAAGGGACTAACAAGAAGCAAAAATCGGAAAAAAAAAAAAAAAAAAAAAAAAAAAAAAAAAAAACTGGCCAATTACCAAAGAGAAATCGCAATATCAAATCATATTCTCCAAGTCATCGAGTCTATTTTAGACACACCAGTCGGTCACTGATCAAATGCAATAGATAACACCGAGTCAAAGAAAGACGCCCTATTAGCTTTTACATCTTTAAAAACCATACAGGAGTTGCCACAACCTGAACAACACCATCAAAGCAGCTTCTAGGATGACACATGAATTTGGAGTAATCCGCTAAATATTATATGGTTTGAAAAGACTCAAGATTGATTTCTTTATGCATCGATCAAGAATATAAAAATACAAAGGAAAATAACTACAATATTCTTACACTGTTATATAAGGAATATTGGATATAAACGAATCACGGATAAAACATCCATAATGCAGTGATGAACGGAATGAAGTTTAATAGGTTGATGTATCACCATTTCACTTTTTATATAACTTTACTGTTTTTTTTTTTTTTTTTTTTCGAATAATGCATTAAATTCTTTACAATTTTGAGTTCGTATATTTTTTTAATGTATTAATTTGTTAATCATTCTATATTACAAATGTTTCTTTTTCAACATTGATGGTAGTCTTTTAACTCCATATTCATGGAATAACCAATATAACATCATTTTATGCATGGTTGAGGTATTGAATATCAAGTTCAACCATTTCTTAAAACTATGCCTTGTGGATGCTATAAGAATAAACCATTTATACATAGAGAAAAATGGATGGTGGAGATATGATGATATCATTTCATTACTCCCCTCAAGTGGAGCATGAAGATCGTGAAACAATCATATATAAATCATAACCGTAGTAAAAGGAAATCAAAATACAATGCTATAACAACAATAAATGAAAGTATAACGTCTTTTTATTTTGCTTTCCTCGTTTATTTTTTCATCAATTAATCAAGATATATAAAGTTCGAACAACAATGAAATTCTGACATCATTAGCATGCTTGATATATCTTTGAAGTTTCCAAAGCCCGTATAATTTAAAAAAATACTTTGTAGTTTTACAAGTGCTTTCACCGGTGAGATTAAAATTAGCCAAGATTCAACAATGTTTTTTTTGGATTTATTTGTTTATCTCGTTGTAGAAAATGAGTCCTATAAATAGGGTAACATTCACCATAACTGAAATCATCACTAGAAACATATCAAGCAATATACTCATTGTTATTATGGCAAAAATCAATAACAAAACAGTCGTCTGCATGCTTTTCATGATCTTCCTTTTTGTTGGTACCATGACAACAATTGAAGGCAGAGCTGTTTCTCGTGGTAAGTCTAGTAGTTATCATTCATCTGTACTTGATCTTAAAAAAAATCAAATTAACTCTTACATTTGAACTATTTTTAAAATAATCATAAGTATATATGTTTCATGATATGATTTTTCATCTTGGTGCTTACTGCTTAAGATGAATCATGTATATATCTCACTTGACAATATGATATTTGTTCAGATTTTACAATACCAGTCCCTCTTTGTTCTTCTGTTGTTGGCGTGAAAAGTGGAGATACTTGTTTTGGCATAGCTCAAAAGTTCAAAATAAGCTTGGAATTCTTTGACCTCATCAACCCGAATCTGAATTGCAACAAGTTGTTCATAGGAGAATGGATTTGTGTTGATGGACAATGATTATAATCTTCAAGATGAAGTTATGAATGACCCAAATAATAAACTGTTCCTACCTTCTAGACGCGCAACTACTAAAAGGATTTTGTAATATGGTGTTCTTATATCATCAATAAAGAAAGTTGTTTTATTAATTCTCCTTGTGGTTATTTATTTGCAAGTTTACTTACTGAAAGCAAAGTGAGAGTGTAAAAGAAATATGTTTTTTCTTTTGATTTTTAAACTGAATAAATCGTTTGAATGATACTAAATAACTATTTTACCACTAACATGAGAGGATTTGGGTTTAACTCATTAAGGCATTCCGTCATTGATAAAATCAAAAAATAACACCCATGTAAAGTTGTCCATATCAAGTGCTTAACCCATTAAGCTTGTTAAGTCAATTAAAGCAATATCATCCATATACAAAACATTTTTGTTGCTTTATTTGGATAGACTTTTCAAAGTATAATGGTATAACAAGAAAAATATTGAAAGTACAATGTATAATTGGGTAAATTTGTTGAAGTACAATACATTAATGGGAAAAAAAAAACTTTTAGTACAATGTAGTAATAAAAGAAAATGAAAGTAGGATGCTATAATACCTAAAATAAATGAAAATATGTTGCTATTCATCGGGTACTAATAGGGATTGGACATCCAGCATCTAGGAAAACATCTTGTTGTATCTGTTTTGTAGCTACTAAATCTTTTTGCTCATGGAACTTGCGTAAAGATATTTATCTAGCAATCATAATTTCTGGAGGATTTATGATTTAGATCTTTATTTTTTAATTGATGGAGTTTATATGGACATGACTTTATCAGGTAATATATGTGTTGGTGCTTCTTATTTATTTAATGCGGAAACAACGATTGTTTTCCCGTTAAGTCCTAACTTTTTATGAAATTTTCCTCATTTTCTTTTTCCTTCTATTTCCCGTAGCAATGATTTTGTTGGAGAAAAAATGTGGCTTACTAGTTAAGGTAAATAGTCCATCACTCCTTTTAACGTTCAAACTTCTTTAATTTTATATTTTTATTCTTTCGTTCTATTTGTTTCTCATTGTTCCCTTGAGGGTTAACAAACTTGAAAACTAAAAAAATATATCGCTAAGTGAAACTAATAGGCAATAATCATACGAATAATATTGTCTTGTAACATTTGACTTTCTTACCCCATCCATAACACATGAATGCTTTTCTCATTATATATATATATATATATATATATATATATATATATATATATATATATATATATATATATATATATATATATATATATATATATATATCCCTAGAAAAGTTTGACTCTTCTCTCTTCTCTCTTTGTGGTTAATTGGTTATTTTCTTATTGCTTATGTTTTGGTATGTATTTGTATTGGGTTCGGAGCATGTTCCTTTCCCTTTTAACACCCCGTTCCCGAGTTCAATTTAAGGAGAGAAAAGAAAGGAAATGGGTGGAAGTGAGAGGAGAATAAGATAAATTGATGTTCCCAAGTTTCATTAAAGGAGGGAAGTGGAAGGAAATTGAGGGATCACTTTCCCTCCTAACTTTCCTTCCGATTTGGAAGGATTTGGAGAGAAAGAACAAAATGTTTAACTTTCCTTCAATTTCTCTCCAATTCGGGAACACAAAAGATAAATTTATTTTCCTTTCTTTTCTTTTTTTTTCTCTCCTTACTTTCTTTTCTCTTCTCTTCTTTTCTTTGCTACAACTCGGGAACTGGGTGTAAGTTTCTTTTTATGAATTTTTAGGTTATTTTGATTCCCAGGCCTCCTAGGAGTCTTTTCTGTTCCATAGATAGGGAGTTTATGGCCTACAATTTTATTAATCGATCTATTAACAAAATTTTAACGGATGCACATTCCTCCTTTAAAAAGAATAATCAAAGTACATAGTAACTTTTTGTATTCAGTCCCCACTTGCATCATCAATTAGTCAAACAAAGTTTGAACAACAATAAAATCTAGCATCATTTGTATGCTTTATGTATTTTGAAATTTCCAAAGTCCATATTTTTAACGAATCATTGATGTTTGTGTTTGTAGCTGTTGGAAGTGATTTTTCATTGGTGAGACTAAAATTTACCAAGATTTAACAATGTCCTTTTGGATTTATTTGTTTATCTCATAGTAGAAAACAAGTCCTATAAATGAGGCAACATTCTCCAAAGTGAAATCATCATTAGAAACATCCAAAGCAATAGATAGGCTCATTGTTATCATGGCTAAAATCAATAACAAAACAATCGTCTGCATGCTTTTCATCTACCTTTTTGTTGGTATCATGACAACAATCGAAGGCAGAGTTGTTTCTCCTGGTAAGTCTAGCTAACACTTATCAATCATCTACATTTGATCTTAAAAAATCCAATTCTTATGTTTGAACTATTTTTGAAATAATCATGATTATATCTCACTTAACGATAGGATATTTTTTTAGATTTTACAGTAAAACTCCCTTTTTGTTCTTCTGTTATCGGTGTGAAAAGTGGAGATACTTGTTTTGACATAGCTCAAAAGTTCAAGATAAGCTCGGAATTTTTTGACCTCATCAACCCGAATCTGAATTGCAACAAGTTGTTTGTAGGAGAATGGATTTGTATTGCTGGACTATGATTATACATATAGACATAGTCTTCAAAATAAGGTTATGAATGATCTAAAACAATAAATTGTTCCACTGTCTAGACCTTCTACCTACTAAAAGGATTTGCAATCAATAAAGTTATTTTGTTTGGTTCTCGTTGGTTAATTATTTGCAAGTTTATTTACATGAAAGCTAATTGAAAGTCTTTGCAATCTTTTGTTAAGAACATAAAAGGTAACAAACTTTTAGGCCCTTTTTGTTTTTTTAATCATGACACAACAAATAGTGAAACTAATGTAGATAATGAGTTAAAAAATTTAACTTTTTGTCCCATGTAAGAAAATGAGATGAAGACTCTTCTAAGTTTTACGTCTATAGAAAAAAGACAAATGTCCTCCTCACTTTCATCCTAAAATAATAACCTTATGAGTTGTCTATTTTATTATTTCCTACTAAGTCAAAATAACCTAATGAGTTGTGTATTTTAACTATATCCTATTAAGTCATGTACATGTGGCTTATTGGGTAATTATGTTTGTATACATAAATAGTCTACTTTTAATACAAATAAATCGTAATACTAAGACCATTTTATCTTTATATTCAAAAAATCAAGACTCGCAATAAGAATTGAGAGAAAAAATAATATCGAATACATCAAGGGTTAAGGGCTTAATGCATTAACCCATGTTTTTTTTTTTGGCTCAACTCATTAAATCATTATGTCCGGATAAAGTCAAAAAATAACATCCACATAAAGTTATTCGTATTAAGTACTTGACCTATTAAGCTCGTCAAGTCTAAAAGAAACAACTGTTAGGCCGACAGGTATTCCGGAACCACCACCGCAAGGTGATGAGGTGTGACCATGGTGTTGTAGGGAACACCATACCACCTGGTGTACATTGACCCCCCCCCCCCCCCCCCCGACCCTAGCTTCTTTCACTGTATGTTTCGTCCTTATTTCTTCTCTAACAGGTATAAACAACTAGTTGGGATTTTTTTTCTCTTTTAAATTACCGCTATATATACCACACTATCTAGTATTTATTTCACATAAGTATTATACTCTCTACTACTTATTTCACACAAATGTTACATTTTTTACTACTAAAATGAATCCAAACAATCTCACCCCAAGATTCGATCAAAACAAATTGTATGGAAGTAGTTCGACAACATCGATTTGAATAGTGGTTTTTGACTATGTAATGGTTTTTATTCGAAAATTAATGGAATATTCCTCTTTTATTATCTTTAATATGTGGAAATTTATTAAATTATAATTTTATATATTTAATTAAAAAAACAAAAATAAGAGAATGATATGTGACAATTCCCTGTTGGTGAGGGGGAGAAAAGTAGTGAGGACGATGACGCGCCAATAAAAAATAACAGGAAATTATAGTTGTGATCCTTGTGGTTGTTGGATTAGTGTCTAAGTCCATAACTATTTTGGTATGTATTTGATCCGATGGTGCATGGTCCTTTTGGGTTGCCTTCACCAAAGCAACTTGATAGGATGAATTATGGAGAGAAAGGATTAAATATGATTTATTAATGTATTATGAGAATAATATATTAAAGGAGAAATCATATTGTTTAATTAATATTAGTCAATAATTAATTGGTAATTAGTTTTGTGACTAAAAGAGATTAATTAAACTTAAGGGACTAGAATTGTAATTATAAGATAATTATAATTTGGGCCATGGAATGCCTTATATTATAAGGTGGATGAATTCTATGGGGAAGCCCATATGAAATCGTCCAAGGCCTTAAAGAAAAGGCTCCATGGGTTGCTTAGGGCTTAAGCATCCAAATTAGGGTTTCCTTGTTAGATAACCCTAATAGCCTTACTATATATAAGACCCTTATGACCCAAAAGCGTGGCTAATGATCTTTCTAGGGTTTCACACGTTTTTGGCAGCCTCCAACCTCTATCCTCTTCATCCTCTTGCTTATGGTGTTTGTGAACCATTAGAGGAGTGACAATTGTGACTCTAAGCCTTCCAAAGTCAATACAAGGAGATTTGGGATTGTTATTGCTACATAACAATCAAGGTAACATTATAAACTTATTCTCATGTTAATATGATTATTTGAATGCTAGAATTAGGGTTTATAGACTTGGATAACTTGCATGTACAATAGAGAAACCTAGATCCAAGCATTAGGGTTTGTATGAGCACATAAGATGTCTTATGACCAAAACCCATCAGTGGTATCAGAGCCTAGCTTGGTTTCAATTGTATTGATGCATTACATGTTCAAAAAAATTCGTTTTTTGGTGTTTTGGAGGCTGGACTTGCCAAGTCCATAGCTGAACTCGCCGAGTCCATGCAGACTCGACGAGTCCAAGCCTGACTCGACGAGTCAACTCGTCAGAAGGAGGGTATCTCGGGTTTTCTTGCTGTTTTTGCTTATGGATAGTTACCTTATCATGTTAGATCAATATTAATCCGATTATATGATATATTTGACTATAATTTTGATCTAATTGAAGATATTTATCAATTAATAAGATAATTGTTTCCTTATGTGATAATTGATTAATTATTTTGAGTAAATTGATAAATTGTTTTGCAAGAAATCATTAAATAAATCAAATATGGATAATTATGTGACTAAATGTTAATTTGAATTATTTGTTATTTGATCATTGTTGTTACGAAAAGTTTCATATTTTGCCCTTTAGGTTTTATAGTTTAAATTTGAACCCAAAAGTTTTGTTGTTTTGAAATTTAAATAGTTAAAACCCTAATGTTTTGAAAAAGGTTTCAAAACTTGCCCTCAAGTTTTGGAATTTAAATTTTGATTAAAAGTTTAATTTTGATGTATATTTAAATTCTAACCCTAATGTTTTGAAATGTTTCAAAACTTGCCCTCAAGTTTTGGAATTTAAAAATTGATTAAGAGTTTAATTAGAAATGTTAAATTCTAAAACCCTAGTAATGTTTTGAAAAGTTCAATTTACACCCTTATGGTTTTATTAATTAATTAAGGTGTATAATTAAAAGAGGTTTAATAAATCCATAAAAGTTTTGGTTTGAAATTTAATTGAATTAAAAGTATAATTATTAATTTTTAACCACCTAGTATTTTAAAAGTGTAAAATCAACCCTATACTATATATATAACATTAAAAGTCTAACATTATATATATATATATATATATATATATATATATATATATATATATATATATGTATATATATATATATGAGTAAAAGTCAGTCTCACCGTTAGTAGGTCTCATTCACGAAATTGGTCTATAAGGGGTGTTTAAGAAAATTGCCTATAATATGGCGATTGAATGGGTATCCACTCTTACCCACCGCACTCTTGACTAGTGGAGGGTCGTTAGCCGAACGGGTAGGATAGGACGAAACCTTCCATTATAAGTATAATGAAATACAAAGTAACTAAATATTTTACAAATTCCCAATCTTAGTTACTTAGGCAAAGTGAATTGATGCAATTCCATGAAATTACACTTTGTGCCCTTGCGAAAACATTAGTGGAGCGTGTGTGGTTTACCGGAATACTAAATGGTTCTAAGCAAAGGTAGCAAAGGGTGACTCAATGTTTGTCATAGTTCGGTGGAGCGTGTGTGGTTTACCGGCACATCGAATAGGTGACTGTAACATGTGAGGGCACCATGTAAGTTTGCATGGTTATTCACACCCGCTTTGTGATCCTCGGCATCCCAGTCACAAACAAGAGGGGCATATCGAGATTTAAACATGCCATTGAAATGTTCAATGAATCTCAAAGGATCTAGGAGTTTTCATAGATTTAAAACTTAAATTTATTTTTCGTTTTTCATGGTGGAAATTAGTGAATCGTCATTCACTTACCTTCAAATATTCTGCAACTAGATTACGGCATCCCTTTTCTAGGTTGTAGCGTATTGTGCTGGGTCCTAGCCTTGGTATCTCATTTGGGTGCTTTACAAAGGACTCAATCGATCAACTAACTTGAATTTGTTTTCTCCTGTTTTATAGATGTCAAAGTTCGACAACTATGGTCTTCCCAAATCCTGTGGAACAAGCATTCCACATGAAGATGATATTCCACGATATCGAGGAACAAGAAATCATGCTTCACTTCCTCCTCCTCCTCTAATTGTTCTCCCTAACCCACAAGATCGAAGAATTGAAAGGTTCAACATCACTAAAGCCCTATTGGAAATGAAACATGAAGATGGTAAACCCGTGTGTGCCCACGTTCTAGGAATGAAATCACACATTGATAGGTTGATAATGTTGGGTGTGTCATTCCCGAATGAGTTGGCTGTAAATTGGGTTTTGCAGTCACTTCCTGAATCATATAATGAGTTCAAAAGAAAGTATTATATGATGGATCATGACGACAACCTCATTGACCTAACTTACATGCTCATTGCTGCTGAGTCAACCGACCATGATTCCGAGGACGTTCTAAGAGAAGCGACCTGCGTTTGCTGCCAAGAGAAAGGGCGTTGGATAGAAGTTTGTCCCAAGAGCCTGAAAATTCCAAAGATGGGAAAGTCAAAGAGTATGACTGCGCTTCATGATCGGTGAAAAGAAAGGAAGCTTGGTGAAAGAGCAAGATGAATCTAATCACAAGAAATGGATCTTGATTGCATGGACTTGAAGATTAGATTTTGAGCTTAGATAGTTATGATAGAATTGTTAGAAATTTTCCTTTTGAAATACATAGTTTTCAATGGATTTTGCATTGTAAGGACAAATATTTTCCGTTGCTTTTATAAATAAAATAAATTTTGTTTGACTTATTTATTTGTTTACTTCCTTGCAATGAAATCGTTATGAAAATTGATGTTTGCATACTTCTACAACGAATGGATATGATTCTTAGTTATGTATGGAAATGTCGAGAATTTACCAAATAGAGAGAGTTTCTCATTGCCCAAATTTCAATTGGACTGAAATTTGGAATCACGCAACTTGGTTGCATGATGAATGAGAAACTTCATATTTGGAAATTAGACAAATTCATTGACAAAATGTCAAGTGAAGGACTAGGAGATCGAGTACACAAAGTTGTGTGTTGATCAAGTTCACCATAAGAGTAACAAAGATATTCGTCATGATTTACTAAAGGCTGAGTAAATATGATTACACCTACAAGATTAAGTGTAATTCTGAATTGATTAAAGGGTTTAGATCAATAGTAGAACGAATAAGAAGAATCAAGTAGGCAGAAAGATAAAAGTTTCTCCATTCTAAGAAGAAGGGAGAATAGCTTTTATGCTTTATAATGGGTCTTTATGATTAAGAACGATATCTTAATTGATCCTCTAAGTGAGTCTTAGTACAATTGTATGTTTAAGAAAAGGAATCAAGAATTAAAGAAATGGTTAAATTAAAAGGACTTCATTACACTAACAAGTCTTAAAGTTAAGATTGTGACAATGAGTGAAAAGTATTAAGAAGGTTTATAACATTCATCAAATATGGAAAGTTGTGATGTCTTGGATAAGACAAAGGCCAACTAGGACCAATTTATGAAGTATCTTGATAAAAACTACACTAACTCTTGAATATTTGTTTGTCAAGAATTGTTTATTGACAAGAGAATCTTATATGTCAATGAGTCAGTGGGAGTCTTAATGGTCTTGAAAGGTTTCAAGAACAAATCAAATAAACCTTATCGATCATGACTAGCACACGAGTTGAGGTTTACAACCTATCGTGTTGACAATATTTTGATTCTGTGCTGTTCCAATTGAGTTAATTATGCATGTGAGTCCTATGAGTTCTCATTTTGAACGCATAAAAGGCAAAGCACCTTAATCAATGGAAGGTACATTGATAGGAAAAGGTGAGTTGCTTAACTACTTGGAAGACGTGGTGGGCAGCTATGCTACCATAAGGCAAGAAATCAAGATTAAGAAAGTTCGATCCATATGAGTTTGAATTTGTCGTAAACTTTGGTTTTAACAAATTCACATGGACATGAACACATACACCGTTTAAATCTAAGTGTCATAAGATTTCCTCCTTCATGAAAATGATTGTGAGGAAATGCTTTCACTAAGAAAGATTTTAAGAAGATAGTGATTGTAAAATTGCATTTTCGAATTTGATTATGGTTACGGTATCCCTTTCCATAATTTGAATTGTGAGGTTTGGCAATTAGTCTTAATTGTTTAGACACACATATGAACTATCTAAGGCAAAGGTGTATAAGTTCAAGGAGCTTTGATAAAGGATTATCAAAGTACTAAGTATTAGAAATATTGACTTAAGAAATTCAATAGGTATTGTTTTCTGAAAGTTAAGATGTTTATGAATACATGTCGAAGCTAGTGGGGGCATAAGTGTTATGTTTTATAATAATCATCATGATAGTGGGAGCATAAATGTTATGATTGTATGATTATTAAGGAAAGTATTGCAAGTTAGCAATATTAATTATAGAAAACAAGAGTCATTCTTTGCAAAGTTGTAAGGATGGAATAGTTGTTTTGCTATAACTAAGGGAGAGAATATTATGCTTCATTTCAAATCTAAAGGCTTAGGTTATGGAATGTTAATAAAATTTAGTCAAAGGTACATAGTGTGTTCTTAAAATTTCGATTATGATTACGGCATTCCTCTTCACAATTCGAATTTTGAGAACATAGCAAATAAAACATTATCCATCGTGTCCCATACGCTTCGGGTATAGGATTGATTGCAAATGCTTTAATATTTGACCATTCTAAAATTTTCCAAATGTCTAGTGCATTTAGAGGAAAAAGGGACTAGAATTGGTTTTGACTTAAATAATTAAACAACTATCAAAGGACAATCCAAAGTTCGACGAGGATTGGTTGTTTGTGAGTAGTTGGAAGCATGGTATTGAATGGACCATATCGACATTATTATGAATAGATAAGATTCTATTAAGAATAAGTTGTCATATGGAAAATATGGAAGCGTGTCCATATTGGAAATTGAATATTGAAAAAATCTATGACTAGATTAGAAACCTTTATGCAAAAGGATGTTCAAAGGAATGTACTTTGAGTGAGAGACATCATATCTAAGGAATTATCTTGTAACAATCTCCGATAAAGGACTTTGTAATATCATTGTCAATAGTCTTTGTGACTTTGGTGCGGTGACATTACGAAAGAATCATTGCATAGAATGTTAGAATCTAGCATATTCTATAAGTAGCAAGAATTTGATATTCTTTCACTTATGAAAAAGGATTTGGAGTTGTGAAATGAGAATGATTGGAAATGTGTTCAATTTGATCTATTTCAAAAAGTAAGAACCATAGGTAAACATTGTGTACATGCTAAGAGCATGGGACAAGTGTAATAATTCAAGTAAGAAGTTGATTACCCGAAACGACAAATAATGAGTAATCGATATGGTGATAAATAAAAGGAGTTTTATTTATGCTCAAAGGGTTGAGGGCATATGGTATTAGTATTATTCTTGTGTTTCACTTTGCATGTTTTGACTTCCTGAATAATTTAATTGGTTTAGAACAATCAAATTATTCGAAAGGGCCACAGTCGTTCATATGTTGGAAGTATGTATGAATGAAGACTGTCGTGAATTGGTGTGTGGATTGTCTAAAAGAGTATTAGACATAAGGAAATGTTTGTTGCAACGTTCATGAGTGCTTATGAATATGAATTTGAGCATTGGATCAAACCCACGCTCACTTGGATCACTCCATGAATTGTATCACGAGTGATTGCTGAGACGATATGTAACAGCCGGATTTTATCAGGTATCTTGTTAGTTGTATTTTGTTGTTTTGTGAGGGGGACTCGGCGAGTTGGAGCTCAGACTCGCCGAGTAGGGACGCGGATTTGGACGCAGGATCGCACCTGGACTCGACGAGTCCAGGATATGGACTCGGCGAGTCAACGCTGTGTAATGAAACCCTAATTTCTCAGGTTTGAGACTTATTTAAAGGGCCTAATGGCCGTCATTTGTGCTCACCAGCCCCTTGAGCGAAACCCTAATCGAGTGTGAGCATTGGAGCTAAGTAGGAGGCCATTATTGACCTTGGAGGTGCCATTGTTGCAAGGAAAGGAGAAGAGCTAGCCAAGGGAAAGCAAGAAGGAGCCATTTCTGTGGGTTTGGAGTCCAGAGCATCACTTTTGTGGTAATAAATCCGAGTTACCTTCTTGTTGTTATTGCTTATCTAGATTTAGGGTTTGTTGAACCCTTTTATGGCAAGATTTGGTGCTCTTTTGGTCCCTTATGAGGTTGGAACCATAGATCTGGACCCTTAGAGGTCCAGAGTGTCCCTTTACCCAAGCTTTTTGGGGATCAATGGAGGCTTTGGATTGGAATCCTCATGCCTTGGGTCAAAAACGCCATTATTGAGTTATAGGGTGTGTTATGAGCACCAAGATAGGAGCTTTACGTGATGACTCAGTCGAGGGAGGCCAGATCTATAGTTTTTGGAAGCAGATCTGACCTTAGAAGCGAGTTGGAGTGGTTGCATGGAATGGACTCGCCGAGTCTGTTCATCCAACTCGGCGAGTAGCTTGAAGATTGCCTTGGGACTGCTCAGCGAGTGGTCCAATCGAGTCATGGGTAGACTCAATGAGTTAGGGTGAGTCGGAGAGGGATGACGAGTGGACTGAGTCAAACCTGGACTCGCCGAGTTGTCCTTGAGACTCGGCGAGTTGAGTCGGGGTGGCCCCGCGATTCATTCAGGTGAAACTCGTTGAGTAAAGAGGGGGATACTCGACGTGTAGTAAGAGGATTTCAGAGGGTGGTGAAAACGTCTAGACTCGCCGAGTCGCCATGGTACTCGCCGAGTCCGGTCAGAGTTGACCGTTGACCGTTGACCAGAGTTGACCTGTGTTGACTCCTTATAAATAGTCAACCTTAGAGATACAAAGTGTTAATTAGAAGCATATAATGTTATAGGAGGATTAGAGCTCGGAGGATCGAGCACGAGGGATTTCCAGGATTCGTGAGATACCGAGATACGCGAGGTGAGTCTTCTCACTATACTATATTACCTTGAGTAGGTAACCTGAGTTATGTGATAGAGTATTGTATGCTATGTATGTTATGTGTTGTACTGCATTATTTCTATGTGATTTATGTAGTGCATGTTTATCAGAGCTAAAACCTGAGGGTTCACAGAGATTGGGTGCACGGACCCACAGAGTTATAGCCTCGAGTGGCTAATATGTGTTATATGTGGTATTTTGGGGAACTCACTAAGCCTTGTGCTTACAGTGTTTGATGTTATTGTTTCAGGTACTAGTGACGACCGCGGGAAGGCGTCGGCTTGATCCGTACACACACACACTCGGAGTTTTACATTGTGATCTTGGGATTTTGTATTGACCTATTTTGGATAATTAATATGGTTGTTTGATGAATATTAATGGAATTATGTTTTATAAGAAAATTGAAAATTTTGTTCTGAAATTTACGGTGTTACACGATAACATCTTATATTCTTGAAACCGAGATGTGTGAGTTGTATCTTGCTAATCTGTTGCACATTGATAATATGTAAACGCACTAGTAACTTGGTGTTATAAAACATATTGTTGTGTGTGATTCGGTGAGTGAGTGCAAGCGAACATTGTATCAAAGTTTATCCGTTCCTTTTATCTAAAGAAGGACAAAGCGATATCTTTGGTCCCCTCGATGATTTAGTGATGACAAACGTAAATGCTCGGCCGGGCTAGGGCTAATTTGATTTGTTCAATTAGTCAGTCGTCATAAATCGGAAATCGAGAAATAGTACAAAGAGAATGATTAGAAATCATATCACAGACGATATCTAGAATGGAGGAATATATGATCCCTTATCTAAGGACACGCGTATCTGATATGATCAGAGTTGACAACGGCTTTGGAAAGCTACGATTGCAGATCAGGATCTGAAGTCATACGCAGAATAGTTATTAGACTTATCCAAGTGGGAGACTGTTGGATTAGTGTCTAAGTCCATAACTATTTTGGTATGTACTTGACCCGATGGTGCATGGTCCTTTTGGGTTGCCTTCACCAAAGCAACTTGATAGGATGAATTATGGAGAGAAAGGATTAAATATGATTTATTAATGTATTATGAGAATAATATATTAAAGGAGAAATCATATTGTTTAATTAATATTAGTCAATAATTAATTGGTAATTAGTTTTGTGACTAAAAGATATTAATTAAACTTAAGGGACTGGAAATGTAATTATAAGATAATTATAATTTGGGCCATGGATTGCCTTATATTATAAGGTGGATGAATTCTATGGGGAAGCCCATATGAAATCGTCCAAGGCCTTAAAGAAAAGGCTCCATGGGTTGCTTAGGGCTTAAGCATCCAAATTAGGGTTTCCTTGTTAGATAACATTAATAGCCTTACTATATATAAGACCCTTATGACCCAAAAGTGTGGCTAATGATCTTTCTAGGGTTTCACACGTTTTTAGGTAGCCTCCAACCTCTATCCTCTTCATCCTCTTGCTTATGGTGTTTGTGAACCATTAGAGGAGTGACAATTGTGACTCTATGCCTTCCAAAGTCAATACAAGGAGATTTGGGAATGTTATTGCTACATAACAATCAAGGTAACATTATAAACTTATTCTCATGTTAATATGATTATTTGAATGCTAGAATTAGGGTTTATAGTCTTGGATAACTTGCATGTACAATAGAGAAACCTAGATCCAAGCATTAGGGTTTGTATGAGCACATAAGATGTCTTATGACCAAAACCCATCAGTGGTATCAGAGCCTAGCTTGGTTTCAATTGTATTGATGCATTACATGTTCAAAAAAATTCGTTTTTTGGTGTTTTGGAGGCTAGACTCGCCGAGTCCATAGCTGAACTCGCCGAGTCCATGCAGACTCGACGAGTCAACTCGTCAGAAGGAGGGTATCTCGGGTTTTCTTGCTGTTTTTGCTTATGGATAGTTACCTTATCATGTTAGATCAATATTAATTCGATTATATGATATATTTGACTATAATTTTGATCTAATTGAAGATATTTATCAATTAATAAGATAATTGTTTCTTTATGTGATAATTGATTAATTATTTATTTTGAGTAAATTGATAAATTGTTTTGCAAGAAATCATTAAATAAATCAAATGTGGATAATTATGTGATTAAATGTTAATTTGAATTATTTGTTATTTGATCATTGTTGTTATGAAAAGTCTCATATTTTGCCCTTTAGGTTTTATAGTTTAAATTTGAACCCAAAAGTTTTATTGTTTTGAAATTTAAATAGTTAAAACCCTAATGTTTTGAAAAATGTTTCAAAACTTGCCCTCAAGTTTTGGAATTTAAATTTTGATTAAAATTTTAATTTTGATGTATATTTAAATTCTAACCCTAATGTTTTGAAATATTTCAAAACTTACCCTCAAGTTTTGGAATTTAAAAGTTGATTAAGAGTTTAATTAGGAATGTTAAATTCTAAAACCCTAGTAATGTTTTGAAAAGTTCAATTTACACATTTATGGTTTTATTAATTAATTAAGGTGTATAATTAAAAGTTTCTTTCTAATTTTTTGATGATTTTTTTAATAGTTTCTTTCTAATTTTTTGACGTATTGTTTGAATACATTTTAATATTTTTTTTTACCTTTTTTTTATTTATATTTTTTGTAAAAAATGTGACAAAGTTTGTTAAATGTGAATATTAATAACATAGCTTAGGTATAAAACTATTTTTTAAATAGGATTAATAAATAGATTATACGAAATTCATAAATGAGTCTTAAGTTATACAATGGCTAATTTGAAAGCATATAACTCAAAAACAAATATTTTAAAAAAATGAACTCGAAAACATTGACACATATGTTTAAGTTATATGAAATTTTGATTAGCATTTGTCATTTAGAACAAAATGTTAAAAAATTTCTAAAACTAAAAAAATTAAACTCGAAGTCATTGACACTCATTTCAAATTCCGGTTAGCGTATACAATAACTCTATTAAAATAAATAGTTTTATACTTAATATGTGTTAATCATATTCACATTTAACAAACTTTTTTTTTACAAAAAATATTTATAAAAAGCTTTACAGAAACATTAAAAAAACCAAAAGATAAACTAACAAAATATAAATAAATGCAATAAATGGTATGATTTTTAAAAACAAAAGCTACTTTTTTTTTTATCAAATCGAGCCTTCTACTTCAACTTATTGTACCTCCTACTTTCTGTTATTTTGACTTGTACCTCCCACAATTAACCACCAACGGATTAAATACATGTAGTAATTTATCTCACAAAAGATTTTTATAATGATAAAAAATGTAAATAGAATGCAATAAATGGTATGATTTTTAAAAACAAAAACATTTTTTTTGTAAAATCGAGCCTTCTCCTTCAACTTATTTTCGACTCAGGTATTGTGTCTCTCTTTCTACAAGAAGCACTCATATATTAAAGCATACAAAGGGAAAATATAGAAAAAACACAATGTATTTTTACTATTTTATCAATTTAAACGCTTAACTATTTTCTATAGTGATTAAACATTATATATTTGACCCTTTAAAACAACCATCTTTCTAACTTACCAATTTTGAAAAATGGAAATGTACACAAAGAACAAGATCCTTTCACCATTGTATCACTTTGGCTACCAAACTATAATAATCATACTAATAAAATCACCACATAACATTATACTGTCTATTCTATGTGACCATGCTCACAGAACAAAATATAACTCGACTGAACATAATGGTTTTGTATTGTGTTTGTTGTGTTTTGGATTTAAAGCGGAACGACTGATATCAACAAAAAAGTTGAAATTTCTTGCCTCATCCATAAGACATGAATATCTTTCTCTCGTCCTCATATATAGCCATAGAAAGTTTGTTCAGTGATGTCTTGTGTAACAAAAATAATGAAATTACGTAGTTGCTTTTTGTTTTCGGTCCCCACTTTTTACATTAAGTTGTTAAACAAAGTTTGAACAACAATAAATTTTGGCATCATTTGTATGCTTTATGTATTTTGAAAGTTCCAAAGTTCATATTTTTAACTAATACTTGATGTTGTGTTTGTAGCTGTTGGAAGTGACTTAATTCATTGGTTAGATTAAAATTAACCAAGATCTAACAATGTTCTTTTGGATTTATTTGTTTATCTTATAGTAGAAAACAATGTTCTTTTGGATTTATTTGTTTATCTTATAGTAGAAAACAAGTCCTATAAATGGGGCAACATTCTTCAAACTGAAACCATCATTAAAAAACATCTAAAGCAATAGGCTCATTGTTATAATGGCTCAAATCAATAACAAAACAATCGTCTGCATGCTTTTCATGATCTTCCTTTTTGTTGGTATCATGACAACAATCGAAGGCAGAACCGTTTCTCTTGGTAAGTCTAACACTTATCAATCATCTATATTTTTATCTCAAAACAATCAAATTCTTATGCTTGAACTATTTTTTAACAATATGATATTTGTTCAGATTTTACAATACCAGTCCCTTTTTGTTCTTCCGTTATCAGCGTGAAAAATGGAGATACTTGTTTCGGCATAGCTCAAAAGTTCAAAATGAGCTCAGAATTCTTTGACATTATCAACCCGAATCTGAATTGCAACAAGTTGTTTATAGGAGAATGGATTTGTGTTGATGGACTATGATTATATATAGTCTTCACAATAAGGTTATGAATGATCTAAAGCAACAAATTGTTCAACCTTCTAGACCTCAAAAGGATTTGCAATTAATAAAGAAAGTCGATTTACATTATTCTCATTGGTTAATTATTTGCAACTTTACTTCCAAGTATTGTATGCATAAAGTCTACAAATGGCAAGTTTACTCTTAAATTCCAAAAAACAAAAGCTCATCCATAGTAACAAACAAAGTCTTATAAATCACTAATCACACATGAAAATCTTGTATACAATCTTAGTCTACCCGATGAAAGAACTATCGGGTGCAAGTCCAAGCGGTACTTTCCGCTGTTTTGACTTGTACCTCCTACAGCTCACCACCAACGGGTTAAATACATCCCTCACCAAAGCTTTTTACAATGAAAAAACAAAACATAAAAATATAATTCAATATGTGGTACGCTTTTTCAGGAAAAAAAAAATTATAAAATAAAATAAAACACTTTTATTATTAAATCGAGTCTTCTCCTTCAACTTGTTGTCGCGCTAGGTATCGCTCACGTCGCTCTTTCTGCAAAAAAGCACTCATAAATTAAAGCATACGTAGGAAAAAATACACCATTTTATCAATTTAGTCCCTTTAACTTACCATTATATCAATTTGGTCCCTCTTCCATGTAATATGATTATTTTTGGTCCCAAAGTATCGCCGAGTTTTGCGATTTGGTCCCAAAAATAGTCTTTTTTTTTTTGGAACAGAGACCACAAACTATCACAAGGCCAAAATTGAAACAAGAAAACATTTAGGGACCAAAACTGAAATAATCAGTTATACCCAGGGACTAAAAATGTAACTTACTTTATTTTTTATAATTATTAAATTATTATAATAAAAGCTCTCACCCATTCATCTATCACAAGACCATCACCGACAACTTTTGGTCCGGTGTCCTCTGGAGGTTTCTTGCGGGTTTCAAGGGCCGCCTCAGCCTCCGCTAACTGCCGCTTCAGTTTTTCCAATGCCTTGCAAGAAATAGCAACGTACTTTCAAAAATCTACCCAAATATATCAATAAATATTATTTAAATACAAAATATTGGAAGTCAATTGCTATAATTAGGATTATAAGAAAAAAATTGAAAGTAAATAGACAAATAAATGAAAGTACATTGCTATTTATTAACTTACTGGGCTTGGACGTGTGACATCTAGGAAAACAACTTGCAGTATCTGCTCCACAGCTACTAGATCTTTCTGCTCATCAAACTGAGTAAAGAAAATCATTTAGAAAAAGGACGAATTTAACCTCATTGAGTTTTTCCATGTATTACCCTTATTGTGTGTTGTCATTTCATCATATATTTTATACACATCATTCATCCAGATAACACTTAATGTAAAAAAAAAAAAGGGCTTACTAGCTCAGGTATGTAGTCAATCACTCCTTTGACTTTCAGACTCATGATTTTGAATTTCACTTTTCTCTTTGTGTCTATTGGCTTCTCATTGTTCTCCGGAGGTTCCACAAACTTAAAAACTATTACAATAAAACCATTAGTGAAAACTGTAAACAAAAAATCACTTGTGTAAAAGACATAAATGCCCTCCTTATCTTCATAAATATCCCTACAAAGTTTGTAATGATGTTACTTACCGGTTGCTATAATGGTCTCGCCTGGAGCTAAAATGGCGCCTGGAGGACGCATGAAACAACTTTTTGGTGCAGTTGTTTGAAACTACAAAAAAATAAATAAATAAAAATTGTGATTTTTGATTCATTAAAGGTCTATGTGTGAAGGTTAAACAAGGTTTATAGTCATACCTTGAAGGCAGCATGAGACTTGCTGGTGTTTTTTATCTTGATAGCACTTTGAACTTGCTTACCAGGTTCATCTACAAAGTTCAAGAAGAAAATTGACATGATTTTTCATTAATCATAACATAATTAAGTATATACATAAGGAAAAGAAGGCGTATGTTAACATATTTAGTTAACAAACAAATAATAGTTTATGCATCTGATTCTGAGCCAAATTGGGTTTACATAGGAAGGATTTGACAAGCTTTCTAGAGATACTTTTGATGGTGAGGATGAAGAGGGTATTCATGTCTTTTGCACAATTACAATTTTTGTCTCGATGTGGGTCCCAGTCATGCTAGACACTGTGCAACCTGTTTTATCTTGTTGTGTGTAACAAATGTATCATGAATTCATAATCTATATTCAATAACATCATGTTGAAATCATTATAATTTAGTTAAGCTAATGAGGCAATTGTGTAGAAGGTTGTGGTGACCTCTAGAAGCATCCACAAGGTTGTAGCCTCTTTAATTGTGTAGAATGTTCCTTGTAAATATCTAGATATTTTGTTTGAAGTTTTGAATGGGAAATCTCAACCCTTGATGTAAAAGAATCATAGTCGTCCATTGATGAGTACAAGTAGTATGAACAGAGTTGTCCTGTATTTGGCACAACACACCTTGATGTTTTCTTAGATGTTACTAGCTTAGGGTTTCCTAATAAGAAATTTCTAATAAAAGAATGAAAACTGTTCCCAAATCACACTGAAAAACCTAATGTGGATCTATTTCGCTTGATTCACTTAATAAACACAACATTAGCAGGTTTCTAAAGATAATAGTAAGAGAAACATAAAATCAATTTATATTGAGAAGATTATCTGGATCTATCGAGTTAAGAAACAGATAATTAGTACTCAAAAAATCAGTAATGATCAGTTTTCAAATAGAAATAACAATAATGGAAGAAAATAATGCAGTAAGTTCATACATGGAAAGTAGAGTTTATTCCGTGGATCAAGCCGGAGACGCCGCCGCGTCGGAAGCAGAGATCTAACCACCGATGAGACCGAAGTAGTGGAGCTTGAGCTATATTTTTCGTTTTTCTTATGAGCGTGAGATCGTTCGATTTGGTACGAAGAAGATAACGTTGTTGTATGTGGAGTAGTGTTACGTGAGCTTCGAAACGGTAACTTCAATATCCCCCAAAGTTTATTGCCGCCACCGTCAGACGGAGGTCTATCGTCGACGATTGGCATCACCTGCCAGTAAATAGCACCGGAAGTTTTTCAACAGTTGAGTTGTGTTTCAAAAGGTTCTTCTCTTTTTCTCTCTGAAATTCATGGACTCTTGACTCCTGAAAATCCAACAAACAAGTCGCATCGTTTATTTTTGTCCCTTCCAATACGCATACTTTACACCCTCTTTCTCTTTTTAAAAATGAAAAGGTAGTAGAGGGAAGGAAGTATTTTTCAACCTGTTCTCGAGTTTATATATATATATATATATATATATATATATATATATATATATATATATATATATATATATATATATATATATATATATATATATATATATATATATATATATATATATAAATGGAGAGGGGAAGGAAATAAAAGGAAATGTGTATTCTTTGAGTTTTTTTTAAACAAATGTCATATTAGTCCATCAATTTTATCGTATTTGTTTTAAAAGGTCACCAAATTTTTTTTGGCACATTAAGATAATGAACTTACATTTTTCTGTTTTAAAATACCCTTATATAACCTGATACCAGGTTCAAAGATAATATAATGTCAAGAAATATAATATTAATGTCAGGTCATATAATGAAATAGTCACGTGTATTACCTTTATCTTGAATTGTTTTAAATAAGTCGATTGCGTTCTTTAATCCCCTCCTCGTTGAACAAACCCTTGATCCCACCCTAGTAACTATAGACTGATGCCTATATTCTTCTCAATCAAAGTTTATTTCAAATGTGTGTTTATCAACAAACCTTTTTGCTATTCTGATGGTATTCGGTATGTGTTCGAGAATATCGATTTTGCAGGTATGCCTTATAATGAATTTGTGGGTTTTCTTGAACGATTCACACCAGAGAAGTGTGAGAAACTTTATTATTGTCAACCTGATTTAGAAATCCCAGAAGTTTAACCTTGATTTCTAATGAACTTCAATGTCAAAGTTTTATAGACATTGCTTATCGTGTGGAGTACAACTGGCAGTTTACATGGACCATTTTGGTACTACTGTACACGCAACTAAGGAAAATGAAAAAGAAGATAATTGTTATGTTAAGTCAAAAAAATGTTAATCGAAGAGGAAGAAGGTATTGACCTAACCGAGTTCATGAGTCCACAACAGAGCAACATGGAAGGAGTAACCTATGAAGGAGTAAGTCAGGCAAATGGAAATGAGGATGCCACAGATGGTGATCCAAAAGATGATGAAGATAACAATGTCCCAGATAGTGAAAAGGACAATGCCCTAGATATGAAAGGAAAACCAATGTTTAATGAAGACATATCTTGGAAGAAGCAGATGCCAATTCTAGGTATGAGGTTCACCAACCCTAAACAATTGAAATTCATGCTTTGTAATTATGTTATAGCCAATGGGTATCAACTGCACTATGAAAAAATGACAGTAAAAATGTTATTGGTTAAGTGTTGTGATGGTGAATGCACATTAGACTTTGGGCGTCATGGATGAGTGAGAAGTACTCATTCCAAATCAAGTCCCTTATCAATAAGCATAATTGTGCAAGAAGTTTTAAGTTAGGGTCAATTATTAATTATAGATGGATTGGTAGTCATTTCACCAGGGAAGTTCTTGAGAATCAGAAATTCAATGTTAGGATGCTAAAAGAAGAAGTAAAGACTAAATTCGGCATAGAGGTTAGTATGGGACAACGTAGGAAAGCTAAGCAACATGTAGTGTCTTTTGTTGAAGGTGCCATAGTGGAAAATTATGCAAAGTTTTGGTCATATGGTGAGGAGATAAGGTCTAATCCATGGTCAACAGTCAAGTTGTCTGTGAACTCTATGCCAAACGGGTAAACTTACTTTAGCGGGATATATATATATATATATATATATATATATATATGTATGTGTGTGTGTGTGTGTTTTCATGCACTAAAGCAGGGTTGGAAAAGTGGTTGTAGAGGGATTATACACTTGGATGGGTGTCTTTTAAAAGGAATGTGTACTTGTCAGTTATTATGTGTTATTGGGAGGGATGGAAACACTCATATACACCCACTAGCTTGGGTTGTGGTTTGTGTTGAAAATAAAGACAACTGGAAATGGTTTCTAGAAAATTTGCTAGAAGATCTACCCCTGGGTATATGTAACATCCAAAAATTTCAAACCAATTTAAACTTTTTAAACATATCAAGTTCATCAAAACATTACAACTTTTGTTTTCAAAATACTGATTATCAGAGTTTTTCCCAGGAACATAAGTATAATAGGAGGAGCTGTACAATCACGCCTTCGCCTTGCCGCGATCCTCTGATGTACCTAAAACAATAAGCTGAAACTGTAAGCCCGAAAGCTTAGTGAGTTACCCCCAAAATACTGATACACATACAGTCCACATAGCAATAACAACATTAGCATATCATATCAATAAAACGGAATAGCATGCACTGGGTCCACAACTTTATTACCTGGACTGCTCATGGGCCCTCAGTACGAGTCTGGAATGCCTACCAGGCACTCAGCTCGTATCTGGTATGCCATTGAGCCCCCAGTACGAGTCTGGAATGTCTATCGGGCCCTCGGCTCGTATCTGGAATGCTCCCGAGTCCTCAGTATGAGTCTGGAATGCCTACCGGGCCCTCAGCTCATATCTGGAATACTCTCGGATTTGTTGGCTACCGCACGGAACAGTACAACCTCAACCCACCCCACATAACACGTCGACATGTAATAGATAAATGCACATACATGCAATCAATTAGTATCACAAGCAGCCCTATAGATCTACCCGACTAGCATATCAACTGGCATACATTACTGACTCAACTTATCATATCATTAACTACTAGGATATCAAATCTAATGGACTGGCCTTGGTGCCTTATACCCTTCAGTATAGTGAGGATAACTTACCTTGTAGATTTCAGCTCAGTAAATAATCAAAGCTCTCCGATCACTTGTCAAAGACTCCACCACCTATTACCATAATATGACAGGCTCATAAGTCTTTGTCCTTACAGAAAAACTAACCTTGATCAAGGTCAAAGTCCTTAGTAAAGGTCAACAGTCCATGTTGACCTCAACTCGTTGAGTCCACCCGGCTACTCGCCGAGTCCTTTGAAGCACCTCCAACTCGCCGAGTCATCGGGGTGAGTCGTCGAGTTCCTTCGAATCTCGATCAAACCTTAAGGGCACATGTCGAGTTCCCTCTTTGTAACTCGACAGATATACATGCAAACATGTACTAGTTAAAACTCATCCGACTCGCCGAGTTGTTCTTCAACTCATCGAGTCTTATGGCAATCTTCATCGGACTCGCCGAGTCGTTCGTCCAACTCATCGAGTCTAATGCACGCTTTCATGTGACTCGCCGAGTCGGCTTTGCGACTCGCCGAGTCCCTTCAGTCATTTTATCATGCAGACAACTTTTAAGCCATGGCAAAGCCCCAAACTGTAGATCCAACTTCCTTAGGCCTGCTTATCACGTAAAGTTGCAAACCTTACGTGCATGCAAGGCCCCAATGTCTCAAAAATCCCAAACTATGCTTGAAATGGGGTTTTACACTTAGGGAGGGGCTCAAAATTGCCAAAGCTAAGAACATTATGGTCCTACAATCCATAGAGAGTTCAGATCTGAAATTACAACTTCAGATCTTGGCTCATACTCCAGGAAATGACTTTATAACCCAACCAAGAACCCTAATCTCCAACCAAGGAGGTCTAGAACGAAATAGAAAGGAAGATAACAGCTTGATACCTTCCTAAGAGATGACAACTGGAGTAGATTCGAATTTTTCCCCAAGCTCCTTGCTTCAAACCACTTGCTTCCCAAGCTCTTTTCACCAAAATCCTCTTCCAAGGCTTCAAACACACAATGGGCACATGCACACACGTATTAGGGTTTGCTAAGAGACTGCAAAGAGGCTGAAAGAGGTTTGTGTTCCCTTAAATAAGGTGCACAACCCCGGGATTTAGGGTCTTAGTAGTCAGCTCCTACTCACCGAGTCCCAGTATGGACTCGTCGAGTAGGTTACTTAACCCGCGATCCTTCCCACTGCTACTCGACGAGTAGATCAACTGACTCGTCGAGTAGGGCTTAACCCAATAACTCATATTTAGAGAATACCTGAGAATCGGGGCGTTACAGTATACCTAATCATAAATGATTAAATGTCAGAGATGTATAATTATATATGATTATACATATTTATACATTTATGTCTAATCATAAATGATTATACATAACTCTGTTCATATATTATATATTTAGTAATCATATATGATTATGGTGATTAGTGGCAAAGGAGGTCGTAGTGGCAGAGGTGGCGGTGGTATAGGTGATGGAGATGGCAGTGTTGAGGCCGATTGATGGTATAGGTGGTGGTAATGGTGGTGGTGGTTGTGGTGATGGGAAGCTAGCAGGGGAAAAGGGAACGGTGAAGCTGAATGATCATTTATGATTATAACTCTTCGGCTACGCCGATTCACCGAAGCGCTAGAAAGGCAAAGAAAAAATATATGATTGAGGTTGAATATCAAGATCTCAAATTTATTTGGAATCTGAATGGAACCTATATATATATATATATATATATATATATATATATATATATATATATATATATATATATATATATATATATATATATATATACATGCAAGTGATGTCCTGTCTAGCTGGGTTGATGCATCGGGTTTTAAACCCATGTGAGGTGTGAGGTTGGGAGTTCGATTCCCTTAAACTACCTCTTGTGGTGCCACACGTGGGTAATTTTTCCCTGGAAATCCTTATGGGAGCTGGGTTTGATCTGTAAAAGATCTCGAACCCGGAGTACTCGTTGAAATATTACGAGTAGACTTCCACTTAATTCGTTTGTCGTTTCCATACACACACGCATATATATATATATATATATATATATATATATATATACACACACACACATATATATATATATATACATATATATATATATATATACATATATATATATATACAGAGAGAGAGAGAAAGAGAGAGATAGGTTCAAATGTTTTCAGCAAATATTGTGTGCCTAAATGCACCAATCAGAAATTAAGAAAAATTAAATCATTATTAATTAATATAAGGGTATGATAGTAATCTTGGTTATATATTCAATTATAGAAAATATTTAAACCATTTAATATCCCTTTAATTTAGTAAAATCAGTTTTAAAACCCTATATATCATCGATCCCTTTTGCAGGCAGCATTCACCTTCGTTTTAGCAACTTCTCACCACCGATTGTAGCCCTTCCTTGCGATCGATTAAGATTCATCGGCCAATTTCTGACTGTTTTTGTGTTTCTTTCTTCTCCGATCAACAGAGGACCGAAGTCTTTCCCTCCATGCGTGATTGTTGTCGGATAGAAGAAGGAGCAGCCTTCACTGCCACTTGACGGCAGCACTGCTGCCTCCGTCCCTTTCCTTTCCACAATTGGTGGCTGACAGAGACAAAGATAGTGAACCAAGGGAAGCCTGACGGAGATTAGATCTCCCTTCCTTGCGATCTGTTCAACCACCGACGAACCCATTGGAGCTGCATTCAAAGGCTTTCTCATGGAAGTTGTTCTAACACTATATGTAAGTGTTTGATTTTCCCTAATTTTATTTACCCATTTGATACTATATTCTTGATTTTTTGAGATCCATCATATAAAGATGATGAAGTCTTCAGTCAATGATTCACTTGCTCAACCTGAATTTACCGGTACATCAAAAAATCAGATAGTGAAGTCATCCTGCTTCAGGCACATAGAATTATAGAATACTTTCAGATAACATATAAAACAATTACTTTATCATGTTTATATTCTATCTTGTAGAATTTGATATTTGAAAAAGACATTGGTGAAAAATTTATCTCTTATCTTCCTCATGAATATCAAGCACCAAAGGAATAATCTTCAATTAGTAGCAATAACAAAATCACCTTAGTATCTAATATGATGAGGGTAATTCTGCCAGAATGGAATCACGAATTCGAATTATGTTAGAATGAAATCTTGGATTCCAATGCTTAAGCTCCAATTCAACCTAAGCGTTGAATTTTGTATGATCTATCATGTCTACAACTTATTATTTTTTCTACACTTACTCATTGGTTTTTGCATTTTCTTCAATTTTTACTTATGGGTTTTGGTGCAATTCACAACTTTCATTCTATGAGAATATAAATATTACATAAAACATGTGTTTCTAGTAATTCTGACAGAATACATTTATACATGCTTTAGAATGTTTATGCATATAGAAGAAAAGACTATGATTTAAGTGCATTCAGTAATGTATTCTTTTAGAATTTATTTATACAAATGCATTCTGTTTAGAATGTCTTTGAGAATGTTTGTTAACAACAAGTATATTTGTTTAACTGGTAATACTAACGGGTAATGTATCTTATTCTTTCAGAATTGCATGGAGAATGAGTTTAATACTGATCTTACAAGAGAAATATTTGGAATGGAGTTCAACAACAAGTATATATGTGAAGATCAAGTTGGTTATATGGACAATTGAAGATGATCAAGTGTATTTGTTCAATAATTGTATATGCAAGAATGTTATTGCTTAAGAATTTTATTCATTTTCAATGATATTTTGTTAGAATATGTATAACTACATTAAAATGTATAAGGATATTAGTCTGTAAGAATATGTATGAATTTGTATTTAATTTGTATGTATATTAAGAATAAAATCATTGTGACATCCCCAAAATCACGGCCAGAAAAGACCGGTTTTGTTTATACTTTATTTCAAAATCAGAGTTATCTTTTAATAAAAGAATTGCGGAATTTGTCCCAAAACAATAATATGATAAAGATTTATCAAAAGCATTTCCATAGAAATGTATTTCATTAAAAGACTCGGGATGTCATGTTCGTACAGATCAAAAGTATAAACAGTACAATATAAGCCTTACTACATTATTTCATATCTACAGGCCTATATCCGTAATCCCTCGTCCAAAACATCACACCTATGCTCATGCGCCACTTCCTGTAATACATAAAACTGAGTGGGTCAGGCTTGGGAGCCTAGTGAGCACATAGGGTTTTCAACCCACAATAAATAAGTTTATTAATTTCATCAATCAACAATAACCCGATTACCCGTTCCCGTTATCCTCACTTTACGTCCCTAAACACCTATCATAAGGGACCTAGCCTAAGGATCATCATCGGGATGGACACTACTGCTAAGGGGATTCCTCAGCAATAAATGTCCTAATAGGCAACCATGTGGGGGATGGAGTACACCGGTGAACACATCGTTCACAACACCTACAGGTTGCGAGCCTGCTAGTGTTCCACTGGACTGTCTAGAAGAGTCCGTGGTCGTCATCTATACTCCGCTAGATGACTAGATCAACAACAACAACATCGAGGCCTCTCATCATTTTATCACACATCACCTATTACATCTACCCATGTTTTATCCCAACATTTTCGTAGATATAAAATACATATACAGTTTAAATCATTGAAAACATGTATAACAACGTTCATCTAACATAGATAGCAAGTATTCAGATAATATGCACACATAGCACGTAATTTATATAAAATACTTCATATCTATGTGTAAGCTGAAAGTAACTATGCACTCACCTGATTAGGTGGTGACTCAGCACTCGGACAACGCTTCGATACTCTTAAAATGATATTCCTTCGATAAAACCTAGTATCGACATCACTAGGGTTTAGTTTAATGATAACCGCGATAAATTAATTAGTCTGACTATTATTAAGCATTAATAATGCTCAATATAACTTATAATAATAGCCCAAATAATTATTTTAAGGACCTAATAACATTCCTATAATTATTTGGAAGCTATATTAAAAATTGCGTAAGCGTAGCATACTTACAGCGAATTTTATTGAAAACCGGGACTCAATTGGAGCAGCGTTTCGAAACCGAAAAACTCCTTTTTCTCGGGACTCTGGGAGCCTCGGGGCTTCCTTAGGGTGTTAGGGGTTCACCTAGACCTTAGGGAGGCTTCAAAACCTTAGAGAGAGAAAGATTTTAGAGAGAGAATGAGAAAAGGTGTGAGAAATCCGGAGAATTTCGCACCTATTTATAGAGGTCGAAGGTCGCCTCTACGCGGGGCGTTCAGCAGCTACGCGGGGCGTTCCCTCGGATAAGGGCGCCAGCTCGCAGCCAGCTGTCTCGCACCGGACGGAGGGGAAGCGAAGGTACGCGGGGCGTACCCGGACCTCGTACGCGGGGCGTAGGGCGAAGCGGCGTGGCGCCTTCTGGACCGAGAGCGAGCGGACGCGGGGCGCACGAAGCCGGACGCTGGGCGTAGAGAGGAGCGACGTGTCGCATATCCGAGCGAGACCGTGGGCCGCAAGCGACGGCTCTGATCGCGCCACGTCACCCGATTTCGCATCAGTTTCGCATTTTCGAGTTCAAACTTCAAAAATTCGTAACTTTCGCATACGAGCTCCGTTTTTGACGTTCTTTATATCCACGCGAAGGTGGGAACGTACTCTACAACTTTCGTTTAGACTTCGTCGGCTAATTTTGGCTCAATTTTAAATTTTATATTATTAATGGGCCGGGACACGATTGATCCGTTAAATCCTCATAACTTCTTCATCCGACATCCGTTTTTGCCCATCTTTTTCTCGTTACGCTACTCTCAACGAGATCTTCGATTCTCATTCAGATCGTGTCGGCTAAAAACCGCTCGATCAAACATTCAAATTTCGGGCAGTACATTGCTAGTCCGAAACTTCGAGAAAGCGTAACTTTTTCATACGAAGTCGGATTTGGGCGTTCTTTTTATCGATGTTCTTAGTTTAACATATTCTACAACTTTTGTTTAGATTTCTAAGGCTAAAAAGTCTTCTATCGTAAATTTACTATTTTATGTCTTCCGGTGCCGTGCCGGTTTTGCCGTAAAACTTCGGCGGGCCATAACTTCTTCATTATAGCTCGGATTTCGGCATTCTTTATATGTATGGAAACCTTGAGACATATTCTACAACTTTGTGTAGAGATATCGGGATTATCTCACACTTTAATTTTGACGCTCATTTCTATTCTTTGTTAATTATACATTTATAATAACCACATAAACACATAGTTCACATAATACTCAAATATTTCATATTTATTACTTCAAAAAGAGTTAAAATAGTTGACCTAGACTATTACAGTGACAAAATGCTTAGCCCTGAAAACCCGGGCGTTACAATTCTCTCCCCCTTAGGATGATTCCGTCCCGGAATCATGCATCAGCAAACAGATGTGGATAACGACTCATCATGTCATCCTCTGTTTCCCAAGTGAGATTCGGCCCATTCGAATGTTTCCATTGGACTAGCACTAAGTCGACCATCTTGCGTCGTAATTTCTTAGTCTTACGGTCAACGATTGCCTCGGGCTCTTCGATCAGCCTTTTATTTTCATCCATCCTTAACTCTGAGATTGGAATTATGTCGGGAACATCTCCCATGAATTTCCGCAAATAACACACATGGAAGGTGTTATGAATACCATTGAGTTCTTCGGGCAATTCCAGCTTGTAAGCTTGGTTCCCAATCTTCTGAAGAACTTTGAACGGTCCAATAAACCTTGGACTCAACTTTCCTCGTTTCCCAAATCGTATAAGTCCCTTCCACGGTGAGACTTTAAGTAAAACGGAATCCCCAACTTCGAAGGTTATCGGTCGTCTTTTCTTGTTAGCATAGCTCTTCTGACGATCCTGAGCTGCTAACATTCTTTCCCTAATCACCTTCGATTTCTCAGCAGTCTCATGGACTATCTCGGGGCCCATAAACTGCTTCTCTCCAGCTTCAAGCCAACAAGACGGCGTACGACACTTCTGTCCATACAAGGCTTGATAAGGTGCCATCTTGATGCTCGAGTGAAAACTATTGTTGTAGGAAAATTCTACTAGAGGTAAGTGTTCGTCCCAATTCCCTTGGAATTCGAGGGTACATGCTCTTAGCATATCCTCCAACGTTTGAATCGTTCTTTCGCTCTGACCATCAGTTTGCGGATGGTAAGCAGTACTTAAACACAACTTCGTACCCAACTCCTCTTGTAGACTCCTCCAAAACCTTGACGTGAAACGACTATCACGATCGGATACAATCGTAAGAGGGACACCGTGAAGTCTTACAATTTCCTTCACGTAAGCATTTGCGAGCTTATCCATAGACCACTTCTCGTTGGCGGCTATGAAGTGTGCACTCTTGGTGAAACGATCCACGACTACCCAAATCATGTCGTGTCCGTTCTTCGTTTTGGGCAGTTTAGTCACAAAATCCATGGTGATGTCTTCCCATTTACCCATGGGTACAGGTAAAGGTTCTAAACTCCCATATGGTTTCTGATGTTGTGCCTTAACCCTTGCACATGTTACGCACTCAGCCACATACTTCGCAACATCGAGCTTCATCGTCGGCCACCAGTAGTAGGGTTTTAGGTCCCTATACATTTTAGTGCTACCGGGATGAATCGAGTACATGGTCTTGTGTGCTTCTTCCATTAGAAGATCTCTTATTCCTCCCGTCTTAGGTACCCAAATTCGATCTTGGAATACCTTCAGTCCTCGACTGTTCGTACTGAACACTAACGTTTTTCCCAAACGTTCTTCCTTTCGGTCATTCTTTTCTAAGGCTTCTTCTTGAGCTTTCCTGATACTTTCCACAATCGTCGAGACGACTTCAATTCTTAATGCTCTTGGCCTTTTCCTTTCAAGATTGACTTTCCGACTGAGAGCATCAGCAACAATATTTGCTTTACCTGGGTGGTAAAGTATCTCACAGTCGTAGTCCTTGAGAAGTTCTAGCCAGCGTCGTTGCCTCATGTTCAACTCCTTCTGATTAAAGAGATACTGGAGACTCTTGTGATCAGTGAAGAGCTTGCACTTCGTGCCGTAGAGGTAATGCCTCCATATCTTTAAGGCAAATACTACCGCTGCCAACTCCAGATCATGAGTGGGGTAGTTCTTTTCGTGCTCTTTCAATTGTCGAGATGCGTATGCTATCACCTTTTCTCTTTGGGTCAGAACACAACCCAACCCGACTCCAGATGCATCACTATAAACTGCGAAATCTTCGACTCCATCGGGTAGAGAAAGTATCGGTGCTTCACATAACTTCTTCTTTAGCTTCTCAAATGCCTCATCGTGTTTCTCACTCCATGTATACGTAGCTCCTTTATGGTTCAAAGCTGTTAATGGAGCAGCTATCGAAGAAAAGCCTTGGATAAATCGTCGGTAATATCCGGCTAATCCTAGAAAGCTTCGAATCTCCGTGGGATTCTTCGGACGTTCCCACTTCATTACAGCTTCGATCTTGGCGGGGTCAACCATTATTCCTTCTTGGTTAACAACATGACCCAAGAATTGGACTTCCCGTATCCAAAAGTCGCATTTGGAGAACTTTGCAAAAAGCTTCTCCTTCTTTAACACCTCCAACACTTCTCGTAAATGCTTGCCGTGCTCCTTCTGGCTTTTCGAGTAGATGAGAATGTCGTCGATGAACACTATCACGGATTTATCGAGGAATGGTTTACAAACCCTGTTCATCAAATCCATGAATGCTGCGGGAGCATTGGTTAGTCCGAATGACATAACCAAGAACTCGTAGTGTCCATATCTTGTTCTGAATGCAGTCTTCTCAATATCCTGCTCTCTCACTTTCAGCTGATGATATCCTGACCTAAGATCAATCTTTGAGAAGTAGCTCGAACCTTGCAGCTGATCGAATAGGTCATCAATCCTCGGCAATGGATACTTGTTCTTCACCGTTGCCTTATTCAGCTCTCGGTAGTCTATGCACATCCTCATGCTTCCGTCCTTCTTCTTCACGAATAACACCGGAGCTCCCTAGGGTGATGAACTAGGTCGAATGAAACCGCTGTCCAACAGCTCCTGAAGTTGCGTCATGAGCTCCTTCATCTCCGTTGGTGCTAATCGGTAAGGTGCCTTTGCTATCGGTGTTGTTCCTGGTAATAAGTCTATACGAAACTCTACTTGCCTATCAGGTGGTAATCCGGGAAGATCTTCAGGAAAGACTTCCGGATAATCGCACACAACCGGTATATTCTGCACCTCTTTCTTTTCCTTCTTAGCATCGATTACGAATGCCAAGTATGATGCACATCCCTTGGACAAACATTTCCTGGCTTTCATCAAGGAGATGATTCCAGAATTCACTCTGCGTTTGTCCCCGTACACCATAAATGATTCCTTTCCGGGTGGGTTTATCCTAACTATCTTCTTTCGGCATAATATCTCGGCATCGTTGGTGCTAAGCCAATCCATACCCAAAACGATGTCGAAACCGTTTAACTCTATGGGTAATAGTTCCTCATGGAATTCGTTTCCGTTTAGGTTAATGACGATGTTCCTAATACGATTACTAACAGGTACAAATTTGCCACTGACAACTTCTACAATTAGGGCATTATCTAGTTTTTCTACAGGCAATGCTAATCTTCCACCAAATTTATGCGACACAAAGGAGTAATTGGCTTCGGAATCAAATAGTATATTTGCAGGTAAACCATTTACAAGAAAGGTACCTGAAGCGACATCTGCTGCCTCCTTTGCAGCCTCGAGCGTCATCTGGAAGGCTCTCGCCTTCGGCTTTGGTGGTATGTTGGGTCTTCCTGCCTCCTTCTTCTTCGGGCAGTCCTTTAAAATGTGCCCTTCTTCATTGCACCCATAACAGGCCTTCTGGTTGAGGGTGCATTCGTTGGCATAGTGCCCAGGCTTTCCGCATTTGTAACAAGTGACTCCTCCATCACACTTCCCAAAGTGCTTCTTCTTGCACTTGTCACACCACTTTGCTTCTGATCCTCCTCCTCTCGAACCAGACTTCGAGAATCTACCTTTCTTACCGGACCTCGAGGATCCGTCAAATTTCCGTTTCTCTCCCACTTCCGCTCTCTCCAGACCCTTTTCTCGTATCTGGGTCTCCACATTCTTAGCAGCCCAGATGGCAGCTTTTAGAGTGGTAGTTTGCTTGACCATTGGACCGAAGTCCGCTGGTAATCCGAGGGCAAATTTGTTAACCTTGGAGAGTTCAGTTGGGACGAGGTGAGGAACAAGCTTCATTTTCTCAGTAAAGCTTGCAGCGTATTCAGTAACGCTCATCCTCCCCTTCTTCAGACTCTGGAATTCGTTGTTGATCTCCAGAAGATCCTGCTCAGAGCAGTATTGCATCTTTAACTGTACCAGAAAATCCTCCCACGACATCTTGCTTGCTTCACCTTTGGGCATTGAATCAGCTAATAGCTTCCACCAGCTTAGTACTCCAGATTTCAGTAGAGGAACTGCAAGAGCAGTCTTCTGCCTATTGCTACACTCGCAACTCTCAAACATTGTCTCCATCTCAGAGATCCAGTTCATGACTTCCACCGGCGTCGGGCTTCCGGATAAACTCGGTGGCTTGGATGCCATGAAATCCTTGTATTTGCATCCACGTCCATCATTTCCTCCATCCAGGTGGTTTTGCCTAACTATCGGTGGGTTGGCTTGACCAATAGTCCCACTGTAGTTTCCTTCTTCAGTCTGCCCTTCGTTCAATTCGGGCTGTTCGAGCTGAATAGTCGCTTCCTCTCGATTTTGCTGAAGCAAACGCCTGGTTTCCTCCATTTGACGATCCAACATTGCCTGGATCATCGCTTGCACTCCGGCCATCGTTATTGGTCCGGCAGCGGCTTCCACAACTGGTATTTGCTCGATCATGGGGGGTTGGTGTCTGTTCCCATTTGCGTTTATGTTTCCGCTACGGGTCCTTACCATCTTGATCTATTCACCGAATAAGGCGAATTTAGATCTTTATTTAGGAGAGACGTTTTAAATCGTCCTTATCACTCCGAAACGTTTACATGCTAGTTCTAATAGCGTAGTCGTAAGTTTAGAATCCTAAACACATAAGGTTTCCAGATCCGGTCGGCAACAGACCATAGATCCGAACAAATTTAAAGCATATCATGCATAAAGCATTTAGCACATATAAGCATTTTAGGCACAATTCCTAAAATAAGCTAGTGCTCACACCTCACAATCATCGCTTAGCATTCTAAGTTTAAGTCTAGAAATCCTACAAATTCCTAGTTCGCTTAAACTAATGCTCTGATACCAACTGTGACATCCCCAAAATCACGGCCAGAAAAGACCGGTTTTGTTTATACTTTATTTCAAAATCAGAGTTATCTTTTAATAAAAGAATTGCGGAATTTGTCCCAAAACAATAATATGATAAAGATTTATCAAAAGCATTTCCATAGAAATGTATTTCATTAAAAGACTCGGGATGTCATGTTCGTACAGATCAAAAGTATAAACAGTACAATATAAGCCTTACTACATTATTTCATATCTACAGGCCTATATTCGTAATCCCTCGTCCAAAACATCACACCTATGCTCATGCGCCACTTCCTGTAATACATAAAACTGAGTGGGTCAGGCTTGGGAGCCTGGTGAGCACATAGGGTTTTCAACCCACAATAAATAAGTTTATTAATTTCATCAATCAACAATAACCCGATTACCCGTTCCCGTTATCCTCACTTTACGTCCCTAAACACCTATCATAAGGGACCTAGCTTAAGGATCATCATCGGGATGGACACTACTGCTAAGGGGATTCCTCAGCAATAAATGTCCTAATAGGCAACCATGTGGGGGATGGAGTACACCGGTGAACACATCGTTCACAACACCTACAGGTTGCGAGCCTGCTAGTGTTCCACTGGACTGTCTAGAAGAGTCCGTGGTCGTCATCTATACTCCGCTAGATGACTAGATCAACAACAACAACATCGAGGCCTCTCATCATTTTATCACACATCACCTATTACATCTACCCATGTTTTACCCCAACATTTTCGTAGATATAAAATACATATACAGTTTAAATCATTGAAAACATGTATAACAACGTTCATCTAACATAGATAGCAAGTATTCAGATAATATGCACACATAGCACGTAATTTATATAAAATACTTCATATCTATGTGTAAGCTGAAAGTAACTATGCACTCACCTGATTAGGTGGTGACTCAGCACTCGGACAGCGCTTCGATACTCTTAAAATGATATTCCTTCGATAAAACCTAGTATCGACATCACTAGGGTTTAGTTTAATGATAACCGCGATAAATTAATTAGTCTGACTATTATTAAGCATTAATAATGCTCAATATAACTTATAATAATAGCCCAAATAATTATTTTAAGGACCTAATAACATTCCTATAATTATTTGGAAGCTATATTAAAAATTGCGTAAGCGTAGCATACTTACAGCGAATTTTATTGAAAACCGGGACTCAATTGGAGCAGCGTTTCGAAACCGAAAAACTCCTTTTTCTCGGGACTCCGGGAGCCTCGGGGCTTCCTTAGGGTGTTAGGGGTTCACCTAGACCTTAGGGAGGCTTCAAAACCTTAGAGAGAGAAAGATTTTAGAGAGAGAATGAGAAAAGGTGTGAGAAATCCGGAGAATTTCGCACCTATTTATAGAGGCCGAAGGTCGCCTCTACGCGGGGTGTTCAGCAGCTACGCGGGGCGTTCCCTCGGATAAGGGCGCCAGCTCGCAGCCAGCTGTCTCGCACCGGACGGAGGGGAAGCGAAGGTACGCGGGGCGTACTCGGACCTCGTACGCGGGGCGTAGGGCGAAGCGGCGTGGCGCCTTCTGGACCGAGAGCGAGCGGACGCGGGGCGCACGAAGCCGGACGCTGGGCGTAGAGAGGAGCGACGTGTCGCATATCCGAGCGAGACCGTGGGCCGCAAGCGACGGCTCTGATCGCACCACGTCACCCGATTTCGCATCAGTTTCGCATTTTCGAGTTCAAACTTCAAAAATTCGTAACTTTCGCATACGAGCTCCGTTTTTGACGTTCTTTATATCCACGCGAAGGTGGGAACGTACTCTACAACTTTCGTTTAGACTTCGTCGGCTAATTTTGGCTCAATTTTAAATTTTATATTATTAATGGGCCGGGACACGATTGATCCGTTAAATCCTCATAACTTCTTCATCCGACATCCGTTTTTGCCCATCTTTTTCTCGTTACGCTACTCTCAACGAGATCTTCGATTCTCATTCAGATCGTGTCGGCTAAAAACCGCTCGATCAAACATTCAAATTTCGGGCAGTACATTGCTAGTCCGAAACTTCGAGAAAGCGTAACTTTTTCATACGAAGTCGGATTTGGGCGTTCTTTTTATCGATGTTCTTAGTTTAACATATTCTACAACTTTTGTTTAGATTTCTAAGGCTAAAAAGTCTTCTATCGTAAATTTACTATTTTATGTCTTCCGGTGCCGTGACGGTTTTGCCGTAAAACTTCGGCGGGCCATAACTTCTTCATTATAGCTCGGATTTCGGCATTCTTTATATGTATGGAAACCTTGAGACATATTCTACAACTTTGTGTAGAGATATCGGGATTATCTCACACTTTAATTTTGAAGCTCATTTCTATTCTTTGTTAATTATACATTTATAATAACCACATAAACACATAGTTCACATAATACTCAAATATTTCATATTTATTACTTCAAAAAGAGTTACAATAGTTGACCTAGACTATTACACTGACAAAATGCTTAGCCCTGAAAACCTGGGCGTTACAATCATAGACCCAAGTTGGATGTATATGAATAATATCTTATTATTGAATAAGGTCAGTTATCAAATATAACTGCATTGGAAATGTATTCTGCAAGAATAAAACCGAAAATATATTGACTAGTTTATGGTTGACATTCTGTCATTTTGGCAGAATAAAATCGGATTTTTAAATTTGAATTAATTTAAAATATTCAGATTTTTAAATATAAAGGAATTAATTATCCCTTAAATTTTGGAAATTTCCTTTTTAATATAGGTAAATTGACCAAAATACCCTTATACCGAAAATTGTGTGATTATATGGTGCATGTTACCCTATTGTAATATCATAGACTCTCAAATCATGACATTTGATTCTATTCCATCCGATGGTCCAGATCTGTGCATTTTGGCATATAATAGTTAGTAGAAACAAAATAACCTAAGCTTATGTGTGTGTGTGTGTGTGTGTGTGTGTGTGTGTATATATATATATATATGAAAAAAATAAATGTGTGGCTGTCATGTATGTAATATTAGGTATAGAACCATCTAAATTGACTTCATTTTGATTAAAAAACACAATTTTTTTTCATTGTTAGCTTTTTCTTATTGCTTTTGAACTCATATTATTTTTTATTTTGTAATTCATCCCCAACATCTATATATTTCGAGTGTGTTTTTTATTAGACTTCTTGTAGAAGTCTCATAACTTCCTCCAACATCTACCTTATGTATACTTGCATTGTTTTTTTTTGGGATTATCGGAAGAGGTTTATCGGGTTTTTAATGAACAATTTCAATCATTCACTATAGTTTTCTGTAATAAATTTCAATATACCGAACTACACGTAGTTGGTAAAATATTCGTATACATGGTTTGTGGTTCAAAATTAAACTTATAAAACTTCATAAAAATATATACGAAGCCTAATATAAACTCTAATAGAGGATACAAGAAATATAGTAGAGATGTTTGATTAAGTTTTGTTAAAGTTATATAGTTTTTGATTGTTCTATACCTAATATTAGGTACATAACAGTTACATATTCCTTAAGATATATATATATATATATATATATATATATATATATATATATATATATATATATATATATATATGGGAAAAGTGAATATGTGGCTGTTATGTACCTAAGCTTAGGTATAGAACCTTTTAAAAGATGTAGTTTTAAACAAAACAAATCCAATTTCATTTTCTTTTAGTTTTGTTTTATTAGAATACCATTGAATTGAGTTCAATTATGAAATGAAAAAGATCAATTATATAAATTTTAATTGCAAATGATTATTGAAGTTTATATAGAAAATAAAAAACTAATATTTTTTAACAAATAGAACTCAAACATTTTGTTTTTCAATTGAAAAACTATACCTAATGATTTTGTGAAAAGCCTGATTGAGTTATAACATGTTCTTCTTTTATCTTTTATTCTATTAGTTTTCATTTAGAATTTAATAGGATTGATTACATGATCATGACTTTTAATGCTTTAAGTTCTTAGACATAGTAAAGAAGATGAACATAAATTTAATCGATTTAGTAAATCACATGATTAAGGAAGAATAATGAAAGAGTTATCATGATTAGTTTGGATATAAATAGATCAAAACTACATTGTTAGGTATAATGACAGCCACATATTCCTTAAGCCTATATATATATATATATATATATATATATATATATATATATATATATATATATATATATATATATATATATATATATATATTATGAATTTATGATCCCTTATACCATATTGAGAAGGCTATTTAATTTGTTTCTATATTTCGCAATCTCTACGATAACAATTAGAAACAAAAGTAATAATAATAATAACAACATCATGCCCCTTCAAGATGAGGTGGTTCATTCAAGTCCCCTAAATTTCTAAAGCAAGTTATGCAACCCATGTAAAAATTAAGTACTTGATTAAGAACTATTAATGCAAAAAATATAAGTTAATTATAAGTCATACTGGAACTTTGTATAATCATATGGACTATATACACAATACATCACCGCTATATTTTCATGACAATTGAACCATTGATTGATCTACTTCTTCTAAAAGAATATACCAACCCCATCGGATTAAAAAATATATTTTAACCCTTGATGATAAATGATACCCATTTGGGGGATAACCATTTGACCACCCTCACGATCTCGATGATACCCTATTTACAAGAACATCATTTGGCTCTAGATCTATCTCTTAATCTTGATCATACCAGGTTGGTGAAAATACCATTTTGCCCCCATCTCAAAATCTTCATGGTTGAGGTGCTTCAGTTAAGTCCCCAACAGCTCAAATACATGACAGTACGAAGAGACTCTTCAGTTTGATTCGACTTGTCGTCCAACTTCTTCAGACCAGTAGTGGAATCAAACACATGATCAGAAAACACCATTGCAGCTTGCTTTTTGTTAATTGCAGCTAATTCCCTTAAGTTCTTGATCATGACGCTCTCACACTTTGCAGAAATTTGATCTTTCTGTTTCATCCTCAGCTTGGCCTTGCCTTCACCAACACCGTAATGCACCTCGAGTGTGTTTCTTACAGGCTTAAGAAAACTAAAGAGATGATCAAGATGCACTGGAGGTGTTATATATGGCAGTGGTTAGACCTTTTTTCAATCAATTTTCTCTCTGGCCACATGTACTTTTATCGATTTGCACTTCTAGCCTATAAGTTTCTATTTTGTGCATGTGGCTCCTTGAACTTATTATAGGGTAAATGATGATGAATAGTAGTTGTTATATGTGGTTTTAATTGCTTGGAGTTAACTGTAACATTATTAACCTTAGTTTGCTAATCACTTTAAAATTAAAAGTTATAATCAAATTTCATATATTGTTTGTGTTAGTGTTATTGAATATAATCGCTTGCCAGTTTATTAACATGACCATAGCTTAAATAGTTTGTTGATAATTATAGGATTGATTATAACTAATGACCCAAATACCCAATAATCAAGGGATTAATTATAATTAAATATCTTTAAAATGTTACACTATCGGTCTCCCGCAATTTGAGCGAGAGGAGAACAAACACTGACACTCAAACTGATGCTGAAAGCTTCAAACAATAATTTATTGATTTTGAAGAGTGAATACTAAATCTTGACGGTTTTGGTGGTCTTGAAACTCTTGAGCTTGTAGTTGTAATCAATAAGTGTAGTTGTATTTTTGGAGAGACGGAGGAGCAATTATGATTGCAACGAGAAAAGAAAAAAGAGGGGTTGTCAGAAGGACCATAAGGAAGTGTTGTTGAGGAGAAACAGAAAACAATAGAAGAATATAGCAAAAGAAAAAGAAACACAAAAAACTTGATGACTTCTAGTCCAATGGTATCAGATATTGCATTTTCTTTTTAAGGTTGGGGGTTCAAGTCTCGTTAAGGATAGATGGTATTTTGGTATGGTTTAGGAGTAGTAGTTTATATTTGACGTTTCAAAAAAAATTAGAGATAAACGTTAGTGTTCGTGGCCAGCAATATAAGAGAGCAATCTAAAAGAGACTGAAGAGGGTTTCGATTTTCTTAGAAATGTGTAGAATAGAAGTGATGTTGATGGATAAGTGTTTAGGTGAAAGATTTATCATAAAGTGATGTGTAGAGCAACATATGTTTTAACATAAAGAGATGATATCATGTTACCGGATATAATGGTTGTCATTTTATCAATACGATCTTAACTTAAATAATATGAATACAACTAATATCGTGATAATAAAATGATTGATTACAAACAAATATCTTCAACATACATGTCACCCTAACAACTAGATGTTATTACTATCTTGTAGGTTACTAAAGATAAAATTATATATGATTATAAAAAGTTTACATATGATTTTTCTTTTTGATAAAAACATTGAAAAAAAGGGTAATTATCCTTTTGTTGTTTAGTACGTAATTCATCCATGTTCATCATTTATAATGATATAGGAGGTTTTTAGTATCAACTTGGATTTTAAGGGTTGTGGATGTAAATAAATGGTCACCGTGTTCTAGAAACTGTGGATACTGTGGACTGAAGACGAAGGTTTGGAGGAAAACCACCGGCTGCGAGGAAAGGTTACCGGCAGAGTGGGAAAAGAAAACCGGGGGTGGGTTCCATACTGGGAGCTCAAACAGCCACCTGTCAGTTTCAGCGAATGACGTGTAAGATAATGACAAACAACCAATCATGTATCTGTGTATCTTCAAAGTTTTTTAATCTTCTAGCAAAATGACAAACTCATATCATAAACCATTTAGATAAGGATTGTTTTTATCAAGTTAAATTATAAATATACTCGTCAATTGTGTTGTTAACTTATTGCCGTGTAAGTTGTTTGCTAGACACGATTGCATAAATATATGGAAAATTGCTAAAAATAAAATGATTTTAAGACTTCAAAGTCTTAAAAGCACAGAAATTGCTAAAACTAAAATGACTCTTCAAGACAAAGAAATATATATATATATATATATATATATATATATATATATATATATATATATTTCAAAATAAATCATATATTTTATATTCATTTAAAACTTCTATCTTTTCAACTATTTAATTACATGATTAATTTAAATATTTTTCCTATATAAGAAAATTATTTCATTTTTTGTTAATGACATTGAAAGAAAAAGTTTGAATGATCGAAATATGTTTGGAAGAACTAAAAAGTATTTAGGTGATTTTCTTACTTTCATATTATCTTAAAATATTTTTAGTTCTACTATTTTTAGATCTTAAGAAAATATTTATGGTCGTTTATTTGGGAAAAAAAAATTATTTGTTACAAATAGTTGAAGATGCATGTTATTAGTTTGCAAAATCCTATGTTTTTTGTTTGATTAGGTTCCATCATCGGGTATTTTACTAATATAATTAGAAAATGATAATTATATTATTGTTGATTATTTTACTCGAATATATATATATATATATATATATATATATATATATATATATATATATATATATATATATATGTGTGTGTGTATGTGTTTCATTTTAATAGAATTGAGAAAGTCTTTAATAGTAGAGTAAATTACTAAAATCATCCTTATGGTTTGGTTAAAATTGCATGTTTGGTCCCTAACTTTTCTTTTGCACTCGGATCGTCTCTATGGTTTGATTTTGTTGCGTTTTCGTCCCTTACTTACATAAAGTTATGGACCAAACGTACAATTTTGATCAAACCACAGGGACGCAAAATGCAACAAAATCAAACCTCATGGACGATCCGAGTGGAAAATAAAAGTTAGGGACCAAATATGCAATTTTAACCAAACCATAGGGACGATTTCAATAATTTACTCTTAATAGTAAGGTGAAAAATATCAAAAGTATATTTAATGATGTTCATAATTATATATTTCTATGGATTAAAACATAACTAGAAATGATTAGGCCTCTTAGATATGATGAATTGATGTAGTAACCCTAAAATGAATACAATTTTGTTTGCAATATTTTAGTGTCTCACTTGTTTGTTTTAATAAATTTGATTTGATGTTCAATTAAATTTTCTATTTTTTTATTTGTGTCAAACATTTTCACACACTTATGAATTACTTTGTCATACTTACAAATTATATATTAAAAATGAACAACCAAGGTTCACACAAGTGACCACCATAATCATAAGAAAATTTTGACAACATGATAAGGTGTTCAATTTTAGTGTAAAAAATGTACAAATAAATAAATAGAGATTTTAATTATAAAATCATCCTTATTGGTTTGTATTTTTTTATTACGTTCTAAGCATTTGTTAATAACTGATGCAAATGATACCCGCATATGTTGATGATGACTTTTATGTAAATGATGAAAGATGCAAGCTGGCTACAATATTAAAACCATATAAAAAAACAAATAACAATATCTTAAACTTAAATAACGTTATACTACAAAATAACATAATAGATGCTTTTGTATAACAAGTTACAATCATGAAATTGTAACAACTAATAAGAGCTCATTTTGTATTTCTTAAAGATATTTTTATATTTATAATCATTATATTTATAAATCTTATAATAAAGGTCATCCAAGTTAATATTTTTCAAGATAAGTCATCTATCTTGAACAATATTATTTGAAACTTCTAACTCTTCAACTTGCTACTAATTAACCAAAACATTCATACATTTTAATACAAAAACTCTTCAATTTTCAACTAATTAACCACTATAACTCAAAAAAAGAAAAATTAACTTATGGAATTTAATTGCTACTTAATTCTACTATATTTTCTTAAAAAGAAGTTTGCTAAGCAATATTAAACACTTGTCCTATTTTGTTTCCCAAGGCATGGTGGTATTCTGGCCACGACTTGGCGACTGTCTGATGGCTAAAACCCTAATTTTTCGAGTTTGAGTCGTATTTAACGTAAAGTGAGGGCTAGGGTTTGGTCATCCCCAACTTCCATTACTATATAGACTCATAAACCCTAACCCTAGCCTCTTGTGGTGATTCTTGGTCCATTTTGATCCTCTTGGTAGTTTGAAGAAAAAAGAAGGTGCTTTAGATTGTGGATTGAAACAGCAAGCCTCACCATTCTTCACTTGTGCATTCTCTGGACCTTTGTAAGTGTCCAAGATCTAGTTTTTATGTTACTTACTTCTAGATCTATGCCTTTTATCCCTTAATCTTCATGGGTTGGAAGTTTGGAAGGTTAGATTCCATAAAGTTGGCAACTTTATGGATCCTTGTGGTCATCTTAGTGTTATATGTTCTAGATCTGAGGATCCTTGGAGTTTCGTCCCATGCACAAGCTTTAAGTTTATATTTTCCATGTTTTTTTTACCTAAAATGGAAGGGTGATGCATTGGACACGCATGTCCATAAAGCTATGATTTTTATGGTCCATAAGGTATAGGAAACCTTTCTGGAAACTTTGGAGGAGTAACTCTAGTGATTAAGTGATTAATGGGTGTTTGCATGCCTTGAGTTGCCTCTAAGGACTTAGGGTTTGGGATCCTGACTTATTGAGATGTATTAATGGATAAAGTTGGAAACTCTATCCATCAAGACCTTGGGAAGGACCAGATCTGAGCATTGGAGCTCTTGGAAATGTTGGGAAACACCTTAATAAGTTACGCTGTTCAGACCAATCCCCACTACATGACCTTTAAGCTGTCACATTGCGACGACTGGGTAAGGACCCGAATGTTCATCCTTACATTGCCACGACATAACTGATGGATGGTCATGACATGGCGACTCGCTGACTTGGGTTTTTGGGTTGTTGACTTGACTGTTGACCGTGGGGGTTGACTTTTTAACTTAGTTGACTTTTTGGTCAACTTATGGTCTAAACTTTAGGTTGAGGTTGAGTTTCCTTGTGTCTTATATGTGAATTGTGGTGTCGATCTTGATCTCAGGGGAGCTGTTGTATTTCCTACTAGTTTGTGAGGTGAGTTTTCTCACTATGATTTTGGGTCTAAGACACCAAGGTCGACCCACCCACCTAATTATGCTATGTATCCTTGTGTATAGGATGTGTTATGCAATAGCGATATGTTAGGTAGGTAGAATTGTATGATTACCTGCATTTTCCTATTATTGTTTATATATGTCGACATGTTGGGGTTAGGTGAGGTGGTATGGATGTTTATTGAAGGCCAAGAGGCCCGGGCGGTCTAGTTGATAATGTAGGCCCAAGATAAGCGGTCTAGCTATTATAGGCCTTGCGAGGTGGGCCCGTAGACTATAAGATTAGGGGAGTGGTCCAGGCATACTGTAGACCTCGTAAGGCGGTCCAGATAAACTGAAGGCTCATGATTGCATGCATTGTAATTGTATTTGTTGTGTGTATGATTTTTTAGGGAACTCACTAAGCTTTGGCATACAGTTGTGGATTCAATGTTTCAGGTCTTCTGAGGAACGTGGGAAAGTGTGACATTCCCATTTTCACAGCCTTTTTTAAAACCTTATGTTTATACTTATTCAAAACATTTGTTATTGCTGATTTGATTCTAAAATATGCTTGATACGATATAATATCAAATCAAGGCATTTCAGAAGAAATTTTTTTAATTTATATTTTCAAAACTTGGGATTTCATAAATGATACAAGAAACATAAGCATAAACGAAGACTTACTAAATTTCATTACATTAACAATCTACATCTCCTTGAATCTCTAAGCAAATAATTACATTCTCTATCAATATCTTTGTATCGCTACCTGTGATACAAGGAAACTGAGTGGATTAGGTTGGGAAACCTGGTGAGTACATAGGGTTTTCAACCCAAAATGTTATAATCTTTAATTATATATTCACTAGCATTCAAATAACCCAATTACAATCTTTAATTATATATTCACCAGCATTCAAATAACCCAATTACCCAACTCCCGTTATTTTCACTTACTAATCCTAACATGATGATCTTGATGGATCTTTATTAAATGACCTTTACCAAAAGACAACTATAACTCCTAGTTGATTAGGCATGAAAGAATGATAATAGTTTGGGTAAACACGGAAAAACGACAACAAATTAGTACTTTGGATAGTCACAGCAGGCGCAATAGTACAATAATATTTTGGGTGAGCATGGAAGTACGAAAGTACTTGGATAAGACAAAGATCGACGAAGACCAATTGTGTGTAGTAATTTGTCTTGATAAGAATCCGCACTAACTCTTGAATATGTGTTTGTCATGAAATGTTTCTTGACAAGAGAATCTTATATGTCAAGAGGTCAGTGAGAGTCGAAATGATCTTGAAAATGTTCAAGAACTAATCAAGAGTAAACCTATTATTAAACACTAGCACACAACTTAAGGTTTGCAACCTATCATGTTGACAAAATTTTATTTCTATGTCATTCCAGTAAAGTTACTTATGCATATGAGTTCTACGAGTTGTTTATTGACTGCATAAGGACAAGCACCTTGTTCAATGAAAGTACGTTGACTAGTATAGGTAAGGTGCTAAATAACTTGGAAGCAATGATGCGACCCTTGATGGCAAGAAATTAAGAATGAACAAGTTATGTCCATAAGAGTTTGGATTTGACACACACATTATCTTATGATTATGGTTATGAAAAATTCACATGGATAGGAACACATATAGTGTAAAATCTAAGTGTCATAAGGTTTCTCTCCTTCATGAAAATGATTATGAGGAAACGCTTTCACTATGAAGATTTTAAGGAGTTAGTTGTTGTGTAAATTGCATTCTCAAATTAGATTATGATTACGACATCCCTCTTCATAGTTCGGATTGTAAGATTTGGCAATTACTTTAAACATTTAAGACTTATTGCTATAAGTGCTAAAATAGTTTAGACACACATATAAGCTTTCTAAGGAAATGTGTGTGAGCTTGAGAAGCTTAGATAAAGGCTTATCGAAGCATATCGTATTAGAAATATGAAATTTGAAATTCAATAAGTATTGATTTCTAAAAGTCCAAATGTTTTCTGAATACATGTCAAAGCTAGTGGGTGCATAAACGTTATGTTGGTATGGATATAATTATGATGTTAGTGGGAGCATGATTATTATTCTAAGTATTGCAATTTGCAAGTTAGCAATATTAATTATAGAAAACAAAGTTTCAATTTGCAAAGGTTGAATAGTTGTTTTGCTATAATTAAGGGAGAGAATATTATACTTCGTTTTGAAATCTAAAAGCTTGGATCGAGAAATTTTAATTGAATTTAGTCAAAGGACATATATGGATGTTATTTTGAAAAGATTCAGCATAAAGGAATTCTATATATGACAATATTATAGCAAGGAACTGGTAAAGTATCACGTTTTTCACTACGGATCGTGTTCCATACACTTCAGGTATAAGATCGATTGCATATGCTATAATATTCAACCGTTCTAAAATTTTCCAAATACCTAGAGCATTAAGAGGGAAAAGGGACTAGAACCGGTTTGACTAAAATAATTAAACAACTGTCAAGTACAATATAAGGTTCGCCAAGGATTGGTCGCTTGTGAGCAGTTGGAAGTATAATGGTGAATGGACCATAATGACATTATTATGATTAGATGTGAATCCATTAATAATGAGTTTTCGTATGGAAAATATGGAAATATTTCCATATTGGGAGTTAGACTTTAAGAATTTTTGTCTAGATTAGAAAGTTTTATGCAAAAATGATGTTCAAAGGAATGTACTTTGAATGTGAGACTTAATATCTATGGAATTGCCTTGTAGAAATCTTCAATAGAGAACTTTGTAATTTCATTGGCAAAGTCTTGGTAACTTTTGTGTAATAAGATTACAAAAGGATCATTGCATAAAATGTTAGAATCTAATATATTCTAGTAGTGGCGAGAATTTTGTGTTCTTACACTAACGATAAGGATTAGGGATTGTGAAATGAGCATCATTGGAAATTTTTTCAATTGATCTATTTCACAAAGTATGGACCATAGGTAAACAAAGTGTGCATGTTTGGTGCATGGCACAGCTGGTGTTATAATTCAAGTAATAAGTTGATTACCCGAAACAATGAATAATGGGTAATCAATACGGCGATTACATAAAGGTGTCTTATTTATACTCAAAAGTTTGGGGCCATATGGGATTAGTATTATTCTTGTGTTTCACTTTGCATGTTTTGACTTCCCGAATAATAAGATTATTCAAACCATCCACAGTCGATCATACTTTGGAAGTAGGTATGAAAGAAGACTGTCATGAATCTGACTGTAGATTGTCTAAAGTATTTTAGACATAGAAAAAGTTTGTTGTAGGGTTCATGATTGCTCCTATAAGATTAGAGTATTGTATTAAACCCACGCTCACTTGGCTCGCTTCATGGATTTTATCAAGAGTGATTGGTGAGACAATAATATCTTATATTCTTGAAACCGAGACGTGTAAGTTATATTCTGCAAGTTGGTTGCACATTGATAATATGTAAACGCACCAATAACTTGGTGTTATAAAACATATTGTTGTGTGTGACTTGATGAGTAGGTACAAGCAAGCACTGAGTCAAATTTTATCCGTTCCTTTTACCCAAAGTGGGACAAAAGCGATATTTGTGGGCCCCTCGATGATTTAGTGATGACACCCTGGGTGCTTGGCCAAGCCATGACTAAGTTGATGTGTTCAATTGTAGTCAGTTGTCAGTCATCATAAATCAGAAATCGAGAAACAACACATAGACTGAGAGAATGATTATAATCCATGTCTCATGTCTATACGATATCTAGAATGGAGGAATATATGATCCTTTATCTAAAGGACACGTTTCTGATATGATCAGAGTTCCACAATGGATTTTGAAAGCTACGATTGTTGATCAGGTTCCGAAGTCATACAAAATATAGTTATTAGACTTATCCAAGTGGGAGGCTGTTGGATTAGGTGTCTAAGCCCATAACTATTTTGGTATGTACTTGACCCGATTTTGAGCATGGTCCTTTTGGGTTGCCTTCACCATAGCAACTAAAAGGATGAACTATGATTTATTAATATAATATATGGATAATATATTAAAATAGAAATCATATTGTTTAATTAATATTAGTCAACAATTAATAAAAAATAATTTTTTTGGCTAAAAGATATTAATTAAATAAAGGGACAAGAACTGTCAATTGTGTGATAGTTGAATATTGGGCTAATGGGCTCCATAGAAGTTGGAGTGGACTAAATCTATGGGGAAACCCATTAGAATTCGTCCAAGGATTCTAAGGAGGGAGTCCATGGGCTTCTTAGGGACTAAGTAGTCAAATTAGGGTTTCCTAGTTGAAAACTCTAATAGTTGTAACACCCGCAGATTCGGGCTAGTCAATTTAGAGACAATGAGCGTCAAAAAAGACATTTGTGATATAATATTATTTATAATAAATAATCTTGACCAACTTATAGTATATGTCACAAGGGCCCCGTACATATAAAGAACGCTAAAATCCGAGTAAAAACAAAGAAGTTATGACCCGTCGAAGTTTTACGGCTAAACCGACACGACTTCGGGAATCGTAAAACGTGAATTTATAATTAAATACTTTTTAGCCTTAGTGATCTAAACAAAAGTCGTAGTACATGTTAAACCGAGAGTGTGCATAAAAAGAACGTCCAAATCTGACTTCGTATGAGGAAGTTATGATTTTTCTAAGATTTAGCATAGTAGTGTATAGCCCGAAATTTGAAATTTAGATCGGTCGATTTTTAGCCAAAATAATCTAAACGAGAAATGAAGGTATCGTTAATAGAAGTTAAACGATAAAAAGAGAGTCGAAAACGGAGCTCGTATGCAAAATATATGGACAAAGCTTAGTCCCTACTCTTCGAGCGCGGCGAATTCGATACAGTTTTGTAAATCTGAGATAGAGTGAGAATTAGCCGACGGGATCGAAATGAAAGTTGTAGTAATCATAAATACCAACACGTGGATATAAAAAACGTCGATAATAGAGCTCGTATGCGAAAGATATTGACGAAACTTAGTCCCTACTCTTCGAGCGCGATAAACTCGATACAGTTTTGCAAATAAGAGATAGAATGAGAATTAGCCGACGAGGTCTAAATGAAAGTTGTAGTACTCGTAAATACCAATGTGTGAATATAAAGAACGTAGAAAATGGATCTCATACGCAGAAGATACGAATGAAACTTAGGGCCTACTCTACGTGAAAACCCCTATAAATAAGAGATGAACTCTTCATGTTTTCTTCACACCATAAGCCTTTCTTTCTCTCTCTAACTTCTCTCTAGCCTCCTTAAACCCCTCCTAGGTTTAGGGAACCTGCCTAGCACGAGAAGGAAACCTCGGAGCGCCCGACGGATCCGATAAGAAAAGTTTTCGGCTCGGAAACGCTGCTCCCGTGAAGCCCGGTTTTTATTAAAAACCCGCTGTTTCGTCGAAGGAAAATAGGATCGTTAAAAGTGAAGCGTTACCCAAGTTTGGAATCATCACTTTAACAAGTGAGTGCGTATTTACTTTTATCTTACACATAGATATGTAGTATTTATATATAAATTATGTGCTATGTGTGTATACTATCTGAGTACTTGTTGTCTATGCTGGATGAAACGTTTTATACATGTTCTTAAATGATCTAAACTGTATATGTATTTTATATCTACAAAATGTGTTGGGTAAAACATGGGTAGATTAGAGGTCAGATAAATGATGAGCGATGAAAGATGAGATAAATGATGAGCGATGAATGATGATATGAATGATGAGCGATGATATATGAGTGATAAAATATGGTGCAAAGCGATGAACTAAGCGATGAACCAAATCGATGAGCCAAAACGGTGAGCCAATTGATGAGCCAAAACAATGAGCCTTGGTTCCTTTATCAACCGACATCTACCTCATAGATTCCTCCTGAAACATTTTTCAAATACAAAAGTTCAGTATCTTCCCCCGACTTAGTAAATTAGACATGATTCCTTTGCACAGAATAAAAAGTCGCAGCTCAATATTCATAAATTTCATCGTAAATGTGAAATACTTATAAAAAATGTGGGAGAGATAAAAAAGATGCAGGGTCATTTGTCTGCTTGGCTAGTTAAGCATGTGCTAATTCATAGATCTTTGGGCTTTGATTACCAAGGAATAGAGACTTTACAAATCAAACCGGGGGATTGGCATTCCATTGAGCCAAATGATGACCCAAGCGATGGCCCCGTCATCTAGCAGAGTACGGATGACAACCACATACTGTTCTAAACAGTCTAGTGGAACACTAGCACGCTCGCAACATGTAGGTATTATGAACAATGTGTTCACCCGGCGTACTCTAAAAACCCATTGACAGGTATTGCGAGTGGACTCTTGAAAACGATACTGTCAATAAACGAGATAAACCTTGACGACTATGCAGACTTAGTGCCGATTCCTTAGGATACTCCTTAGGAATGAACGAACGAGGAATAGCTGAATCTTAGGGTAGATCCTTAAGAGTAAAGAAGATAACGGGGATGGGTAATTGGGTTGATTTCTTGATGTTTAACATAATAATTATATTATTGTGGGTTGAAAACCCTATGTACTCACCAGGTTTCCCAACATGACCCACTCAGTTTATTTATATCACAGGTGTTGATAGGAAGTCACATTACACTGAGAGATTAAGGAGATATAAATCACTAGTGATAATGAATGTAAGTTCTGTTTATGCTTATGTTACTGTATTGAGGATGACATCCCAAATGTTTTAAAATGAATAAAACTACTTTTCTTCGTAAATGCTTTGATAACGTATTTATCATGTTTTACTGGGAACAAATTCCGCAACATTTTTATTAAAAGAGGTACTCTGATTTTTATAAAACATAAACAAAATCGGTCTTTTTTGGCCATGAAAATGGGGATGTCACAGTTGGTATCAGAGCATTAGTTTAAGCGAACAAGGAATATGGATTTATTTCTATACTTAAACTTAGAATGCTAAGTGATGATCGTGAGGAGTGTGTCTAATAAATTTAGGTAATAAACCTGAATAGACAAAAGCACTAGCTTATTTAGGAAAATGCCTAACATGCTTTTATGTGCTAAATGATTTATGGTGTGCATTATATGATTGGATCTATGGTCTGTTGCCAACCGGATCCGAAAAATTTATGTGTTCAGACTTGTAAACGCTTAATTACGGTATTAGAACTGGTATAAAACTTTTTGGAGTAATAGGGAGATTTACACGTCGATCGTAAATAAAATCTTTCCTATCTTAATTCTCGTCGTTTCACACCGAACATCTGATTTGGTGTATGGAATGAAATGGAAAGAACCCGAAGTGGAAATGGGAATGGAAATAGAAATCAACTGCCTCAACCACCAGTGATTGAGCAAATACTTGTTGTAGTAGCCACTCCTAAGCCAATCACAATGTCTGGAGTACAATCCATGATTCGGGCTATACTTGCTAAGCAAAGAGAAGAGACGAGGCAGATGTTGCATGAAAATAGGGATGAACCTATGGTGCCCATTGTGCAACCTGAGTTGATCGCTGAACAATCAGAGGAAGGAAAGTATAGTCCCACTGTGAGTCAAGTTGGAACCTAAGGGGCAAGGAGGAATGTCCCGGAGAAGGGAAATAACAAGGATGGGCGGATGTATAAGAATTTTTTGGGTTCAAAACCGCCGAGTCTCTCTAAAAGCCCATAACTAGTGGAGATTATGGACTGGATCTCCGAGATGGAGATGGTATTTAAGAGCTGCGACTGCATCGATAAGCAAAAGATCGTCTTGGCAGTCAGATAACTAAAGACCAGAGTGTTAAGTTGGTGGAAGTTGTTGGCAGATACAATGTCACGAGTAAAAGCCATATGAATATCTTGGGAAGCATTCACAGAGCAGTTAAAAATGCAGTACTACTTAGAGATAGATCTGATAGACCTAAAGAACGAGTTTCAGAACCTGAAGAAAGGGAAGATGAGTGTTGATGAGTATGCCACAACATTCATTGAGAAGATGAAGCTATTTCCCTACTTTGTGCCTATTGAACTCTCCAAGATAGATAGGTTCACTAACGGACTGCCCGCAGACTTTGGCCCAACGGTCAAAATGGAAACTACTTTGAAAACAGTCGTTAGAGTAGCTAAGAATATAGAGACCTAGATAAGAGAAAGGGATCTAGAAAAAGATAGGGCATGAGAAAAGAGGAAGTTTGAAGGATCTTCAAGGCCAAACAAGAAGCGTAAATTATTGAAGTTTGGAGGAGGAGGAAGAGGCGAAGAAAGATTGTGTGATAAGTGCGAGAAGAAACACTTAGGAAAATGTGGTGAAGATGTGATATGTTTCAAGTGTGGAAATTCTATCCATTACGCCAACGAGTGCACATTCAAAAAGAAGGTATGTTTCGAATGTAACAAAGAAGGCCATATTTCTAGAGACTGCCCAAAGAAAAACGAAGCAGCAAGGCCAAATGCACCGCCAAAGCCAAGGGCATTTCACATGATCTTCGATGAAGCAGATAACAACGAGAGTCATCAAGGATTAGGACTCCATATCCAAAGATCAAGTTATGAAGTATCCATGCGGATAGTATCACATGATGTAGCATGTTAAAGGCATAGTCTAGGGTGAACTTGAACACTTATGTGATCATTTCAAGGAATAATATAAACCTTCGTTTTGCTATCTGATGTATTAAGTTGTTATGTGATTTTCTTGTATGGTGACTTGGAAAACTGCGAGACAATACTTGGGATGAGTATGAGTAGGTGTGAATGGTAGGAGAGGCCTATACTACCGGAAGCACAAGACTCGCACTTGGATCAGGGAAAGTCACAAGGTTATCAAGAAGCTAGTAGTTGATCCCGTTTTATTCATGTATGTCATTACCATTCTTTCGGTAATGACTAAGAAGATGATTGTTATTCCGACCCTAGTGGTCATATTAAATTGAGTCCGACTATGATAAGTATGTTACGTGGTTCTGAGAACCAAGTTCGATGTAACATCTAACTTAAGCTGAGCCGAAATATTGAAATAAAAGATAATCAAAGCGATTAGCAGAGGTATCGCGATAGTTGCTTGTAGCTAGAAATGCTACCTGTTAAGATGTGATTAGAACATGAAGGAAGGTATAGTCTGTTCCGGAATTTGACTCTAAGAGACATGAGTCTAAGCGTTGCGACATACGATGAGAGGTCATTGGAACATGTTCCATCGGTCTATTGTGGAAATCAAACAACTTATCTTAAGTTGTTAAGAAAAAGAAGGAGTCTCCAGTAAGGATCGAGATTGTGACTTGAAGGTCATAAATTGGAGTCTAACATGAGATAGAGAGCAGGTGCAAGATCAAGCACCGCCTACAGTCAAGGAGTCCAAGAGTTAGATACTCGTTCGAAGCAACATAAAAGTTACGGTTATTACCTAGGATGAAGAGAAAATGTATGGAGTCATTATACAATCCTGTTTCATTGATGATTCCAGGACGTAATCATCCTAAGGGGGAGATAATTGTAACGCCCGCAGATTCGGACTAGTCAATTTAAAGACAATGAGTCAAAAATGAAAATTTTGATTTAATATATTTTTACTATATAATCTTGACCAAGTTATAGTATATGTCACAAGGGTTCCGTACATATAAAGAACGCTAAAATCCGAGTTATAACAAAGAAGTTATAACCTGTCGAAGTTTTACGGCTAAACCGACATGATATCGGGAATCGTAAAAAGTGACTTTACAATTAAATACTTTTTATCCTTAGCGATCTAAACAAAAGTCGTAGTATATGTTAAACCGAGAGTGTGCATAAAAAGAACGTCTAAATTAGACTTCGTATGAGGAAGTTATGATTTTTCTAAGATTTAGCATAGCAGTGCACAGTCCGAGCTCGTATGCGAAAGATATGGACGAAGCTTAGTCCAAATCTGAGCTCGTATGCGAAAGATATGGACTAGACTCGTATGCGAAAGATATGCATAGCAGTCCAAATCTGACGTCCAAATCGGTCGATTTTTAGCCAAAATAATCTAAACGAGAAATGAAGATATCGTTAAGAGAAGCTAAACGATAAAAAGAGAGTCGAAAACGGAGCTCGTATGCGAAATATATGGACAAAGCTTAGTCCCTACTCTTCAAACGCGACGAATTCGATACAGTTTTGTAAATCTGAGATAGAGTGAAAATTAGCCGACGGGGTCTAAATGAAAGTTATAGTACTCATAATTACCAACACATGGATATAAAAAACATCAATAATAGAGCTCGTATGCGAAAGATATGGACGAAACTTAGTCTCTACTCTTCGAGTGCGATAAATACGATACCGTTTTGCAAATCGAAGATAGAATGAGAATTAGCCGATGAGGTCTAAATGAAAGTTGTAGTACTCGTAAATAACAACGTGTGGATATAAAGAGCGTAGAAAATGGAGCTCGTACGCGGAAGATACGGATGAAACTTAGGGCCTACTCTACGAGAAAACCCCTATAAATTAGAGATGAACTCTTCATATTTTCTTCACACCATAAGCATTTATTTCTCTCTCTAACTTCTCTCTAGCCTCCGTAAACCCCTCCCATGTTTAGGGAACCTCCCTAGCACGAGAAGGAAGCCCCGGAGCGCCCGAGGGCTCCGAGAAGAAAAGTTTTCGGCTCGGAAACGCTGCTCTAGCGAAACCCAATTTTTAATAAAAACCCATTGTTTCGTCGAAGGAAAATAGAATCGTTAAAAGTGAAGCACTGCCCGAGTTTGGAATCATCACTTTAACAAGTGAGTGCATAGTTACTTTCATCTTACACATAGATATGAAGTATTTGATATAAATTATGTGCTATGTGTGTATACCGTCTGAATACTTGTTGTCTATGCTGGATGAAACATTTTATACATGTTCTTAAATGATCTAAATTGTATATGTATTTTATATCTACAAAATTTGTTGGGTAAAACATGGGTAGATTAGAGGTGGGATAAATGATGAGCGATGAAAGATGAGATAAATGATGAGCGATGAAAGATGATATAAATGATGAGCGGTGATATATGAGTGATAAAATATGGTGCAAAGCGATGAACTAAGCGATGAACCAAAGCGACGAGCCAAACGATGACCCAAGCAATGACCCCCATCATCTAGCAGAGTATGGATGACAACCACGGACTATTCTAGACAGTTTAGTGGAACACTAGCTGGCTCGCAGCCTGTAGGTGTTGTGAACGATGCACTCACCCGGTGTACTCTAAAAACCCATTGACAGGTATTGTGAGTGGACTCTCGAAAACGATATTGTCAATAAACGAGATAAACCCTGACGACTATGCAGACTTAGTGTCGATTCCTTAGGATACTCCTGAGGAATGAACGAACGAGGAATAGTTGAATCTTAGGTTAGATCCTTAAGAGTAAAGAAGATAATGGGGATGGGTAATTAGGTTGATTGCTTGATGTTTAACATAATAATTATATTATTATGGGTTGAAAACTCTATGTACTCACCAAGTTTCCCAACCTGACCCACTAAGTTTATTTATATCACAGGTGTTGATATGAAGTCACATTACACTGAGAGATTAAGGAGATATAAATCACTAGTGATAATGAATGTAAGTTCTGTTTATGCTTATGTTACTATATTGACGATGACATCCATAATGTTTTAAAATTAATAAAAATACTTTTCTTTGGAAATGCTTTGATTACTTATTTATCATGGTTTACTGGGAACAAATTCTGCAACATTTTTATTAAAAGAGGTACTCTGATTTTTATAAAGTATAAACAAAATCGGTTTTTTTTGGCCGTGAAAATGAGGATGTCACAATATCCTACCTATATAAGGAACCCCTAAGGCCCCAAAAACATGGTGAAGTGATCCCTAAGGGTTCTTGGACGTTTTTGTGTCTTCTCCTACTTCTCTTTGTTCATCTTGTTGCTCATGGTGTTTGTGACTCCATTAGAGGTGCATGTAACGCCCGCATTTCCAGGATAGGCATTATCATTGATGTAATAGTCTAGTTTAACCCTTGTAACTCTTTTTTTGAAGTATTAATGATGAAATATTTGAGTATTATGTGAATTATGTGTTTATTTTCTTAATTATTATAATTTAATGAATTAAGAATAAAATAAGCATCAAAATTAAAGTATGAGATCAGCCTGATATCTTTGCATAAAGATGTAGTGGTCGAAACAAGGATTCCGAAGATATAAAGAATGCCGAAATCCGAGTTATAACGAAGAAGTTATGACCTGTCGAAGTTTCGCAATAGAACCGGCAACGCTGAATGACGTAAAAAGTGAAATTTACGTTAGATCAATATTTATCCTTAGTGATCTAAACGAAGGTCGTAGATTTCATTAAACCGAGAGCGTGCATAAAAAGAACGCCCAAATCTGACTTCGTATGAAGAAGTTATGATTTTTCGAAGTTTCGACTTAGCAGTATGCAACCCGAATACTCGATTTGAGATCGAGCGGTTTTTAGCCGAAACAATCTAAATGAGAATTGAAGGTCTTGTTAATAGTAGTAAAACTATAAAAAGATAGGCGAAAACGGACGTCGGATGAAGAAGTTATGAATTTATAACAGAGTTTTCATGTCCCGTCCTACTAAAAATAAATAATAAAAATAAAGTCAAAATTTAGCTGACGGAGTCTAAACGAAAGTTGTAGATCGTAGTCTCTCCTACGCGTGGATATAAAGAACGTCGCAAACGGAGTTCGTAGGATGAAGATATGAATTTTTGAAGTTTATTAAATATTTTCGATATTTAATTTAAATATATATATATTAACCGATATTATCCATGGGGGGAGTCAGCGACCCTATCCTCATTACGCCCAACGTAATTTCATATTACGCCCAGCGTAATTCGAAGTTCCAGCCCCTATAAAAGGATGTCGAGGGCAACCGAGTTCATTGCTCATTTCTTCCCTTTTTCTCGCGTTTTTGCATTGTTTTTCGTGCAAGAATTATCCTGAAGGCCCGGTATCATTCCCGAGCCCCGAAGCAAGTCCCGAAGCCCCTAAGATCCTGAGAAGTGCAATTTCTGAGCCGAAGCTCTGCCCGCGAGGTGTCCGGTTTTTGTGAAGATCTTCCAGATTTGCCGAAGAATACTACTCCTACAAGCCGTAGTGCTGTCTGATCATCTTCTGATCAAATGAGTGTGTGCTTACTTTCTTCTAATGCATAATTATGAAGTATTTTATACGAAATATGTGTTATGTGTATATTTTGTTGTTATATGCGTGAATGTATATTCACTTTCTTCTATCTCATAAATACGATTTATTCTCTATGAAATACGTGTTATGTGTATGTGTCTCATCTGTTGTTTTGGAATATGTATTGAATGAGAATGCTATACAGGTTTTAAACTATGTATAAAAATATATATTTTTATCTACTAATATGTCGGGTATAACATGGGTAGATAGTTGACGTGTGATAAACAGATGAGAGGCCTCGATGTTGTTTTTGATTCAGTCATCTAGCAGAGTTTAGATGACGACCACAGACTTTTCTAGACAGTCCTGTGGAACGCTAGCAGGTTCGCCACCTATAGGTGTTAATGAACTTGGGTGTTCATTCGCTGTACCTCATCCCCCTCATGGTTGCCTTATTTGACATATATTACCGGGAAACCCCCGAATGCATGTGTTGTCGCCCCGATGAAATATTCTAAGACTAGGTCCCTTGTGTTAGTTGTTTTAGGGATGTAAAATGAGAATAACGGGAATGGGTAATTGATTTATTGTTGGTTGGTGGAATTAAATATAATTATTTATTGTGGGTTAAAAACCCTATATGCTCACCAGGCTCCCATGCCTGACCCACTCAGTTTTATTTGTATTACAGGGAGTGGCGCAAGGGCATAAGATGGATGAATCATCAAGTTGTTTTGTTTACAAGTCTGTATATGTTTATATTTGTTGAATGACTTGTAATGTTATCGTTTATGCTTTATGGTCTCTATCGGAACATGACATCCCGACTTTTGATTATATAATGAAAATACATTTTTTTTATGAAATGCTTTGGTAAATATTATTTTATCACGTTTTGTTTTTGGGAACAAATTCCGCAACTCTTTCAAATCAAAAGGATTTACTCTGAAATTATTTTAAAAAGCATAAATGAAAATCGGTCTTTTCTGGCCGAGATTTTGGGGATGTCACATCCACTATTCCTATTGTTCTCTCTCTTTTTCTATTCTACATAAATGGTTCCTACAACAACTTGATGTTAAAAATGCCTTCTTACATCGGCATTTGAATGAAATCATTTTTATGAAGCGACCACATGGTTTTGTCGATCCTCAACTACCTAATCATGTTTGCAAATTATCTAAGGCTCTATATGGCCTAAATCAAGTCCCTAGAGCTTGGCTTCATCATCTAAGTATGTTTTTGCTCTCAAATGGATTTGTTTGCAGTTGAACTCATTCGTCTTTATTTATCTATGCTAAAAATTCATGCATCATGTATTTACTCATGTATGTGGATGACTTAATTCTTACTGGAAACAACAAATATGTTATGCTCGCTTTCACCAGCATCTTAACCGTAGATTTGAAATTAAAAAACTTAGGCGATATATAAGCCATTTTCTTGGTCTAGAGGTGAGCTACACGGATGATGGACTCTTTCTAAGCCAATCCAAATATGCTACCGACATCATTACATGTGCTGACCTATTAGACCCAAAACCCGTGTCTATTCCGCTTGGAACTCATGACACCTTCACTTCTAATGAATCTTGCTTCAAATATATCACTCTTTACCGCTCTCTAGTAGGAGCTCTCCAGTACTTGACCATTACATGAATTGATCTTTCTTACGCTATTAATCAAGCCAGTCAAAATCTTCATTTCCCAAATGATGATAATTTTCAACCAATTAAACACAATTTGTGTTATGTCAAAGGCACCATTTCATCTAGACTAACTTTTTATCGACTACATACAAAGAACATTTTAGGCTACTCTAATGGTGATTGGGTTCGTTGTATTGAAACATGATGCTTCACATATGGTTACTTTATATTCCTTGGTGGAAATTTAATATCTTGGAGTGCTAAGAAAAAACCAAATATGTCTAGATCTAACTATGAATCGGAATATCAAGCAATGGCTAATATAATAGGTATAATTGTTTGGATTACCCATTTTGTTAAATGTGACTTGAGCATTTTGAGCATTCAGATAGAGCAATTGAGTTTAATGTAGCACTTGGAAATGAATGGAGCACTTGAGGTTCATGGAGAATGTGAAAAAAGGAACGAATCATCTGAGAAGGGAATTGATCATCTAAACAAGGAACAGATCAAGTGAAAAAGGAACAGATCTTCTAAAAGGGGGTATGAAGCACATGTGAGTGGAATAGAGCACCATGGTTCATGGATGTTCCATCTATGATCTAGATGTATAATCATATGCTTGAATGCGCCAATTTAGAGACAAGGTGTGCCACTTAGAAGCAAGGTATGCCTCCTTGGTATGCAAGTGTGTAATTTGTGAAGGAGGTGTGTTAACTAGAAGGAAGATGCGCCAACTTGAAGGAAGGTGTGCCATTTGTGAAGAAGGTGTGTCGAGGTATGTGTGCTATCTTGGAGGAAGATGAGCCACCTTTGGAAAAGGTGTGTCATTCCTTGCATAAGATGCACCATCTTGATGCACGGTGTGCCACTTGTGTCCCTTGATGTGCCATGGTATCCCTGATGCACCACTTATGTTGTGATGTTCACTGTAATGCTTAAGATTATCGAAGGATGCTCAAAAGTTGAAGATTCTCAAGGATTATCACATGATGTGCCACCATAATGGTTGATGTGTCATCGTGATCTTGATGTGCCACTCTTGCATCAAGATGTGCCACTACGGATCTTGATGTGCCACTCTTTGAATCATGATGTGCCACTATGGATCATGAGGTGCCACCAGGATGTATGTTCTAGAAACTATTACATGGCATATTGTGATTGGTTGACACCATTCATTTGTCTATGGGCCAATGGGCTCAACCCATTAGGGTTTTATGTACGATCCATTCACTATAAATAAGGATGTTTGCTAAGTCATTTGGTGTGTCTTTTGTATCCTTTGTGAGTATGTCAGATCTCTATTGGTTGTACTTATAACATCTGTTTGAGAACTCTGTGAATAAAGAATACTCCCTCGTGCTAGTGGACGTAGGTCATCTTGACCGAACCATGTAAATACTGTGTCCTTGTGTGCTTTTGGTTTCGTTTATTATCCACATTACTTCATAAAAAGCGTCACTACAACTTGGCAAATGACATCAGATTTTTCTGAGTCTTGATAAGTACCGTCTGTTTTCCCTAACACATCTCTTATGGGAACTTCATGCCTTACCACATGATCGACCGACTTTGCTTTGTGACAACAAAAATGCTCTATTTATGACTCAAAACCCGGTCTCCAGTAAGTGTGATAAACATATTTATCTTAATTATCATTTTGTTCGTGAACTTGTTGCTTATGGTAAACTCTACACCCAGGTTGTCCCAACCAAGCTTCAAGTGGGTGATATTTTCTACACTCAGTTTATCCTAACCAAACTTAAAGTGGATGATATTTTCTACACCCAGTTTGTCCCAACCAAGCTTCATGTGGATGATATTTTGACCAAAAGTCTTCGCATGCTCAATTTGTATTTATCATGTATTTATCAACTCCATTATCACACGAGTATATCTTGAATGAACATAAATATAACACAACACAGAGATCATTACGTGTGGTTCATCGATAACCTTCTATAAATTTTAAATTGAAGAATTGTCTCCCATATTTATTATCTAAGCGTTACGAAAATTTACCATAAGCTGGCGCCAAATTAATACTTAATTGATTTGGGATAAGAACATTTGACGAATTTTAAGATAATAATTAATATTTAATACATAAGATAAGTGTAAAACCACTAGGTAATAGATTTTAGAATATAAAAATATAAAACGATATCTTATAATCTATTTGATTACGACGTTCGAGATAAATAATTTTATGGAACTAAGTTATTATTCGTTCCATTGAAAGTATGTTTTAAACATTCTAACTTCAAAGTAGAAAACTAAAAAAATAGAATTTACAATTAGAAAATCAAACTATTGAATGGAGCATATGGATGCCATCCATGTATACAATCTCTAGAAGCGATTTGTCTTTAGGATAGCATTTTATTTATTATTATTTTTTTTATCAGGTTGGTGGGTATGAGCAACATGTTATTACATGGTATCATATCCAAAATATACCACATCATCATCCTAGTTATAAATGAATGTTATAACACCAAAGGTGGAAATAGACAACACCAAATAACATGTAATAACACCACTTAATTTCTATTTTATTTTTAAATTTCTTTTAAAGTTTTTACTTTCTATATTTTTGAATTTCTATATTTTTTATTTATGTCATAATATAATTATAATATAAATTAAATCTTAAATTAAAAATAACATTTAAAAATAACGGTAACAATATAAATCCTAAACTAAAAACAACATTAAAAATTACAACTAACGATAAAAACACATTTAGAAACAAAAAAAAAAAAGACGAAACAAATTACATTTTCGATCTAAATTACTCAACTTCACTGCCATCATAGATACGATCTGTCAAGTCTTCTCGAAGTTGTTTATGTTTTCGTTGATCTTGGATATCAACGACTCTATGTAAGTATTCTGCTGTCACTGGTTGAAATTGAATGTGTCCAGGTTCCATAGGTGAATACTCCGCAATGTTTCTTCCTTTATATTCAGTCACCATGTTATGCATAATGATACATGCATACATAATATCTCGTAGTCTGTCCAACTCATATGCTCGTGCCGCATGTTCAACTATGTGTCATTTTGCTTTCAGAACTCCGAAAGCATGTTCCACGTCCTTACGTGCTCCTTCTTATCTTCTCTTGAAAAAATTATCTCTTGGTTCTATCGGGTGTCGAAACGCCTTCACAGACGTGGAATATGCTAGATATATTCCATCTGTGAGGTAATACCCGAACTTATACTCATGGCCATTTACTGTGAAAGGAGCATCCGGTGCCTTTCTTGTCAAAAGGTCCTGAAATATTGGTGATTGATCAAGAACGTTCACGCCAATGTTCGAACCCGCAACTCCAAAAAAAAGCATGCAAAATCCATAAGTCTTGTGATGTAACCGCCTCTAATACCAACGAAGGCAATCCAAGATGACCACTTGTGTATTGACATTTCCACGCCACAGGACAATTTCCCCATATCCACTTTGTGCAATCAATGCTTCCAAGCATTCCCGGAAAACCATGTCGTTCTTCATGCGCCGCATATAGTTGTTGTATGTCATTTAATGAAGGTTTGCGCAAGTATTTGTCACCGAAGGTTTTGATAACACCTCTCGCCAATCTATACAAATTTTCTCGTGCAGTTCACTCTGACATTCTCATATAGTCATCAATAGAATCGGGCGATTCCCCCAAAGCCATAAGCTTGATTGCAGCAACACATTTTTGCAACCCTGTAAAACTCCGTTTACCTCTCGCATCGTACCTCAGTTGGAAATATTCATACCTAAAAAACATATAATAAAATTACCTAACAACTTTTTAATAATCTAAAAAACATATAATAAAATTACCTAACAACTTTTTAATAATCTAAAAAACATATAATAAAATTATTTGCTTTCCATTGCATTGACTATTCGATGAAATACATTTTTAAACCACTCTGTGCCTGCTTCATGCCTCCTTAGGCAACATGTCGTTGGCAAGGTTCCGATTGCAATTTTAAACCACAATTTTTTTCAGTGTTTGGAGAACCTCGTCTAAACAAACATGTCTAAAGCCCAAACAAGTAGTCCCCTTCAAAAGTTATCCATAAGTGATAAGTTATTGTGACATCCCCGATTTCACGGTCAGAAAAGACCAATTTGTTTATGCTTTGTTTTATAAATCAGAGTAATCGTTTAAAGAAAACGGTTGCAGAATTTGTTCCCAAAACAAGATATGATAAAAACTTATCAAAACATTTCTCAAATAGAATGTATTTTCATTAAATAATAAAACCTCGGGATGTCATGTTCCGATACAGACATATAAGCATAAACAGAACATGCATTCATTTACTCTAGTGATTTACATCTCCTTTAATCTCTCAGTGCAAAGCAGCTTCGTATCGATACCTGTGATACAATTAAGCTGAGTGGGCCAGGCTTGGGAGCCTGGTGAGCATATAAGGTTTTCAACCCACAATAATATAATTATTATATTTAATTATCAAACAATCAACCCAATTACCCATCCCCATTATCTTCTTTTAATCTTCCCTAAAGATATTATCCTAAGGGTCATCTCCTATATCATATTTACCGCACATCTCCTTACATCTTATATCCTTATATGCTTGTTCGTAAGAACTTTTCCTAAGGATCATCGCCTACATTGCATAGACAATACTAATTCGGGGATCACTCCCTCAATATATGTCTAGTAAGGGTTAGGGTATCATCGCATGATTACGCAGCCACAACATCGTCTGGACTCGTAAATCATAATAAGGGTGAGACTATCATCGCATGAATACGTAGCCACAACATTGTCTGGACTCGTAATTCATAGTAAGGGTTAGTCTATCATCGCATGAATACATAGCCACAACATCGTCTGGACTCGTGATTCATAGTAAGGGTTAGAGTATCATCGCATGAATACGTAGCCACAACATCGCCTGGACTCGTAATTCATCACCTACAGGTTGTGAGTCTGCTGGTCTTTCCACGGGGTCATCTAGAATAGTCTGTGGTCGCCATCTATACTCTGGTAGATGACTACATCGCCAAATTGTCACATCGTCGGTCAAGGTTATGGTATCTCCTCTCATCTCACATCACCTATTTATCATCACCTAATTATCATCACCTTTCTATCATCACCTATCTCTCATCACCTAATTATCATCACCTATTTCTCATCACCTAATTATCATCACTTATTCCTCATCACCTAATTATCATCACACATCATCTAATTCATCTACCCATGTTCTACCCAACATATTTATAGATATAAAATACATATACATATTAACTCATTTAATACCTATATAAAACATCCATTCCACACTCATCTCAAATAAACAACAATATATAAACACATAACACGTATTTCATATCAAATGCTTAATATTTATGTGTTAAAAGAAAGTGACCACACACTCACACGTATAAACAACAATATATATACACATAGCACGTATTTTATAAAATACTTCATATCTATGTGTAAGATGAAAGTGACTATACACTCACTTGATCAGAAGATGATCGGACAACACTACGGCTCTTCAAGTAGATATTCTTCAGTGAAAACCGGGATCACTTCACACACCTAGTTTCTCGTGGGCAGAGCTTCGGCTCGAAAACTCTTTTCTTCTCGGGATCTTCGGGCATCGGGACTTGATTTGGGTCTCAGGGTTGATACCGGGGTTTCGGGGGTACTTCTTTGCACGTAAATCGATGTAATATGGGAGAGAGATGAGAGAATGAGCAACCAAACTCGGCTGACCCTTCAAATCTATTTATAGGGCAAAACTGGCCCTTGCCACGTCGTGGAACCTTTTTCCATGTCGTGGTCTTGATCGTCACTGCATGCGTCATCCCAAGTTGCATATGGGGGACTCCCGGAGGTGTCAGGGGACTTGCCACGTCGTGGCACTTCTTGCCACGTCGTGGTCTCTGACAGTTTTGGGGTTTTGCGCCCCGAACTTCAGAAAGTCATAACATTCGCATACGAACTCCGTTTTCGACGTTCTTTATATCGACACGAAGGTGATATTATGCTCTACAACTCTCGTTTAGACTCCATTGGCTAATTTTGACTTTATTTTTAATATATTATAATTATATTACTTATATATATTATTTTTAGTAGGCCGGGACAGGAAAACTCCGTTATAAACTCATAACTCCTTCATCTGAACTCCGTTTTCGTCTGTCTTTTTATCGTTGGACTACTATAGATGAGATCTTCAATTCTCATTTATATTGTTTTGGATAAATATCGCTCTAACGTAAATTCACTATTTACGTCACGTTGTGTCGTGCCGGTTCTGTCGCGAAACTTCGACAGATCATAACTTCTTCATTATAACTCGGATTTTGGGGTTATTTATATGCACGGAAACCTTGTGACATATAATACAACTTGGTTAAGATTAATCTTTCTAAATAATTTTCCATCAAAAAGTCATTTTTGATACTTATTGTCTCTAAATTGACCAGCCCGGATCTACGAGCGTTACAGTTATTCATGTGATAATCAGGGCTATCCACGCGGCACCTCCATATATAACCTTTCCTAAAATATTCATTAAACTCATTTTTATTGATTTTTAAAATCTTTATTCTTTAACGTTAATTTTAACTATTTTCATTTTTATATATAATACATGATGCAAAATATATGAATAGATCGTGTTTTAAATGTCTTATCACAGATATACGTTTTTTTAAGTAATATATAACACAAATAAAAATATTTAAGGTCAAAGTTGAAGAGTAAAAACTTTAAAAATTAAAATTGGACAATAAATATGGGACGGAGGTCGTATTAGAGGTGAATGAAGTATGATACCATGCATAATAAGTGTGATGAAAGATTGTATTGGCTACGTGCCTCCTATGAATGCATCCGTCTCAATAAAAGGGTAAAATAATTTTATTTATCGAGTCAACTTATTTAAATGTGCTTTTAGTAAGATATTTAATGTTGTTTTTATTTGTTGATTGAGTCAAATCTTATTGAGTTAATACATGATTGAGTCACACTCAACCTTTTATCAGACTCCGTTAGAGGCATATGAAATGTTATTAATTGTAGTATCAATCTGATTGAGTTAGATATAGTCTCTTTCCCAATCCAATAGACACAAGAAAACCGACAAACAATATTGAGAATTATATATCGATTAGTTATGAATAAATCCAATTATTATTAATATGATTACAAGTTTCGTCCAGAAACCAAATCGATCTTTTGCGATCACGCCTGATTATAAGAAAGGGGTAAAAGCAATCTGTCACATTATCTGATGAAATTAAAGACGAAACGCTAAAGTAAAACAAATCTTGTCGTAGTTGATGTCGATTTGTGTAAACTGAACGTACACGCAAAAGCTTCTGTCCTTAAAGGTTTTTGCGTCGCTCTAAAGCTGTAAGCTTTAGTGTAAACACCCAGGATTTGATGCAGTTTATTCTTCGTTCCAACAACTGTGTAAGAGGAATAAACGCAGAGTGATTACTCGGAAAAAACAAAAGAAACCTGAATTTTGAAGAAGCAAAATCACAGAGAGGGAGAGAGGAGAGCAGAGAAGATCTGGTAATATTAGGGTTTCTTGAGTAGCTAATACAACTCTATGTAACACCCCGAGTTCAGAAGAGCAAAGTTCTGGGTACTTAGTGTAAATATGGAAGACCGACTCGGCGAGTCAATGGGTAGACTCGGCGAGTCGGGTCGCGAATCTGGTCATGTGTTAAGTGACCAACTCGGCGAGTCGGAGGAGTGACTCGGTGAGTTGGTGCTGGGTGGAGAAAAACCCTAATCCAGAGTTTGTGCTTTATATAAAGGACATAATACCCTCTCTTCAGCCCCTCTACACTCCCTTTAAGTCCCAGAAACCCTAATAGCCGTAAGTTAGAGCTTGGAGAGTGTTTGGAGCTTTGAGAAGTGAATTTGGTGGAGGAGAATTGAAGAAACAAGAGGCAACCATCAAGGATTTCATGTGGATCCAGAATCCACTCCATTTTGAGGCACGTTTGTGAGGTATTAACCTGTTACCTTGACCCTTTTCTTCTAGAATCATTCATATGTGGAGGCTAGGGTTTTCCTTGGTTAAGGGAATTGTTATAGAAGCTAGATCTAAAGCTGAGACTTCAGATCTGAACCTCTTTTGAGTCCTAAGTTCATAAAGTTTCAGTCCTTGGATGATTGGTGAAGCTCCTTTTTTCTAAAACCCAAGCCCTAGTGTGTTTTGAGTTTATATCTCCTTGATATCACGTAAAGTTTGCAACTTTACGTGAGGAATAGCTTGTGGAAGGGTAGATCTATGGATTGGAGCTCCTAAATGGCTTAAAAAGCCACTGCATGGGTTAACAACTAGAGGTACTCGGTGAGTCACATGGGTGTACTCGGCGAGTTGGATGAAGATAGGCAGGGACTCGATGAGTTGGAAGAACAACTCGGCGAGTCTGTTGAAGATTTCCTTGGACTCGGCGAGTCTGTTCTTGGACTCGGCAAGTCTGGTCGTGAAGTCCTAACGTTTTTGGTTGAGCAGTGAATCAGTGAGTCGAGGGACGACTCGGTGAGTTGAGCAGGAAGTGACTCAAAGTTTATGGGACTCGGCGAGTTGGGTCGTGATATGGGAGTTTTCAGAGCCTAGGGACTCGATGATTCAGCTGGCTGACTCGGCGAGTAGAGCCAGTCAGGAAGTTTGACATTGACTGAGGACTTTGACTTTGACCAAGAATTGACCAGTTGACTTCCAGGGGTAATTTAGTAATTATTGGTATTTATTGAGTTCAGTCTTTTGGTATTATCAGTGGTGGGGTTCGTGTCGGAGGTTGGAGCAGCGTGATCCTATCTTTTCAGCCAGTAGTTGCGAGGTGAGTTATCCTCACTATACTAAGGGGTCTAAGGCACCAAGGCCGGCCCATCGGATTTAATATCCTAGTATTTATTGATATGTTGTTGAATTAGCAATGTATTCCTGTTGATATGTTAGTCGGGTAGGTCTATAGGATTGCCTGTGATACTGATTGATTACATGTATGTGCATTTATCTATTACATGTCGACATGTTATGTGGGATTGGTTGAGGTTGTACTGATCCGTGCGGTAGCCAACAAACCCTAGAGTATTCCAGATATGAGCTGAGGGCCTAGAAGGCATTCCAGACTCATAATGAGGACTCGGGAGTATTCCAGATATGAGCTGAGGGCCCAGAAGGCATTCCAGACTCATACTAAGGACTCGAGAGTATTCTAGATATGAGTTGAGGGCCCGGTAGGCATTCCAGACTCATACTGAGGACCTGGGAGCATTCCAGATACGAGCTGAGGGCCCGATAGGCATTCCAGACTCGTACTGAGGGCTCGATGACATTCCAGATACGAGCTGAGGGCCCGGTAGGCATTCCAAACTCGTACCGAGGGCCCATGGGGTAGTTCAACTTGTAAAGCTGTGGACCTAGTGCATGCTGTTCTGTTTCTGTTCTGTATGATATGTTACGTGTATGGTATATGTGGTTGGTATTTTGGGGGTATTTCACTAAGCTTTCGGGCTTACAGTTGTGGTTTAATGTTTTTCAGGTACTTCAGGAGACCGTGGCAAGGCGTGATCGTACCGCTCCTCATGTTTATGTTTTATGATATGGTTCTGGGAAGATTCTGATAATAATTGTATTGAAAACCTTTTGCAATGAATTAATGAATATGGGTTGTTTTTTTGAAAAAATTAAATTGGCTTGAATTTTTAAAGTGTTACACTCTAGGAACCTAGACGACCTAAAACCCCTCATATGGTCAGCCCTAAGAAACTGTTACAACATGGTCTTATAAGCACCATATATGTTGGAGTTGCACTTCTCTCCAAAAGGGCTTATTTTATATATGTTGGAGTTCCCCTTCTCTCCACCTCACATATATTTATAGAATCCCTATAACTATGCCTTGCTATCCACATAACATGTTTTTGGGCCTTATAGAAAAAGCTGATGAGAATCGCGACATGAAATCCGTGAATCAGGTTGGTCCAACCTGACCGATCCTGAAACCTATTAAAAACAAAAGTTCCTTAGCTCCCAACAACCGAAGCATCATGTGCCTAAATCGTACATTTGTGCCATCAGCTAGGCTAGGCTAGGCGTTCACATAGGTTTGGCCCATCACTTGATCCACTAAAGCTTTTGGAAGTCTATCAAGATACTAGTCTTATAAACCCACTAAAGTTTCTTCCTCTCACCAATGTGAGATAGAAGAAAATTACCAACTTCAATTATCTTTCATAATTTCCAACATTATCAAACTCCGTAAAAAACATATCAAGCATTCTCTTATCGTGTTTATGTATTTAGTTCTCATAATCTTATTAAGCATTAGCTTCGTATTGTGTGAATGTTAATTGTGCTTTTTGGATGCCTTGTCCATGGTTTATGGAATTATAATGCAACATGTAATACTCTAAATTGTTGATGTTACACATTACGTTTACGCTGCAATTTTTTTAAAGTTCAAGTTGTATTTTTCGTTGAATGTTTTCCTACTATGGCGATATTTCATCAAAAGTTCATGTTATATTTCTGGATGTTACATAATCGAATATAGATGTAAACAAAGTCATTCTTAAATTTTAAAATTACAAGATACATCAATCAAGCAGTTTAGTTTCAACTCTGAACATGCGTGATTTATAAAAAAAAGATAGAATAAAAAAGTGAGTTCTCAAAATACCTTGAAGGGATACTTAAGCCGAACATTATTGTTAATTTTCGTAAAATAATAAATGTATATTGTTTAACATCCATAAGCACATGACAAAAGATGCATAAGCAATCCTGGGCCTAGCCCAAGCCCAAGACCAACCTGAGAATTTAGGACCTATTAATCCATTTGGTTGTAGTTTATAAATGTGGGTTTCTAATATTTTTTGGATACTACTTGATTTTTTTTATTAGATAAATTAGTTTTATTTAAATTAGTACTAATGCTCTATTGTCTAATATGAGGTTTTTGACAAGAAAATGCCATTCTTTTTCAAATTAAAATGTTAAAAGTTCCAATTTTAAAATTCATTATCTTTTTTTAATTTCCAAGACTTCATGTGTACTAATAATAAAAAATTATTTTAACATCAAATTGTACAAATAGGACAGATCACGCCCTTTCTGAGTTCATGACTGGATTCAACTACGACCAGCTTACGAATCACATATATTTTAACCAGAGCTTTGTTCTGTTGTTCACCTCAATTCACACACCCTTACAAACACATGCATTTTACTTAGCAAAATACAAACTTAATAAATTCTAAAATAATGAAACTGTCTCTAACGACAAATATTATAAGTTATAACCATATTAATCATACTCTTACAAAGTTTGGCTATTCTTCACACCCAAATTACAACTTTCTCAACGTGCATGTACCGGAAATGATAATATTTAATGTTATGAACTCTCTAGACGTTGTTTTTAGTTTAAAATATCCATCTCGTTGATCTCTTTCTATTTTCTATTCAAAATTACTCGATCATCATGCCACAAATTATTGCCACGTATATGTTATAAAATAACAGACATATGATTGGTCCAGATGGTTACAAACTGGGATTATTGTGTGCGTAAAAGAGACAGTTCTTCTGCTTCCTACGATGCTTTCTTCAATCTTAGTGGCTCATCTAACCTTCGTTAAAATATTAAACAAAGATCTGCAGATACTTCTATACTGTTTCCCCCAATCATTCTTATGCCACGTAATACTCTTTGATTGGTTGGTTCGCTTTCCCTAGGTGTATTTACTATTTAGGGCAAGAACTTTAAGTTAGATCCCATTTAATATAATGAAGGATTAAGGATTTTTAACAAGAGTATACACCACTCTAATCTTTAACTTTAACAAATGAAATTTGAATATATATATATATATATATATATATATATATATATATATATATATATATATATATATATATATATATATATATATATATATATATATATATATATATATATATATATATGAGTTTGCATGCACACATGTACGTGATTTCATCACGTAGGTCAGCCTTTAATTGATTGTATGGAAAAAAAATCTTGCACACACATAAATATTGTTATTATATAGGTTAGATTCCAGATATACATATCTTTGATGGATATGCACATATATAATTATGCATGAGATTGCATAAACTACTTATTAAATATGGACTCCATAATCATAAATTATTAGCTTAACTCCTAGGAATAGCATAATGATATCCACACAGTATGCATGGACTTGCTTAAACTAGTAAGAAATGCATTGCACACCTCACATGGTCTGGAAAGCACATCTAGAAATTTCTAAAAATAAACTATGATTCAATTATATTCTTAACAATTAAATGGTTGGTGCCTTGGTGGATTAATGGAATAAAGTAATTAACAAAATTTCTTCGATAATCCACCTAATATTATCTATTTGTAGGACCATATGTGTGATCACCAATCGAGATGATTAGTTGTTGCTGGCATTGCTTGATTCGAGTGTGAAGTTTTAAAGTATTTTTAGATTATTATTAGTAAATAGTGACTAAATGGCTTACTCATGCTATTTTGGGATTTTTATATTATTGAGTGCTTGGTCATAGGAGACATTAGGCTAATATGATGGTCTTATTGTTCTTAATTATAGTGTTAATATCTGGTCAATAAAAAGTCAAATGTAATTTAGGTGGATTGTGTTGATGTCTAATTAGATTATTTAAGTCGTAAACTTGGATATTTTATCCATGTGGCATGCATTGCATGTTAGCATGTGAAATAATTTCAGCTTTAGTATAGTTTATCATTACAATAGTCTGTTCTTAATTCTTTATTAAACGATTACAAGTGTTTGTTAGCCTCTATGGATAAGTAGTCCGTAGATATGTACTACTTTTGACATCCAAGAAAAAAATTAGTATAATTATAAAAATTAACATATGATCAGGGGGACATATGATGTTATAGTAAGTGTTGTTGATAATACATTTTTTTTTAACATAGGGGCATAATAATAGAAAAAAACGAAAATTTTTACACTACGTCTGAAAAAAAAACATGAGTTGTCATAGAACATAAAAAAATATTTAATTTTTTGGACTTAATTTATCTAAACGGCCACCATGTCTAAATAAAATTTCTTTTTGAACGGCGGAAATTTTTAATAAAAAGTTGAAAGATGTTAGAAAAGGACCATTACAATAAACTAGAAGCTAACGCTGGATTATGGAGTCAATGAGTCCAAACCAATTTAGCTTTTCTACACCTATTTAAAATCCAAAAAACGACATTAACCACATTATCAAAAATATAAGATTTCCTAAGTAACACTGTCCCAAAAAGAATGGAATCACGAAAATTCCATAAACATCAAAATGAAGTCAACACCGCAACCTTAAAAGCCTTCCTTTGCCCACTCGACAACACAAATGCAATCGACCAAGAAATCAAAAACTGAATAGAGATTGTCAGAGTTTTAGAGCGCACCAAATAGAAATGCGAGTCCATAACTATATTGCAAAACCCCAAAAATTTAGAGTGATTTGACGTTGAGCCAAATGTTGACCATAATACCAAAATGGTCAGTAAGACGAATTTGATAAGTTTATGAAGCTGTGACTTTACGGAAATGACCAAGATAAGTTTAAGTCACTTATAATAGGTTAGATGAGTAAGTTCAAGAGAAGAAATGCATGAGAAGATGCATTTTTGCCAAAAGGGTAAAATGGATATTTTTATGCTTTTGGGCCAAGTTTGTGACTTAATAGATTAAGACCCATATTACGTCAGTGATAAATGACTTAACAAAGTTGTAGATTATGTTCCCACCTTCACAAGGATATAAAGATCATAGAAAACAGTTAAAAACGAAGAAGATATGAAGGTTTGAAAGTTGGAGAAAAACTATCCCAAAGTTAGAATGGAATCAACTAAGGAATTGCTGTCAAGCAGTTACTGTGGCGTGGTGAGGAAAAGCGGAGATTTAGAGACTCTTCATCATAAGTAAATGGCCATGTAATTTGCCCCACGACGTGGTATATTGGTCCCACGAAGCGGTAGCCAAAGTAGGATGTTGTTGTAGGAAGTCATCGCGACTCAGTTACAGGCTAACCGCACGCTCATTAGACATACCATGACATGGTGAGAGGCCCGATGTAGCACCGTGTTGCAAAAATATTAAAGGCTGTTAAGCCTTCATTCTCGCAATAAATACCCCCAAAACCCTTTGGAGCTACGCTCCATAAATTTTAAGAATGGAAGACGATCAATAGGTGATCAAGGGAGTTTGAGGCCTGGATTAAACATCAAGAGCTCATGAGGTAATCATTTTCTCCATTTTAAGCTATTAGGTGTAACCCACGATTCAAGGTATTTTACATTTTGACCATTCATATTAAATTAGTTTGCAAATTTGGTCCCAAGGGGAATAAAATGAAAATTTAAGGGTGGAGCGCGTACGCTGAGCATACGTGGTTAGGGGACAAGCCCTAATTTTTAGGGTTTGGACCTTATTTAAGCATCATTATGGACCTTGAGGCCACCCCTCATCCAGCCTCCTAACCCTAAGAGATCCGACAAAACCCTAGCTCTCTTTGAGTGTTCTCGAGCCTTATTGTGAACTTGTGGTGTTTTGGGTGGTTCATTATGGTGAAGGAAGTTCCTTGAAGAAGTAGTGGTGCGATCAAGCCCTTAGATCCAAATTTTACACCTCCTTATGCATCTTTAGAAGGTATCAAGTTCATACCTTGGAGTTCATTGTTATATATCTCCTTATGTGCTTGTTTATGCACTTATTTTTCCCAAAACCTTGGTCGTAAGGAGTATGGACTACTCCAGGCCATTTGAACTGTCCTTTTGAACATTTTGGAGTGCATGGAGTCATAAAAATAGGATCTTGAGGGTTAAAGTTCACCCATTCTTGAGTTGTTGACCTTTTTACGAAGTTTTGGACATAATATTTAGTGTTGGAGTCCCAGTAAGACATGAAAGTGAGTAAAGTTGCAAACTTTTTGGATTAAGACCTTTTTTAGATGTAGATATGAGGTTTGGATGTTAAGGTATTAATAGAATAAGATATTTGGTTAGGAAATGGGAACCTGACCAATACGTTGCGTGTACTTGGTCTGAATCCCGTTTTTGGTCAACCTGACTACGTGGGGCGTACAGGTTAAGTTTGCAGGGCGTACTACTTGTTGTGGGCCTATAACATCTTTTTGGGCCATTTCAAGTGTTTGGGCTTTGATTGAGTGAGTTTAGCCTTGATGGGTAAAATAGTCTTTTACCCTAAAAGTCAGGATTATGGATTTGGGCTCTCGGTTATGGTTTATGACCTAACTATTAATTAGGTTATTATTTGATCATGTATTGTGCATGGATTCTTCGGCTCGGCAGCCCAATTATTATTTGTCTATCAACCGATTGAGATGAGTCTCCTTACAATGTTGAGCGGGTCGAAGGCACCAATGCCGACCCATGGATTATTGTTATTTTTATTCTAGCTATCTATGTGACTCTTGCATGTGTTGTATGTATGTCGGGCGGGGCCTGATGAGTGTGTTGGCCGGGGCCCATTGCATGCTACTGAAAGACCTGTACCGGGTGGGGACCGATGGATGGCAGGCATGGACTATTGTATGTATGGTATGGGGAACTCACTAAGTTTTGTGTGTATGGTTTTTTGGTTTATGTTTCAGGTACTTCTGGTTCGAAGGGGAAGGGATCGGGTTGATCGCATTGCAAACACCTTGATTTTCCGCTTTCTCGACTCTAATGTATTTTTGGATAATTATTGAGATTCTTTAATCTCTTTATGGTGTTGATAAACATCTTTGGTTGATGGTTTATTTAATATAAAAGACAAAAATTTTGGTTCTAAGTTTTTGGGACATTACAAGTTGGTATCAGAGCCTTCGTTTGAGGGATTCGGGCATACTCTCGGGTGTGATCGAACTGAAACTGAGGGTTTGGTAGATATTTCACAAAAATAATGTTTTAATTAAAGGATTTTCTAATAAAAGAAAGAGGTGTGGTGCATGTAATCGACCGAGGTCAAGTAAGTTTTTCCCAAAATACCTACACATGTTCTTTGAGATATGTTTTGAATTATGAACCTGTCAATCGCATGCTAGATTAAGGCTAATGATCTGCTCAAGATTGCATGATAGAATGCTAGGATAGATGCCTCTATATGCCTATTGTATGAGCTTATAGATTTTCATGCTAGTATTGGATCAGTCACTAATAATCTGGCATGTTTAGGTTATGCTTTGATTCCGATTACTTAATGCTCGAATGCTGCTTGCTTTGTGCTTTTAGGTGTTTCCATTAACATCAGCTAACTAGTAAGCAAACGTGCTAACTTACATGTTACATATATTAGATAATTGTAATAGCCCAAAAACCATATAAAATTGTTCATTTTTAATTAAGAATTACAACCATAAACTTTTTCCAAAATCCAATACAAAATTACATGTCAAATTATCAGAGTATCAACATCAGTAAGTGCAAAAAATAGTGGAGAGTGAATGTTGTGCTATCAAGTCGGGTCCTTCCTTTTAGTATCAGAAGTATTTGAAACCACAATACAAACTTTAAGAAAAAACTTAGTGAGTTTACCACAAATACCATATGACATACATACAATTGTCATGGGCTACCCCCATGGTCTATTCCATGAAATGCCATGGGCTACCCCCATGGTCTTCCATGTAAGTGCCACAGGCTACCCACGAGGTCTTTCAGAAAAGCACCTACATAAACAATTATCATTCTACATGACAAGTAATGGACCGTCATTAGTGCCTTTGACCCATGGATATAGTAAAAAGACTCACCTCAGTCTGCTGGTAAATACTAACTGCTCGGTTACCGATCCAATAATCTCACACTGAATATACACAAATTAACCTAATCAGAATTAAGTCACAGACTCAGAACATGGGCCAAAACCTTAAGTCCAATTCCTAAAATATGTCCCATTCACATTTTCCATAATGGGCCTAACCATATTTGGCCCATCCATAATAACGAGCTCCATGGCCCAAAAGGCCCAAACCATGACACATAAGGCCCACAACAGAAAACTGGCCCACCTATCCTAATCAGGCCAAGGCCCAAAACTAGTTAAGGCCCAAAAGTCATAAAGTCCAATAATTGACCAACGACCCACTTGGCGTACGCGCAACGTAATATCAGTACGCATAGCGTACTTGATCTTCAAGCATTATGCACAACGTACATCTTAGTATGGCCAGTGTACTAAGTTGTTAAGCACTTTCATCCATTAAGTTCTTAATCCATGCAGTCACTTCGTCAACTTCCAAATCTCAGTCATTTAAGGGGTCCTAGGGCATAAAGTTGGCAACTTTATGCCTTTGCATGCCTTATGGGAGTCCAACATCCCATTTTGTCCATCAAGACTCGCTTTAAGGACCTATATTCATGCATGGTGCTATAACAACCATCAAGATAGCATTTTTCTGCCTCTAGCACACCAAAGGGACTAAGATCTAGCAGTACAAGCTTCTGGAGTTGCCAAAACTTGCAAAAGAGAATCCATGGACCAAAAATGAGCTTATAAACAAACCCTAACTCTAAGTATCAAAAGGATTAACAAGGTAGGATATTTTTACTGACAAAATCCTCCTAAGATGATGTAGATTCAGGATCTTGAAGCTCAACCACATCCAAGGCTTGCTCACCAACTTCTCCTTCCTTCAAACACACCAAAAAGGCCACCAAAGTCACTTTCAAGCTCAAGGATCACTCTCAAGGGGTATTAGTATTTTTAGGGACATTCAAAGTCAGTGTAGGCTGATAAGAGTGAGGGTCCAAGGTCATAAGTGAGCTTAAATAGAGCTCATGCCCTAAAATTAGGGTTTTAGTGAAAGGCTACGTATGCCTCGCGTACGCGGCTAAAAGTCCCGACTCCGCATGCCCTTGTAGGCTAAGCGTACATAGATGTACACCCAACATACAAAGGGACTTATTTTGCAATAAATTCAACAACCCAAGGATAAAAAAGAAGCATACCAGAATCCAAGTGTTACAATAATTTTAGAAGGTTAAGTTTAACCCGATTCTGCAACTCTTGTTTGACTCCAACCATTGTAGTGTGAGACCTTTCATTCGAGGGATTATTTGGTGTCGATGGTATGTAATTGTAATACCCCGAGTTCAGAAGTGCAAGTTCAGGGTGCTTGGTGTAATTAAGGAGGATCGACTCAGCGAGTCAATGGATAGACTCGACAAGCCGAGTTGCGATTTTGGTCACGTACTTAGTGACCAACTCGGCGAGTCGGCGGCTGGACTCATCGAGTCGGTGCTGGAATGAGAAACCCTATTTTCAGGGTTTGCACCCTATATAAGGAACCTTATGTTTTTTCCTTCAGTCTCTTTGCTGCTCATTTGAGATTCAGAAAACCCTAATTTGTGAGGAATCCCCATTGTGAGTGAATTAGAGCTTGGAGGAGGATATTTGGTATTGAAGCTTGAAGGTTTGGAGGCTTGTATCAGGAAGCTTGGGGAGCTCAGAAATCTACAGTTGGTTGGGCTCATTTCAGGGGTAAGGAACCATTTCCTTAAGCTATTTCTTTATGGATTCATGTAACGCCTGTGTTTCTGGGCTTGTCATTAATGTTGGTATAATAGTCTAGGTTAACCTTTGTAACCCGTTTTGAAATAATAAGATTGTATTATTTGAGTATTATGTGTTTTGTGCTTAATTGCTTAATTATGTGGTTTGATTAATTAAGAATAAAAATAAGCGTCAAAATTTAAGTGTAAAATAAACTTGATATCTTTAGATAATGTTGTAGTAGTTGAAACAAGGTTTCCGAAGATATAAAGAATGCCGAAATCCGAGTTATAACGAGGAAGTTATGACCTGTCGAAGTTTCGCGATAGAACCGGCAACGCTGAATAACGTAAAAAGTGAAATTTACGTTAAAGCGCTATTTAGCCTTAGTGATCTAAACGAGAATCGAAGATCTCGTTGTTAGTATCAAAGCGATAAAAAGTTAGGCGAGAACGGACGTCAAACGAAGAAGTTATGAATTTATAACGAAATTTTCTGTCCCGGCCTATTAAAAATAAATAATAAAAATAAATTCAAAATTAGCCGACGGAGTCTAAACGAAAGTTGTAGAGCGTAGTCTCACCTTTCCGTGGATATGAAGAACGTTGAAAACGGAGTTCTTATGAAGAAGATATGAATTTCCGAAGTTTATTAAATAATTTGTATTTATTTTTAAATCAAAATTCGGAAGCCTTATCCGAAGGCGAGTCATCGATCCGATCCGACTTACGCGCCGCGTAAGTGAGTACGCCCCGCGTACTCCGAAAGTGTCGACATCGCAGCAAGTGGCTTCGGATACGTAAGCGATGACGTTTCTGAGGCACGTACGCCCCGCGTACGAGAGGCTTCCAGCCCCTATAAAAGGCATGCGAGGGCAGCCGGCCAAATTGCTAATTTCCTCTCGTTTTTGTGCCGAAGCCCTGCGGTTTTACCCCCGAAGCCATCCCGAAGCCCCGGTAATATTCCCGAGTCCCGAAGCGAGTCCCGAGATCCCGAAGATCCCGAGAAATGCGGTTTCCGAGCCGAAGCTCTGCCCGCGAGAAGTTCGATTTTCGTAGAGATCTTCCAGATCTGCTGTGGATTACTACTTCTGCAAGTCGTAGTGCTGTCCGATCATCTTTTGATCAAGTGAGTGTATACTACCTTTCATAAACGCAATAATAATACAAGTATGGTTCGAGGGTATTAAGTTTATTGTCGTTTATACGTGTGAGTGTGTAGTTAATTTCTTCTAACGCATAATTATGAAGTATTTTATACGAAATACGTGTTATGTGTATAATTTTGTTGTTATGTGCGTGAATGTATATTCACTCTTTTCAATCTCATAGATCTGAATTGTTTTCTATGAAATACGTGTTATGTGGGTATGCCTCATCTGTTATGTGAAATATGTATTGGATGAAAATGCTATACAGGTTTTAAAACTATGTATAAAAATATATATTTTTATCTACTAATATGTTGGGTAGAACATGGGTAGATAGTTGGTGCGTAATAAACAGATGAGAGGCCTCGATGTTGTTGTTGTTGACCTAGTTATTCAGCGGAGTATGGATAACGACCACAGACTCCTTCTAGACAGTCTCGTGGAACGCTAGCAGGTTCATAACCTGTAGGTGTTGTGAACGATGTGTTCACCGGTGTACTCTATCCCCCTCATGGTTGCCTTAGGATATCTATTGTTGAGGAAACCCCTTGGCTGTAATGTCTGTCCCGATGAAAATCCTAGATTAGGTCCCTTGAGATAGATGTTGTTTTAGGGACGTAAAGTGAGGATAACGGGAATGGGTAATCGGGATAGTGATTGGTTGGTGAAATTAAATATAATTTATTTATTGTGGGTTGAAAACCCTATATGCTCACCAGGCTCCCAAGCCTGACCCACTCAGTTTTATTTGTATTACAGGAAGTGGCGCAAGGGCGTAAGATGGACGAACCATCAAGTTGTTTTGTTTACAAGTCTGTATATGTATATATTTGTTGAATGACTTGTAATGTTATTGTTTATGCTTAATGGTCTGTATCGGAACATGACACCCCGAGTTTTAATTATATAATGAAAATGCATCTCTTGATGAAATGCTTTGATAAATATTATTTTATCATGTTTTGTTATGGGAACAAATTCCATAACTCTTTCAAATCAAAAGGATTTACTCTGAATTTATTTTAAAAGCATAAATGAAAATCGGTATTTTCTGGCCGTGATTTTGGGGATGTCACAATTCATGTATGGTGATTGATATGTGATCTAATTCGAGATAGAAGCTTGGATATGAGGATGCTACTTCAGATCTAAGCTTGTGATGGTCCTATATGTCATAAAGTTTCTGTTTAAGAGTTATTGGTGAAGCCCTTTTGTCCTTAGCCTTAGCCTTAGAGTGTTTTGAGATTATATCTCCTTGATTTCATGTAAAGTTTACAACTTTATGTGAGGGCTAGGCTGTAGAAGAGTGGATCTATAGATTTAAGTCCCTGCATGGCTTGAAAAGCCTCTGTATGGAATGAGAACTGAAGAGACTTGGCGAGTTCCATGGGTGAACTCGGTGAGTTGGATAACGGTGGGCATAGACTCGACGAGTTGGAAGAACAACTTGGCGAGTCTATTGAAGATTGCCTTGGACTCAACGAGTCTGTTCTTGGACTCGACGAGTCTGGTCGTGGAGTCCTAACCTTTTCTGGTTGAACGGTGAATCGGTGAGTCGAGGGATGACTCGGTGAGTTGAGCGAGATGGGACTCGGCGAGTAGGGTCACACAGGAAGGTGGACTTTAACTTTGACCAAGAGTTGACCAGTTGACTTCCAAGGGTATTTTGGTAATTATTGGTATTTATTGAGTTCAATCATTTGGTATTGATCAGTGGTGGAGTTCGTATCGGAGGTTGGAGCAGCGTGATCTTATCTCTTCAGTTAACAGTTGTGAGGTGAGTTATCCTCACTATATCGACAGGGTCTAAGGCACCAAGGCCGGCCCTTTATCGGATGGAAATTCGAGTAGTTGTTATGTTATTGCTTTGCTATATGTTTGCATCCTGGTAGTTAGGATGGTATATGTTAGAGACCTGGTTAAGGTCGGAATCCTGGCATATAGGATGATGCTATGTTAGTGACCAGTTAGGTCGGTATCCTGGTTAGAGTGTGCTATGTATGTGATCTGCTAGATCGATTGATTAGTGATGAATTGCTATATGATTATATGTTTATGTGCACATGGTTGATTGACTGGGGTTGGGTTGAGGCGGGTCCTGCTTTGTGTTGTAGGCCAACATACCCAGGGCGGACCGGAAATCCTGAAGGCACAACGAGCGGTTCGGATAGGCTGTAGGCCCCACGAGGGCAGACCAGACGTGTCGAGGCTGGGAGAGTGGACCGGGCCGACTGAAGGCCCGGTGTGGGCGGACCAGTCATACTGTAGACTCAGAGAGTGGACCAGGTGGGTTGAAGGCCTAGTGCGGGCAGACCAACCACACTGTAGACTTGATGTATATGGCTAGACTTGGAGGGTGGACCAGGTGGACTGAAGGCCTGGTGCGGTGGACCAGTCACGCAGTAGACCCGAAGTGCATGGCTGTTATGTTTATGATATGATATGTTATCAGTATGGTATATGTGGTTGGTATTTTGGGGGAAACTCACTAAGCTTTCGGGCTTACAGTTTTCAGTTTATTGTTTCAGGTACTTCAGGAGATCATGGCAAGGCGAAGGCGTGATCGTACCGCTCCTCATGTTTTATGTATTTATGATGTGGTTATGGGAAATACTCTGATAATAAATGAATTGAAAACCTTTTTCCAATGAATTAATGAATATGGGTTGTTTTTGAAAAGTTTAATTTGGTTGAAATTTTTTGGATGTTACAGTAATTGTGTTCGTAAGCAAGTTAGAGGGAATTCCTTCTATAGTTGATAGCAAAGAGTGGTGTGGTGGTAGTCTTAGGAAAACCTAGGAGGTGATTCGATGCAGTTAGCTTTGCTTGCTAGAGAATGTTTGTATTGATAGGGAAGTAACTTAGGGGATTCAGGGTGATCATTGAGGAAATTATGGATAGATGTGAAAGGTAGTATTGGGCCCCGTACTAGTGGAAGCAGAAGATCCGTACTCGAGTCAAGGAAAGTCACGATAATACTAGGGAGCTTGTAGAATGTGGGATTCTTCGAGTATATTCTGATGGTTTTAATGGTTTAATTTTAGTATCGTGGTCACTTGAGGAAGTTCTAGAGGAGATATGGGTGCCGGTGATGGTTTGGGTTCAAGCTCTGGGGTTGGGCTTATAGATGATCAGATGCAGGAGCTCATTTCATTAGATACTACCTACAATATTCTTGACCAGAATCCTGTGATCTTCGGTGCGATCAAGGATGGTATCATGGAGATTCTGGATGAGTGGTTGGGTACTTTTTGTTCTGAGATGGTGGGAGCTCGCACTTTGACTTTTTGAGAGTTTTGGGCATGTGGGGATCTGGAGTTCTTCAGGAAGAAGGACCCGATTACAAGAAGACATTGGTTAGCAGATACCATAAACACATTCCGTACTACCTGCTATCTCGAGGGGGAAAATGTTAGACTTGCATCTTGTCTTTTGAAAGACAAAGATCGAGAATGATGGGAGGAGGTTGGTCACGCCTTGGGAGGTGAGGCGGTTGAGTCGATGACTTGGGAGGATTTCGTGATGAGGTTTCAAGTGGAGTTTGCACCTGTGATTGAGGTCAAATAGTTGGCGAGGGAGTCTCAGGACCTACACCAGACTACTGAGACGGTTGCGGAGATTACCACTATGTTCTATGAGAGGGCACTATTGGTTCCACAATATATGGCAGATCGTGAGATGAAGGAGAGATATCATGATATGTTGAGGAGCGATATCAAACAGTTTATGAGCATATCTAGTTGCAAGAGACTAGATGATATGGTGGCAAGAGCCAGAGAGATGGAAATTGACCTGGAGATGGGGAAGAAGAGGAAGTTGGATCAGGTTCAGAGTTCTAAGGGTTTAGGCAAGAGGCCTAAGGTTTTTGATTTGAGATCGAGGGGCCAATAGGGTTGGGGACGCTGTGGCAAGGCGCACAATGGAGCTTGTAGGGTGGGTGGCTCTGGTTGCTTCAAATGTGGCAGGACAGTCACTTCAGCAGGGATTACACTGCCACCACCACTAGCCATGTATATGATCCGATTTACTTCCATTGCAATCAGAGGGGCCATAAGAATTCTAACTTCTCGAGTTTAGCAGCGGTAGGACCAGTTTCAACACATGCTCCGGTGACCTTGAGGATCACAGATGGCTGCCAGGACAAGGCAGTGGTGCCTGTTGTGAGGCGGATGACATTTCAGTTGACAGCCAAGGAGGTTCGTGTGACACCAGATATGGTGACGGGTATGTATATTCTCCTTATCTCTTTATGTATTTGATTTTCCTGCTTATATCTGTGTTTTTTTATAGGGTCGTTCCTTGTGAACGGTATCTCCGCTCTGGTTTTGTTTGATTCCGAGGCTACCTGATCATTTGTATCTCTTGCTCTCAACAAGAGGTTTGTTGATGCTCCAGGGGAGATGGATCATCCATTAGAGTTTGAGCTTGCTGATGATTGTGATGTGCGGGTATTGAGGGTTCATTGAGGATGTGTATTGGAGTTGTTTAGAGAGTGATACCCGATCGATTTGGCTCCCATTCCCCTACACGAGAGCAAGGTTATTATGGGGATGGATTGGTTGAGCCCCAGTGGGGCAATGATTGATTGATAGCATCAGTTGGTATGTATTCGAACCCTAAGTAGGGGAGATTTAGTAATTCTAGGAAAAGGTGTTCAATGTGGACCGACTCTTTGTTCAACAGCTAGGGCCAGGTGTTATCTTCATCAGGACTGTTCTGGATTTGTGGCTTATGTGATGGATACCCGGGAGAAGGGTAAGGTTTTTGTGTATGATGTACTGGTTGTTTTGGAGTACCCAAATATGTTCCTAAAGGATTTTCCTAGAGTGTCTCCGGAGAGGCATGTGGAGTTTCAAATTGACTTGGTTGTAGGTATGACTTTGATAGCCAAAGCACCTTATCGGTTAGCACCCCCTAGAGATGTAGGAGTTGTCTACACATGTGCAGGAGTTGTTAGACAAGGGATTTATCCGTACGAGTAGTTCACCATGTGGAGCATCGATCTTATTTGTGAAGAAAAAGGATGGGTCTCATTGGATGTGTATCGACTACCGAGAACTAAATAAGTTAATAGTGGAGAACCGTTATCTGCTCCCGAGGATAGATGATTTAGTTGACCAGCTTCAGGGTGTATCTTGGCTTTCCAAGTTTGATTTACATTCAGGTTATCATTAGATGAGGGTCAGTGTAACGCCCGTGTTTCTGGATAAGCATTATTATAATGATGTAATAGTTAGGTTTGACAATTGTAACCTATTTTGAAGTAATGAAGATGAATTATTTGAGTATCATGTGATTTATGTGCAATATACGTGCTTATAACAACATAATAAAAGAATAATAAAATATGCGTAAAAAAGAAATAAAATTTAACCCAATATATTTAAATAAAGTTGAAGTAGTGGTAACAAGGATTTTAGAGATATAAGAAATGCTGAAATCCGACTTATAACGAAGAAGTTATGATCCGTCGAAGTTTTACGACAAAACCAATACGGCGCCGCGTATTGTAAAAGGTGAATCTTTGATAAGCTACTTTTTAGCCTTATCAATCTAAACGAAAGTCGTAGTATATTTTAAACCGAGAACATACATAAAAACAATATCCAAATTTGACTTCGTTTGAACAAGTTATGATTTTTCTAAGATTTAACGTAGCAGTACACAACCTGGAAATCGAATTTTAGATCGATCGATTTTTAGCTGACACAATCTAAATGAGAATTGAAGATCTCTTTAATAGGAGCTCAACGATATAAAGGCAGTCAAAATCCGACGTCAAATGAAAAAGTTATGAATTTTTAACGTACTTTAACTGTCTAAGCCTATTAAAATATAACTTTAAAAATAAAGTTAAAATTACCCGACAGAATCTAAATCAAAGTTGTAGATCTCGTCGATACCTATGCTTGGATGTAAATAACATAAAAAATGGAGCTCGTATGTGAATGTTGTGGATTTTCGAAGATAATTACTTTTTGGAGTAACCAACGAGTGAAACATGGCGCAATCTGAGCCACTGCTTCCTCCCCACGGTTTGACACAAGATGGTGACATGTGGAAACATTACGCCTAGCGTAATGCTGGATTATGCCCAGCATACAACCACATTACAACCTATAAATAGAGGCGCAAATCACTTCATTTCTCACACCATTCTAACCCATTCTCTCCTAAACCCTCTAAGCCTTTCCCTAGCAGCTCCTAGGTGTTAGAAGCGAGCCCCGGAGCGCCGGAAAGCCCCGAGAAGAAAAGATTTCAGCTCAGAAGTTCTGCCCGCATAGAGCCCGGTTCCTCGCTAAACCCCCTTGTAAGTGAGTTATGCTTACCCTACTTTAAGTATAACTTATGTTTAAGTTCATTATCGTTATTATGAACCTATAAACAAGATTTATCAGTGATTCAAAGTCGTTATACTGATTGATCTATTTATGGGGATGATGTCTAGACTGTGATTTAGTGAGGTGTTTAAAGTTGGCTTTCCAAATAGTATACTTCGTATACCAAACGGACCCTACCTCCAATATGATCGTACCTAGTTGTTCCTTACTTGATAGATCATGAAGTAGACTTTGAGTTAATGATGAATCTAGACTAATAACTAGTCGCAATAAACATTAGACTAAAACTTAGTGATAATAAAACTAGGTTTCGCCAACGGAAAAGACAATTGTTAGAAGCGAAGTGCTGCCCGAATTTCGAGTCATCACTTTAACAAGTAAGTTCATAGTTACTTTCATCTTACACATAGATATGAATTATTTAATATTAAATTATGTGCTATATGTGCCTATTATTCGTGTTCTTGATATCTATACTGGATGAATGATTTATACACGTTTTACTTGATTTAAATTGTATATGTATTTCATATCTATAGATATGTTGGGTAAAGATGGGTAGATGATATAGATGATGAAAGATGAAATAAAATGATGAGAGACCTCGATGTTTAAGCTGACTCAATCATGTAGCAGAGTATAGATGACAACCGCAGACTATTCTAGATAGTACAATGGAACGTTGGTAGGCTCGCAACCGGTAGGTGTTTTTGAACTACGTGTTCACAGGTGTACTCCATCCCCCTCATGGTTGCGTTACTGAAATATATTGTTGAGGAATCCCCTAAGCAATATTGTTTTCTCGATGATAATCCTTAGGCTAGTTCCCTTGAATTAGATGCTTTAGGGACATAAAGTGAGGATAATAGGAATGGGTAATCATGTTGAATGATTTGATGAAATTAAAGAATTTAATTATTGTAGGTTGAAAACCCTATGTGCTCACCAGGCTCCCAAGCCTGATCCACTCAGTTTCTTGTATTACAAGTAGTGGAAAAAGAGCACATAGGTGATGATCAGATGAGAATTCTATGGATTATAGTCTGTTAGAATAATAGATGTTTGTAAGGCCTGTAATATTTATGTTTATGCTTATGCATTGTATTGACGATGACATCCTAGCTTTTTTAATATAATGAAAATACATTTCTTCGGAAATGATTTGATAATATACTTATCATATTTTTGGGAACAAATTACGGAATATTATTCTTAGAAAGGATACTCTAATTTTAAATAAAGCATAAACACATTGGTCTTTTCTGGTCGTGAAATTGGGGATGTCACCGTCAGAGAGGAGGATGTGTAGAGCATGGCCTTCTAAACTTGTTATGGTCATTACAACTTCATGGTGATGTCATTCAGACTCACCTATGCTACACCCGCATTCATGGATCTCATGAATTGCGTATGCAAGCCTATGTTGGACCTATCTGGGATTGTGTTTATTGATGACATCCTAGTATACTCCAAGACTCAGGAACAAATGAAGAGCATTTTATAGAGGTGTTGGAGACTTTGAGGAGGGAGAAGCTGTATGTGAACTTCTCCAAGAGTGAATTCTAGTTCTGCAGGATGCAATTCCTGGGACACCCAGTCAACCAGAACAGTATTCTGGTCGATCCGACCAAGGTTAAGGAAGTGATGAGGTAGGAGGTTCCGGAGCTCTCCATCTGAGATTTAGAGTTTCTTGGGATTGGCAGGTTACTAGTGGAGATTCATACAAGATTTCTCCAAGCTAGCAATTCCTTTGACCCAGTTGATGAAGAAGATTGTCACTTTCTGTTGGGGACTGAGCAGCAGGCAACTTTTGAGACTCTGAGGCAGAGTTTGTGTGAGGCATCGATTCTAACCCTACTTGAGGGTGTTGAGGATTTTATGGTATACTATGATGCATCAATCATGAGTTTAGGTGCAGTGTTGATGCAGCGAGTCATGTGATCGTTTACGCTTCGAGACAGTTGAAGCCTCATGAACTGAATTATCCTACACATGATTTGGAGTTGGAAACTGTGGTTTTTGCCCTCAAGATTTGGAAAAATTACCTCTATGAGGTCCATTATACTATTTACATGGATCAAAAGAGTCTGAGGTATCTGATGGATCAGTCGTATCTGAACATGAGACAGCGTAGATGGTTGGATATGGTGAAGGATTATGACTGTGAGATCATTTATCACCCGGAGAAGGACAACATGGTCTCTAATGCTCTCAGCCGCAAGGCGGTTAGTGCCCCGATCACGGATGTATGTTTGAGGATGACCGTGATTACCCCACTATTAGAGCAGATTCGAGAGGCTCAAGTTGAGGCTATAAAAGAAGAACACTAGAAGAGTGTGTATAGTAGGTTAGGTGACTTCCTTTGATTGTGATATTCGGGTATTATTGACCCTTCATCGGTGGGTGTGGGTTCCATATTAGGGTGGTACGCATCAGGTTTTGAGGGAGGATGTGCACAAGTCGAGGTTCTCTATTCACCTAAGAGCGAAAAAAATGTATAGAGATCTCCGGCTCGACTATTGGTGGCCATGCATGAAGAAGGATGTGGCGTGGTATGTGGAGAAGTGCTTGACTTGCAGGAAAGTCAAGGCCAAGCATCAGTGACCACATGGAAAAATAGAACCGTTGGGTGTTCCCGTTTGGAAATGAGAAGATATTACAATGGATTTTATCATGAAGTTACCAGAGACGACACGCAGAGTGGATTCAGTATGGGTCATCGTGGATCGATTAACAAAGAGCGCATACTTTATCCCGATTCGAAAGAGTATATGGGCTGAGAAGCAAGTCGGAATCTACATTCGGGAGGTTGTGGCACGACATGGGGTACCGATTTTAGTGGTTTTTGATAGGGATGTTTGGTTTACTTCCAGGTCCTGGAAGAGATTCCATGAAGATTTGGGTACTCGTCTACACTTTTGTAGGGATTTCCACCTACAGACTGATTGGAAAAGTGAGTGGACTATCTAGACATTGAAGGACATGCTGCGAGCATGTGTACTAGATTTTGGCGGGAGTTAGGATACGTATCTTCCTTTGGCGGAGTTTTCTTGTAACAATAGTTATCACGCCAACATTGATCGACTTACTTTTGATATACTCTATGGGAGGAAGTGTAGGACCCCCAATATGTTGGGATGAGGTCGTTAAGCGGGTTATGGGGAGTACGAAGGTGGTACTCAAAACGATAGAACTGATTCAGCATGTTCGCGGAAGACTTCAGACAACACAGAGCCGATAGAAGAGTTATACAGATAGATGCCAGTCCGACTTAGAGTTTCAGGTTGGGGACAGTGTACTCCTGAAGGTGTCATATTGGAAAGGTGTCATCCGATTTAGGAATCAGAGTAAGCTAGGCCCCAAGTATATTTTTCCTTTTAAGGTGTTAGCCCGAGTGGGCAGGGTTGCGTATTGTTTGGATCTACTAGAGGAGCTCCATCAGATCCATAACACTTTTTATGTCTCTCAGTTGCAAAAATCTTTGGTTGATGATTCTGTAGTGGTTCCATTGGAGGACATTCAGGTGGATGCTCACCTAAATTGTATAGAAAGACTAGTGACAATCCTTGATAGGAGCACAAAGACTCTGTGAAACAAGGTTGTGGATCCCATGAAGGAGCAATGGCAGCACTGAAAGGGTTCAGAGTGGACGTGGGAACTTGAGGACTAAATGAGGGAGCATTACCCAAAGTTATTTGTGGCAGCGGAGTTTGATGGCAAAGCCTAATTTAAGTGAGTGAGAATTGTAACACCCGATTCAATTTATTTTACATTTTGACCCTTGGTATTAAATTAGTTTGCAAATTTGGTCCCAAGGGGAGTTAAATGAAAATTTAAGGGCGGGGCACGTACGTTGGACGTACGTCTAGTACGTAGGGCGTACATGGTCAGGGAAAAACCCTAATTTTTAGGGTTTGGACCATATTTATGCATCGTTATAGGGCTTGAGGCTGACCCCTCATCAGCCTCCTTAATCTAAAAGATATCCCATGACATCCTAGCCCTCTTTTGAGTTGAGACTTATTGTGATCTTGTGGTGTTTTTGGGTGATTCTTGGTGGTGAAGGAAGTTCCTTGAAGGAGTGTTGCATTCAATCCATTGGATCCAGATTCTACACCTCGTTGTGCTTCTTTCGAAGGTATCAAGTTCATAACATGGATTTCCTTGTTCTAGATCTCATTATGTCCTTGTTTATGCATTTATTTGTCCCAAACACCTGGTCTTAAGGAGTATGGACTACTCCAGGCCATTTGAGTTGTCATTTTGAACATTTTACAGTGCATAGAGTCATAAAATTAGGATCTTGAGGGTTAAAGTTCACTCATTCTTGAGTTACGTTGTTGGCCTTTTTATGAAGTTTTGGTCCTAGGGTTTAGTGTTGGGGTCCCATTAAGACATGAAAGTTATTAAAGTTGCCAACTTTATGGATTAAGACCTTATTTAGATGTAGATCTGAGGTTTGTATGTGAAGGTCTTAAGGGAATAAAACATTTGGTTAAGAAATAAGACTATGACCAGTATGTTGGGCGTACTTTAGAGTACGTTGCGCTTACTAGGGCTGAATCCTGTTTTTGGTTAGTATGTCGAGCGTATAGGCTAAGTACGTAGGGCGTATAGGATAAGTACGCATGGCGTACTACCTGTTGTGGGCCTAGAACGTCTTTTTGGTCCATTTCAAGTGTTTGGGCTTTGATTGAGTGAGTTTAGCCTTGAGGGGCAAAATGATCGTATTGCACACACCATTATTTTCTGCTTTATCGACTCTTATGCATTTTTGGATAATTATTGATATACTCTGATCTCTTTATGGTTTTGATAAACATGTTTGGGTGATGGTTTGTATATGATAAAAGCAAAATTTTTGGTTCTGAGATTTTGGGATGTTACAGTAGGGCTTTAATGGTGTTTTTGAAGCATTGAATTAATTATGTAGGATTGTGTTAAGAAAGCTTATTAGTGATGATTAATCAAGTGTTTAGAAGTATTGAAACTCTAATCAGTGATTAGTGAATCGATGCATTAGTTGTAGATTATAATGAATTAAGGAGTACGAGATGCTTAGTTCATTGGTTGGATGAGATTAAAAGAATAAAATAAGAAGTTAGAATATTGATCCATTAAGTGGTCATTATGACCATAAGAGTCATTAAGCTCTTAATAGGCTAAAACAAGTATTAATAAACTTGTATATGTATATGAATAGGCCTAAGAGCAAAGAGAATGGATTAAGATGCATCAATGGAAGAATGAAGCCTATAGTAGTTAGTCCCCACTAACTAACAAGGTGAGTTATTACTCTTACCCTCTCTAGATTATTTTATATATTTATTTATATGCATGTATGTATGTTTGTATGTAATAGTCATGTATATGAGCATGACAAAGAGAAATAAAGAATAGGATTATATGTATTATATTCCTATGTAAGATTACATAGTTGTGGTATTACATTTAAGATCATGTGATTGAGCATGTATATATAACCAAACTAGGTAGAGATGTACAAGTAAAAAACAAGGGTGTTATGAGTAATACACATAAGAGTAGATCAAGAAAGAATGGGATTATATGTAGTATAATCCTATGAATGATTAGATGATGAAAAGGTATATGTTGATACCTAAGAGATGGTAGAAAAAGATAGAGTATGACTAGATGTAATAAAATCATAAGAATATATATATATATATATATATATATATATATATATATATATATATATATATATATATATATATGTACGTATGTATGTATGGATGCATGCATGTATGTATGTATGTATGTATCTTGTAATCCACATTCCATAAAATTTACAAATAGCTTATGAGTAATACTTACTCGCCACTAAAGAAATCCTTTATTACCATTAGGTATGAAAGCTTGGATGTTAGATATAATCAATCGTTATACATATACTAGATGAATTCTTGCGTGTTGCACAGCCTAGGTTAAAAATATATTGTTAAAATGTTGAAAATATATATGTTTAAAATGGTTATGTTATTGACATTAACTTTGACATAATATTTCGAACAATATTGTTCATTGACATCAACCCACATTCCTCATAAATAAAATTAGATATAATTATATATTTAATATTATTTTTAACAATTGTTATGATTGATTAATTTAAAATTTTACTTATACGATTATTTTCTAATTTCAATAATGATGTTCATTTAAAATACAATTTTGTTTGTTGTTAACGTTATGTAATTTATAAATTGATGTTATTATCATTTAAAATTATTGTTGTTTAGTTTTAAACCAGTTATTATTATTAATAAGTTAAAAAAACTTTTAAGAAACACTTAATATTACTATTAAAATGTGAAAGATACTCTAAATAATAAACTGATAAGATAGATAATTTGCGTTTCAAAAAAGACTTGCATGGATAATATGATATATCCATGATTTTTATAGTTTGATTTTATTATTTATAATTATGGTGCTTTAGTTTTAAAACTACTTATTATTATTAATAAACGAAAGAAACTTTTAAAAGAAACTTATTGTTATAATTAAAATGTTAAACATATAGTAAAATACAAAGTGTTAAGATAGACAATTTACATTTTAAAGAGATTTATATGAATACTATGGATAATATTGCATATACATGATTTTTTTTATTAATTATTACTTTGAAACAACACAAACATACATACAATATTTAATTAAGTATTATTTATACCACTTTCCATAACATATGATCGATAACATGAATCTAATCTAATTTATATTAAAATTTCAACCACAACATATAATGATTGTCTTAAAAGAATACTTAAACCATATATATATATATATATATATATATATATATATATATATATATATATATATATATATATATATATATATATATATATATATAAAGAATTAGTATATAACAAACTTACAAATTAAAAACTTTAACATAATAATATGACTTGAAAAATGGTTCAAAACCCTCAAACCAACACAAAACCTTTAAACTTGTTTTCTTTGTGAATTTTGTATGTAATTTGTATTTGTGTATCTAGTAAAAAAGAATGATATTTTTATAGTAGACTATCCATTAATTACTTATTAAACATATTCTATAAGTTATAAAATCTTTCATAATGTGTGATTAATTACTTTGAATGTGAAAAGATATAGAGGTTTCAAATATATGAGGTGCTTGAAAATTTGTGTGGGGGTTTTAAATGCATGAGGTGATAGAAAAAATATCTCATTTATAAGTATAATATTATACATGTACATGAGTTATTAATATGTTCAAATAAATATTATAATTTATAATAAATACGGTTCACCGTTCAAATATGATATAGAACCAAGGTTCTGAAAATTGGACTGTGAGACCAAATCGACCGTCTTATAGTTTCGATAGTTCAACGGATCTAACCAGTCGGACACATTTCAATAACCGGAAAAACTGAATAATGTCATAATTACGTAATTATTAATATTAACTATATAAAAAATAAAATATATATATTTTTTAAAATTTCTGGTTTTAACCGGTTCAACCGGCCGGACCGTATTTACCGGTTCACAATATGAACGATTTTTTGGATTCGAACAAGATCCAAAATCGATTCCCAGTTAAACCGGCCGTTCCGATCCTCTTTTTAAAACGTGGTATAGAACCAACACATAAATTTTTACATATAGTTACAACACAGAAAGCACTAATGCAAATAATGACGATAAATAATTGCATTGGTTCAAATGGTTGAACTTTTTCTACGATAGGCGGAAAACCATGAGTTTAAATTAATATTATAAGTCTTGAGATGAATAAACTAATATTTGACCAAAGATGGGGATCAGGGAGCTGGGCTTTTAAGGCACTAGTTTTCAATGTCTCAAGTCTCAACTGGGGTTCACATGAGCATTGCTTATTTTCTCATCAAAACTATAGATAATAAATTTATTCAAGTCCCGAAAAGCTGCTTAATAGATATTTTATTATCGTATTTAAATACCTTTTATACAAAATTTCAAAAATAGTCCTGTGTTTTACAAAAAATTAACAACTTAATGATATCTTTCAAAATCAATCCTTGTGTTTTGCACTTAACGATATCTTTCATTAGCTTAACACCGGTGGTCCTAACATTTTCAAATCCGACATGGATGGTTCCTGGTTTTAATGTCGTTAGGTTATCTCTCTTTCTCTCTCTAATATATATATATATATATATATATATATATATATATATATATATATATATATATATATATATATATATATATATATATATATATATATATATATATATATATATATATATATATATATATATATATATATATATATATATATATATATATATATATCATTGTCTTGTAAAAGTGGTGCTACCTCTTCTCATCTCCTCTTCACATTGTCTTAAGCGACTCTCATCCCTTAACGTGTAACCCATCTTCTTCAGTGATCATTTATTTCAAAAACAGAAAAAAAAAAAAAAAAAAAAAAAAAAAAAAAAAAAAAAAAAAAAAGAAGCTCATATTTTATTGTAGGGATGAGCATAGGTCTGTTTGGGTCGGTTTTTGGCTAAAATCAAACCAAACCGTAAAAAATCGGTTTTTCGGTTTTTAAACCAATATAGGTTCGGTTTTTGCATGGTTCGGTTTTTCGGTTTTCCGAGTTAGGTTTATGGGTCTTCGATTTTAAACCGTGGGTTTATAAGCTTCTGTTTTTTTCTAATTTTTGGGTTCCAACCCGGTAAAAGTACGTTGCGATAAATAGTATTGTATCTACTTTAAATATACTAAAATAAAAAGTACAAATTCTAGTATTCTAAAAGCATAAAAGTGTTCAAAAGATCAAAATTTAACAATATTAACGATTTGTTGAAAATAAACATAAATTACTAAAGGGGTACAGCCTAAAATCTAAAACTAAAAGTTTAAAACATAATAAATAATATATATATATATATATGTGTGTGTGTGTGTGTGTGTGTGTGTGTGTATATATATATATATATATATATATATATATATATATATATATATATATATATATATATATATATATATATATATGACGAAGACGAAGAAGAAGGGGTATCAGAAACATGGATGCAGGTAGCTGAAGACGAAATTGAGGAAGGAGAATTCCGGTCGGATGCAGCTCCGGGGAAGCAACCGGAGAAGTCGAACAGTCGGGACGGAACTGTAAAGTCTCCCCAGCATCCCGGGAATGTAAACACGACGGTCAGAGAATCCACAAATGGAAAGTCCCAACGCAATGAACTTGTCAATGATAGCATTAATTCTGGTCCCACAGATGTGAATGCTGTTGACATGGATAGTCAAATTAATTTTAGGCCTATTAACAATCTGGGGCCCCAAGATCAAGTTGGATTCGCACATAACAGTATTGCTCCAGCCCAAAGTTTATTCACAGCCCAAAGGGGCGATTCGTTTTCTAGTACCGAACACAGTAGCAGTGAAGCAAAAATAAAAAAGGAAACGCGTTAGAATCTGTAGTCGCTCGAACCTTTCTGCTAATATTCCAACAATCAACAACAATAATCAAGGTAATGAGTCTCAATCTCTTAACATTGGTGTATCGCTAGATCTTAATAGGAATCCTACAAACTCTACGTCGGACAAGAACTGTAGTGAGGGATTAGTAGAGACTGTTTCCGATGAAATCAGACAAACTGTGGGTATCGGGACAGAAATTGGATTCCAAATGGAGGCCGATAATCAAATTCTGGCCGAGGTTGTGGGTGGAAGGGGTGATTGCAACTATAAGCAATGAATTGCTTATCACTGAATGTAAGGGGTGTGGGTGAAGACGAGAAGGTGAATTGGGTAAAAAAGTTTGAAGACTCATCACAAAGCTACTTTTGTTGGGTTACAAGAAACTTAGATTTCTGACTTCACAAATATCAATGTAAAAGGATGTTGGGATTCAAATGATTATGATTATGATGGTGTCGACTCCAACGGGCGATCCGGAGGTATCATCTCCATATGGGATACCAAGGTTTTTCAAAAATTAGAGGATCTAAAGAACCGTCACTTTCTTGTTGTAATTGGTAAATGTAAGAATATCGCGGAAAACCTGAACATGGTTAATGTCTATGGTCCGCAATCCTTGTCGGATAAAAAGCAGTAATGGAAAGAACTAATAGAAATAAAAAATGAAAAGCCAGGAATGTGGGTTATGTTTGGGGATTTTAATGTTGTTAGAAATCCAGGTGAGAGATGTAACTCAAAGTTTTGCCCTTCCAGTGCTCTTGCCTTTAACAGATTCATGCAGGAGGCGGATTTAAAGGAATTCAACATGGGTGGGGAAAAATATACGTTTATGAGTCGCGCGGATGCTAAACTCAGTAAGCTTGATAGATTTTTGGTTTGTTCGAGATATCTCAATTCTTTTCCCCTCTGTGCAGTGACGGCCCACCCGAGGGAGTTATCAGACCACAACCCCATCACGCTACTTACTGTTGCAACTGACTTTGGGCCGATTCCATTTAAACTATTCAATTCATGGTTATTAAGTGAGGATTTTGATCAGGTTGTAATTGATGATTGGAACCGGTTTGTGGGATATGGTACTCTAGATATGTATTTGGCTGCCAAGTTAAGATTTTTAAAGGATTCTATTAAGAAATGGAGGAAAAATGTGAGCCAAAAAGAAGGGAAGGAACTTACAGAAGCAAAGAATATGGTTAAGGATTTAGAGAAGCTTGTGGAATCCAGACCACTCAATGCTGGGGAGGTGAATAATTGGAACATTGGCTTAAAAAAGATAATGGAGCTAGAGCGGTTGAAGGCTATGGATTTAAAACATAAAGCAAGAATTAAATGGATAGTTGATGGGGACGAAAACAATACTTTTTTTTTCATGGTTACATCAATAGCAAAAACAGGAGGAATTTCCTGCATGGTCTTATAATTAATGGGCGTTGGACTTCCGACGTTAATGAGATTAAAGAGGAAGTTTATAAATTCTACGAGAAGAAATTCACCGAAGATCATGTTTCTAGACCTAAACTCGTCAACCCGATGTTCAAAACTATCTCTATGATGGACGCCATCAGAATTGAATCTCCATTTAGTATGGAGGAGGTCAAAGCTGCTATTTGGCAATGTGGCAACGAGAAATCCCCAGGCCCCGATGGTTTCACTTTCAAGTTTTTAAAAAAATTCTGGAACATTATTAAATACGACGTGGTGAATTTTGTGAGGCATTTTGAAGAGTTTGGATCACTATCTCGTGGGTGTAACTCGTCCTTCATCACGCTTGCTCCTAAGTCTAAGGACCCACTGTCATTGAATGATTTTCGTCCGATAAGCCTTATTGGATGTCTAAGTAAGATTATAAGCAAGTTACTTTCCACTCGTATGAAGACTGTCATTGGTGGGATAATCGATGGTGTCCAGTCGGCATATGTGGAAGGGCGGTGTATACTTGATGGCCCCCTTGCGGTTAATGAGATTTATTCATGGGCTAATCGGATCCGGAAAAAAGTCCTCCTCTTCAAGGTAGACTTTGACAAAGCATTCGACTCACTGAATTGGGAATATTTAGATTCGGTTCTTGCACAGATGGGATTCGGGAACAAATGGAGGATGTGGATTCAGGGCTGTTTGATCTCGTCTAGGGCATCTGTTATCATTAACGGCTCTCCAACGAAAGAATTCTCTATAACCAAAGGAGTTAGGTACTCTCTCACCATACTTATTTATTATCGCCATGGAGGGCTTAAACGTAGCCCTTAAATCTGCTTGTGAGAAAGGGATTTTCAAAGGGATACAAATCCCTAGAAATGGACCAACCATATCTCACTTATTCTATGCGGACAATACATTGTTTATCGGCGAGTGGTCTTGAGATAATCTTAAAAACCTTGCGCGAATTCTAAGATGTTTTCATATAGCATCGGGCCTTAAGGTAAACTTTCATAAATCAAGAGTTTTTAGTATTGGCGCTACTGTCCAAGAAACAAAAAAGTGGGCTAGCTTATTGGGGTGTGAAGCTGGTGTTCTCCCTTTTGACTACCTCGGGGTTCCGGTGGGAGCCAATATGAATCTCATAAAAAATTGGAAGCCCATAATTATGAAATTCCAATCCAAACTTTCTCTATGGAAGGCCAAAACCCTCTCATTTGGTGGCAGATTAACGTTAATAAAGTCAGTTCTGGGTAATTTGCCCACCTACTACTTATCATTATTTAAGGCCTGAAAGGTGTAATAGACGAGATGGAGAAAATTAAACGAACTTTCTTATGGGGTGGCTGTGATGATCGAAATAAGATACACTAGGTATCTTGGGATAATGTCAGGGCGGACAAAGGTGACGGTGGATTGGGTGTAGGATCAATACAATCTTTAAACTATGGGTTACTTGTGAAATGGTGGTGGCGGTTAAAAAACGAAAAAAAAAACTCTCTTTGGGCCCGTATAAGCCATGGGATCCACAATCTGTCGAATAAGCCCTTCGATTACTTATCTCGACAGACGGGTAGTGGGGGTGTGGATCAACATTGGGCGTATTAAAGAGGACATGTTAAAGTACGGTCTGGGAGTTCATGACTTGTTCAAACAAGTGATAAAGGGCGGAAAGGAAACATTATTCTGGTATGACCCATGGTCAGGTTCTGGGATCTTAAAAGACAAATTTCCTCACCTGTTTGAGCTTGAAACTAGGAAAAGGTGTTCTGTTGCTGACCGAATTTCAGGAGCAACCATCTCTTGGAATTGGAAGTATCACCCCCCCCCCCCCTGATGTTGGATGTAACACTGTAAATTTCGAAACAAATTTCTCGATTTTTATAAAAACATAATTCACTTAATATTCATAAAACAACCATGTTTGAAATTTAATCCAAGTAATACAAAAATCCCAAGATCTCAAAATCATAAAATCCCATGCGTGTGTACTGATCAAGCCAGCGCCTTCCCACAGTCATCACTAGTACCTGAAACAAATAACACCAAACACTGTAAGCACAAAGCTTAGTGAGTTCCCCAAAATACCACATATAACACATATTAGCCACTCGAGGCTATAACTCTGTGGGTCCGTGCACCCAAACTCTGTGAACCCTCAGGTTCTAACTCTGTAAACATGCACAACATAAATCACATAGAATAATGCAGCGCAACACATAACACATATATAGCATACAAACGCTGTATCACATAACTCTAGTTACCTACTCAAGGTAAAGTATAGTGAGAAGACTCACCTCGCGTATCTCGGTAACTCGCAAGTCCCTGAAATCACTCGTGCTCGATCTCCCGATCTATAGTCCTCCTATAACACAATACGTCTCTAAATAACACTTCACAACTAAGGTTGACTATCCCTTAACAAGTCAACATAGGTCAACACTGGTCAATGGTCAACGGTCAACTTTGACCGGACTCGGCAAGTGCACTATAGCGACTCGACGAGTCTATGCACATACACTGATTTCCCTAGGATCCTCACTTGACACGACGAGTATTCTCCTAACTCGACGAGTTCCACCTGGTATGAGTTGTGGGGCCTCCACGACTCAACTCGCTGAGTCTCAAGAACAACTCGGCGAGTTCCAGCTTGACTCAGTCCACCTGTCAACCCACTCTGACTCTCCCTGACTCACTGAGTCAATCCCTTAACTCGGCAAGACCACTCGCTGAGTGGTGCTGGGCAATCTTCATGCTACTCGCCGAGTCTGTTCTTCAGACTCGGCGAGTCCATGCCAGGCATCAACTCAAACTCACTCCTGAGGTCAGATCTGTTCCATACATTCATAGATCTGACCTCCCCAAGCATGATAATCACGTAAAGTCCGAACCTTGGGGCTCAAACAACAACTATTCGCTCATAAATGATGTTTTAGCCCCATATCTCATAACTCTAGGCCAATACTCTCATGAACCCTCATAAAGCTTAAGGAATATAGCTCTTCTGGACCTATATAGATCTCATCTTAAGCCTTATCATGAATAGGGACGAAATGGACATCAAATCTAACCAACAAAGGGGTCAAGAAACCCTAAACCCCCATGTTCATCATAAAAACCGAAAAAGGAAGCCAAGATATACCTCCAAGATGATGCTCTGAGCTCCAAAATCGAAGAATGTCCACTTCCCGTGCCTCCTCTTAGCTAGAATCTCCTTTGCCTTGCCAAACCAAGCTTCAAAGGTCAATAATGGCCTCTTTTCTCTCCCAAAATGCTCAAATCTCTTTAAGGTTTCTCTCAAGGGGTTGGTGGCCGCAAATGACGGCCATAAGCCCCTTTAAATAGGTCTCAAACCCTGGAAATTAGGGTTTCATTAAACAGCGTGGACTCGCCGAGTCCAGACGCGAACCCGCGTCCAAAATCGCGATCCTACTCGGCGAGTTTGAGCTCCAACTCGCCGAGTCCACTCACGATTCTCTAAAAATACACTAATAATAAATACCTGGAAATTCCTGGCTGTTACATTGGACTAGGTCCGGATGTGCAAGCACTAACTAGTGATATCTCTAGTATTCGTTTAACTTCGGGAGGTGATCAATGTAGGTCTTTGTTAACAGGTGATGGTTCGTACACAGTAAGATCAATTAGGAAGGTTATTGAATAACTTCCTACCTCTATTACGGGCACAACGATAATACAGTGGTATAAGGTGGTCCCAATAAAGGTGTCATGTTTCGTATGGAGAGCTGTTCAAGGTAGAATACCCGTAGCAACTGCTCTGGAGAGGCGAGGTATTAAGGTGAATTCATTGTGGTGCAACGTATGTATTGGTCAACAGGAAAGTGTAGATCATATTCTCATCGACTTCCCGTTCGCGTCCAGGATTAGAAGCAATATCATGAGTTGGTGTGGTGTAACGATGGACCACAGGTTAATAAGGAACACTGGAGATCTTCTTCACGTTATATCGGCATGGGGGAGTTGTCCGAAGAGGAGGAAATGGCTAGCTACCATATGCCAAGGAATGTTATGGAGTCTATGGCGGTTCCGGAACAAACGATTATTTCTGAAGGAAGGAATCTCGTTGGTGCAAGGGACTGAATGTATTAAAACAATGGTTTTTTATTGGCTTAAACATAGGGGTAAAAAAGTAATATGTAATTGGGATGATTGGTTAGTGTCCCCTTTTATTGACTTGTAATCGTTATCTTTGTACGTTGCTTGGGGCCCTCTTCTAGTCACTTGCTAGTTGAGGCTTTTACCTCATTTAATATATTTTCCGTTTCCAATATATATATATATATATATATATATATATATATATATATATATATATATATATATATATATATATATATGTGTGTGTGTGTGTGTGTGTGTGTGTGGGTCGATTCGGTTTTTACAGGTGGTTTTATACATCAAAACCAAACCAAACCGTTATTTTTATGTTTTCGTAAAGTTAAAACCTAAATTGTCGGTTATTGCTTTAGTTTCGGTTTTTCGGTGTCGGTTATGGCGGTTTTTTTTCGGTTTTCGGTTCGGTTTTTGCTCATCCCTATTTTATTGTTTATCGCAACAATGGAGAGAAAATTAAGGTAGAAAGAAGCCTGGAAAGAGACTAAGACCCATCAGTAGCTTACTTCGACAATCTCGATTCTAAAGTTCAAAACTGATTTGTGATTTCGGGCTTCAAAATCAATATACGATTCTGAAGTTCCGTCGTTGCTACTCTTCAGGAGACTATCGAAGCTTACCTTGTTGGACTATTAAAGACACAAATCTGTGTGTTCGGTGCCAATTTGAGTATGTAGATTGCAACTAATTTGGTGTTGGTCTTTGTGTTTGTTGTCAATCTAAGTATATTTCATGAAAAATCCATTTTCTTATTGATAAATGACCCATTGCCATTACAATGTCTTGATCCTAAATTCACCTAATTTTGTTTTATAAATTCCAAATTATTGTTGATAAATGATATATTGGTTTTGGTTGTGTTGGAATTTAGTGAAGATTAGTGAGATGATAATGGTGGAATAAGTAATTGACACTAGGAAAATAGTATGGTAGCCTTCTCATAGTTGCAAACTTTAGTGTTACTCTGTGTTGATCTATGCAACCTTCCTTTCGATTCCTTTCAATTCTTCATGGTTTATCCAATCTAATCTTTATGGGTTAATTACTTGTATGAATGTTGATAGGCTGATCCAAATGAAATGAGGGTGGAGATCATGTGTGCAACATGTGGAGGGCATCTTGGGCATGTCTTCAAAGGTAAAGGTTTTCGTACACCAACACATGAACATCATTGTGTTAAAAGCATCTCCTTTAAGTTTACGCCTATAAATTCGATAATTAATAGTTCTTGTTGGCGATGATATGCTAAGGGATTAATAGCATATACCCATATCAAACTTGCTGAACATTGTTAAAGCAAACCACCATCATCGAGTTGTAGGTCCCATTAGAAGAGAGATCAATGAACAAGGAAAGGGTTAATGTTAGATAATTATGGGACCACATCATATACATGTAATGTTATCATTAAATCCAATTATTATGGTAAGAATATAAATTGTTGATGCACCGATTTATAAAATATTTATTTACCATGTGGGTTGAGTTCCCGGTTTAACTCAAGATCCTCAAAATCCCTTCCATCTCTCACATTAGAGTTTATATCCATCTATAAATACATGTGATGAGGAGCAAATCAAGACACATGAAAATACACTAATAAATTTGTATGGTTTATTGCTGGGCTTTTTAGAGAGAGTTCTTGAGATCAACTGGAAAGCTCTCCCTAGTTCTTCAGATCCGAAGATCATAATGAAATCAGGTATGTAATCGTTATTTCGTGTTTAAGTTTTCTTTTAATCAGATTCAAGCTTAAAGATCTAAAGTTTACGCTTCCACATTTATGTTTTGCTTATTAAAATTATTAACAATTGGTATCAGAGCCAACTCGATTTTGTTATCAGAAACTTTGATTGCTTTTAGTTCTTCTGCTACCATTGATCACATTTACTATTCATGTAATCAATGAGATTAACTTTAAGGATTTGAATGAGGACATTATGTTAGTTCTCAATTGCATGGATATTGAACTTGCATTTTGGATAGAGCAAAATTCTTTGAGGATGTTGAGTTTAGGGGAGAAACAGAGTTAAAACATTGTCCTTAAAAAGGAATCAATCTTAATTCCTATTATTGTTTTCGATAGTATGTATATTATGAATCAGTGATCGACAATGTTATCCAATCTCCTATTTTGAATACACAAACTCAAAAACCTCAAACTTGGGATACCTATGCGTGGTATCACATTTATCATCAATTTATTATCTCTTTTTTTTTGAGATAAATACAGTAGATGATTTTGTGTATCACAGATTAAGTGAGAGTAATTTTACCTTTCTGGTTTTGGACAGATATCTATGCACCCCATGTTTGGCTTATAAGAAAGAAGCTAAATGGATTTTGTGATTTTTATATATAACAAAAGGCTATATGCTCAATTATAGGAAATCAAATGTTTTGGAGATCATTTTTTATTATTAAGAATCTGATTTTATTAGATGCCAAAATGGTTACTGATCCATATCAGGATACTTTTACGTTTTAGCATGATGAGCCATTTCATGGAATAGACTTCGGTAGCTTCTTCCATAATGGCATCATAATTTGTAGCATTGAATATGTTTACGAAAATTTATCATGAGGCTACACGTTATTGGTATTGAAAGACCACTAAAGTTGTGATAGTAAGCCAACAATGTTACATTCCAACAACATAAGTTTTATTAATTCAATGCATATTGACATCAAGTTTTCTTCTGTTAAAACAATAGTGCAAAATGGAAATATATATATCACATATGAACAAACTCCATGAAAGCGGATCTGCTCATAAAGGGATTACCTCCCTAGGTCTTTCATGAGCATACTACACACGTTGGTGTGATATTTGGTTTTAGTGGGAGTTTTATGGTGCTTTATGTTTTGTGTAAGATAAATTATGTTTTTCTGTACAGAATTAAGAATTCAGTTAACTCCATTATTAGTTGTACTTATTTGAAGTTTGATCTCACTTCAATCTAAAGAGGAACTCGTTGGAAATCTATTTAAATTTTAAAACCACGCATCATGTTTAATCTATGTCGTTAGTTATATATGTATATGTGACCATTGATAGGTTTATTTATGTAAATTGCAACGAAGACCGCTTTGATCCTATACTATTATGATTAGTGGACGGGATTGTTTAAGGGTACCAATATTATGATAACATTCAGTAAAGCGCTTGTACAGTTATATGTACAATTATATATTTGTGGTTCAGTGGGATATTGTTAGATAATTATGGGACCACATCTTATACATGTAATGTTATCATTAAATCCAATTATTATGGTAAGAATATAAATTGTTAATGGACCGATTTATAAAATATTTACTTACCATGTGGTTTGAGTTCCCGGTTTGACTCAAGATCCTCAAGATCCCTTGAGTTTATATCCATCTATAAATACATGTGATGAGGAGCAAATCAAGACACATGAAAATACACTAAGAAATTTGTATGGTTTATTGCTGGGGTTTTTAGAGAGAGTTCTTGAGATCAACTGGAAAGCTCTCCCTAGTTCTTCAGATCCAAAGATCATAATGAAATCAGGTTTGTAATCGTTATTTCGTGTTTAAGTTTTCTTTTAATCAGATTCAAGATTAAAGATCTAAAGTTTACGCTTCCGCATTTATATTTTGGTTATTAAAATTATCAACAGTTAATTGATTCCGGTTTCAATTAGGCTCGCGAGCCTAAACGAGCCTTTACATAATATAATTTATTATTATTTTCATATATTAAAATAAAAACATATTTGGGAAATCATGGATTTCGGGTATTAGTAAACGAGCTTTTTAACGAGCTTGAGCCGAACTTAAGCTTATTTACGCACATCAAACGAAAAATGAGCCGACAAATTTCACTAGATCCTCAACTTTTCACGATTGTTATGTTTTTCACCATGTATAATATTTACGTGTATGTTGTAAGTTTTCAAATCCAAAAGTATGTATATCAATATATGAACTTCAATAATTATGTAGAGGTATAGCTAAGATTCACTAAGCATGTGATTTTCAGTCCAAGCCCAATTAACATGTAAATTGACCACTATGCCTGAAACCATAAAACTCCTGAAGGCCATAACTTCTTCGTTATAAGTCCGTTTCCAACGATCCTTATATCCACGGAAAGCTAACGAGAATCCCTACACTTCTATCAACTTTATTCCTCCTGAATCCCACTCGAACTCAGATCCAAAATTCATGAAAAGCCCGAACCAGCGCCTTAACAATACATTCGGGCTCTAAAGCACAAACCAACTCTTTTATCACACAACCTACCTCACCCACATCCCAAAAGGGAATGACCTTTCTCTTTCAACACCTCAAAACCTTCTAATACTCGTATTAAGGCCCACGGGTCCTGAATCACAAAATAATCCACAACAGGGTGTTATAATAATGACTTCAATTGCACTTAAGAACAAGGAATACTATACAATAAGTCCTTTTACAATAGTGTTTGCGGTGGTGTAACTGATGAACTTTGACCTATTTATACCAATTGTTACAAATACATATATGTAATTTCGTCCAAGTGAGCGGCAACAAAAAAGTATTAACACACAATAAATAAGTAATACATGACACAAAAGGTTATAGTTAGAAAATATTGTTTACTAATGCTTCTTTCAATCTAAATACCAAAAAGTTTGTCATCTTAATATCATAAAAGCCTTTGTGTAGGAAACTAAGTCTTATAAAGCTTCATAATTGAACATGAAGTGTATCTATAGCGTAACACTCATTTTGAAGAATATGTTAGTTGAGGAATTTGAGGGATCATGGTAAGGTTTTTAGGAAAAACCTTCTGCTATGGCGCGGTGAATGGAGTACTAAGACGTGGCATGCCAATTTCAAGAAACGCATTTCTAATGATCGTGATGATGTGGCAGCTACTGCAACCCTTAGCCCATGATTTTTAGGGTTTCTTCCATATTTAAGCACCTAAACTCAAGGATTATGGCATCATCTTCAACCTCCAATCCTTCAACATGAAACCGTAACCTCCAGGCATCATTGAGAGCTTGTTTGCTTGATCGTGAGCTTACTCTTTGGAATTTGGTGAAGCTTGAGGAAGAATGTAACTTCCTAAAAATTAAGGCTAAAAATTTTGATTTTAAAATTTATAAAACCATTATCCAAAAAGCATCATAGAACCATGATGAATCAAAATGTATCAATAACATCCAAGTACATCATCCCGGGCTCTTCCCCTTCGAACCAGAAATACCTGAAAACATAAACTGAAAACTGTAAGCACAAAGCTTAGTGAGTTTCCCTAAAATACCACATACCATACATATCACAGATATAATGGGCCCAGCCCGACATTGGGTCCCACTCGGTAAACAAATATGTCAGTCATCAAGCCCAATCTGGGATCGGGCCCCGCCCGGTATACATATAAACACATAAACATATAATCATACAAACACATGCAATAATCACAAAGATAAATACCATACATGATAGTCATCGGGCCCCGCCCGGTAAACATATAACACATAACAGATGCAAGAGTCACAAAGACAACTAGCATCCTAACATAGCAAACCATGGGCTGACATTGGTGCCTTCAACTCGCTAAACACAGTGAGAAAACTCACCTCTAGCTGCTAAATCTCTCAAATAAATCTCAGTCTGTTGGTCCAGAAAATCCCCGCACTAACATCATCAAATAATATCCAATTAATAATTGGATCTCGACCCATAATCAAGAATCTAAGCTACTTGTCAATTTTCCAAGGTAAAAGACCATTTTACCATTTTCCTTACTTGGCCTGAAAACCAAGGCCCAACCCATCTACTCAAAAGGCCCAAATTCCTTAAATGGCATTACAAGGCCCACCTTCTAAATTAGGCCCAAAAATCATCATGGACCTAATTCCCCGAAAGTCCATAGTCTATCCGTGGCCCAAAGTCAGAAGTCCAATGGCCCAACAAAGCCTAAAATATGGCCTAAACTTGTGAAAGTCAAACTGAAAGTCAGTTTGCTGAGTATATGGGGCGTACTCAGCTCGTATGCTTAGCGTACTCCTTCCGGAGCCAGTACGCGCAGCGTACCAGCTAGGTACGCACAACGTACTCCCCTAATTACTAATCCACTCCATTGAGCACTTATTCAATTAATACAACTTGCCAAACTCTTAGATCTGATCCTAAATGGTGACTTAATACATAAAGTTGGAAACTTTACACCCATGCATGAATTAATGGAACCCAACACTCAAAAAGAAGCTTAATAAGAGTCTTAACGCTTGCATGGACCAATATCTCTCATGAATTTTGCATTTTTATGAACAAGTGACCTCAATGGAACTCAGATCTAACATCCATGGCTTCTGGAGTAGATCAAAAGCTCAACTTTAACTCAAAAGACCCAAAAATGCATAAACAAGGCCCTCAACTAAATCTTGCATAAAGAATCATCAAGTAGGGAACTTTATACCTCAAATAGCTTGCAAAGATGATGATGAATCTGGATCTACAAGCTCAAGCTACCCCAATAAAATCTCCAAGAGTTCTTCTTCCTTAAAATAACCAATAATATCACCAAAATTCACTTTCAAGCTCCAAATATCACAAAAGGCACTATGGTTTCGTTCTAAGGGTTTGGAGAAGTGGAGAATGGTCATAAGAAGATCCATGAGTGACTTAAGGTGATTAAATATGGCACAAACCCTAAATTTTAGGGTTTTGCCCCTGCTGGCTGTATGTCTCGTGTAACCATGTGTACACCAAACGTACGTTGAAGCCTCTGCGATCCGGATGTCGAGCCAGTACGCTCGGCTTACTCCTAGCGTACGCCCAACGTACTTAGCTAGGATCAAGAACCACTAATCTTCCAAATGTCATAACTTCTTCGTTATAAGTCCTATCTCGACGTTCTTTATATCAACGGAGAGGTAATGAGAAGCTCTACACTTCTATCAACTCTCACTTGCATTAGAACTTTCCAAACTTAAACCTAAAGTTCATAAAGGCTCGAACTGATACTCTACCGATATACCCTTGGGCTCCATAACACAAACCAAACTTCCGGGTCGTCCGGTCTACATTTTCCACACTCAGGGGGGGGGGGGGGGGTGGGGGTTCTAATTCTCTCTGTTCCAAAGGCCTTAAGCCTTATTATAACAGATCTTCGGGTCATGGGCCCGGAATTAGGAATGATTCGGAACATGGTGTTATAAAGAAAGAAATTCATTTTGGTTAAAGGAAGCAAGGAGAAAGTTTGGATCCAACATATCCTTCATATTTCTAAACTATTTAAGGTATAAAAATATGGAAAGCCATATTTTGACGTTAAGGATTTAATCTGTTTAGTCCTTTGCTCCAACTTTCCAGAAGGCTTCCTTGCCTTCTAAAGAACCATAAAAATCCTTAATTTATGGACACTCATGTCTAAAGCATGTCTCTCCCAAAACTAGGTCAAAAAGAGTAATAAATGTAGCCAAAACTCCATGTATTGCACCGAACAACATGAGAGTTTAGATCTAGAGCATATGATGATTGAAGGACCTTGATGAGTGATAAAGTTGCCAACTTTATCAAATTAAACCAATCATAACCACAAACCATGAAGGAAAATGGCTCAAAACATAGATCCACAATAGATGAACCAAATAGATGGTAACCTGGAGACTTACACAAGTCCTGAAGGTGCACCAAGAGATGTAGAAAAGCTTGCTAGTTGATTCTTTGCTAAACAAAGTCTTCCTTTAACCTTCAAGAGACCCAAAACACCATCAAGGAGCAAAAAGGAAATAGGGGAGGATAAGGTTTCGTGTAAGGAGGATGGAAGTTGAAGAGAATTTCTTAACCCAAAAGTTAAGGCCTTTAAATACGAAGGAAACCCTAAAAATCATGGGTTTGGACCACAACACTTACCACATTGTGACACTCTTCTTGTCACGTTGTGGTGTCCATTAGCAGCACACAATCTTCATTTTGCATGCCACGTCATGGCACTCCATGTGCCATGTCGTGGTATATGGTTTTCCTGAAAACCATGCCTTTGACTCCTTTATGTTATCAACTTATCCATTTTGGAAAACGGGTGTTATAACACTCGACTTATCCACCACCCTATCCTCGTCACTCTAATGTTACTCACCTCATCTGCATTGATACCGACCACCATGTCTACTCCATTATTGGCCACCACCTATACATCCACGGACAATCTGTTGCCTCATCTCCTCTTACCACCTCCCCCCAGTTGTTCTCCAGTGATCACTAAACACATCCCTTAATGTTCTCTTCCACAAACAGATTGAGTTACCACCACAACCACTCCTCACCATATTTGCTTTTTCATCCACCTCCCTAGCGGTTCCCAATAGATATACCACCCCCATTGACCTCTCTATCATTCCTAACGGTGGCCCCAACACCATATCCATAATATGTGCATCAATAAGCATTTGTGGTTCAATTTGAGGTTTTGAACGATTAGGTTTATTTTAGTTTCAAATTTTAAATAATTGAATTTGAGATCAATTTCTTAGTTTCAAAAGAATTTCAGACATTAAACGATTGGTCTTGAAATTAATTTCATGTTTTAAACAACTGGATAGATGAGAATTTCAAGTTTTTAATAATTAGATTTAAGACCCATTTATAGGGTTGAAATATGATTTCAATTTGGCTTTGTTTGTTCGTTAGATATTTGAATGTAATGGTGGTGGATGGCAACTTAATCCTGGTAGGTGTTATATCATACTTACCACATTTTTACAATGTTGCGCTATTTTTTGTCTAGTCCTATAAAACTGGTGACTGTCATACCACATTTTTGTTTTATTTATTTATTTTTAAATTGAATGAAATGTAATTTAATAAAAAAAAAACTTCATTAATTTAATAAAAATGATTACATTCCTAAAAAACGACAAAAAATACATAAACGAGTACATTCCTAAAAACGAAAAAAAAAACCTACATAAAACAACAAATTTTAACTAGAAACACTACTTGTAATGTTTTTTCATGATATCCGCTCTAGTCCTCTAAACTATATCGAGCTTGACTTCGATGATGTGTAAGGTTTTCTTAAAAATTTCATATCCCAACTTTTTTACTTCTCCTCTCGAGTTCGTTGCTTTTCCTCTCTTGATCTCCTTTTCTCTTCCATCTTCTCCTTTTCAAAACTCAAACGACTCTGAAAATTCAAATTATAAATTTCCAAACTAGTAGCAACTATATGTAATTTATCTCCTCTTCCCGTTACTATTGTATTCGACGACGATCCTCCTTTTTTTTGCCATATCTCGACCTATTGGTCGAACTACTTCTTCAAGCTCGTGCTCATCCACTTCGTTCAAATCAACCCCAAAATGTGCATCCGATGAAGTAGTGTAAGACGTCTCGAAAACATTCATACTCTTTTATCTATTTCTGGGACTTAGATAAAAACATCCAAACATTGAGAAACTTGAACGAATTCTTATTACTATGAACAAGATACATTTTAAGGGCCATCTCTAAAATTTGATCATCGTCTTCTCTGCTTTTCTGTTGCGTTAACAAATTGTTGTAAATGCCATTAAATTTAGTGACAAATTTATCCATCTCGCGAAACTTGCTAGTATACTCACCTTTAATGCGATACTGTCTACGATTCATGACCTTAAGAAAACGCTCCCTTATGCGTCGCCAAAAATGGTCATCTTTTTACGCATTTCCTTTTTGGAATCCTTCGAAATATCGACACATGATTGTGTTAAAACCATCTCTTCATCCGGTTGTCATTGTTGAGACGTCATCTTCTCTTTTCGAACCAGTGCTTTTGCTTTTCCATGTTTTTGGGGTTAGATGATTCGACTTGGGATTCCCGAACAATTTCGGGATCGGGCTTGGCTACCGGTTCGGGATTTGGTTGAGTTTTTTGGACAAATTTGACTTTCGGTGAGTAAATGTATTCGGGAGCAGAGAAATTTTTTGAAATGTTGTTGGGCTAAGAGGTTGCATCGTCTAAAATTGTTGTGGTATTTGTTGATAGAAAAATTGTTGGGGTGATCGGGGCAAGATTAAAGACAGATCCATTTGTGATAGGTAAATTGACGGCTCAATCCGACAAACATTAGCACACAACTTGCTACAACGGTAAATTAATGGTTGTTTGGATTCATTTTTGGAATGCAAAGGTTTCGAAAGTTGTATCAATTGAAGGTGGTTTGTGTGTGAAAAATATAGAGTAGATAGTTTGTATTTATAATGGTTTTCTGGAAAAAAAAAAAATACCAATTTCTAGCTGTTGACAATGGCTAGAAACGACTCATTTTCCCATTTCTCGCACGGCAAAACTATAACACAAAGCACATATACTATATTTTTTTTGTTTTTTGGTCTCGGTAAGATGTTTACAGCATACCGTATCTTACCATGGTATGCAGTAACCGGTCATTGTATTGTCTTAGGTGATGGTGGTAGTAGTAGATGACACATCTAAATGATGTTAGATGGAAGTTTTAGGTGTTAGAAGTAGTTGTTGAATTCTCACAGGAAAAAAGGACACTAGCAACACTTGTGGATCTATAGTGGTGTCCGGTATTCCACTGAAAACAACTATTTTTTCTATATGCAATGGAAATTTTTTTTGATTTTTTGATTTATTTGTCATGTACCAGCAACATCTATTTCAATTTGGCAACAACTAATATGAATTCCTGTGTCTAGCAAGTTCAAGGGTGGAATACATATGCACGTTTATTTATTCAATAAAAAAAAAAATAATAATAATAATAATAATAATAATAATAAGAAAATAAGAAAATAGACATATATATATATATATATATATATATATATATATATATATATATATATATATATATATATATATATAATTTTATCATTTAAAATGTATTTAAGTGGTTTACACAGTAACTGCAAACGGACCATAGCTGATGGATTCGCCGATCATAAAGATCGTGGTGTCAAATTTTCAAAATTATGTCCAAACCTGTAGAAATGTATATACCATAGGGACCGAAGATGTAATTTAGTCTTAAGTGTATAATAAATTAGAAAAGGGAGTTGTGAAAGAGATGGGATACGTGGATTTCGCTGATTGGCGTTGGAAGACAGCTAGTATGAAAATAACACTTGAAGATCCGTAATTTGACCATTTGACCATCACCACCGTCCCCGCGGCCATGAATCACCACTAGCCGGAAATATTTGTATTTTGAATTTGAATGTTAATTTGTCTGTGATTTGTGTATATGAATATATATAATCAAGATTTCACTTTGTGCTTTTATAAAATATTAACGTTTTAGAAAAGCTCTAGCTCACTGTAATATTGTGCGATCAAGTTTAAAGTTTTTACCAAACATTAATGAACGTATGAATACATTAACTGATAAAAAACATTTGTATCAGTGAAATTAGTAAAAATTAAACATTATTATGTAAATCATTAAGAAGGCTATTTCATTATATAAATTCATAATGTATAAGACTTTATTCTATATAACCCTTTAGAAATTTATCATATGATTTACATACAACTTAATATAAATATTTTATTTTGATTATTGTATAATATATATCGTTAAATTTCCATTATTAAGTCATGAAATAACTCGGAACAAAAAAAGCAAACATCAAATTTCACTTGGATTTTCTTTCCATTTACATATAAAATCTTTAAGTACGGACGCTAGTTAATTTGTAATAATAATAATAATAATAATAATAATAATAATAATAATGATGATAATAATAATAATAAAATGAAATTTTTTAAAAAAAATCTAGAAGGAGTAATTAGTCAAAAGGGTAAATTTTAGAATGTTTCAACTAGCTAGAAGGAGTAATTAGTCAAAAAGGTAAATTTTAGAAAGTTTCAAACGGGCAGAGGTTAATTTGATAGCATTTTTTGTTTCTCTTTTTACAATTTTATGATTAATTAATAGTCTAATTTATTAGACACCATTATAAAAGTTATTATCTAGATATTAAATCATTTCTTATATATTGAATACGTGTTATATTATAAATATATCTATGAATACATAAGATTAACATTCTACCATTGATAATTAACCATATCAAATAGTTCGAAGTTGCATCATGTGACCCCATCACTCTCTTATCATGTCATATGCCAGCGAAAAGTGAAAATAACCACATAATAATATAATATATAAAGTTACACGTTTGACTTTGTAAAATCTTTGTTGTCAATACACACCCTAATGTGTGCTTTTGTGTGTGTTTTACCTGTATTTTTTTTTTTTTGTGTATGTATGTGTTCGTTTAAGCCTTTAATGAAGGGACACGTTGCCATGGAGATTAACACAGGACGGCCACCGAATCCCATTGACTTCCCCTTTGTTTCTTGTCTTCTTTCCCTCTCTCTTTCTCTCTCTATACGTATATATATACACAAGTACTCGCATTTCTATGGACCTACATCTCTCTATCCATCTAGCTATCACTCTCTCTCTCTAAAACTCTTTTAGAAAGCAAACGTACAGATTAAAGAACTTCAATTTAAATTTACACCATGGGAAGATCACCTTGTTGTGAAAAGAATGGGTTAAAGAAAGGTCCATGGACTGCAGAAGAAGATCAAAAACTGATTGAATACATTCAGAAGAATGGCTATGGAAACTGGAGAACTCTCCCCAAGAATGCTGGTAAGTTCTTGAATTCATGGACTACAAGAGAGTGGATGTGGAAACTGTATCTATGAATAATCACTGATCATTTTCGGGTTGAACTTTATGGTGTTTAGGGTTGCAGAGGTGCGGAAAGAGTTGCAGGTTAAGATGGACGAATTATCTGAGACCCGATATTAAAAGAGGAAGGTTTTCTTTTGAAGAGGAGGAAACAATTATTCAACTACACAGTGTGTTGGGGAACAAGTAAGTTAACTTTTAATTGATTTTATATTTGATTAATCACTTGGATGATATTTGAAAACATGGGTTTAATTTGTTCAAAATGTTAATTTTCAAAACGGGTTTGGTTAAAGATTTGAAATTTTGGTTTTTAGTTGTCTAATCATTTCATCATTTCACAGGTGGTCTGCTATTGCAGCTCGTTTGCCAGGAAGAACTGATAACGAAATCAAGAATTACTGGAACACCCACATTAGAAAAAGACTTCTTCGAATGGGAATTGATCCAGTTACCCATAATCCTCGACTTGATCTTCTTGATATTTCATCCATTTTAAGCTCATCGTTATATAGCCAATCTCACACAAACATGTTCGGGGTTCAACCAGTGGTTAACCCTGAATTGTTGAGGTTAGCAGCATCACTCCTCTCTTCTCAACGCAATCAAAACACTACTACTTTTGTCCACCAAAATATGCAAGAAAACCAATTTGGAAGTCCCCATCAAGTTCAAGAAAATCATCATGTCCAACTCCAAAACCAAGATCATCAAACCCTAATTCAAGAAATCCCTAGTTGTGCCCCATTGAGTAATTACCCTAGTTGTGTTCAATACTCTAGTGAATCTTCCCAACTCATGGAACCAAATGTAGACCAACTTCCTTCGAGTTTTTCGCATGTTAACCCACAAACTTGCGCATTGAATGATTGGCAAAACAATCTTGATAACTTTATCGCCATCGACAACTATGGCTACCATCAACACGTTAGTGATTTTGACTTCAACTCACATTTGTCGAATCTATCAACACCTTCGTCAAGTCCAGCTCATCTAAATTCGAACTCGAACTCCACTTACATCACTGGAAGTAGCAGCACCGAAGATGAAAGAGAAATCAGCTATTGCAGCAATTTGTTCAAATATGAATATCAAGAAATCTTGGAGTCGAATGCTTTTATGTAATTTTTGAATATATTGTAATTTGAATCCAGCTACATGATCATAATCCAAAAGGTTCTTTTGTTTATTTTTTAGCTAGATTTCCATTATTGGTATATCATTTGTTTGAACTATTTTTGATTGAATGCTTTGTCAAATTTAGTAAGAATATAATATCCTGACACAACATAAAAAAAATAAAAATTCCCAATCAAGAATGCATTTGTTTAGGATAATACAGACAAATTTTATATCTTGAAAGTTGACTTATGCAAGGCTATCTTGACAGGTGTAAAATTAAAGAAGTAACTAAAGAAAAATATATGATTATCAATTAAATATATATATTTTCTAATCGTATATTACAATTCAAATTATTAATTTCTTCGAGTGTTAGTTTAAAAAAAGTAAATTAGAGATTAGGTTTTACTATTATTTTTTTAACAGCTAAAAGATTACGTTGCAAGACAATCTTAAAAGTAATTTCTTCTTAGAAAATAAGTGTATACAATCATATAATTATTTAAAAACTACCAATAATTGGGATTTGTAAACAGTAAAGAACTTTATAATTGTGTGGTCCTTTTTCACACACACACATATATATATATATATATATATATATATATATATATATATATATATATATATATATATATATATATATATATATATATATATATAGAGAGAGAGAGAGAGAGAGAGAGAGAGAAAAAGAAAGAAAGATGAGTTCATTTATAAAGTAGCAATTAGTGTATTAACATATAACTTACTCTCAACAAATTATTTTTAAAAAAACTAGATAGAGGCATAATAGTCGATTAACATATTAATTAATTAATTAATTAATTAATTAATTAATTAATAATTATAATCCTAAAATTGTGGTAACTTATTTAAATATGAGCTTATAAGTATTGTAATTTTAAGAACCTAGATTTTTGGTATAAGTGTTTTAGAATGTTATTATGTGTTTAAGGGCTTTTGGACCTTTTGGTAATGTTTGAATTGTATGCTTTTAAGTGCCTATTATGTGTTTGTTAAATGTTTTAAAGTAATTGAAATGTGTCATTAAGTATGAAGAATGAGTTAGAATTAATGGGTACAGGATTTGGGTATGAAATGCATTGAAAAAGGAATGGAAGGTTAATTATAGCGCCACCACGACATGGTGAGCAGCTTGTCATGGCATGATGGTTGAGGTGGTGATTTGGATGAGATTTCATCATAAGTAATAGGCAACGTACTTTGCACTGCAGTGTGCTATATGGATACCATGAAGTGGTGGCCAAAGTAGGTTGTTATAAGGGATTTCCACTACGGCGTGAATGAAAGTTGATCGCAGGTTTATTTAAGTCACCATGGCGTAGTGGAGGTCTCACAAGGGTGTTGTTTCGAGACAGATTAAAGTTCAGTTAAGCCCTCATTCTTGCTCAAAACAATTCCTATTTCATTGAGAGAGAGAGAGAGAGAGAGAGAGAGAGAGAAAGAAAGAAAGAAAGAAATAGTGAAACAGAGTATGATGATTTCAAGGTTAAAGAAGAATCACAGGGTGATCAAGAGTGTTTGTAGCAAGGTTTGAGCAATAAAAGCTCCTTGAGGTGTCATCTTCTCCATTTTCAAGCTTTTTAGGGCTTTAATGATGCTTTGGTGATTTGAGCTAGTTATGCAAGATTAGTCATGAATATTATGTTAGTAATGTCTAATCTTGTGTTAAGAAGATTAATAAATGATTTTTATAGAAGTTCCATGGTTAAATCCATGTTTTAATTATTAGGGTTCGAAATCCTAGAAACTGAAAAATCATGAAATGGTTGTTATATGTTAAGAGTTTGTTAGATTAAGTATTAAGAAGCTCCATTTTAGTAGTTTGATAAGGTTTTGGGCAAAGAATTGTCAAGTTGGAGTTTTATCCAACATATGAGTTTTGGCTAAGGATTTCTATGAATCTCTTAATGGTTTAAGATGTAATAAAAAAAGGCTTAATGTATAAATCACATAGATTGTGGCGAAGGAAGTGTTGGAGTCTTTCAAGAGAAGATTTGAAGAAGGTTTGAAAGTAGGTTGTTATTATCTACGTAAGAGGTGATTTATACTACCTTTTAGAGTATGATTTAACGAGATTGGTGTGTTGTTAAAGTATGTATGGATGATCATGGGATAGTAGATTATACCTTTGTTATGCTAATGTTTTATTCAAATGAGATTATATGAATGATACATTAGATTATAATATTATGTGCACATATACGTAACGAATAATAATTAGGGATCCCAAGAAAGAAGAATATCTAGAGTTTGCATGGAAATTGTAGAGATCACAAAGACCAGTAAATTATATATATATATATATATATATATATATATATATATATATATATATATATATATATATAAAAGAGATTTGTATAATGTACGAACTCAAAACACAATTCTCATTCACTTACTTAATTAAGGGTAATTTAGTCAAGATGCAATTGAAGTAGGTAGGGTTGAGATGAAAGCGTCTTTTTTTTTTTTTTTTTTTGCATATAAGAAAAACAAACATATACATCTTAACTAATTATTAAATTCACATAACAAATAGATTTTCTTTTTGAATTTGTCCTTTCGCATGCAATTTCTCAATCGATCAAGTAACTTTTGATTAGATTAATTGACTTTTCTTAGATCTTTTCTTAGATTGATTCTAGTAATTTGTTGAAATATGCATAAAAGGTTTGTTTACCTTACATATTCTATTATTTATATATCTCCATTCAATTCACAAATAATATTTTTTTTCTATTTAAGCAATATAATGTTGATTCAAGGAGTTAATCGATCTGATTCGTTAGAACTATTGGTTAAAATTTGTGATTTACACAATGTCATTGATCGAAACTCTATGTTTTTTAGGTTAAGAAATCAAATTTTCCAACTAATATTCACACCTTTTAAATGAATTGCTCTATTTCATAAAATTTGATATTTTCCATGTTGTTCGATGTCCATAATGAATTTCTTGATTCCATAAAAATTGATTTTTCTCAACTATATATATTCTTACATCTCCTTAACTAAACACTCAATTCTAGAAAAATTAATATTTTTTCATCGACATTAGATTAGTTCCATTAAATTAGTTTTTTTTATATGAGCTATTCTATATATAAGTAGATTTAATGCAAAAAATATTAAATGATAAAATTATAACAACTAACTTTTTAACACAAATTACACCCAAAATTTTTAACTTTTAAGTAATGAAACATGGTGTACAATTATGTTGAACTACTTGATACAAGTAATTACCATCAAGTATCACAACAATGATCCGAGTCGGACACTATTAACTTCATACTTCTTTATCCAATCTACCTAAACCTGAAAGGTGCACAACAACAAAGAGTAAATTACAATGAGCTTAGTGAGTAACATTAGCAACAAGATACAAAATAGTTACACAACTAGTTTTATCAACGCATCGACAATTCTATACAATCTCCAAGTGCCCTTTCACTAAAGCTACTATAATGGTCAACACCTGACCAGCACTATTAAATCCACTAAAACTATCACCATAGTCAACATCAGACTAGTAACAGTACGACTACCATATTTATCGTAACAGTTAACATCCGACTAATGGTACTATAACTACCACATATATTATAACAATCAACATCCAAGTAGTGGTACTACAACTATCACGTTTATCACAACAATAACATCCGACTAGTGATGCTACGACTACTATATTTTTCACAACAATCAACATTCGGCTAGTGATACTATAACTACCATATCTATCACAACAGTCAACATTTGACTAGTAATACTATGACTACCATAAATACTATACTCTATAATTAATGTCTTCTACTATCAATATGTACTCATCTTATGGCTCATCCATATACAACAAGTAAATAATATGTATGGATATTACTGAACCAATTTCATACTCATAATCACCGTCTTGGGTATTTTCATCAACAATTCACCTAATGGATATCCTTCACCATGTGGGTTGTATATCATAACAGTATATCATACATCCATTTCTTGTGTTACTGTCTCAATACTGAATACTAACATCTAGTCTATATATATCAACTTAAATCTCCAGAATCTTCATTTAGCAATTATAGTTATCAATCATAATGTGGATTGTTAAACCTTGTAGTCTATTAGGCCACAACCTATCAAACACAACTATTTCGTAGTCTTAAATTAGCTAGATATAACTATCTTCTTCACCAAGTTCCTTAGTAACTCCATTGATTAATTATAATATAATTACACCTCATGGATATCAACTTGCAATACACCACAATCATACCATTTTACTCGCAACCACCCATAAGTCATCCTATTTTTTCCCTTATTATCTACACCAATATTTAATTTGCTATTAATCCTTATAAAAGCTTCATTATGGATTAATAAAAAAATGATACCTTAGAGCATCCATAAGGTTCATCGATGGAACTTGCAACATCCACAAGTTTCAGAGTATTACCTACATACATCTACATGTCTTTTAACCTCCTTAAGAGTAAAGTCTTACAACATCCATAAGATAAATCCTTACTTGCAACATCCACAAGTTTTAGTGTATTACTTGCAACATCCATAAGTCTCATTATTTTCACCATGGTTATATACGCTAAGGAATAATTTTCATCATTTTCACCATGCAAGACTTGTCATTTAACATCGACAATATATCCACAACCAAAGAAGCGAAGCCTTACAACATCTATAAGACAAACGACCACCATATAATACGTTATGTTGGATTTTCACCGTATAAGCTCAAAATGATTCGCATTTAAAGCATTTACAACTAAGATGCTTGTATCAAAGCATGTTCTAAACACATTCTTATCACCAAGTAATGTTAACTACTCGCCATAGTTTTACATACAAACTATAAAATTACACTATAATTGTAACAACCCGTATTTTTCATAAAACATTCCACATCAGATTCAGGAAAATATCTGAGTATTAACATAGTTTACAAAACTAGAGTTTAAAAAGAATCCTTCCTAAAAGCATTTTAAAATAATGCATGAATGTACCAATCATTCCCTAGCTACTAGGGGTGAGCAAAACCGAAGATAAGTTTGATTATTTTTATTGTTTTTATTGTTCACTTTTTGCTCTTGTGCTTAGTATCCCATCCTATATTATAATAAAATTTGGTTTCTATTTATTTTTAGTCGTTTGCTTATTAGTCGTTGTCTTGAGGATCCAGTGTAATGGTTTAATTGATAATCGTTTGATGGTTTCAATCATGTTTTCTTATTTTCACCAAAATAAAGGTACATATACTTATTTAATAAACATGTTAATAATAGGTTAATTGATTACAGGATATTCATAATATCTAAAATTAAAGTGGACAATTTCATATATAGCAAAAAATAGGTTTAAACCTAAAACTTGTGAACCCATAGGTTGAACCCAAAAACCTAGAAACCGACCCTAGAAACCGAGAAAGCGAACATGATCAAAAACCGAACCTAATGGGTTCTAAAACCCAAAAACCAACATACGAAGGTTGGGATTGGTGTTATCCAAAAACCGAGCAAACTTGAACCATGCTCACCTATACTAACCGCAATTCAAGCAATAAGAATAAATACATGAGACAAAAGTCCAGTCCAACTTCTTGTTGCTTCTAGGTCCATTCTCTCTATGGTTTGCTACCTAAACCTTTAAACACATGAAAACAATATATATCAAAAAACAAGTCTAGTGAGTTAAAATTTAACATAACATACACAAAATCATTCGTTAATTCACATACTTCACATATCTAACTCGTCACATAAGTGACCATACATCTTTACTCTTACCAGTAGACAATTAACCATTATTTGGCATCTCTATAGTTTCCATGCAACACTCTAGACATTCTATTTTCTAGGGATACCTAATTCTTACTCAATACATACATGTGCATATAACATCAAAATTAACATAACATTAAAGTAACACATTTTATCCAACCTGTCGCTATCTAACAAGGATGGAATCTACATTTACAAACCCATCGCCACATGTATTAACATCAATCTATTTCACAACATCACACTATAAAGGATAGTATAAATAAACTTTTAAAACGAATAAAAACTTACTTTTAAGTTTTCTAAATCTTCTATTGAAGGACACCAACTTCTTCCTTGCCATAAGCTATGCCATTCACACATATTAAACCCTTTACATATGTCTTAAACCATTAAGACATTAATATAGATTTTAGCCAAAAACTCATACTTTGCATATTGTTCAGTAGTCAACTCTCATGTCTTCAAATCGAATAACTCATAAACTAACTTCACAAACTTGCAAATGGAACAATACTTCACTTTAACCTACTTGACAAACTCATCCCACGACATATTTTCTTCAGTATCATTTCCTACGGTTTGAATACTCTTTCCCACCAAATAAGGGCTTGACCACTAAGAGCTTGTGAAGCATAGATAGCCTTCTGATCATCATGACAACCACTAGCTCTGAGGACTCAATTAGTCTCAGTACTCCACTTCATATTCACCTTCGGATCATGGCTCCCTTCATAATCACTCGGCTTGCACTCCATAAATGACTTAAAAGAACATACCTTCTTTGAGTTTTCTTGAGGACGTGTAGCATGAGAAGATTCTTGAGTCTAGGATATACCTATAATGTATTATGCACCAATAACAAATGGTGCACTCACTGAAAACGACACAACATCTTGGATCACGGGAGGTTTTTGAACAGGTGCTCCCAGACGGGCATCAATAAAAACGCTCATCTCTTTTCACTTTTCTTCTTTCAATTCCCCAAGAAGCCTCATTATGTATTCCATTGTAACTGGCTTGGGATTCCCTCTAGGAATAGAAATCCCTTCGCCCTCTTATGGATTGACACTGCTTCTATTATAAACCATTTTCTAAAACCATAAACCACAAGCATAAAGATACTAATTCATGCAATTCTAACAATTAAGATTCATATCAATATATAAGTTAATGATCTTAAAACACTCTAGTTCTTTTATTTATCCCACATAGTTTAAGTATAGGTAGGGAGAGTCCAACCTAATTTGCTCAAACTATGGCTATGTTACCAATTGTAACAATCCGTATTTTTCATAAAACATTTCATGTCAAATTATAGAAAATATCATAGTATTAACATTGTTTACAAAACCAGAGTTTCAAAAAAATTGCAAAAGTATTTCCAAAAACAAGTACAGGTTTACCAATCCTTTCCAAACCACAATTTAAGCAACAAGAATAAATACATGAGACAACAGTCCAGTCCAACTTCTTGTTGCTTCTAGGTCCACTCTCTTTATGTTTTGCTACCTAAACATGTAAACATATGAAAACAATATCTATTAGACAACAAGTCTAATAGTTATAATTTAACATAACATACATAAAATCATTTGTTAATCCATATAATTCACATATCTAACTAGTCACATAAGTGACCATGCGTCTTTACTCTTACCAGTAGACAGTTAACCATTCTTTTTCATCTCTATAGTTTCCATGCAACACTCTAGACATTCTTTTTTCTAGAGATATATGAATACTACTCAATACATACATGTGCATATGACATCATAATAAACATAACATTCACATAACATATGTTAGATCATGAAGACCTTAATAGATATTTTAGCCAAAAATTCATACTTTGCATAAAACTCTAACTTGACAATACTTTGCCCAAAACCTTATCAAACCACTCAAAGAAGCTTCATAACACTTAAGGGGTGTTTGGCTTAGCTTTTTAGAGGCCAAAAGATCTTTTTGGAAAAGTTACAAAAAGTCAGGTTTTCCTGAATTTTCCAAAAAGTTGATTTTCCTTCTTTGCAAAATCCAAAAATAGCTTTTAGAAGTCTTTTTCCAAACATCTTTTGCCTATGATCTTTTTCTAAAAGGACTTTTGTCCATTTAAAAGCTAAGGCAAACACCACCTTAGTCTAACAAAGATGTTAACACATAAACACCATTTCATCGTTTTCCATTTCAATGGTTTCAAATCCTAACAATCAAAACTTGAATTTAACCATAGAACTTCCATATAAATCATGTTTTGAGCTTCTAAACACATGATTAAACAATACTAACATGTTATTTGAAGCTAATTTTGCATAACTATCTCAAATCACTCAAAAACCCCGTTAAAACCCTAAAAATATTGAAAATGGAGAAGATGATACCTTAAGGAGCTTCTAAAGTTCAAACCTTGCCACAATCACCCTTGATCGCCCTAAGAATCGTCCTCAGTCTTCAAATTGTCGAAGCTTTTCTCTAGACATTTTGGGTGTTTGTTTGAGAGAAACTAGGCCCTAAATGATCATTTAATATGCCTCGAAAGCGTGTCATGGTGAAGTCTTCATCGCATCATGGTGCGGTTAATGAACCTAGAGTCTGACCCTCTTGATGACGTGGTTACCTTTTATGCATAACAACTTACTTTCACCACTATACTGCAGTGCGAAGTATGTTGCCTAGGACTTACGATGGAAAATCACCCAAATCATCGCCTCATCCGCCATACCACGACAGCCCTTTCACCGAACCGTAGTGGAGTTGGAATCAACTTTCCTTTTATTTTTCAATGCATTTCGTACCCAAATCATATACCATTACTTCCAATTCATTCTCCAACAAAAATAACATATTCTCGTTACATTAAAACATCTATTAAACACATAAAAGACAGCAATTATCATTCTACCCTTCTAATATTATCGAAAGGACCAAAACACTCCTTATAAAAAAAATAACATCCTACAATACATATAATCAAAGATCTAGGTTCTTACAAGCATTATATCATAAAACAATAATCATCGTATAACTAGACATCATCCATATAGAAATGAAGTTTTTTTACTTACCTTATCTAGATTTATGTTGATGACATTCCAATCCCTTGGCTTCCTTATTAGGATCTTTTACTTGGTCCAATATAATACACACATACACACACATACACACACACACACACACACACATATATATATATATATATGTATATTCTATCACAAAATTATACATATATGGTTTAAGTTTCTTATATTAACTTATTATGTAATTTCCACGCATACTTCGATTAAACTTAACTAGTAAGTCATCTTACATGACTGAACTTATTAAGATAACACCCTTTTGCATAGAGGTACATCTCATAGTGCATAAGTTACATCCTCTTAATGCATAATGATACAACTTGTTTATATGACTTTATACTTCCATCAATCTAATTTATTTTCTGTAGAAAATCATTTTAAATAACTTAATCCATTAATTTATAGAGTTACGTTCAACAAGCAAAAGTTTTCAAGTTAGGGTTTATCATTACCCCCATTCAATCAATAATGAAAACAACATGTATGGATATTAATGAAGCTATTAGAGTTGTTATAACACTCAAAAGTACCAATTTCATCTACCATTTTGGATTCCTTCTTTAGGATTCATGAAACTCTAAGTTTTCACCAACACAGTCAATAACTAGATGAAGAAAACATGATTTCTTACCTTGGTTTAGAGGATTAATGATCTAAACATATAAATCTCGTTGCTCTAAGCTCCTCCCAGATGTTAGTAGGTGTAATTGCATATCAAGTGTTTGTTTTTTAGATTAAATGAACTAAAATGATTAGCTAATGTTGCATTTCTATTTTTGATTTATTCTCAAGAATGCTTCATGCTCCATTATTTGATGTGTCGCTTCCCTCCGTTAATTTCCCTGTTTGTTTTTTGTTACTTCTCCATCCATCACTAGTCACTAATGACAACCTACTTCCATACCATTGCTCCTATTGCTTGTTCTTATGTAATAACAAGATTCATTATCCGGGAAGAAATAAAAATAGTGATAAAATATGAATACAAAGTTTATATTACATCTTATTGGAAAACAGGTATTACAAAAATCGTTTTCAATTTATGTTAATAATACCTTACATGTACGTGATGAAATGCCTAAAAGACTTCTCAATTTTTTCTACGTGTGTTCATCTTTCATAATTTAATTTTATGTTTAATAGGTGTCTTTTGCATGCTTTTGGATTTAGTGGTGTGCCTATGCTTGTAATATAATAGATTATTTTGATATTGCCTTAATGATAATAAGGATTTTACCTTATATAAATAGAAATACAAAATAGACTTTTGCCCTAACCTAAACCCTAATGAGTATTAACCTAACCTAATCATGAACACTCCCTTAATTTGATCGGGTGGAGACGATTTAGATTGAAAAAAAAAAGAACAAAACGTGAAAATATTGATGAAGAGAACGACAACTACGGTGGAAGAGCTCTAATAATACTAGTTAACAACGAATGCTCGACAGAAGAAGAGAGAAGAAGCGGTGGCCAGAGATGGTTATGTTGTAGAGGAATAGAGGATCGACAAAGACTGCGATCATGAGGCTGGCTGTAGAGGATTCTGGAGAAATGCAACAAGAAAAAATAGGGCTCGGTTTGCGGCAGACGAATCCAATTACGACAAGATTGGCGACTATAATGTTGATAGAAAAGAGAGAGAAAAAGAGAGAGAGAGAGAGAGAGAGAGAGAGAGAGAGAGATGGAAAGACAAAGAAATGGAAAGAATGATGAAAGTTAGATAGAGAGAAAGACGACTACATATCAGAGGGTGCTCGACGGAGAAGGTGTCATTCAGAAGCAACATCAAAAGAGATTGACTCAAAAAATGATCCAAAGAAGAAGAGGTCAGCCGAGGAGAAGGGTCGTCCGAGGAATAGACAGAAGGCTCAGAGGAAGGGGTCATCCAAGGAGGCAGACGAGGCAATAGAAGAATCAAAGAGATGAGCTCTGGTTAGGTGTCAACGAGTGTACTATTATTTGGGAGGAGAAAGAAATAAAGGGAAAATAGTGAGCATAATGAAGGGACCACAGATGACTATTAGAGAAGGTCATCAGCTGTGGAGGGCGGTGGTTGTGGGTTGTGGTCAACAATAGGTTGTTAACCTGAATATATGATACTATGTAAGATAATAGATTGTTTTGATATTGCGTTAATATTAATGGGGATTTAACCTCATATAAATAGGAATATAAAAAAGGATTCTTAGCCTAACCTAAACCCTAATGAGTATTAGCCTAACCCTAATCACTAATGATGCATAGGTTTCATGGTGTTGTTCATGATATTATGGATGACTTCATAGTTTAATTTGCTCCATATTTGATGTTCGTGTGTTGAAAAACGTGTGTGTGGTGGTTGTTAAATGTTTATATATGGTTGTTCGTAGTGGCCTTCTTTTGGTGGTCTGTTCGCTTATTTTGAAATTGCATGACACGGAACATGATCGAGGGTATATGATTGTCGTTTAAATTCATCTTATTGTCATTAATAGTCATTGATCTTTGGTTGTTTTGGTTCGACCATAAACTCAGTTTCTGGTATTGCTTCCCTATTGTTCATAATAAATGTTCACTATATGACGAGGGCCTAAAATTGCATTTCCATTATTTCTCGTGGGTTAATTATGTGGTATATTCAAACTTCATAGCAATTTCGGCTCACAAAGTTTCTCTTACAATCATTGTTAAGAATTAATGTCAAATGTTATTATTTGTTAAGAATTAATGTCAAATGTTATTATTGGTGGGGATAGCAGAGTTTATAAGGTTTTCAAAATGTCTAATCTTTCGTTAAAAAGCGTATAAATGCACTATATCTCAAGGTTTTCAAAGAGTATCTGGTTGTTAACGTTAGCTTATGTTCATGACACTCATCATATATATATATATATATATATATATATATATATATATATATATATATATATATATATATATATATATATATATATATATATATATATATATGTGTGTGTTTGACAAAAATTCGTGAAATTAATTTTTTAACATGTCCTTAATTATGCTAAAATCCTCAAAAGAGTTATCTTGAGTTATCTTTTTATTTTTTATTGGAAGAAAATTTTGATAAAAATATTTATTAACATATTAGAAAACTTTATCCTTAAAGGGTTTTTTTTTCAAAAAATAAAATATCTAATAAATTGATCAAAATATTTTTTGAGCTCTTATCAAGGGCACATAAGATTGTTTGTTTGAAATACGTATTAATTTATTGCGGTTAGGTACCGGTAATAATTCTATTGGGATAATGACTTAAAATGATAATATATTTTTCGATTTGTGCACATTTGGTTACTAGATTTTTTTTGTCCACGTTTACCCCTTCGACTTGTTAAACTGTACACATTCAGTCATTATGATCGGTTACTCCAAGTTAACCGGAAAAAATGACTTAATAGGGTAATATATTTCTCATTTTGTATACAATTAGTCATTAATATTTTTGTACACATTTAGTCCTTAATATATTTTTAATTTCAAAATAAGTCATTTTTTTGTACCCATTCAGTACTTATGAATGATTTCTTTAGGTTTTTCTCATGACATCTTATGTAAGGCAATCACTAATAAAGTGTATGGGGTTGTTGATGTTTATGTATAAGGTCTCATATTCACAAACAAAAATTTTTATTTTTAAATAAGGCAAAAGTCCCTAATTATAAATTCATTATTAAGAAAAAAAAATTATTCCAAAATACATTTATCAAAAATCAGATTAATATAATAAACGCGGAATCCTCAATACTGTTATTAAGGGTGTACAATCATACATTTGTCTTCCCATGATTAACGATAGAACCTGAAAACATAAACAATGTGTTAAGCATAAAATTTAGTGAGTTTCCCCCAAAATACATGATATAACAAATGTATTATCATGCATAACGGGCCCACACTCATTATATTGGAATACATTGGCCCAATCAATCATCGGACTAGAATGCCAACATGCAACAGGTCCAATCAGTGATCGAACTGGAATACCCAGGGTTTGTCGGCATGCCGCCTTAACCCAGCCGTTCTTCTCGAGCCCTCGTGCCTACGACTTACAGCTGGCCCGCACCGGGTATCTTGGCCTACAACATATAACATGATCACTTCAACCTATCCCACCACCATATGGCTATCTCACGTAAGATGTCGTGAGAAAAACCTAAAGAAATCCTTCATAAGTACCGAATGAGTAAAAAAAACAAAAATGACTTATTTTGTAACAAAAAAAATATTAATGACTAAATGTGTACAAAAATATTAAGGACTAAATGTGTACAAAATGATAAATATGTTACCCTATTAAGTCATTTTTACCGGCTAACCTAGAGTAGCCGGTCATAAGGACTAAATATGTACATTTTAACAAGTTGAAGGGGTAAATATGGATAAAAAAAAATCAATGATTAAATGTGTGCAAATCAAAAAATATATTAACCTTTTAAATTATCATCCCAATTCTATTTGGATGTTTGGATGGGAAAATATTAAAACACTTATTAACTTATATAAAAAAGTTATTGATAAGTTATTTTCACTTAACTCATTGACTTAAATAAAGAGTTTTATATAAGTTATTTGTTCATCACATGTAAAAACATATTTTTCCAAACATTAAGGTCATCCGTTATACCCATTATTAACCATTATAATGATGGGTATCACATCATCACCACACTTTTTACCACATTATTAACCACTATAATGATGGGTATCACATCATCACCACACTTTTTACCACTAACTATGAGATATCTACCACTAAACACATCACCACTCTATCTCATTTGTTTAATTAATTTAATTCAAAAACACAATAAAACATATTTTTTAACTAGTTTTTTATTCAATGAAAAAAAAATACATTAATTTAAAACACACAACATATTTAAAAAAAAAACAACATAAAAATGCAACCACAAACACCGTAAACTAGTTTTTTAAACTTTATTTTTAATGACTAAATTTTAGGCACTCTTTTAATTTTTTTGACGTGTTTAAACGTTGTGTGTTTTCATTTCTTCGTATTGGTGCATGGTCATAGCAAACGGGTCGTCTTCGTCTACATTGTTTATAACAAAGTGTTACATCCCATCGAATTCAAGGCGTTTAACCCTCATATAGTGAAACTTCAAACATATTTCATCAAGACTACGATTTCGACAACCCATTAAATCATAGAAAACTTTTCCAACTTTTGCCCAAAAATTAAGAGGCATTATAGCATGTGGGTCTTCTAAAGCCGTCACCCATGCTAGTGTAAAGGTCTCTTCTTCATTTTATGACCAATTCATCTATTTATTAGCCATTGGTTTTGGATTATCAAGCAAAACAAGTGTGTGATTGTAAAAAAGAAGAGAAAAAATTTGTGTAAGTACAATGAGAGAATAAGTGTGGTATTTATAAAAGATGTTTAATAGTGTTTGAAAGGTAAAATTTAAAAATAAAAATAAATAAATAAAACATTTTACATACTAAAATATAGCAGTTACTCAACAGCCAACCACGTTCATCGTTTCAATTCGTTGCACGGAGCACGAACGATCATGCCAAGACACCGGAATGTTGTGCATTGTCGTGGTTCGTGGCCACCTAGACCACAAACCCGAGCGTTTTGTGTATAGCGTATGGTCTAAAGTAAATTAGAAGTTTCTTATGTTTTGAAACCAGATAAACTAATATAAGTGTTTTTTTACGCCAAACAAACTAATAAACAATTAAAAAAACTTTTTAAATATCCAATATCATCGTAGATGTTGTCTTCATAGCCTGTCACTAGTTTTTAAATTTATCTTTTTCGTGGTTCAATTGTTTGATTAAAAAAAACTTAACTATAGATCTAGATATTCCAACGTATAAATAAAAAAATTAGAATTAGATGTGTATATACATTAATTGAATAACAACTTAAATGAATAAACTCCAATTAACAATAAACATTGTCATGTTCTCATAAACGTTTCTTGAAGAAATAGTCTTACGGTTAATGCAGATAAAGTGAAACCATACTAAAAATAAACTTGAAGTAGTAATATTTGTATGACTACAAAGTTTTGTGATCTTGTAGCCTTCATACATAACCACAAATTTGAACACATACCTCTACCATTTTCTAATTATTTAAGAAATTAAATAAGAGAAAATTGTAAATATAGCCAAATTCCTTAATTACTTTGTAGAAAATAGTCAAAAAATCCAAAATTATAAATATAGCCATGAAAATCGCAAATGGATTAAGCCTATCTGCGATTTTAGCATTCCATCTGCGAACGTACAAGTCGCTAAAACACAGTCGTGCTTAGCGATTTGTATGTTCGCATGTGTTTTTTTTAGTTTTTTCCGTATAAATACCGTCATTTTTTACTAAAATTGCAGGTGAAAGTTCACATGTGATTTCCTCTCATCCCACCTGCGATTTTGTGTTTTTTTCTATTTTAAGTTTTTTAATTTTGACTACAATATTAATAGGGTTTAACTAGGAAACTATCTTATTATATATAAAGTTTTGCAAAATATTATCAATTTAGTTCTTATTTCTTTGGAATATTTGTTTAAAACATTTCTAATAAAATAAATTTTCCAACAAAAACTTTAAAAAATATTTGAAAAATAAAATCGTCTATACTTCAGAGAGTGTTCTCCAAAAAAAAGTTTAAAAAATGAAAGAAGAAAAAAAAATACGTTTTTATACCCATTGAAAAGGATAAATCACAGATGAACGTAAAATCACAGATAGACAAGAAAAATCGCAAATGAATTGATGCTATTTTTGTAATTTGAATTCTTTTTAGCTATTTTCCATAAAATAATTAAGGAATTAGGCTATTTTTATAATTCTCTTGTTGTAACAACATTGAAATAATTAGTAACAAACTTGAAAACCAACGGAACTAATGACAAAGACCTTATCAAAATAATTTAGAAAGCCAAAGAAGAAAATGGTAAAGTAAACAAGCACAACACTCCAAGTCTTTTCTTTCCAAGACTTTACCTAAATAGGATTTTTTTTTTTTTTTTATTCACAAAATAATTAACAATTTGGTTTCTTATTTCCCAACAGTCAAGTTCCGGCGACCTGGAACAACCGCCTGCCGGCCGTCGGCAAACACCTGTCCTCTTTTAAGGTAACTTTTTTTGTACGTAAAGACGGAAAAAGTTTATAGCTTTGTCATGTGTGCGTTATTTTGCTTACTTTTTTATATGAGTGGAAATTGGTTGGATGTCCATGAAGATATGGTTATTGACTCTTTTAGTCCCTCTAGTAAGAAATAAGGGTGTAAAAAATGGTTGAATAATGAGTTTTGGATCTAGTCATCAATATATAGTAGATAATTAATATGTTACATTTTTGTGTTATTACAAAACTATTACAACAATTAGAGTTTAACCTTTCACGAATAATGTTATTTTGTATGATGTAAACATATAGTAGTACCCTATGAAAGAATTTTAATTGATTTATAATCGTTAAAACTCATCTTAATTTTCAAACTATTGGAACTTTATTCCTACTCCTTTTGAACTAAGTTAGTCCTTCAACTTGTTGGAAAACATACAAACATGTATATTTTCCCACCAAAAGTTTGGTATCTTGCGTTGACACATTGATATGGCATCTTTCAAAGTCCAAACCAAATGGTTGAGATTCAAATTTTATTTGAAACAGTGATATAATTTGAAAGTAGATTAGAAACTTTGTATGATATATTGTTCAAAGAAAATGTATGTTTCCACTAGAAGTCTATCACTATATGTTTATATATATATATATATATATATATATATATATATATATATATATATATATATATATATATATATATATATATATATATATATATATATATATATATATATATATATATATATAAGGTACAAGTGATGAAGATGAATAAACGGGATGGATGGAAGATGACATAGAAGGAAAAAGTGGTGCGACTTATTTGCTTAAAAATTTAAGGGATGACATATATTGGTATCATTAGGGGAGTATTTGTAACGTTGTAATTGAATCATATAATTGATAATTGATTCATAGTATTCATTTTTTGAAAATGGCATATATGTTCGTATGATTTTATTCATTTTCCTCTTAGCACTCTTTACTTTCATTTTATACATGTCAAATGTGACTATTAATTTCCTTCTTTGGTTATATTCGTCCAAAGTGGCAAATCTGCTTTAGTTTCTCTGGTTATATAAATGTATTTTGTAAAAAAATCATGACTAATGAAATGATGGAATAGATGTCTTAAACATGTAACATACAATTGTGGTTGCACATTGAAAAGTCTTCAATAGCAAAGAAGATTTACATCTGGCCATAACAGTATAAAAATCGCTAAATATATAACAGTTGTCAAATTGAGTATCAATCCTTGAAGGTTGAAAAAAACATCGGAATAAAGTTTAGGAACCAATAATGAACAAATTGATAAACATGAGGAGTTACATCTGCAATTTACTCCCTATGATAAACTTCTAGAAAATATAGACACACGCGTCGTCCTGTGAGCGGTGTACATGATTGTGTGCGCTTTGAAACATGTGAAAATTTGAGCTTTCCTTAATTGCAGCAACTGTCACGTGGCAGCTGGTTTGTTAGGAAATTAGTAAAAGTGACACGTGGTCTTAATGATTAACGTGTGTGGACCCCACGGTTGTGGATTATTACGGATGCACCCTTATGCTTTTTCGGCTATGACTTTTAGACACAGGGAAATAATTTTTTTTTTAATTTAGAAATTAATTTTTATTTTGTATTTGATTTACTTTTAAACTATTTGAAATTGTTCATTTTATCTTTATAACCATTTATAACTGATCTTAAAGGTAAAAAGATAAAAAATAATAATAATAATAATAATTCATGAGTAAAGTTAAGTACCAAGAAAATTCAATAATTAAACTAAACAAAATTATTTTTTTTCAAGTTATTTTCCCTAAAAATTTATCTTATGGCTTATGATTAAAACCATGAAGTACAACATGGTTACATGATACATATTATATTATGTAATAATGCTTATAAACACAACAAAAACAAACATAATGACTGGAAAAAAAATTATTAATTTAAGTAATTGCTATCAATACGCAAAGTAAATAAGCGAGATATGTCTCCGCCAAATGTATCAAGAGTTGCTGTAATTACCTTTAGTGATGACATGTCAGAGTTAATATGTCATTGATAATGTTTCGTTTGGAGCTCTCCCGTCCTTTTATTTCTTGAAATAACATGCAACGGATGTTTGTATATAATGCGCACAAGTAGTTTTACGTTCGCAACATTTCGTCGTAATTAGCATAATACTTTGTAATATATATAAAGTACAAGAATTATTGTAATATGTGGTTAGATAAATGGTGTCTCGTTATAATCTATAAAACTATAATTATAAATAGGAACATAAAACATGAAATGAATAAAAAAAAACTCTACTTAAAAGTTTGGGATAATGACTTGAAAGCATAACGAACTTTCAATTTTGTTAACATTTAGGTGCTGTTTGTTTTTTCTGAAGCAAAATGTTTGCAGTCTGCGGACCACATCTGTAGACCTCTGCAGTAGAAGAGGTGGATCAAACGTCTGCAGTCTGAAAAAAGAAGACTGTTTGTTTTTTTAACATCTGCGGGCTATTAAAATAAACTGAAATCTAAATAAACTGATTTTTTAAAACTTCAAAGCGAATTTTTTATATATTTTTACGACTTTATTATAAATATATAACGAATCTAGATCAACTTTTATGTATTATTATATAAAAAATAAAAATAAAAATGGTATTAATTCATATACATATTTGATAAAAACCAACAACTTTGATTGCAAAGTTATAACTAAACATTATAATTAGTGATCAAAGAATTTGTACATAAATAGATGGAAATAAACTTCGATTTTTTCAAATAAATCTATTAAAAACGTACGATAAATATTTTCTCGAGAAATTGATGATACTCTATTAAATAAAGTTTTACAAAATTTTGGCAAAAAAATATAAGAATATATTTTGATTTTTTTTTTCATATTTATATAAACAATTTCAACGACTATTATTATAATAAATTTTTATTTATAAATTTGTTAAAAATATCATGTTTGTATCGTCAAATGTTTTTTTTTAAGTTTTGTAATTTTTTTTCATATTGTTTATCATTAATAAAGTTGGAAAAAATATAAATTAAAAAAAAAAACTTAAAAAAAATAAAGATATATATGTTTTTTTAAGCTAGAAGATGTCTGAAGATGTTAGAAAACTCTGGTCCACATCTGCGCCAAGAAGAGGGCGCGCAGACATTTTTAGGTCTGCAGTCTTCAAAAAAACAAACAGTCTGTGAAGACTAATGTCTGCGCGTGGTCTGCGCGGCGCAGACAGAAGACGTCTCGCAGATCTGCAGATAAAAAACAAACACTACCTTAGTTATTGAACTTTTTTTCGTGTTTGATTTACATCTAAATTATTTGACTGATTGTAACCGGTCTAAAGGATAAAATGTGAACAATTTTAAACATTTCACGGATAGATAATCAAGCAAAAAAATATCGATTAAATGTGAATAAAACTGAAAGTTCATTACCATTTAAAGTCATTATCCGTATAGAAAATTGGGTGTTTTAAAGATCCGTTATCCAATTCAATATTAAACTTCTTAAAAATGATATCCAAAAGAAAAAAAAAGTTCTTTAAAACCATATCTCATCTAAAAAAAATATAAGAAAAAACATTATATATTTCTATAGTTATAAAGATCTAACTAGGGATGAAATTGGTACGATATTAAAAAAAAATTCCTCCAAACCGTGTACCGTACCAATTATAATTGGCATAAAGTTTTACCTACCAATACCATACCAATGATACGTGGTACCAACTTAGTTGGTTACCAACAAATTTGGTTGGTACATATTGGTATTGGTATATACCAAAATATTTATCTAATATCTATACTTGAAGAGTTTAAGATTATAATCTATATAAGACTTCACATTATAATCATCATTGAATGGTTATAAAGTTTTCTGAATATAAACGTGAGTTGAAGTTGTGGTCGTCGCTTGTTTTAGTAAATCATTTTAGTGTCATATATATTCCTTAACCTTGTGTTACTAATTTCTTTAACTATAATGTTTCATTCAAAAAAGAATCAATATCAATTGACTTATATTGTTTTAGTAAATCATTTTAGTGTCATATATATTCCTTAACCTTGTGTTACTAATTTCTTTTACTATAATGTTTCATTCAAAAAAGAGTCAATATCAATTGAATTATATTAGTATCTCCGACTATTACTTTTTAGTTGTTACTCCTAACTAAAACTTGAAAATGTAAGGATTGATATATATATATATATATATATATATATATATATATATATATATATATATATATATATATATATATATATATGTGTGTGTGTGTGTGTGTGTGTGTGTATTGGTTGGTATGATACAACTGTGGTATTCAAAATTTTGTACCGTTAGCGTACCAAGACTACTTAATTGATATGGTATTACCGGTCAAATATATTGGCTACCAAACATGTTGGTTACCGATTTTATTGGTTCGGTTGGTAACATGTTGATTGGTTTTCCGTGGTACATTTTTGTCAGCCCTAGATCTAACTATATTTTGTAATAATTTAATAACTATCTTTTTCACTTCTCGATTTTTAAGTATAATCACCTTGTTTTTTAAGAAGATTACGAACTATGTGAAGTGGACATTTTCATACGATAAAATAAATTATTGACTTAATGCAATGAGTTTGACCAATCAATTTAAATAATAGTGTTTAGTAGTAGAAATACTATTACTGAAAAGGACGAAGAAAACTAAATGAGTTGAATTTTGAGTAGATAATTTTTCCAATGTTTTGTTTTCTCTAATAATTGAATCATTAATACAAGTTTTGACTTATTAAATTTATGTTTTTCTTTTATTCCATAGTTTCTAAGTCACAAAACTAGTATGTGTTTTTATCCTTTATATCTATTTAATAGCGTAATCTTTCTTGTATGAGATTTGATTTGTACACATAGTTTTTCTTAAAACATAATAATTTTTATTTTAATATATTTTATTATACAAGCATATAAAACATATATTTATGTGTATGACAAATATATATATATATATATATATATATATATATATATATATATATATATATATATATATATATATATATATATATACACACACACACACACACACTAGCCGTTTACATGCGCCAAACGACGGATGTGACAATGGTGGTTGAATGCTGAAAGATGAATTAAACCTTAGAAATGGAAACGTCAGCGATATATATCCAAGATTTGTGAACATAAATTGCGAGATTTGGGGAAATACGGAGATAAGGAATGAACCGGGTCAAAATAGCCTAAGAATAGGGGATAAGAGATTTGACATTTTCAACTGTTGACCATATGTACGACTTAATATGAAATAATTTTATTGGTTGAAATTGCATTGTTGAAATTGCATTGTTTTTTGTACGACTTAAAATTCAACATTTGACCAAAAATGCATTGTAAGGTAATTTATACATACATACATATATATATATATATATATATATATATATATATATATATATATATATATATATATATATAGAGAGAGAGAGAGAGGTGGGTTCAATTGAGAAAATAAAAAAGGTTGAGAATGGGGGAATTATTCTCAATCACTCATTTTATTCAAGCATAAAAAGACACAGTAACAAACTTGTAAATATGAGAACAACCTTCAATCTCAAATACGTATCTATAGTTCAAACTCATTCATCGTTCATCATCCAAATTTCTTCTCCAACTTTCAACAATCATCTAGATTTCTTCAATTAAACCATAATGTGCTAATCAATCATCGATCTTCGTCAATAATCAACCCGATTCAACAGTTAGCAACAAAAATTCGTATTTGGTTCTTATAATTCAAACTTTAATTGTGATGAATACGATCAGATCTTCAACATCTATGATTAATTATACTCCCAACGTTATTAGATCAACATCATCGATAATCAACAAAAATCTACTTCATATCATTCATTCAACATCGATTATCAAATAAAACTTGAAAGTTGAGGTTAGAAAAATATCAAATCGTTTTTTTTTTTTTTTTTAAATTTCATATAATTCTCTATCAATATACTCTTTTGTAGATTTAAATAGTCAAAATATCATGTTTCTAACATTTTTAAAAAAAGTTAAATTGTATGCACTCCAACTGTTTGATGAAATGCATGAACTAAATTAGCACGTTATATTCATATATGAATATGTTTTCTCAATATATGATTATTAAAACAAAAAACCAAATATGCAAGTTTGTATGTTATTCATATGTGAATAACATATAAAAATTATATATATTTGTGAAAATACCTTGTAATATTCATATGTGAATATACTGTGTAATATTCATATGTGAATATACTGTGTAATATTCATAAATGAATATATCATATAATATTCACAAATGAATATACTATGTAATATTCACATGTGATATACTATGTAATACTATGTAATATTTAGATATGAAAATATTATTTAATATTCATAAGTGAATATACCGTCTAATATTCACAAGTGAATATACTATGTAATATTCATAAGTGAATGCATTGTCTAATATTTAAATATGAATATACTATGTTTATTATATGCTATATTCATATATGAATGATACTTAAACTGTAAAAAAAAAAAAAAAATTAATCATAGTTTTTATTCATAACTGAATAACGAATGTACTGTAGTAAAAATCTGATTCATTTTTATTCACTTATGAATAACGATAGCTGAACAGATAAAAAAAATAAACTTTTTATTTTATCTTAAAACTATATCAATATGGATGTCTATTTGTAGAGAATAAAAAATCATAAATTTTGGTATATTTAAAATCATTTTTCGATAAAAATAGCTTCTTAAAAATTAAAAAAATCGAAAAAACTATGTTTTTGTATAGATTAAGGTAATGATTAGCATAGTTTAAGGAAACATGTTTTGTTCGAAAACATATGTCTATTCCTTTCCAATTTCTGCTGGTACGACGGAGGTTTTTGCGGCAAAAATAAATGAGTGGCTGAGAATGATTCCTCCATTCTTAACATTTTTTTTTCTCAATTGAACCCTCCTCTATATATATATATATATATATATATATATATATATATATATATATATATATATATATATATATATATATATATATATATATATATATATATATATATATATATATATAACTTGCGATTTTGTAGTGTTCAGTTAAAAACGAATAAATGGATTATTTTTTATGGTTATGTAAGACATGTATACAATACTTACTGAAATGTTAATAAAACAAAAGGTTGTTACGATATTATGATGTTGACCTAATTTGATTAAGCAATACAGAAAATGAGAAAATAGTGTAAGGTGGAAAAACCACTATTAAGGAGCAATACAAGGAAAAGCTAATTAGTTGAAATTTGATTGAATAATTGTTACCATAATTTATTTTTCTTGAATCTTTGTGCTAATATTTCAAAGGAAAAGGATTAATGCTTCAAAAGATACGATATTGTTACTATTTTTATATGAACGATTCAGTTTTACTTTAAATCCTTACTAAACTCACAATCGTAAGAATCAAAGCCTAAGGTGTGTGAGTTATTACTTTCTTTTATTCGTTTTCTTTTCTATCGATTAATTGCCACTATTAAAGAGTAAATAAGCCGAACAGAGCCCCTAAATCTCCAAGCTTAGCTCGAATTCATTTATATTCATTTTAGCTCGAGTTCGAGTTCAGCTCGTTTCGAGCCTAGTTTCAAAGCTCGTGCTCGACTTGTGAGGAGAATAACATACTCGAGTTCAGCTCAGCAATGGCTCATTTAGTTTTTTATGTGTGCCTAAACGAGCCTCGGCTCAACTCGAGCTTGGATATGGTTTTTAAGCTCGCTCAATTGTTTATCATACATTCAAGTGAATAATCCAACATCATAACGTACATTCATACATTCCATATTTCTACTAATTTAATGTCTACAAAATATTACCAAACATAAGAACATAAAGTAAAAGCTCAAATTACAAAATATTAGTTAAATTTCAAATTAAAAAATGATTAGAAATAAACACATCTTTCTCAATGCAACCCATCACACCATATAAAACCTTATATGGCTAGATGTTATGCATGTGAAAGCCCACTTACATCTTACACCCCTAATTATCACACTATTTTTCTTCTTATTTTCCCTTCACTTATCTCATTGATAGAAAATGGTCACCGCTCATTACTCTTATTTATGTGTGTGTGTGTGTATATATATATATATATATATATATATATATATATATATATATATATATATATATATGATGGGTTTTAAGCATTACATCAATCATATAGTGCACATGCAAACCCTAAGGCTTTGGATCTAGTTTGTCTAGATGTACATGCAATAATCATCCAAAGCTCATAAACCCTAGATCAAGCATATTATAATTGAAATCACATATGAAAAGGGTTAGGAATATTACCTTGATTGTTATGTAGCAATAACAATCACAAACCTTCTTGATCTTGCCTTCTGAAAGCCTAGTGCCCTAAGTGTTGCACCTCTAATGGAGTCACAAACACCCAATACAAGAGGATAACTTTAGGAGTGGGAAGAATTTCGTCTAAGGCTTCCTAGAAACTCATAGGGATGAAATCTCCTAGCTATGGGATCTATTTATAGTTGAGGCTATTAGGGTTTTAACATGGAAACCCTAATTTCCTTGCTTAGGCCTTAAGCAACTCCTAAACCCCTTTCTAGAAAGCCCTTAGACGAAATACTTATGGGCTTCCATAAGATTTCGTCCAATCCCATTCTATAAGGAATCCATAGTCCAACTAGTAATTATCATATAAATACAATATCAGTCCCTTTTATTTACTCAGTCTCTTTTGACTACCAAATTAATTCCAATTAATTTCTGATCAATACTAATTAAATAATATATTAATCTTGTAATATATTAATAAAACCATTTTTAGTACAAATTTATTATTCAGTATAATAAATTCTACTCTCATTCTCTCTTTTGTCATCCTATCAAGTTGCATGAGTGACGGCAACCCAAAAGGATCATGCTCATAATCGGGTCAAGTACATACCAAAATAATTATGGGCTTAGACACCTAATCCAAGAGTCTCCCACTTGGATAAGTCTAATAACTATTTTACAAGTATGACTTTAGAACCTAATTAGCAATCGTATCTTTCAAGAGTTGTTGTCAACTCTGATCTGATTAGTAACGCGTCCTTTAGATAAAGGGTCATATATTCCTTCATTCTAGATATTGTATAAACTGAGACATGGATTTAAATCATACTCTCTGTTCATGTGTTGTTTCCCGATTTCCGATTTATGAAGACAGTCTCTACTACAATTGAACACATCAACTTAGTCCAGGCTTGGCCAAGCGCTTAGGGTGTCATCACTAAATCATCGAGGGGCCCACAGATATCGCTTTTATCCAACTTTGGGTAAAAGGAACGGATAAAATTTTACTCATATGATTGCTCTATTTACTCATCAAATGACACAATAATATGTTTTATAACACCAAGTTACTGGTGCGTTTACATATTATCAATGAGCAATTGACTCGTAAACTGCAACTATATGTCTCCGTTTCAAGAATATAAGATATTATCGTCTCAATAATCACTCGTGATAAAAATCCATGAAGCGATTCTAGTGAGCGTAGGTTTAATCAAATACTCAAATCTTATTTCAGGAGGACTCATGAACACTGCAGCAAACTTTTGCTATGTCTAAAACACTTCAGACAATCTACAGTCAGATTCATGACAATCTTACCACAATACCTACTTCCAAAGTATGATTGACTGTGATGGTTCGAATAATCTTATTAATCAGGAAGTCAAAACATGCAAAGTGAAACACAAGAATAATACTAATCATATATGGTCCCAAACTCTTGAGTATATATAAAACATCTTTTATTTAATCACCACATTAATTACTCATTATTCATTGTATAATGTTTTGGATAATCAACTTATTACTTGAGTTATAACAATAGTTGTCCCATGCTCCAAGCATACACACTATGTTTACCTATGGTCTATACTTTGTGAAATATATCAATTGAACACATTTCCAACAATACTCATTTCACAACTCCTAATCCTTATCATAAGTGTAAGAATACCAAATTCTTGCCACTATTAGAATATGTTAGATTCTAACATTTTATGCAACGATCCTTTTGTAATGTTACAACACCAAAGACACCAAAACTTTGCCAATGATATTACAAAGTGCTCTATTAGAGATTGTTATAAGGCAATTCCATAGATATGAAGTCTCACATTCAAAGTACATTCCTTTGAACATCCTTCTTGCATAAAAGTTTCTAATCTAGACATAGATTCTTGATATCCAACTACCATTTATGCAAATATTTCCATATTTGCCATATGACAACTCATTTTAAATAGAGTCTTATCTATTCATAATAATTTTAATATTGTCCATCCATTACTATACTTCCAACCGCCCATAAGGACCAACACTTAGCGAACCTTAGATTGTCCTCGATAGTTTAATTATTTTAGTCATTTCCGGTTCTAGTCCTTTTTCCCTCTTAATGCCCTAGGCATTTGAAAAATCAGAACGGTTGAATATTACAGCATATGTTATCGATCTTATACCCGAATCGTATGGGATACGATACATAATGTCTTATACAAAGACTTGATACTTTACCGGTCTCCTGCTATAATATATATATATATATATATATATATATATATATATATATATATATATATATTGAATTCCCTTATGTTGAATCTTTTCAACATAACATTCATATATGTCCTTTGACTAAATTGATTAAAATTTCTAAATCTACTCTTTTAGATCTTAAATAAAATATAAGTTACTCTCCCTTAATTATAGCAAAACACATTTTCAACTTCTACAACTTTGTGAATTGAAACTTTTGTTTTCTATAATTAACATTGCTAACTTGCAACATAATAATCATGCTCCCACTAACATGATAATTATATCTTTACCTGCATAACACTTATGCTCTCACTAGCTTTGACATGTATTCAGAAATCAACTGGACTTCTAGAAATCAATACTTATTGACTTTCATTACCAAAGTTCATATTTCTAATACGAGATGTTTTGATAAGATTTTATCTAAGCTTCTTAAACTCATACACCTTTTCTTAGATAACTCATATGTGTGTTTAAACAATTTCAAAACTTATATCAATAAGTCTTAAACTTTTAAACTAATTGCTAAATCTCACAATTCGAACTATGAAGAGGGATGCCGTAGTCATAATCGAATTTGAGAATGCAATTTACACAATCGCTATCTCCTTAAAACTTCCTAGTGAAAGCATTTCCTCACAATCATTTTCATGAAGGAAAGAAACCTTATGACACTTAGATTTTATGGTGGATGTTTTCCTATCCATGTGAATTTTTCATAACCATAATCATAAGATAAGGTTGGTGACAAATCCAAACTCATATGGATTGAACGTGTTCAATCTTTATTTCTTGTCATCAAGGGTCCCGTCATTGCTTCCAAGTCTTTGAGTAACTCCCCCTACCAATCAATGTACTTTTCATTGATCAAGGTGCCTCTATGCAATCAATTGAGAACTAATAGAATTCACATGAATAGTTGACTTAAACTGGAATGGCACAGAAACAAAATTATTTCAACACGATTAGTAATGAACCTCAAGTCGTGTGCTAATGATGAACAACTACTAGGTTTATTCTTCATTTGTTCTTGAAACTTTTCAAGATCATTAAAACTCTCATTGGCCTCTTGACATATAAGATTCTCTTGTTAAGAAACATTCTTTGACAAACAAATATTCAAGAGTTAGTGCGGATTCTTATCAAGACAAACACTTCACACAGTTGGTGTTAATTGGTCTTTGTGTTATCCAAGACATCACAGCTTACTAATTTTAAATGTGTAAGAATTAGAAAATTTTCTATTCCACATTTGATGAGTGTGTTATAAACCTTCTTAAGATGATGTCACTCAAGTCACAATCTTGGAGTATGACTCTAAGACTCGATACTGGAACGAAGTATGATTCACCTTTTGATTTAACCATTTTAACAATTCACGATTCCTCTACTTAGCCATACTAGTGCACTAAGGTGTCCATAGAGGATTAATTATGATATTGTTTCATAATCATTAGGACAATCATAAAACACGATACAAAAGTACTCTCCCTTCTTCTCAGATTGGAGAAACCTTTTATCTTTCTGCCTTTTTTATTCTTCTTATTCGTTCTGCCATACATTGAAACTTTTCAATGATTCAGAATTACACTTAATCTTGTAAGTATAACGCATATTTACTAAACTTTTAGAAAATCATGATGAATAGTCTCATCGTTCTTTGTGGTGGACTTAACCAGTGCACAACATTATGTACCAGATCCTCCAGTCCTTCACTTGAATCACATTCTTATGTGAATAAGGAATTGGTCTTAATTTCCCAAATACGAAGGTTTTCATTCATCACACAATACAAGTTGTATGCTTCCAAATTTTTGTCCATTGACACTACAACAAATAACATAACTAAGAATCACCTCCATTTCAATATTGCTAGAAACAAACAAACATTAGTTTTCACAAATAACATTGCAAGGATAAATCAATAAGACAAAACTTCACAATTTCATTTTATTTATAAAAAATGCAGAAAAACTTGCCCTTACAACGCAATTCAAATGAAAACTATGTAAATATTCCTAAGTAATCTATCCTAACTCTTAAGTAGCAGCTCAAAATTTTGATCTTTGAACCATGCGATTGAAATCCATTTCTTCACGATCAGACTCAACTCACTTTTCCTTTAAGCTTCCTTTCTTTTATTTGATCCACCAAAACATCAAAATGTAATGTTATCACATCATATATTAAGAATCTACAAATAAGAACTTAATAGAGTTAGATAGTGGATTTTATTTGAAGCAGAGTCATACATCTTGACTCTCCCATCCTTGCGGTCTCTCAGTTAACATGAAAGGTTCATATCCAATGCCCCTTGTCTTGGCAGTAGAAACATATGCACTCTTCTGGAATGGTACACGGGACTATCTCAAACTTAGACTTTCTCTTGTGTAGAGAAAACTTTTCTGGACTTCCAATGTTGCCATTGTCCATAGAGGGTTGGGACATTGATTTACCATAAAAGTTTGCTTGACCAGTCGGCGAAATTATTGTTGATTCAGCAGTAATAAGCAAATAGGTAAGATCAATGAGGGTCACGTCGTGGTCCATCATATAGTACCCTCTAATGAACTCACTATATGAGTCAGGAAGTGATTGAAGAACCCAGTCAATCGACAACTTCCTTAAGACATCGACACTCAGCATCCCCAACCTGTCAATGTATGATTTCATCTCTAAGATGTGTGCACACACAGACTTTCCATCTTCGTGTTTACTTGCCAATAGGGCTTTAGTGACCTTGAACTTTTCAAGTCTTCGAACAAGTGGGTCAGGGAGAACTATTGGAGGAGGTGGAGGAAGTGAAACATGATTTTTGTTTCGACGATCCAATCGCAGAACTCTACTTACGATGATCCATCCCTTGTGATGCCTGGGGCAAGGTCGATGCAATTTTGTAGCTTTGCCAATCGACACTTGGCTACAATCATCCTTTCTTTGAATGCTGTGTGTCCTACCCTATTACTCTCTTTCCTCATCACGAGTGGCGATAAGGTCCTAAAAAGAGAGTTGGTCTCGGGAATAGTAGTATAATTCTGAGTCACCGGTACATGAGATGGTGGGGTCTATAGTAGCGCGCAGTTTTCTGATCTCAGATTGTAGTCTTCCTGTTTTAATCCCCGATGATCGCGATCCGTCGGGTCCTTGCCGGGAGGGTTCTGTCCGTCAGTCCCCCGTGGATGAGGTCATAGCACCCTCGTTGGTCTCCACATGGTGGTTGTTTTCATTGTTGTCGACATTCAACCCTCGATCACGATTGCCCAACGGTTCATGGGTTCGTTATAGTCGAAACGGTTCACGGAACCCTTGCTATGCATGGAGGATTGATTACCTCCGGTCCCGCTTATGATTCTTCTCATAATCATACACCATTCCTTGAGTTCAGATTAGGAAAGTAAGGGTCGTCCGGTAAGTAGGATTTTGCTATGTCGTATTTGCGAGAATAGAAGTGGAGGAGATAAGTACTATGCGTCTAACCCTATTCTCAATTACTTATAGGGGGTAATCCTTATTAGTTACTTCTATAATGACATAGTGCATACTAATTACATATAACAAGATACGATAGACCTTTGAATAAGTGATCCCACTCTAGGTCCACATCCAAACAAGGAAAAGGAAGTAAAGTAATGACCACAAATTCTAAGTCTATAATTTCTAAGTTATATATAACCTTAAAGTATCCACTTAGGGACTATAGACCTATTAATAAGGATCTATTTAGTTTTCATATAAGTTATGATATTACAAAATACTCCTATAGTATTTTAAACTCATGTTCTGTTCTAATGTTCTCATTGTGGTAGTGTTGGTAAGTTTTAGACTTTTTGCCATATCACAACTATTCTTGGGCATGTGCTAATCACTCCTCGGACCAGCATAGTTGATCAGGCTATGCCATTCCCAAGACTGACCATACATCCCCGAGCTTACCTGTGATATTCAACAATCATTACTTTTCTTTTATTCTAGAGTGGTGCTGACCTTAATATGTATGTATGCATGTATATCTTTAATAAGAAACTATTTATTTCTAAAAGTATAGTTGTTTTGAAACTTTAAATCAGAGACTTAGTCCCAATGCATTTATAGTTTGTATATCTTATGTGGTTTGATATACTGAGTTCACTATAAACAATGCTCTGATACCAATCTGTCACACCCCCAAACCAAGGATGGCGGAAACGTTCGGGGGTGGAGGACTTCATGTAGAGTATCACAACAATGAGTATAATAGTGCTCAAAGTAAATACAACCAACACAAATATAATTGAAAACGTTACATCAAAGCACATGTTTACATGATTCACATCAATTACATTATGATACAAAATGAACTGTTTGACGATTTATCGTCCCATCCTCAAAACGTTGTTGATTTCCTGTTTTCACTGAATTCCTGAGAATACAAGTAGTTTTGAAAAGTGTCAACACAAAGGTTGGTGAGTTCATAAGAGATTTCGTTGGAAAAGTAAATCGTTTTCCTAGTAAAAGCGTTAGAATATGTATCCAGAAAATCCGATATTTTCTTTAGATTCCGTGTAATGTAGTCTTATGACTGAAGACCAAAATGTATAAGTAACATTTCTTATTAATAGAAAATGTTATGTACTTAAATGGACATGGACGCGTTTGAATTAAATGAAATTTTTGTATGTTCTCATGTTTGTTAATACTTTATATGTATGTAGTCCTAAATTAGAGGACCGAGTAATAACAAGTATTGACCATTCTTAAAGGTATGAATGTGGTTTCAAATGATGTGTAGTCGTAACTACCAAAACCAAAAGTGTACAGTAATATCTGTACTCATAGAGATAAAAAGTGATTTTAAATCGACATAAAACTCATTTAGGTTTTAAAAATAAAATCCTGTAAACTTATGGATTGTTATATCCCTATGTGAGTCGCTATAATCATACTATGACTATGTGAACCTGCCACGACGTTCTCAGGCGTCGCGAAAACTGAAATGACATTTGTCACCCGTAGACCTGCAGGTCCCACTGTAGCTAGCAGCAAGGTGTGGGGTGTCAAACCCAATATAGATCTATATACAAGTATCACGTTCTCCCTCAAGGAGATTATGATTATAACTACCAGGAATTATATCCCGCACTTGGACGTACGGGGAGAGAGAGAGAGAGAGGGAGTCTCACAATATAGGTTAACAAGTTTACGTGAAATGTGTGTGAATATAAATCTTTCTTGTATGAATGTTCCCTTTTTGTACGAGTGTGTTGAGTGATGTATCATAAACTATACCTATTATAGTTTATCTAAAATGTATGTAATATGTATGAACTCTTTTATGGAAATGTATTAGTGTTATGAATTTATCAAACTATACTTTTTATAGTTTAATATACGTGTTCTAAAATGAATGAATAATATTTATTATGAATGACTTAGTTTCAGTTCATGATGATAAACTAACAAGGAAACACAATCAATAATTAGAACTTATGATTATACACTTTGCTCAACATAATACAAAGTGTTATGATATTTACATGCTGTTGGCTAACTTTAGCCATTCTGCCCTGTTTTGGAAAACTCATAGAAAAATCATACGAAGTCGAAAACTAGATCCGTAAATTCCGAGAGTTCAAAAAATGTGTCTAGTTTATTCATAATTTTTATCACGATTTTTAATGACCTCCAACTTGGGTGAAAAAGTCCATAATCACAGACTGGTCCGGATTGTTGTTTGAAATGATAGGCAGTTTTGTAAAAATTACCATAAATTGTAGAAAAATCGTATGGAGATGTGCAAGTAGTCATTTTAAAGCTAAAAACTTGAGCTATTTGCACCTTGTACAGTTTTGAAAACAAAAATGTTTAAGATGCCCAAAACAGTCCGTGAATGGAGTTGAAATTTTTTGATGAAGGCTGTTAGAAAATTTTAGTTATGTTCTTGGTGTTTTAACTTGTATTCCCCCCCTGAAAACTTGAGAAAACATGAAAATGTATGGGTATGAACTCACCTTGAGTGATTTCAGTGGATGGATGATGGAGAGAAGGGGTGTTCAACTCAAGAACACTTGGGAAGATTGCTTGAAGATTTGAAGATCTAACACAAATATGATGGAGTTTGTGTAAGATATCCAAGATTTGAGTGGAAATAAGTGAGATAATCATAAGGAGAATGGATTATGCTTAGCAAATGTGTAAGAACACTTGATAATCAGCCTTGAGTCTCGATTTTGGTGGAGAAAAAGTTTGAAAGAAAAGTGGTGTTTGATACTTAGTGAAATGAGAGCAAATGAGAGAAATGAGGAGAGAGGATGTTTGTTCCAGCTCTAAAAACGTGGGAATGAGTGTAATTTGAGTGTAAGGGACATTGAAGTGACTTAGGTAAGGTGGGGAGGTGTGGTTAGTCAAAGAGTGGGTGTGGGGTGGTTGCTTGTGACATTGGATAAGGCAAAGTCAATACTCCACCTTTAATAATTCACCAATTTCATTTTTATTATTTAGATAATGATTTTCATCAAAATATGTTTAAATTATGAATATTTAGGGTTTATTATGTTAAAATATAATGTCTGGAGAAAATCCCGCTTTAAAATCACGAAAAACGGGCTTAAAATGTTAAAAATATCAAAAAGGGGCTAAAAGTGACAAATTTCCGAAATCTGGCCGAGGTTCGGCCTTCTGATGCTGAAACCGAGAGGAGGGAGGGTAGAAACCGAGAGGGGAGAAGGGAGAGAGCAGGAACCGAGAGGGGAGAAGAGAGAGGGCAGGAACCGAGAGGGGAGAAGAGAACAGAGAGGTGCGAAGAGACAGAGAGGAGAGGAGGAGCAGAGACCGAGAGGAGGGAGGAGAACAAAGAGTGCGAGAAGCGACAGAGAGTACGAGAAGCGAACAGGGGAGGCGACAGAGACCGAGACTCGGTCTCAGCTACAGGGGCTCGGTCCTTCGGGTTCAGCCAACAGAGGCTCGGTCCGGTCTGTGCTCTCGGTCCTAGGTCTCGGCCTTAAGGAGCTTCGGCTCCTTGAGAAGGGTTTCGGTTCCAAAGGTCCATTTTTCTCGTTTTTACCCCGTTTTAAGCCGTTTTTGACCCGGTTAAGGGCCGGAATGATCCGAATGATTCTAAAAAGTTACGGGAACTATTTGAGGGAGATTTGGGAGAGATTTCTCATACTTGGAGAGATTTGGGAGAGATTTGACATTCTTGGAGAGATTTCTCATACAAAGAGATATTTGAGAGAGGTTTCACATACTTGGAGAGATTTGGGAGAGATTTGACATTCTTGGAGAGATTTCTCATACAGAGAGATATTTGAGAGAGATTTCACATACTTGGAGAGATTTGGGAGAGGTTTGACATTCTTGGAGAGATTTCTCATACAAAGAGATATTTGAGAGAGGTTTCACATACTTGGAGAGATTTGACATTCTTGGAGAGATTTCTCATACAGAGAGATATTTGAGAGAGATTTCACATACTTGGAGAGATTTGGGAGAGATTTGACATAGAGAGAGATAGAGTGAAAACGATTGAGAGAGGTTCCATGTGTGACAATTGTGAGTGTCCGGCATCGCAATGCATGGTTCGTAAACCCTGTTAAGCCTTGTTTAAGGATCTTACACACTCCCGATGAGTATGCAACATTGTTTTATCGGTTTGGCTCGCCACATACCACAATTTTAGGTTAAAGAGATCTAAGTGTTCGCACTTTTTGCTTTATGATATCTCATTAGAATAGAGAGTTATGTAGAAGTTTCATAATGTAAATTCTAGTACCCACGGGCAAATTGAGTCAAACGGTTTGACTTGTTGACTTCAGTTGACTTTGTCTTGACTGAAATTTGACGGTTGTCACAATTATACACTTAATTAATTTAATAAAGTCATAAGGGTGTAATTTGAACTTTTTCAAAATACTAGGGTTTTAGAATTTAATATTTCAAAAATTAAACTTTTAATCAAATATTCAAATTCCAAAACTTGAGGGAAAGTTTAGAAACTTTTCAAAACTTTCTGGATCAAATTACAAATAATTTAATCAATCAAATAATTAGTGATTATTTAAATTTGATCTAAGTCAGTTTCCTTACAAGATAATTTAAATCAAAACTACAAATAATTAATATTTATCTTATAAAACAAGTAATTATCTTAATTTTGACAATTATCTACTATTTAGATTAGGATAATCAATACCATAATGAAAAAAAATCAGATTTTATCTGTTAAAAACGTTTTTGATAATTATCCCAAGCCAAAATAGGTTAAAATCCCGAAAAATCTGGCATCTGACCCTCCGACTCGTCGAGCCAACTTTGGACTCGTCGAGTTCACATTTGGACTCGGCGAGTCAGGCCTCCAGATTCAGATTTTCACGATTTTCAGCTTTGAATGATCAAACATGGCATCAAATACATTAGATAAATAGCCTTGGCTCTGATACCACTGATGGACTTTGAGCATTACATCAATCCCATGGTGCACATGCAAACCCTAAGTCTTTGGATCTAGTTTGTCTAGATGTACATGCAATAATCATCCAAAGCTCATAAACCTTAGATCTAGCATATTATAATCGAAATCACATATGAAAATGGTTAGGAATATTACCTTGATTGTTATGTAGCAATAATAATCACAAACCTTCTTGATCTTGACTTCTGAAAACCTAGTTCCCCAAGTGTTGCACCTCTAATGGAGTTACAAACACTCAGTGCAAGAGAAGAACTTTAGGAGAGGGAAGGATTTCGTCTAAGGCTTCCTAGAAACTCATAGGGATGAAATCTCCTAGCTAGGGGATCTATTTATAGTTGAGGCTATTAGTGTTTTAACATGGAAACCCTAATTTCCTTGCATAGGCCTTAAGCAACTCATGAACCCCTTTCTAGAAGGCCCTTGGACGAAATACTTATGCCCATAAGATTTCGTCCAATCCCATTCGATTAGGAATCCATAGCCCAACTAGTAATTATCATATAATTACAATATCAGTCCGATTTATTTAATTAGTCTCTTATGACCACCAAATCAATTCTAATTAATTTCTGATCAATACTAATTAAATAATACGATTTCCAAATAATATATTAATCTTGTAATATATTAATAAAACCATTTTTGAGTAGGAATTTATTATTCAATATAATAAATTCTACTCTCTCTCTCTCTCTCTCTCTCCTCTTGTCATCCTATCAAGTCACATGAGTGAAGACAACCCAAAAGAACCATGCTTATAATCGGGTCAAGTACATATCAAAATAGTTATGGGTTTGGACACCTAATCCAACAATATATATATATATATATATATATATATATATATATATATATATATATATATATATATATATATATATATATATATATATGATTTAATAATAAATTTAAAAAAAAAGGATGTGGGGAGATTCAATCTTCATGTGGTGTCTTCACCGTACACCATATTGTATGTTGTTCACCGCACAACCGTAGTCCCAACTCACCTCACCATGGGTTGTAAGGGATGTACACTGCAACCTAGGGTTTAAAATCATATAGATCCAAAAATAATATATAGAGACAATATGGTTCGTAGCCTCGTATTAAGTTAACTTTTAATATCGTTTTTGTCCGCTTTTAGTTTTAGAATCGATACTTTATGAAATTGCATCAAAAATTTATAATCTTTTTGTCTTTTGATTTGTTTCATACAAAATTTATAATTCGTACGTAATAATATAAAATATGACTTAAATTGACCACATCATTGAAACCATTGTTAGTTCTTGTAGGTGTTATGATCTAAAATTTTGGAGTTGCATTCATGTCAATAGGTCACACCCACATGGAGTTCGGTGATTTTTATCTACAAAATCCATAATTTGCACACCTCATGTGGGCGTATAGGTCTTGGAGTAAAAACATACAAAGAATTGTGTAATTCTTTACACTATCATGGTTATAAACCAACTAAGAGTTTTATTTTACTTCTATGTGGGACATATTTTTGCACCCATTTGTTTTCCTAAATTTTATTCTAAATATTTTATTTTAAGTGTCGATATCTCATTCATAAACACTCTATTTTGGATGCATTATATATCATCTGGAAATCTCATGGAGGTGAACACAAACCCATTAATAGTTATAATTAATTATATATTAAAAATAATAATAATAATAATAGTAAAAAAAAAAAAAAACACAACTATAGTTTTTACTAAAATTTCCAGCGACCCTCATGTCCACCTAGAGTTTATCATCAAAAGAAGATGTACACATGCTATATGTCTTACAATTCTACATAAAAAGCTTGTACAGAATTATCAAAACTTAATTTCATTTTTAATTAATAAGTTTTATGTGAACCTTTCGCAAATAGCAAACAAAGCTTTGGTCAAACTTCCCATACAAAGGTGTAAACCAGGCGTCATGTCTACGTCACAATTTTTTGCACAATTTTTTGCAAATTAGATTTGCATTATAAGGTAGTCAAGTATACCGATAACAAACAGGTTCGTTGTCGATGTGACAACGGATCACGACCGTGCACAGTGTCTCGTAAGTCCGTTTCTTCTTCACTCTCTTCAATCTTCTCTCGTATGTACTCCAAAGTTGGTTCATGGCTAATTTGGAATCTCTCAACGATCATTGTCATGGAGAGCATTTACTATTGGTCTAATGTAGAATAATTTTTATAGTGACTTAGATCTTTTATTTTTAGTTAGATCCGAGGAAGGGGAGTTATTTTTGCTATCATATTAGGTTCATTACATTTTTTTTACATTAAAAGTAATAGTTATTTTTATTTTTCAGTAAATTTATTTAAACAGTTAAATTTAGATAAAAATTATAATTTTCATTAACTAAAATAAGAAATACATCATAACAAATTAAACACTTAAAATCTTAAAAATACGTAACCAATAAAAACTACAAGAAGTAATGATGCTCGTCAAAGTTTAAGTAAAGAATTTTGCTTTCGAAATCATGGTAAAAAATAATTAATATCATGAAGAATCATATGATTGTCAAAGTAATTTGGTGGGTCACTTCACAGACTAACAGTCTCTTTGTATATATTTTCCATTTTCCCGTCTCACATGTTCGGCTTCCTCATAGAAAGTTGTGTTTTCGATTTTAAAACGCATATGGATTCAGTTTCTACATAGGCCGGTTTTTTTGTTTGAGTTTTATGAGTTTTCTGTTTGAAACCATGGGTATTGGGGGTTAATGGTTTCTAGTTTTTTTAGGTTTTTCTGTTTGAAACCATGTGTATGGTATGTAGTAGTTTGGGGAGATTCACTAAGCTTTGTGCTTACAGTTTTCAGTTTTGGTTTCAGGTACTTCCGGTAGCATGTAACGACCCAATTTTACAAAGAAAAATTTTGATTTTTCAATAATCAAATCATTTGCATAAACCTTAAATTCCCAAAAACATCCGTGTTTTTAAATTCACATTCTTTACATCATTATCTTCTTTTAAAAACATTAGAGTGTCCCAAAACACATTAGTAAAGGAGAGATAGAGTTCACGTTGCGCCATCACGCCTTGCCCTTGAAAGCTGACTGAGTTCCCCATAGCACACCCACACAAACAAAAATAGAATAACATACTAGCTAAATAGTTATCTAAAACACATAAACCATGCATGCCAATCACATAAGGAAGCCCTGGAAACCCTCCAGGGTCTTACTCTGGGTGCCATGGGAACCCTCACATGGTCTTAGTCCAATGAAGGCGTAACTCTAATTCCATGGCCTGAAATAACTATATGACTCATAATTCCCAGATTATAACATACCCAATAATCAAATGAGGCCCAAAATCCAGATCTAAGTCTGTAAAGACGTCTTAAGGCATAAAGTTGGAAACTTTATGCCTTTGCATGACTCAAACACCCCCAACTTCTCCATTAAGACCATTCCAAGGTCTTTAACCCATGCATGAGGCCAAAGCTCTCATCAAGCTTCCATTTTTATGGTACTAAAGGCCCAAGGGACCTCAGATTTGTCTATCCCTTCTCCTGGAGTTGCTTAACTCTCAAAAGAGGTACAAATCATCCAAAAAGGGACCAAACAAGAAACCCTAGTTAGATTTAGAGATTAAGATGGAAAGGTGCAAGCTTCATACCTCCAGAAGCTTTGCAAGATGACTAAGATGCAGGATCTTGAAGCACCAACTCGTTCCAAGCTTGTAAAACCACCTCTTCTTCTTGGAATGAACACAGATTTAGGGTGTTACAACTCTCCCCCACTTGGATTAGACTGCATCCCCGAAGTCCGCAGATGCAAACAGATCAGTGTAATGCTCTCGCATCTTCTCCTCCAACTCCCAAGTCCAATCGGAGCCCTTTCGGTGCTGCCATTGCACCTTAACCAATTTCAAATCCTTGTTCCGAAGCCCCTTTTTCTTCCTGTCTAAGATAGCGACCGGCCTCTCAACATAATTCGGCCTCTCATCCAAGGAGATAACTGCGAACTCGTCAGCAACACACTTCCGAAGCTGAGACACGTGGAAGGTGTTGTGAATTTGACTAAGCTCCTCTGGTAGCTCTAAACGATAGGTTACCTTGCCCACCCGGGTCGTGATCCTAAACGGGCCTATGAACCGAGGCCCCAACTTTCCCCTCTTGCAAAACCTGATAATCCCTTTCCAGGGTGACACCTTCAGCAAAACACGATTCCCCACCTGAAACTCAAGAGCTGATCATCGTCGATCAGCATAGCTATTCTGACGGCTTAGTGCGACTCGCAACCGGTCGTGCACCTACTGAATCAACCCGGTAGTCTTGAGCACTACCTCAGTGCTCCCCATGACCCAATGTCCAATCTGGGATGTTTTACTCTGATATGTTGATATGTGTTTTGATATGATATGATGACTTAAGATATTGGACGAATGTTTTTGATAACTACGGTTTTTTATTAATGATTTTAAAATGAAATTTTTGAACCGTATTTTTGGGATGTTACAATATATATATATATATATATATATATATATATATATATATATATATATATATATATATATATATATATATATATATATATATATACACTTCTAATATTGTGACAAGCAAGAAAATTCCCATCACCGACCACCGTTAGGGAGTAGTAGAGAGAGATAAATGTAATAGCTTAGTATTGTAATTTTTGATTTATGGATAAATACAATAAGATATGTTGTTACATTTAAAAAATAAACCGATGTTTAGGCTTCAAAATAAACGTCCAAAAAGTTGTATCGTCTTTTAAAACGATTAATATATTCGGAAAATACTCGTTGATGTGATTCCAAGGATATAAAATTCGTAAAAATATGAATCTCGTTTGAGGAATTATGATTTTTGTAAAATGTAAAATCAACCGTGTAAATAATTATTACAACGTCGAAACGGCACATATAGATCGGTTGAGCTTTAACTAAATTTACAAATAGGAGTATCGTAGTACTCCTCGAGATAAGAACTTCAAGACAAAGAATGCGAAAAACGGGATCCGTATGAGAGAGATATGATTTTTGTAAAATCATTTATTTTTACCCCCGTTAGGCAAAAAGATGAAAGTCAAAACTAGCTAATACAACATAAACGAAACTTGTACTACTAGTTTAGATCGAAACACAGATATAAAGAGGGGAAAGAGTGAAGCTCTTACGTATAAGATATGTTTTTGTTAAATCCTTTTTGAGCGCGTGGTGCGCACCATCGTACGACGTGCACCTGACACCAGATTCGATCGGTTTGCAAGTAGCGTGGCCCAGAGAGAGAGAGGAGAGAGAGAAAGAGAGAGAGACTCATGGCGACTCCCGGATGGAGCGACGATGATCACGCGCGATGCTAATTGCGACACGCACACCCCAAAATCTTGACTATAGATAATAGGGTCACAGTCCCATTTTTGCATCCCTCAAATCTTGACTCTCCCTCAATTCTTCTAAAACTAAGAATTTGTTGGTTTGGAGTATGATTAATGATTGCCTTCAAGCGCAAAATGTCGACACATTCGACTTGATTAACTATGAAAAATTATCTCTGACATCCCAATAGAATCCGCTTTTCGGAATATGCCTCTAAAAGGCTCATGACATATCTAAAAACACACAAAAATCTAGACTGCAATCATTTTCTTTTACCTAGTTCAGGAGTTCCATCATCTTGGAATTTAACCAAAACTACTATGACGGTTATACAGTCTTGAAGACACCAGAACCAATACTTTGATATTGGTGACAGACTCATTATAAGGCTTCCTACATATTAAATTATAATGAACAGTAAATCATAAATAGCCCTCTCACAAGGCTCTAATTGATGGTTTGTATCGATCGGATACACTCAAGTAGAATAATGAAGAACAAACAAAGAACAGAAGAACAAGATTATCACAAAGATGATTTCACTAAGAAAATGTTCTCACAAAGAGAATAGTCGCATAAAGTGAGGCACAAAGCTCCATTAGGGTTTAACCCTAATGATACAATATATATGATTAAAGAAAAGGATATCCCACTATTTTAAGGATGTATACTAATATATATAAAGGTCTGATTCTAATCACTAAGATTATGGAAAAGATAATTGTTCTATATATACAGAGAATGTCTTCCTAATATACAAATGATCAATAAGATCATGGAGTCACACTGTCTCTGATAAAGTTGATGCTGGCATCGGTGCTGGTGGATAATGTGTAGTGTTTGATGCATCAGATCATAAGGTGTGACCTTACATCTCCCCATATCTGATGATGTCAAAACTAATCTTCAACATTTGCTCCCTATGAGAGTAAGTTTGAAAGTTTAAGTTCTTCAACTTTTCTTCCCCCTGAGAGTAAGAAATTTCTTGTGTTGTGAAACAATCGCCCTCTGAGAAAATGATTGAATATGTCTTTAAGTGTCTTGAAAGTTTCTTCGCTTGTGAAAATGAGTGCTTGCGTCTAAGTATATAATGATATCTCCCTCTTTTGACATCAGCATCATTGAATTATTATTAGAAGAGGTCAACATATCAGAGTTGTATTATCAGTGGATCAAAGTTGTAGCTATCAAGTGAGTGAGATTGTGATGTATCTTGATAGCATGGGTTTGTACTATCTTTCACTGACATAGTATTGCGAAATTTCATCAGTGTATGGTTTTATATGCTAAATCATGATCTTCTTTTATTATAAGAAAAGGAATAAGAATGGTATGATGCGTGTAATACATTTTGGTGTTTAAATGTACCCCTCATCAAAGAATTTCGAAGTTTTCTTAATGTATGGTAGATACAGTTAATCATCAACTTCTATAATAGAAGATTTGTTCGGAGAGAGTGGTTAGGTGCGTGTAATACATCATGGAACGTGATATACCCATTGGCATAGAGTTTTCGAATTCTCATCAACGTCTGGCTTCATATGTTGAATCATAAAACTCTAAAGAAGAATGTACGATGAGAATCGATTAGTGCGTGTTATAAGCTATGGTACATAGCCTAACCATCGAAACAAATTTTGCAAGCTCTCATCACCGTGTGGTATATCACAGTGAATCATTAAGTTTTATAAAGAAGAAGTTAAGGAAAGAATGGAATGTTTCAATCACGCTGAGGTGAAATCAGTGTGAATCATAAACAATGTAAAATTATCAACGAGAAGTGGTTTATCTTTTGTATCATGAAGTTAAGTTGCAATCTAGAATTCAAAATTCAACATCAATGCATTTAATATGGTAGAGGAAAAAAATAGTAAAGAGTTAATAACGTGAGAAATGGTCAACAAATGAATAATTAAAAGAGGGAATATACATCTTTTTCAGAAGACGTGGATGTAGCCTGTTTCAGGAGAATCATAAAAACTTATACTAAAAATCTTTTGATTTAAAGGCTCATGAATCAGTTTCATTTCTCTAAGATATCCGACCTTCAACATTTTCTATAAAAGATTACACAAACATAGTCAAAAGCATCAAAACAAAACACAATTTACAATATAAAGAGAGGAAATGTCCCTAATTGTTGAGGTATTGTGGATGGGTTCCAAGCTTCATGTTCACCAAGAACAAAGGAATAACAAAAAGAAGTCTTTGTAACCAACGACTTAATATGCTCTAATTTGTGTAACCATCGAGTTGACAAGATCAATACGAGAGCACTCGATCGTTTACCAGATTATGAGTCAGTAGATAGAAACAAGACTCATTGCATTTATTATGACTGTTTGCATCCATGATAGTGAGTGGAGAAAAAAGAGGGTATTGTCAAAAAGAAGAAGACTCGATGCCCACTTTTTTCTTATCAATTTAAGCAATTAGAACATTATTCATGGCCCCACCTCTTTCTAATTTCATAAAGAAAAGATGTTGATCAATTGAAGGCAAGAAATGGATAGACCTGAGAGAGAGGATAGAGAAAAAGAAAACACTATACAGAGGTTATTCAAACTATGTAAACTCCTTTAGAAAAAATACAAAATAAATAAAGTTCTTGTTTTTGTGTTTGTGAAATCAAATAAAACAAAATTTTCAAAACAAACAAACAAGAATTAAGTTATTGAAAGCATGCCAGAATCAGCAATCAATTTGTTATTGGGTCTTCTTGTCCAATGCCTTAGTGAATATATATGTCAGTTGATTAGTTAATAACTCTTTTCTCTTCCTTATTGTATCCAAACATCGACTTCAGCTTTATTCCACTGAAAGATGCATTCTCATTGGAAGATCAATAAATAAAGACAATAAGACCCTTGTTAATGACATCAATCATGTCATAGTCCATGATCTAAAGAACATCCATAGACTTTGATTTCCATGCAGTGAATTTATATTAATCGAACGGGGGGGGGGGGGGGGTCTTGCTAATATCAAATAACTTTGGATTATAGGAGAAATACATTATGACTTGAATGTATCGTAAACCAGCTTTGATACCAACTGAAGTTTTGTATCGATCGAATACACTCAAGTAGAATAATGAAGAACAAACAAAGAACATAAGAACAAGGTGATCACAAAGATGCTTTCACTAAGAAAAGGTTCTCACAAAGAGAATAGTCGCACAAAGCAAGGCACAAAGCTTTATTATGGCTTAACCTTAATAATACAATATATACAATTATAGAAAAGGATATCCGACTATTTTTGGGATGTATACTAATTTATGTAAAGGTCAGATTCTAATCACTAAGATTATAGAACACACACGCACACACACACACACACATATATATATATATATATATACATAAAGAATATTTTCCTAATATACAAACGATCACTAAGACCATGGGGGCATTGGCATTGGTGCTAGTGGACAACATGTAGTGTTTGACTCATCAGATCATAAAGTATAACCTTACACTAAGTACATTATCTATATCAAGGTATAACTATCGTTCGAGAATGAATTCACGATGTCTTGATACTTATCCAAATTTTGGTATTATGATTCCAGATCGCTCTTGTCATCATCCCTCGGGCTTGAAGACTCACGATCAACATTTCGGTGGTCTTACAGACTCACAACCATCATCCAACTATCGTAGTCATTATCCTTATTTGATATCTACTTATCACAACATATCTTTTCTTTTTAACTTTTGAGATTATAATTGGTTTAGAGATCTTTAATCTATATTGTATGGGTGCTAAAGTCTAACTGTCACCCTATGTCAACCTATGAACGTTGAAATTCGATCCTAGTTTTCTATTAATTCTTATGCTTATCGACTAAAGGAATAATTAACCTACATACGTAGTCTTTTCTGAAGCCTAATATAACACTGGAGTATTACCATGTGCTTCATGGGCATAGTGCTTTTCGAATGATCTTCTCATATGGGTTTCTATTCGTACTCACTATAGGAACATGCAACCTAACATATTTGTTAAATAACTAATCAGCATCTATGTAAGTTCTAACTAGCAAATAACAAACAAATCACTAGGTTATAAGGCATCTTAAGTATCAGGCAATTCTAACCGGTAATTCCTGAAAACATCCCTAGCCTACATACTACCATGCACTTCTAACATTTCATATATCAGTAAGCATAAAAAATATGGATATTTTGGGAATCATTTTCCTTTCTGAGCTCTGGCGGACTGTACGCATCGCATTCTTTCCTTTTTGTATTATTCTTTTTATGAAAAAGATTTACTAATTACTTAAATCCTTAGTTTGACCAGTTCACTAAAACTAGGGCTTTGATACTAACTTGTAACGTCCTGTTTTTCAACCTAATTTTTTTAATTTTTATTTATTAAAATAAATCAGAGTGTGATCACATTGTGTGAAAAAATTTAGCGAATGTGCATGTGTACAGTCAAACATTGCTCTTCACATGAGTATCTGAAAAACATTTAAAAACAAGTAGGTAAGCACTAGGCTTATTGAGTTCCCCAAGATATCATATACCACAATACATATACATGCATACAAATGAGCCCACATAACTACCTAATGGGCCCCGCCCAACATACATTCCGGACCTCGCCCGACATACCTAACCGAACATAAAGGCTAAATATTAAGTTCCACTGATACAGGCACACAGAGGTTATACCATCGGCTCTACTCTACTAACTCCTATGTCCTAACATACATGAATATATATTGTAACACATGATGTAGTGAGATAACTCAGCTGGACAATTACTCTGACAATTGGCAGATATCCTTCCGACGTAACAGGTGACGCGTCTAACAGATATTAACATAGAATACTATAGTTTATTAGTTATGACAATCTGATAATTAAAGTTATATCCATCACTAACCCTAATGAATACCTAGGGTTATATCAAATAAGGATTCTCCATGCAGGACTGTTGGGAGGCAAGATCATTTCGGTATATAACTTTTCTAAAATCCAACAACCAAGCCAACTTGACAATTCTATACACCTCTCCCATAAGTAAATCAATCAATAGTTTGACTTGGAATCACTAATAAAACTTATTTATAGGTTCATAATAACAACTATGATTATAAATATAAGTTATACTGAAAGTAATATAAGTCTAGCTTAACTTACATAGATTCTTTAGTCAAAAGTCCAAAAATTGCACAGCCATAGCTTCTACTTGAAAACTACTACTGGTTGGGCCTGAGGGACCTTTGGGCTTCACTAGAATAATGAAAAGTAAGGGAAAATGAAGCTAAGGCAGAGACAACTTGAGAGAGAAAGATTACAGGGGTGAGGAGATCGAATGAGAGACTGATTGCTATTTATAGGGTGAAATTTTAATTTACATTCCGCATACTTGTCGAACCGGGTAACGCGGCGATTCCGAAGTGGTGACACGTGGCAATTTTTGGGAGGTGTGTCAATGCACGCTTCACACTCTGTTGTTGTGTGTGGGTGGGTGCAGAGGATTCTTATTTTTTTAGAAATTCATATATTTTCTGTATGAGCTCCATTTTTGATGGATTTTATATACACGTGTAGCTATCAATGAGATCTACAACTATTTAGATTTCATCGGTTAATTTTGACTTTATTTTAAAGTTATATTTTTAACAAGTTTGGACTGTTAAAGCCCGTATAAAAGTCATAACTCTATCATATGAATATTGTTCCCGACTATCTTTATATTGACAGAATCATACGGATAAAATCTTCACCTCTCGTTTAGATTGTTTTTCCTAACAATCGACCGATCTCTATTTAGGTTTTTGTGCCAAAAAATTCCTATGTTAAAACTTCTAAAAATCATAACCTTCTCCTATGAAGTAAGATTTGTACATTCTCTATACAAATGCTCTCGATTTTGTGATTATTATGAATTTGGTTAAGACTATTTATCCTAAATAGTCTTCTAGCAAAATTGTCTATTTGCGTGATTGGTCGATTATACTGTAAGGTGAAAATGAGGTGTTACAAACATGTTCATCAAAATTTCATATTGGAGGTGAAGATATGTCACCATTGTCATCAATATGATCAGATTAGGGCCTCGAGACGTTTCTGGTATGTTTTTGTCATGTTAATGTTGTTATTATGTCCTAATTACATATGTTCATGTATGTATAGCCAACCTTGTATCATTTATAGTGTGACCATGTTTGAGAAGTTGTAGAAGTAGTTTGCCTAGCCTTAGAACTATATATATATATATATATATATATATATATATATATATATATATATATATATATATATATATATATATATATATTGATGTGTTTGCTGATTCGATTTTGCATTAGATTGGTCTTGTATCTAGCATAGATCTAGATTTTGCATCTATTAAATTTGTACAACTGGTTATAACTGTTTTTTGCATTAGAGTTTTTATTGCATCTGAATGTTTTCTTTGTAATAGATTATTTGCTTCATATTTTTTTTTACTTAAACGGGTTTGAATGCTTCCAATGATCACTTATTTTTTGATAATGGTTCAGATTAGTGAGGGGTGATGAAAAAGATAGTCTAATGGTGATGTTAGCAGTCGAGGATACCCTTCACCCTCTTTCTTCTGATCCTTCATCCTCTTATGGGTTGATCGTCTACCCTAAACACACCAATAAATGCAAGACCTACAATTTAATGCATATAACTCAATGGTTTTAGAAAGAGGTGAATTTGGGGATTGAGGGGAGGGGGTTGGTTTTAGAAATCGAATCAACGATTTTAGAGTGGTGGTGGTGGTGAAAAGATAGCTTCAATTCATGAGATTTAGTGGTGCCTTCACCGGAACAGATTATCAGTGGTGATAGTGTTGAGTGACAACAAAATCGGGAAGTTGGTACGTAGCCATGGAAGACGTGATCTTAATGTTAGGTTATAATATATATTTGATTTTGATTTTTAATTTCTTTAGGGGTTGTAATATAGTTTTAAGGAGTTGTACATTTTATCTATTTGATATATAAATAATAAGCAATAAACAAATAAGAAATAAATAATTAACAAATGAAAAAAAAAAAAAAGGACAATATAGTTTTTTTAGATTTATAAGACCAAACGCGCAACAAAATTATATCTTACGTACTCTTAGAGTTAAGGAAAAAAAATTAAGAACCAAACATTAAGATTAACCCAAACTACAAAGACTATTCAAGTAATCTATTCTAAAATTCCGAAAATTATCATCTAGTTAATCACCACAAATATGTTAATAACTAATAATTAACCTCAACATTGTCACTTTAAGGGCGTGATACCTCGATTCTATTTTTTATTTATTTTTAATTTATTATTTTTATAATTATTATTTATTTGTACATATTGAGTACAAAAAACATGAAAAGGATATATGAGGTGAAATTAATCTGTCGAAAAATCCAACAAAATGTTCAAAGGATAATATCATAATACACATGGTTCTTTTGACAATTCGCGTACCACCGGCCGAGGAGACTGCAGACACCCTCACACACTCGAATCGCTTTCCGTCTTCTACCGGCCAAGGAAAAAGGTGGACTTCTCAAAAGTTGGCTCCTGTCTTTTCTTGAATTTAGATAATGTGTTTTTGTTTTTGTTTTTATTTATTTAATAAATTTCAAAGACTTTTTTCAAAAATGTCGTCATTTTTAAATTTTCCAACTTGTTTTGTTTTTATATATTTAATTATTTCATTGTTGACTAGATATTTTCTTTGTTCATAGATCATAATAATAACGGGCGGATGTTAAATCAATGGATTTATTCTTCTTTTTCACATGATCATTTGTACGGTAATAATGGATTTTTGTTGGGCCAACAGACTGACAAAATATGGTTTGGTTTGGTCAAATATGCAATTTGGATCAAATTTTGCATTCTCTTCTATCTAGTCTTTTTTGGTTAGGTTTTATCTTTTATGGAAAAAGAGTACATAAATAGACGATTTAATGAATCATAAAGGAAAAAAAACAAGCTAGAGTTGAACAAGGATATTCAAAAAATAAATTGCTCATAATCAATATACAGCTAATGCAAAAATCACGGAGCAAAAATGATAGGAGTTTACGATAGCAAATAACAAAAAGAAACATATGTTTTTAATAAATAATCTCTAACTTTATTAAAGTTGATTAAAAACTCAACTTATAACTTCTAAATAATATATAATGCTAATGACATAAAAAGCGTTTAAGGTTGATATCAATTTACAGATTTACATTTCGCATATTTCAGGTTCATTAAAGTTGTAGGTTTGTAATTTTTTTTATTCTTTTTTTTTTAATATTATTATTATTAGTATTATGTATTTCTAGTTTATTAAAGCTATTAACCTTTGACATAAATATTTGGTTTTATTATTTTCTGGTTAATTAAAGTTCATAAGTTAAATAGAAATGGTCGATTTTAACAGATAAACATGTAAAAAGGGTAAAAACAATTATTAATTTATTTTTATAAACTTTCATCTTTAAAGAATCTAAAATATGCAAAATGATAAATTCCTAAATTTCTAACAAACTTAAAGATTTTATATCATTTGGCCTAATATATAAACCCTATAAATCCTAATTATGAAAGAAATGATCTAAATTAAGTATTCTTAAATATTTAATCTAGTGTTAGATAATTAAAAAAAATACACAAATCTCAACCATCTAACTTTAATATTAAAATAAGATAAAATTGCAAAAAAAATATAAATAAATAAATCAATATAATACGTATTTTTGGGGGGTTTGATCTAAACCCTAATTTTTTTGAATTGGTGGTACTTTTGATCATGTTTGTATGTCGATTTAGTTTCTTTCTAAATTGAAATGATAAAATTACCCGTATTATATTTATTTTTCATTCTTTATTCTCTCTCTCTCTCTCACTCTCTCTCTCTCTCTCTCTCTCTCTCTCTCTCTCTCTCTCTTTCTCTTTCTCTCTCTCTCTCTCTCTCTCTCTCTCTCTATATATATATATATATATATATATATATAATCAAGATCAAATAAGAAGAAAATTTTTGGTAGGAAGGTAAGAAGTTTTTTTTCTACATATTTTTTTCACGAACAAACAAAATGAATCATTAGATGATTCATTTGTAAGATGATTCCCAAGAAAAAAATTCTCAAAAAAACATCTCGATGATTCATTTATATAATGATTTTGTTGTTATTCACTAAAATTGTCATAAAAGTGAATTTTTTCTTAATTTACTTAAAAATGAATCATAAAGATGTTTTTTTGAGAATTTTTTCTTGTGACTCATCTTATAAATGAATCATCTAGTGATTCATTTTTTTTTTGTTCGTCAAAAAAATATGTCGAAAAAAAAATTCTTACCTTCCTACCAAAAAATTTTTTTTACCGGATTTATATCCTATATATATATATATATATATATATATATATATATATATATATATATATATATAAGTCCACATACCCCCATCTCCCTCTCCCTTCCTCTCTATCTATTTATCTTTCTCTCTCTCTCTCTCTTTCTCTCTGCATCCATAATCTTCGTTTATCACATATTCTTCCTCTGTAATAAAACCAAATACATATTTCATATATATGCACACTAAAAAATAAAAAAATAAACCCACACATAATGGATCTGCAACTAAAAAGCATACATACATTACATACATACTTTTGTGATTCTAATTCCAATACCTAATTGACTCCATTTCGATTCCCCCAAATCCATATAGACCTGTTGATTCTGATAGTTGTAGAAACACACAGATATGCACGCACGAACTTTATTGTTTGCCATCTTCCTTGAAATAGGTATAAGCAAAAAGGAACCAAGGCTATATTGAATAATCACCCATCTCTAAGGTTGGCACCTGTGGAGTCCATTCACATCCAAATCTATGGTCTTGAAGGATGGCTATTCCATACACAAAAGAAAGAGGATTGACACATATTGATTACCTTCAAGATCTTGCCAATAACGAATCTTTTTCTACATGATGTAATCAAATCCATATCTCAAAGAAACCCATATCTAGATTGATGCTAATAAAGAAGATTAGTTATCACCATCATCCACCACCCAGATACCAAAGGGTTTATAGCCTAGCGGTATCCGGTGTTGTCATCCCTCCTTGAAGTTGAGGGTTCAAGTTTCGTTGTGAACATAGGTGGACTTAAGGTGTAGTTTAGGAGTAGGTTAGATTTGTTGTTTCAAAAAAAAATCCAACACCCAGATCGATCGATCCCCGATAAAGACCACCACCGAGAAACTGAAATCGAATTTGGACTCCAAGATGTTGACAATAGGAAGGTATCCACTATCATTAAACTAAAAATCAAATATGGATGTCTAGATCTAAATGACGAGGGGAATCCACCACCATTGTAAAGCAAAAATTCCACCAGATCTTGAAGAAAATGAAGAACACGCATCGCTTAGCTTCAAGAACTTCACGATCGGTAAGATATAATGTGACATCCTCATTTTCATGGTTATAAAATACCTTTTTATTTATGCTTATTTCAAAAAACAGAGTTTATTTATAACTATGGAATTTATCCCATAAAAAAATATTCCAAAGAAATGTTTTTCATTGATTATTGAAAACTCGGGATGTCATAACTGATACAAGAAACATAAGCATAAACATGGTCACTACAGGCCTTATAGTATCTTTTATACTATGGCCTATATTTCCTCAAGTCTCTTATTAGATCCAAACATCATTGTGTTTGTACTTCTTCTTGTGATACAAACAAATGAGTAGGTCAGGTTGAGAAATCTGGTGAGTACAAAGGGTTTTCAACCCATAATATTATAATCTTCAATTATATATTTTTAATAATCAAATAGCATAATTACCCATTCCCGTTATCCTCACTTCTTAATCCTAAAAAAATGATCTCGAGGGGTCTCTCCTAAAGGATCTTTATCACTAGCGGTCGTCATATGTTCTTGCTTAAACATCTAGGCACAACAGTATGTATTATTTTGAGCACAACACAACAGTACGATAGTACTTCGGGTAAACACAGGAGTACGATAGTACTTTGGTCACAAAACAGCATATCACAACTCATTATTTCACACAACCTTTTTCTAACTAATGCTTTCCTAAATGACTACGCACAACAATACAATACTTTGGGTAAGGATAACAATATAGTAGTACTTTGGATGATCCCATCAGTATGCTAGTACTTTGGTCACAACACAACCAGTCACAACTTATTATTTCAAACATCCCTCAGCTTCTCATTTATTCTTCCACACTGCAGTTCACTAACTATCACAACCTCACATTTATTACCTCACACAGCCCTTCACTACCCAATCATATATTTAAGTATGATAAAGATATATTTTAATCAAGTAATGGTTATATTATGTGGCACATATATATTAGGCACAAATAAACAACACACATAACATTTAAGCATTTAGAATACTTGTATCTATGCCTAAGTTGGAAGTAACTATGCACTTGTTAAAAGTAGATGACTCGGAATTTGGGTAGCGCTTCACCCAACACTTTAGCTTTTCCTTTGATATAACCTATGTAGAAAGATCACTAAGCCTTAGTCTTATATTCCTTGTGACTAATGATATTCTGGATTCCTCAACAATCCTATTGTCTACTAATCTATAGTTAATAAGGAGCATCTAGGTAAGATCATATTTGAAGTAGGGTATGTTTGGTATACAAAGTATACTGCTGGCAGATCGTACTTTAAACACCTCATTAAATCTAGTAGAGATTTTTCTAGCGAAAAGTAAGAAATTGCACTGGCAGAACTCCGACCGTATAACTTCTAATTACTGGATCTCAGAGACCTACAAGCTAGCCAAAATACCCTAAATACTAGAAAATGTTCAGGCCAAATGTATGGAATTTTGAGAGAGATAAAGAGAGAGAGATAGAGAGAGATATGGAGAGAGAATGGAGAATGGCGTGCTTTTGCTGGTCCTACGTAGCGCCTTTTAGAACTGTGTGTCGTGCCTCTTACACGTAGCATCAACAAGGAATTTTAAAAAATTCATATATTCTTCATACAAAATCAGTTTTTGACGTTATTTATATCCACGTGTAGCTATCTGCAAGATCCACAACTTTCATTTAGACTCTATCATCTAATTTTCAATTTATTTTTAAAATTATATTTTTAACATGCTTAGACTATTAAAGTACGTATAAAAATCATAACTTTCTCATATGTCATCCGTTTTCAAATGTCTTTATATTGATGAAATCCTATTGACGAAATCTTTAACTCTTGTTTAGATTGTTTTGGCTAACAATCAACCGATTTGAATTTCAATTTATGTGCTAATACAGATGCGTTGAAACTTCGAAAAATCATAACTTCCTCATACGAAGTCAGATTTAGGCGTTCTCTATTTTTATGCTCTCGGATTTATAATTACTACGACATTCATTTAGTTTACTTAGACTAATAAGAAACATATATTTGATTCACTATTTATGACATGCATAACAATGCCAGTTTTGATCGTGAAACTTCAAGATAGCCTAACTTCTTCATACGAAGTCAGATTTACGCGCTTCTTATATCCACTAGATAGTCTTTATGACTATTACATATTTAGCTAAGATTATCTATTACATTTTAAATGGCTAGCCCAAATTTACATGTGTTACTATTATCCTCCCCTTAAGACGATTACATCCCAGAATAATTAGCAAAACAAGGCTTGTATAATGATTATGAACGTCGCCTTTCCATCCTAGATAATAATTGTAACTCTTATGATTTTTGCAAATGAGTATCTAACTCTTGGACTTGTTAGTTGTTGGCGGTGTTCAACCTTGCATTAACTCTTCATTCTTGGTTGGACCTTCAGTTCTAACCTTCGAGTTACAAACTTGGTCTTCATCGGAGACTCTTGCTCCTTTTATGTAACGTCTGGTTCCTGGTATGCATTTAAACTTATAATTATTCATGTTTACAAAACAACTCGACGAGTTGGAAGCCCCAAACTCTTCGAGTAGAGATTATTAAGACCGCGTGTTGAGAAACCTACTCGACAAGTTGGGAGGCCTCAACTCGATGAGTAGGCTGGCAGATATGAAACCCTAATTTCCAGGGTTTGCAACCTATTTAAACATCTTAAACCTTTCATGTTGGTTTCATTTCCAGCCTCCAAGTCCCAAACCCTAAATCTTGAAAACCCTAAAGCCATTTAAGTGTTTGTGAGCTATTTTTGAGTGTTTTGGTATGTACTTGAATCTATTGGAATTAGAGACACAAGAAAGAGCATATAGATCCAGAATCATTGCCTCATCCACGTTACTTTTCTGGTATAAAGCTTAAACATTGCCTTGTATTTGATTAGATCTTCTTTTAGGGTTATTTTGCTTCTTTTTGGTCCAAATGACATGGTCCTTAGGATTTGAACGTCCCAAATAGAGAATACTTCAGATCTAGGGTCTTGAGAGGTTTTCATGGCATAAAGGTGCCAACTTTATGGCCATGGAAGTCCCATGCAACCTTTAGACCATAATTTTGGTCTTTTAAAGCTTCTAATGGCCATGCATATAGAGAAAGTTAGGAATTTACATGATCATCTTGTCCTTAGAGTCAAGATCTATGACCTCAAGGTTTATCTTATAGTTTTTGTGGTTTTGGATTAAGACTTTGGCCCTTTTTGGGTTAGGGTTTGAGCTTAATCTCTGTAGGACGAATATTAGTGGGTAAAGTTGGAAACTTTACCCTTCTAGGGGGATTACCAGTCGAGATCCGAAGTATAGAGTTTAGATCTAAAGAATAACGACTTAATGAATAAGAAGGGGATAACAGACAGAGGAACTCGACAAGTTCGAGGATGGACTCGACGAGTTGACTTGAAATGTCTCGATTATGTTGATAAGGAAGAACTCGATGAGTTCATAGAAGACTTGACGATTTGGATCGCAAAATCACAATTATGTGTTCCATAGGAACTCGGCGAGTTGAAGGGTAAACTCGACAATTTGGGTCAACTCAGAGCGTTGACTTTGATTTTGACCTAGACTTGACGTTTACCATGGTTGAACCTAAGAGTTGTGATTAAAAAATGGCAGCTAAGGGATTGTTTTGGTTTAGGGAGTGAGTAGAGCTTATTATGGGCCAGAGACGTTTCATCTATCATCCGATATTTAAGGTGAGTTTCCTTCTGTTTGAATGGGTCGAAGGCACCAATTCCGGCCCGTATGTATGACTGTATGAATTCCAGACTAAGGTCTGATGTCGACCGGCACCCGACGTAGGTTTATATATTTTCCCGATTTTGATCCGATGTCGAGCAGTTCCCGATGAATGTTTGTATGCTTGATGTCTTCATGATTCTTACATGTGCCTGTAAAGTGTATGCTTCCGGATTACGGTCCGATGTCGGGAAATACCCAAGGAATGTTTGTATGCTTCCGGATTTAGGTCTGATGTCGGGCGGGGCCCGATGAATGTTTATATGTGTATGTTATGTGATTATCCAATGTGTATTTGTTGATATGTTATATGTATAACGAGTTTTGCTCGATTTTGGGCAGGGCCCGATACCAGACACTGTCTGATGCCGAGCGGGGCCTGATGCCAAGCAGGGCCGATGCCGAACTGTTGGGTCAAAAATATGGTTTATACTTTATTTTTCTAGGCAATTATTTTTATGTAATATTTTATTAATTTATGGTCTAGTTTACGGCTGAGTTTACGGCCGTAAACACCTTACGGTCGTAAACTCGTTTACGGCCCAATTGTTTCCAATCCATATTCTCCAAGTATAAATATAGGTGTTAGGGTGAGGAGTACAGATTGATGATTTGATGAACTAGAAGGAATTTACGGCAAGAGAGAAACAGGAGCTTTTACGTGTGTGTGAATCCTTTGTATCCGGATTTTCATTCATATCAATACATACAAAGATTCATATTATTCCTCTTCTTCTTCTCTTCTTTTCTTTATCTGACATCATCCGTTTGATTGGGATTCCGCACCATCAAACGGATATAACTGATACACAGGCAAATTAGGGACTTACAATTGGTATCAGAGCCAAGTTGTATCAGTCAAAAGGATTTATTGTTTCATCCAAAAATCGAATATTTTGTGTTTACGGTCCAAGCTTACGGCCGTAAACACTGAGTTCTTAGGCCGTAAACTCTATTTGGGGCATTATTTGATCTTATTTTCGAAATATTTTTGCGTTTTTGGATAGATCTCGCAAAAATAAGGAGGGTTTGTTCTTTGTGTTTTTCATAAAAAATGGTTTTTGATTGAGTTTTGGAGCTTCAAAGTCGAATTTTCACGTAATCTTACACTGTTTACGGCCGGAGTTAACGGCCGGAAACTGTTCACGACCGGAGTTTACGGCCGGAAACTGTTTACGGCCGGCGGCGGCATTTGTGTTTACGGCTAGGGTTTCCGGAGATCTCGGCTTGGGAGCGGCTTGCGGATCGAACCGGTGTTTGCGGTCTCTGCTTGAAGAACGGTGTCGGTTCGGTTGGAGTACACGGCTCGGACTTCGGCTCGGCTAGGGACTCGAACCCGAATCCCCCGCATAGAAGACCAACGCCTTTCCAACTCAACTAGCTGACTCCTTGTTCCATTTCTTCGAAAATTAAAATATAACCCGTCTTTTTCGCACCATATTTTGCAATTTTTACACTTTTAACCCAAAACTCAATTTTCTTTTATTTTAAATTCTTTTTTCATCCAAAATAATAAAAAAAATAATTAATTAATTAATTAATTAATAATAATAATTGGTTTTATTGTTGATTTTTGTTTTTGACTTTTTATTTAAAATTTTGATTTTGTCTTTCAAGTTTGACTTCTGTTTTTAAATTTTAACTTTTTCGTTTAACCTTTAAAATTTCAAATTTAACTTTTCGGTTTGACTTTTAAGTTCGACTTTTGAGTTTGATTTTTTTTTTATTTATAAAATTTGACTTTTAAGGTTGTTTAAAAAAAAGGGGGGGCATTTTAAGTTTGACTTTTAAATTTTATTTTATCTTCTAGTTTTTTTTAATTAATTGATTTTAAGGTCTACGAGGGGTCTGAAAACATGAAAGAAAGTCGTCAGGATATGTTAAGACAAAATTTCAATTTTTTCGATTTTATCCCTGGAGAAACCCTCGAAACTCAGTTACAGCGATTCACTGAGATGAATATAGCCGGGATCTTCTTGACTAAGTCCGAGATCAACAAAAAGTTGTTCACTTCTGAAATAGTGGGATATGAACGTGGCTGACATCAAGAAGACAAAAGATCTCAATCGTCTTAGTCTAGCTGATATAATTGAAGAACTTAACGCTTTGAATTGTCGAAAAACAATGAGTTCAGCAAACCTTCCGGTCAATGAAGTGTCGTGTTCTCATTCATGTGAAGTTTCATGTTCTCAATCATGTGAAGATACGATTAAATTTCTTCGGGAACAAATTGATTTATTAAAAGGGGAAGTTGAGGACCTGAGATATAAAGGATATCAACTCAGGAAAGGACAGAAACCCCTGAAGGCTGAGTTAGAAGCTAAAACCAAGGACTTTAGGAAACTTCAGGAAGACTACAGTAACAAATGTGAAAACTATGATTATGTAGTCAAATAAAATGCTGAGCTAGTGGCTGAAGTTGAATCTTTGAAAGGAAAGTTTGAAACTTCCAAACTTGATGTTAGAAAATATGATTTCTCAAGTGAGGTGGTTGCAAATATGATAGACCAAAGCATGCAGTTTAAAAGGAATCAAAACAAGGTTCTAGGGTATGATAGTGTACCTCCTCTTTTCAATCATAACTACACATCCATCCCTATGACAAAGAACGAAATTGACAGGGAGGCACATCTTCAATATGGAAAACGAGCTGGATTTGTGTCAGGAGGAGTTATTAATTTTGAAGATACTAATGTTGCTACTTCATGTGCAGGTAAAGTAGCAGAAGATGAGAACAAGGAGAACACTATTGAACAAACAAACGTCTCTTTGAGCTCTGAGTCTGTTGCTTCGAACTCAGCTGCTTCTGATAAACCTGCCGTTGGTAAATACAGGCCACCAATTCCAACGCAACAAAGTTCTTGTGGCAAGTGTGCATGTGGGAACAACAAGAGACAAGGCAAGGATACGCCACCAGGGGCACGAAGAAACAACTTCACAGTGAAGAAAAAGACATGTTTTCATTGTGGAACACTTGGACACATTGCCAGAAATTGTCCTAATCGCGCATACGTTCCCTACTATGCACAAGGATGGAAAAATGCGCCAAGTGGGAGATACTCCAAAGGAAACCCCTCAAGGTCATGTTCAGACCATGATGACTGGAATGCGCACAAGGCCAAGCATCTAACTCCCAAGAACAAGAAAGGAATGTCGGCCCAGAAGTCTAGTTCAAGAGATGCTCCAGTGAAGCCAAGACCAGTTAGGTCAAAGTCATCTCGACAGCCGGCTTCAAGTTCCAAATCAAGTGCCGAGGCATCCATCGGATCGAACAAGAAATGGGTTAAACCCGAATATAGATGGGTACCAAAGGTGAAAACTCCCAAATCTCCTAATGATTCTAATGTTTCTACATCTTCTGTTTGTGATAAGCAGGATATGTCATGGGAGAGAGTACCCTGCATTGATGACAAAGGTCGACCCAGTTTCAAAATGGACTGGGTTCCAAAGACCAACTGATACCGCTCTGTGTCGGAACAGCTATGGAGGCATATCATCAGACTTCGGTTTGTTGGTAATGGTTGTTCCAGGCACATGATAGGAGACATCTCTCAACTGTACAACATTCAGACCTTTGCTTGAGAGTATGTGTCTTTTTGTGGGAAAGGAAGAAAAGAAGAGATCACTCATGGGGTTAGTGCTTAATGACATGAAGAATTTTCGGATCTGTTCTGAGATTACGCGTGATGTTCTCAGACCTTCTGGATGCAGATTCAATCGGTGAATTACGGTTTGCGTTTTCTTCTCTATACTCCTAAGTTTTTCTTAACCTGATTCGCTTTAAAGACTAATTTTGTTTTAGGATAGTTTAAATTTGCGCATTTACTTTCGTTTCTCTCTTATGCACAAATTTAGGGGGAGAAATAAAAAGAAAAGAAAAAATTAGAAAATTAAAAAAAATCCAAAAACATTAGAAAATCAGAAAATAAAAAAATAATGTTGGCTATGAAATGTGCTTGAGGGTGATGTTTTGGGAAGTGATATTATCAAGTGATAACAGGCAACCTGAGTCTGCGTAACATACCTAAAGTTGAAGGGTCTATGCTCTGACTTGATGCGTCGGTAGGCACGAAAAATTTTAAAATGGACATGACTAGGCAGAGTTGAACTTAGGAAATTTATAGACTTGACAAATCTTGACCTAGTTAGATCCATTCAGCCTGACAATACGACGCTCGGATAGGTTGAGCAGGGAGATATATATGGGAATCTACTCGTCACATTAATTGAACCCGTACTTGGAACCGTGGTTTAACTTTTCCTCGATGTGCGGATTCTGTCCTTAATTCCGGTTGGATGGGGCGACTGGTAAATTCCGATAAATTAGGTCTGTAGAATATCATTTTCTTTCTTTCCGTCTGTTAGTCATATGTTGCACCCTTTGCGTGATTGGAAGAGATCCGACCTGGATTGAAACATATGCAACTCTATTTCTCTGCAGTATATATATATATATATATATATATATATATATATATATATATGTGTGTGTGTGTGTGTGTGTGTGAATACTTCTCATCTGTTAGCCATATGCTGTCTCCTTTGCGCGACTTCTAATCCGACCTGGTACACAGCATATGCAACCTTCTTCTTCTCAACCCCTCTGAATTAGTCAGCAATAGAATTCTGAATCTCTTCTCTCTCTGAATGGTTGTCTGCTCACCCGATGTAAGGAGTACTCTGGAAGTTCTTGATGGCTGGGGCATATCAGGAAGTGGGAAACACGTTCTAGTACACTTAAAATTAAACTCATACAGATTGTTTGTAGATCTCGCTGCTCAATTTAGGTGGATAACAATATCCTTGGTCGTCGTCAGATGAATGGTCCTTAAGATATAGTATCTAAGGAATTAGGATCAGATATAATTTTTAGGAACTTAAGTTCACCTTGTCTTGTATCAAATAGTATGTCCTAAATAAGTCACAAATTTTTCGTGTTTAAGTGGACCACAATACCGACGATTGACCAGATAAAGATGTGAATATGAAAGGTACCGACAAGTGGATAAAGGCTGTATAAAAACTTTGATCCCAAATCACCCTTAAAGTTAGATATCAATTTTGTTTTTGTTAAATTTGTCATAGTTTCGTCTAATTTAAATATTAGGGGATAATAAAAAAAAATCAAAAAAAATTTAAAAAAAAATCAAAGAAAAATCAGAAAAATTAAAAAAAATCCAAAAATAGTGTTATTTCTGTTTTTATTTCTTGTTCAGAAAAATCAAAAATCCAAAAAAAAAAAAATTTCTATTTTAATTTGTGTGCTAAGTTTTCTTTTAGTTTTGTTTTGTCTTGAAAAGTGATTTCAGGTATAGATAAGACTCATGGAGTTTGTGTTGAAGATTTCTGAGCCAAAGCCTCATCCGTGAGCATCGAAGAATTCGCATTCGAAGGAGCAAGAAATGAAGATCATTCTTTCAACATTCAATCCTTCAACCCCGGAAGCAAGGTGAAGCTGCATTTGAAGATTATGTGACGGATTGCATTGAAGCCTCCTCAATCAGTCTGCTGCTATTGTTGTACCTGCTGAAGTGATCTAGAAGATTTGTTCTCTCTGATGTTCTCTCTGAAGATTCTCAAGCTGAAAGCGCCATCTTTCAAGAATCAGTACAAGAAGCCTCCTCACCCAATGTGCGTTCAATGCCAAATTCTAAAGAAAACCTCAAGTGCTCAAGATGAAGTCATTCATTGAAGATTCATATGTTCATCCTGATGTTGTGAAGAAATCGAAGGTTAAAGCTGAAGCCAAGTTCCCGATGAAGATTAACAAGCAAAGCCAACTACTTTTTAGGGGGTGCTTGTTGGGTCAATTAAGAAAAGAAAGCTATAAACCAAGGGGGAGATTGTTAGGTCAAAAATATGGTTTATACTTTACTTTTCTAGGCAATTATTTTTATGTAATATTTTATTAATTTATGGTCTAGTTTACGGCTGAGTTTACGGCCGTAAACACCTTACGGCCGTAAACTCGTTTACGGCCCAATTGTTTCCAGCCCATATTCTCCAAGTATAAATATAGGTGTTAGGGTGAGGAGTACAGATTGATGATTTGATGAACTAGAAGGAATTTACGGCAAAAGAGAAACAGGAGCTTTTACGTGTGTGTGAATCCTTTGTATCCGGATTTTCATTCATATCAATACATACAAAGATTCATATTATTCCTCTTCTTCTTCTCTTCTTTTCTTTATCTGACATCATCCGTTTGATTAGGATTCCGCACCATCAAACGGATATAACTGATACACAGGCAAATTAGGGACTTACACGAACACTGTCCGATGTTCGCCGAGGCCTGATAAAGGGGTGGGGCCCATAATATTTTTATATGTGATTATGTGTATGGTATGTGGTAGTTTATGGAAACTCGCTAAGCTTCATGCTTACAATTTTTAGTTTTGGTTTCACGTACTTCTGGTAGCAAAGGGAAGAGCTCGAGATGACTACATTGCACACACCATGATGTTTTAGCCTGAGATTTTTACTCTTATATATTTTATAGATGTTTTGATATGGATTGTTTTGAGATACTATGACTTATGTTTTGATGAGATGATTTTGACAACTATGGTTTAATTTAATAATTAAAAAGTGTAACAACCCAAAATTTTACTAAAAATTTTAAACTTTTCAAAACCAATATGAGTAATAAAAAATTATTCAAACATCAACATAGTTCACAAATTGTTTCAAATGATTTCATATCAGAGTTCCCAGAAATCCAAAATCATAAAAATGTGAGGATGTGTGTGTCACGCCTTCGTCTTGCCATGGTCACCTAAAGTACCTAAAACAAAAATCAATAAATGTAAGCTCGGAGGCTTAGTGAGTTACCCTTAAAATACCAACATATACCACAAAGCAAAATAATAACAAACAACTTGTAAAATGAGCATTCAACATGACTGGACCGCCTCCTCAGGGCCTACAGCCTATCTGGACCACTCCCGAGCCTTCGGCATGACTGGACTGCCTTGCAGGGCCTACAGCCTATCTGGACTGCTCGCCGGGCCTTCGGCCTGACTGGACCGCCTCCTCAGGGCCTACAGCCTATCCAAACTGCCCGAGTATGTTGGCCTACAGCACGATGCAGGACCGCCTCAACCCAACCCCCAAACAAGCAATCATGTGCACATGGATAACATATAACAATAACATGCATATAATAGTTAACCGATCTAACAGATCACAAACATAGCAATGATCCTATAACCAGGACACCGACCTAACCAGGTCACTAAGCATAAGCATACCACCATCCTAACTACCAGGATGTAATTAATAAACATATCATGCCATAATCCAGATACAAATATATATAAAGGGCCAGCCTTGGTGCCTTAGACCCTGTTGATATAGTGAGGATAACTCACCTCGCAAGTAGTGTAGAACTGAATTGGGAGTCTCCCGCCGCTATATCTCTGACCACCTTGACTACCTAAAATGGTGAACACTAAATTAATAAGTGGGCTCTCCAAAATTGCCAAAGGGTCCATATTGTCCATTTTCCTATTTTGGGCCTAAGGCCCAAGATCAATACACTTAACCCAAGTCCAAATACACAAGCCCAATAATGGCTCAATTTTCCTAATTGGGCCTAACTTCCTAATATGGCCTTACCATGGGACCCTTTATCAAAACTGGGCCTACTTCAAATATTCAGGCCCAACAAGGCCCAAGTCTAAAAGTCTAACGGCGGCCCAACCCAAAGCCTACAAGTCAAAAGTCCAAACTAAGGACTTACGCGGGGTGTACTCCTCCAGTACGTTGGGCGTACGCCTGCCCTATGTTGACCGCCATCGGGGTGGTTGACCCTGTACGCTGGGCGTACAGAAACTATGCGGGGAGTACGCGGGATTTCACCAAAACCCTAATAAGTGCTTAATGGCTTAAGCACTAAAGCCCAACTTCTAGATCCATCGACCAAATGTGTCATTGAACCATAAAGTTTCGAACTTTATCTTTTTGGATGTCCAGAAAGTTCTTAACGCGTGGTCTTAATCCATTAGGACCTTCCCACTTTCTGTATGAGACAGATCTAGCTATTAGTGCCTCATTTTTATCACTTAGGATATCTTCTAGGGTCTGAAAGGACAAATTATTTCGTCCAAGACATCACATGCACCATTTTGGGACTTTTAGGACATGAAAGCTTCCATAAAACAAAATAACTAGATCTATAACACACAAGCATAAAGTTCTAAGCTTTTTACCTTCTGGAGCTTCATGGACACAACACAACTTCAGATCTATAGCCTTGCTCTCCTTCTCCAACTCCATCTCCATCTCCATCTCAGAGATCTTGTCCATAAATTCTACTAGTGTTGGGATCCCATAAAGACTTGGTGGTTTGGAAGCCATGAAGTCCTTATATTTGCATCCATTTCTTTCAATATCCTTAACAAGGTTGTTCCTTCTAACCCTTCGTGGTTTAGCTTGGTCAACAGTCCTACTGTAGATTCCCTCTTTGGATTGTTCCTCATTCAGTTTAGGTTGCACAACTGGTGCAGTAGGTTCATCCCTATTCTCTAGAAGTAGCCACTTTGTCTCATCCATCTTTCGGTCTAGCATGGCTTGCATCATTTCTTATACTCCTTCTATCATGATATGTCTGGGTGCAGGTGTGAAGACTGGTGCACGACCAATCACACACTCAGGCTCAGGCTATCGAATTCCATTGCACTGTTGCTACGGGTCCTCACCATGATGTTTTGTATACAATAACAATCATTAATGGTACTAGAATCGCGATTATATTATGATAAAGAAGGTTTTAGTTATGTTTTAGACGCATATACAAGAACAATCATTCATTGTATACTCTTTATCACTCTGAAAAGGTATATGTCAGTTCTAATACAATAATTAAACGTTTAAAATCCTAAACACATAAAATTTCCAAATTGAGGTCAGCAATAGACATTAAATCTAGTCTAGTAATAGCAATCTTGGTAGGCAACCTAAAGCATGCTATAATATAAATCACTAATATCATAACAACATTTTAGGAATCTTATCCTAAAGTAAGCTAGTTCTTTTGTCAAATCAATTCTACTACTTAAAATATAATAGACACGTATCTCACGATTATCGCTTAACATTCTAGGTTTAAGTCTAGAAATCCTCAAATATTCCTAGTTCGCTTAAACTAATGGTCTTATACCAACTGTGACATCCCCATTTTCACGGTCAGAAAAGACTTTTTTTTATTTATGCTTATTAAAAAATAGAGTTTACTTATAACTGCGAAATTTGTCCCATAAAATGTATTTCCGAGTGAATGTTTTTAATTGATTATTAAACCTTGTGATTTCATAACTGATACAAAAAACATAAGCATAAACATGGTCACTACATGCCTTACTTAACCTTTTATACTATGTCATATGTTTCCTCTAATCTCTCATTGGATCCAAACAACAATATCTTTGTACTGCTTCTTGTGAAACAAAGAAATTGAGTGATTCATGTTGGGAAATGTGACATAGGGTTTTCAATCCATAATATTATAACCTTTAATTATATATATTTTCAATAATCACTACCACAATTATCCATTCCGGTTATCCTCACTTCTTAATCCTAAAAAAATGATCTCGAGGGATCTCTCCTAAAGGATCTTTATCAACATCAGTCGTCATCTATTCTTCCTTAAACATCTAGGCTCATCAATATATTAGTACTTTGAGCACAACACAACAATACGATAGGACTTTGGGTAAATACAACAATATGATAATACTTTGGTCACAACACAGTTGGTCATAACTCATTATTTCACACATCCTTTTTCTAACTAATGCTTTCCTAAATGACTAGGCACAATAGCACAACAATATTTTGGGTAAGCACAATAGTAAGATAGTACTTTGGATGAGTACAACAATATGTTAGTACTTTAGTCAGAACACAACAGGTCACAACTTATTATTTTGCACAACCTTTTACTAACTTATCTCAACCTCTTATTTATTCTTCCACACAACCCTTCACTAACCTATCACAACATCTCATTTATTACTTCTCACATCCCTTTACTAGCCAATAATTTTTTATGTTTGCTAAATATATAGTTTAATCAAGTAATTGTTATATCATGTGGCATATATATATATATATATATATATATATATATATATATATATATATATATATATATATATATATATATATATAAGCACAATTAAACAACACATATAACATTTCAACAATTAGAATAATTGTATCTATGTGTAAGTTGGAAGTAAATATGCACCCACCTGTTAAAAGTGGATGACTCTAAATTTGGGTAGTGCTTTGCCTAGCACTTTAGATTTTCTTTTGATATGATCTAGGTACGAATATCACTAAGCCTTAGTCTTATATTCCTTGTGACTAGTGATATTCTAGATTCCTCATCAAACCTAATGTCTACTGATCTATACCTGATAAGGAGCAACCATATAAGATCATATCGAAGGTAGGGTCCATTTGGTATATAGAGTATACTGTTTGGAAATCCCACTTTAAACACATAACTAAATCTAGCAGAGATTTTTCTAGCATAAAGTCGAAAATTGCACTGGTAGTCGGGCTCTCAGAAACCTCTAAGCTAACCGAAATATCCTAAATACTATAAAATTTTTGGTCCAAATGTGTGGAAATGAGAGAGAGAAAGATTGGAATGTGTGGAGATTGAATGGGGGTGTTGATCTATTTATAGGCTGAATTTTGCTTGGTTGTGTCACTCCTTTAAAGGTGCATGTCACGCAATCCCTCCACGTCGATCTCCCGCCTTGTAACACGTGGCATGCTTCTACTGGTCCTACGTATTGCCTTCTAGAAGCATGTGTCACGCCTCTTGTGCATGGCGTCGACGGAGAATTTTAAAAAATCCATATCTTCTTCATAAGAACTCCCTTTTTGACGTTCTTTATATCCTCACATAGCTATCGACAATATATACAAGTTTCATTTAGACTTTGTCGGTTCGTTCTCACTTTATTTTTAAAGTTATATATTTTAATAGGCTTAGACTATTAAAGTCTGTATAATCATAACTCTGTAACATCCCAAAAATCTCAACAAATTTAAACATTTCAAAACAACCCATTTACCAATAAAAGTGTTTACAAAACCATTGTTTCCAAAACATGATTTAAAATTAGAGTCTCCCAAGATCCAATCAGTTGTAAAACTAAGGATGTGTATGGTCACGCCTTTGCCTTACCACCACCATCTGAAGCACCTGAAACAATAAATTGAAATTTTAAGCATAAAGCTTAGTGAGTTCCCCCAAAGTAACAATACAAAAATATATAACATATACAAATAACAGCATGTACTGGGTCCACAGCTAAATCTGGATTACCCCTAAGCCCACATCATAAGTCAGGCTTTCCCTCGGGACCTACAACTTATGTATGGCTTGTTCCCCGACTAGATCAATCATCGGACTGAATACCACCAAGTCCTCAATGCGAGTATGGCATGCCCTACCCAACCCTCATCTTGTATCTGGAATGCTCATGAGCCCTCAATATGAGTCTAGCCTGCCCTACCCAACCCTCAACTTATATCTGTATTGCTTCATGGTTTGTTGGCAACCGCATAGAACAGTACAACCTCAACCCAACCCACACAATATGTCTACATATTACAGATACTAACATATATAGATAATCATACAGACAATATCATAGGTAGTCCTACAAATCTACTAAACTAGCATACATATTTATTCCACACTCATCATATCAATAAATATCAGGTTATCAAACCAATGGGCCGACCTTGGTGCCTTCTTCCCGAAAACACAGTGAGGAAAACTCACCTGAAGCGGCTGAATATCTCAGACCAATGCTCAGACCGCTGATCCCCACGTGCAGCACCATAAAATACCACCCAATTATAACTAAATCTCGATTCATGCTCAAGAATCTGAATTGCTTGCCTAATGACAAGGGTAAAAGACTGTTTTACCATCTTTCTTACTTGGCCTAAAACCAAGGCTTGATATGGCCCAACTTCCTAATTGGGACCAAAAACCATCATGAATTAAATCAAAAGAATGCCCATACTCAATCAAAGTCCTAAGGTTAGAAGTCCAATGGTCCAATAAAGCCCAAACCAAAAGGTCAAAAATTTCACCTCTTGGGGAGTACGCCCCACATACCAAATGTGTACGCCCCGCATACTCGCCTTCCATGCACAATGTACTAGTCCTTAAAGCATGATATCCCATTAATGCTAAGCGTACATCTAAGTATGCCCAATGTACTCATTAGGGGCCAAAAATTCACATTAAGCTCTTATTGGCTTAAGTCAAAGGCATCCAACCATTTCTCTTAACCCTAAATGATGTCTTAACCCATAAAGTTGAAACCTTTAAGCCTTTGCATGGATAAAGAGGGCTAAATCTCCAAAAACACTTAAAACCATTCAAATCTTTCATGGTGATAGGGAAAAAATCAAGTAAGCATTTTTATGACTCATTACACTTCAAGACCTCAGAAAGGGCAACTAAAATGCTTTGGACTACTCTATATTCACAAAGATCCAAACTTTGGGACAAAATCTCATGAAAATATGCCATGAAAAGATCTAAGAATAGAGTCATAAAGTTTGAAGCTTTATAAATTTAGAAGATAGATCATGATGCATTAAGCCTGGATCCACAAGCTCTAAGCATCCCACACTTCTCCACGAAGCTCCTTCTTATTCTATGAGCACCAAGATGCTTGAAATACCACCAAGAACTCAAAAACTATTCCAATGGAGGATAGAGCTTAATTTCTAGGGCTAAGAGGATGGAGGCTGAAGATATTAGGGTTTGGTGGTGAATTAAGGTGCTTAAATAGGGCCAAAGACCCTAAAATAGGGTTTGGGATTGGCTTGAGTATGCCCATCATACTTATGGTACGCCCAACATACTCCTTAAGGCTTACGTGATCATTAGTGTAGTACGCCCCACGTACACCAAAGTACGCCCTACATACTGGACTTCTCATTAGTATTCCATACGCATACTTGTGTACGCCCCGAGTACCCGGATAAACCCTAAAATCACCCCAAACTTCTGAAGGCCATAACTTATTCGTTATAAGTCTGTTTTCGACGATCCTTATATCCGTGAAAAGGTAACAAGAAGATCTACACTTCTATCAACTCATTTTTTCCTTAAAACTTTCCGAACAAAAATCCAAAATTCATAAAAGGCCCGACTACCACTTTATGGTTATACCCTTGGGTTCCACATCACAAACCGAACTTCCCGGATCATCTATCCTACCTAAACCACACCGAATTAGGAACACAATTAGGAAACAATTCGGGCAGGGTGTTACAATTCTCCCCCACTTAAATTGGATTTCACCCTCGAAATCATTCCTTATCATCCACCTGGGAACCAAACACTCCATCCCACACCATAACTGAGAACAAACACCGATCCTTTTACTAACGAACCAACGCTACTGTTGAATCCGAAGCCCAAACTTGTGTGGTCTGCACGCAGGTTAACCTAGATACAAAGCCTTCAGCATGACTAGATTTCCTCAGCCCAATATACCATCACATAAACCATGACTTATTGATGAAAATAATTGATACATCAATACCATGATGAATCCCAATGCGAGCCTCATCCATTAACCATTGCAATGAAGCCCACACAATGCCAACATGATCTACAACTTCCTAGAAATAAAACCAAACTTTTAGCGTGAAGCATAGGGCTGGGGACTCTCCACTACAATCACCGACCCAGCTCAAAGAATCCGTCTCTCGAGACCGGGAACCCATCAGATCTAAACTTCACAACTCAAATCTAGAGTCGATATTCATCCTTTCATCAAATCTACCTCTTGACTTTGAGCATGATCACTACTAAATTTTCAGAAAAAGAACTCAAAACCATCAATTGCGAATTTTTTCCCACCAACTCCAAATCCATAATATGCATCGAAAGCCTTTAATAAACCTTTAACTAGCTGACACGCCATTTGTAACCACTGCTCCCTCGAGCAAAGATGAGAAATGTAAGAATTTTCACATTTTCCTCCAATCCTTATTAACTCAGGTGTACCCCCACCTGGAAAATCACTCGGTATATTCACAAAGAAATTTATGATTCAAGACTTCATAACCGACACCTATTCTTGATAATCGAACCCATAATAACAGCTTGCAAACAAACAAGATTTACAACACAAACATTCTGAAGAGACTTTCCGATGCACGAATGATACTCCCAACAACCCTTAACTGCTCCTTTTATCCAAACCAACTAATTTGAGAGTCTCCCGACTTCCAACAACGCGTCAACACCGAAAGTACCACAAGCAAAAGAAATGAACAATCATGTTCACTAGGCCAACAGCCTATGACTATAATACCCCTACAAGGTCCTCATCATAGGTTTGGATTGGCTTCGAGCCCACAACATGAGTCTGGAATGCCCTCCCCGACCCTCAACCCATGTCTCGAATGCTCCCGATATCACACCAACCTTGTCGACATTACATCATTCGCCCAACACTCCGGGACTAAATATACCACCTTATTCCATTTCCTTTCAGGGACCTAATCAACGTCCCTCACAATGGCAACCGAGAACAACAATGTTGTAATCTTACCATACATAATTTCCTTTATAGAACAAGCTGCTACCAAATTCGCACACGACCCGAGAATAGGAGAACGGTCAAAATATTGATCCAATCCGAAGTTTATAACCCAAAAAGAACCATGCACATAATTCGAACCAAGTACTCCAATGCTATCTTGCCCAGCTCACATATGCCCCTCTCGGCTATATATATATATATATATATATATATATATATATATATATATATATATATATATATATATATATATATAAATTTACCACAATGCACATCCTTAGGGAACCCAAAACCTCATCCAAAAGGAAAGAAATACCAAAGTTTAATTGAAACAACACCTCAATCAATAATAGAAGACATCCTCATGATTGGTCGAAACAAGATCCCATACTTGATTGAGACTGAATAGATTCCACGAATACGAAACTAGCTCGAGAAGACTTCTAAGTGATCCCGAATGTAACCAAAACCTGAGTCTGATATGAAACAAAAATCCACTCCACCATTGAGGGTAAACATACCCACAGACCAAAGGAACATAGAACATAGTGAACTTGATGATAGGTTGACCCGTCCATTGAAATTCAACTGTCACAACTTGAACTTTCAGGGAACCTATGCTGAATGATAACTGAAAAGAGTAACGATCAAGACTGCATTGACAACTAACCCAATAACCCAATACGCCACTTGTATAATACCCCAATGAACCATTCTTACAACATAACAAACTCAAACAAATCAGTGATCCTCCAAGCAAAATACCTAGTTCTCCCCCATTTAAGGTTCAAACTACCATCCACTGGTGTTGCGAATAAGCCACTTCTCAAACCAACTTAACCAGGTACAACCACCCTTGACTATTTGAGTGTATAACACACACAGGATGATCTTCCAGCTAAGGATCAAACAAATCCTCGGAGAATCTTGAATTTCAGCGGAAGACCTCTGAAATTTTCCAATCATGCAAAAGCATATGCAAATACCGACTTACGATCCAAAACATACCCTCATTGCCTACAATCCCAACCGTCAATCCGACACTTGACCTGCCTATAACCAAAGAATACGAACCCTTGATCACATCACAAGACATCCATACCATATCCATCCACCTACGTACTTCCAAGCTGACATATTGCCGCCAAACACCATGGCCAATAGATCCCATGCAGGGTTTACATCCCAACTCTGACAATCATAAGCATGTTCGGTCCTTCTTCAAACTTGGAAAACTAAAGGGACATAATCCCTTAACGTATATAGTGACAATCTAATCTATCAATCCACCACTTTAACTTACAGTTGCAAACCCCAAGCTGATCATAACAATCATTTCGTTTTTGAGTCATACGACTCAATACACAACATTGAGAAAAAAACCTCGAGGCCTCAAAACCCACAAACTCATCGAGTTCTGAACCAATTAATCCAAACCGTTATTACCATTGGGGCTCAAAATAATTATCAGATATAACCTTATGCCTAAGCATCCATAACCTAAAGGTCGACAGATACGGGATCACTACCACAAATCATGGTATCAAACCTTGTTATCTCTCCTGACCAACCCTTAGAATCCTCGAAACTCTCCTTGATTAGAGTATGGATCTTATGCTTCCAGTAGTACGGTCCTAATACTAACTTCCACACCTATCCGTACTTTCCTTAAGGATCATCTTGGGTCCTCTAATACCTACCCATAAAATACTCCCGATACCTACTCCACAGCGAAACAACCGCACTAACACACTTCGTAGGCTCTCCTAGGTTTCCCCCACCTCCCCGACCATCATCTGTTGAAGAATCCCCTACTAGTGTCAGCTAACCACTTCATGAATACAATTACATGCAACAAAGTTTAAATAATATTTCGACTAAAGGACTCAACCCTACAACGGTTGGACTCAGACAAGAGTTGTGTAATAGGTCCAAGTCCTTCATTCTGAGATTATTTAACCTTCATAGCATGTAATTTGATGTATTCATTTGATGTTTAACTCACATCAATATGGGTCCCACAAAGCACAAAGTAAGCAACATTCGAACAGAGGAGTTGATTGTCACTAAGATTCAATAAAATTAGGCAAATCCTCATACAAAATTCTTGATCTCTTAATACAGCATCTCGGATACACCTTCATCCTTCCCTTACCCTCTCAAGAGTGGTTAACCATTCCACACGCTATCCAGCCGCAAACTGCACCCATTAATGAAACTTCCACCAACCCTACAACCACTCGTGCATGCTAATCATATATAACGTTGGATCCCATAGACAGTTGAATACTTGACTCTACTATAAGCCCTTAATCAAACAAAAGCAGGAAGTAAAGCTAAATCAAACATTCTTAGGCTATAGAATCTTTGTTATGTACAACTATGATGCACACATTAAGTGACCACAATAATGATGTCAATTTCATATAAAAAAGAACCCCAAGCTATCAGACATCATATAATTAGACAATTCTGTCATGAAATTCAAGAAGATCCTTAGCCTATCTCTAGCATGTAGTTCTAACATATCATGATATCAAATAAAAATATGGTAATTTGGGGTCTACTTATTGACTATGACTGATCGTACACATTGCATCCTATTTTGGTTATTTTGAAAGCAAGTTTGAAAATTATTTGTAAAACCCTTACTGTGAAAATCATTTTTAAAACCATTTTCCTTAGTTTGAGACTGCATTCGCACGAGTGTTTCTCCATTTTACTCAAACCAAGGCTCTGATACCAACTTGTAACTTCCCAAAAATCTCAACAAATTTAAACATTTCGAAACAACCCATTTATTAATAAAAGTGTTTAAACCATTTTTTCCAAAACATGATTTAAAATTAGAGTCTCTCAAGATCCAATCATTTGTAAAACCAAGGAAGTGTACGGTCACGCCTTTGCCTTACCACCACCATCTGAAGCACCTGAAACAATAAACTGAAACTGTAAGCACAAAGCTTAGTAAGTTCCCCCAAAGTACCAACACACAAAAAGATAACATATACAAATAACATCATGCATTGGGTCCACAGCTAAAGACTGGATTACCCCTGAGATCATAGCATAAGTCTGGCTTGCCCTCAGGCCCCACAACTTATGTATGGCTTGCTCCCCGACCAGATCAGTCCTCAGAATGAATACCACCAAGCCCTCCATGGGAGTCTAGCATGCCCTAACCGGCCCTCAGCTTGTATCTAGAATGCTCATGAGCCCTCATTATGAGTCTGGCATGTTGTACCCGACCCTTAGGTCATATCTGGATTGCTCCAGGGTTTGTTGGCTACTGCATAGAGTAGTGCAACCTCAACCCAACCCACATAATATTTTACTAACATATACATATAATCATACAAATAATATCACAGGTAGTCTTACCGATCTACAAGATTAGCATATCAAAAATAACAAGCATATCTATTCCACGCTCAACATATCAACGAATATCAGGTTATCAAACCAATGGGCTGACCTTGGTGCCTTCGACCCGAAAACACAGTGAGGAAAGCTCACCTAAAGCGGTTGAATATCTCAGACCAATGCTCAGACCGCTGATCCGGAAATCCCCACACGCTAGCACCATCAAATATCACCCAATTAATAACTAAATCTCGAACCATCAAGAAAATTAACTATATCTACTATAATCATCACTAACTATAACGCAGTAGTGATTTCCCATCCTCCGTGGCAGATCTGAATGGCCTACACATATCTGTATGGATGAGGGCCAAAAATCCTCAACTCTTTCACATGTACCAGTGAAAGGTGATTTAGACATCTTGCCCATTAAACAAGACTCACATTCATTGTTTTTGTTTCAGGTCAAACGATTCCAACATCCATCCTTTTGGAGTTGGGCGATGCGTTTCTTGTTAATGTGCCTAAGACGACAATTCCATAGGCATGACTTGTCTAAACTATTAGAAGAACCAATACTATACACATTGTTTCCTAATTCATTCACACAAACAATAGTCTTATACACACCATCACAAGATAAGCTTTGAAAACAAATACACCATTAAAATAAACTGAAAAAAGTATCATCATTATTATCAAAACCATGACGATATCCTTGTCTAAATAAAGCATGAAAAGGAATAATGTGTCAATCCATTTCTAGCGAATAGAAACAATTATACAAATCAACCCTAATACTAACAAACATAAGCTTGTAAGTCCCAATCCTGGTAATAGTCAATCTTCACTTGTTCCCCATGATCAAGTTTAGATTCCCATGATCGAACTATTCACTTTCCTTTAGTCTCTTCATATCAGAACAAATGTGGAAATCACATCCTATATCAAGAATCCAAGACTTTGAAATGCAAATATTGTTGACTTGATTAGAATACGCACCAAAAGAAGAGCCAGTAGCTTTGGACTTGGCATCTTTCACTTCCTGCAAGTACTTAGGTCATCTTTTTCTCCAATGGCCCTTTTAGCCACAATAAAAGTACACAACCTCTTTTGGATCAGCAACATGACAAGCGTTTAATTTGAGCTTTGCTTTAGATCCACTGGACTCTCCATGGTGAGCCTTCCATTTCCATTTAGATTAGGAAGCGACCTTTATCTTCTTTCCTCTACTTTTTGGATAACCATGACAGGATCAATTGCAGAAGATCAAACTAATTAAATAATACTATTAATATATTAGAACTTATAATATATTAATAAACCACAAGTGTTATTTCTCTCATTTAGTCTATCCAATTGCATGGTGCCATGCAACCCAAATGGACCATGCCGGGTCGGGTCAAGTACATACTAGAAATAGTTATAGACTTAGACACCTTATCCAACAACTATAGCGTCTGCCTTTCCTTCCTGGTGAACTTGAGTGACCGCTAGTCCCCTACTGTCTTCTTCTTCTTCTGCCGCTGCACGGTCACCGTCGCCATTCCGGACGGCTGTTGCGGCTGGTGTTCTTCTCCGACTGCCATGCGCCACCGTGGGGGAGGTAGCTGAGATTGGATGCGTTTTCTGGTGTAAACTCACGTGTTGAAGATACGAGCGCGTGTGTTGACGTGTTGCTTGGCAGAAGATCAAGGGAAACCATCGCCACCACCGTGAAGTGGTGGCTGTCGTCGCAAATCACCGCCTGCCGCCTCCAGATTGCTGATAGGTGTGTTTTACGTGACCAACTCGTGTTTGTGTACATGTGTTTTGGTGTTGCTACACGAGGGTGGGTGTGCTCATTGGCCAGAAACCATGGAAAAACCACCATGACTACCAACCATGGTGGTTACCACCACCTTTTTTGTTCTGCCACCACCCGCCGCCGCATAGTGGTGGTTGTGTGTGTGTGTCTTTACGTGTGTGTGTGTGTGTGTTAATTGGGAATTTACTTGTAAAATTATAATCATGTCGGAATAATCAAAAGAAAAAGTCGTAATTACCACCGTGAGGTGGTGGTTGTCGCCTCCTGCCACCACCAACCGCCATGTTGGGTGGCGGTGTGCTTTTGCTTATGTTTAGTTTCTTTTGGGACGCTTGGACAAAAATGGACTGCAATCATAACCACCACCATGAGGTGGTGGCCGCCGCTGTAAGCCACCACTGACCACCACTACTCGAGGTGGTAGTGGGTGGTGCCCGACTAATGAAACCATAGTGGGCCCAATGAAACCCTAATGGGCCCAATGAAGCCCTAATTGACCTAAAAGCCTTACCATGAGACTAATGGGCTAGTATTGGGTTGGAAACCCTAATTAGGGTTTGGAAAACCCTAATGGCATAAAACCCTAATTTTGGGGATCAATCACGACTCGCACGGGAATTATTTAATAAACCTAAGATATTAATTAATAATCATTTCCAATTAACCTAAGGCAATCTTGGACTTAATGGATTAAGTCCTTACTGGGTTAAGTAAGAAACACTTAACCCTAATCGTCATTTCATGTGAAAACCCTAATTTCACTTGGGCCTTTCTTTTGGGACTTGGTGATTGGGTTATTGATGGGTTATCCAAGAATAAGTAAATAGACTTAAAACAATTGGATGGGCTTTAGGATAAGGCCCGTATGAGGGGTTGGGCCCAATTTGGAAAATTAGGCCATAGATAGGCCATAAGTTGGGCTTAATGATTATGAGATATTGGGCCGTTGGTATACCAATAATTTGGACTAGAATTTATGGATGGGCCTTAAGGAAAGACCATGAAGAGGCCTGGGCCCAATTTGGAAAATTGGGCCATATGTTGGGCATTGGCCCATTACTTGACTATTAGGCCTTTGGAGTGTGAGTTGGACCTTGGGCTTGGCACCGAATTATTAATTGGATGTTGTTTAATGTTGACAGCTTGGGAATCTGTCAACCAGCAGTTGGAGTTTTATCCGCGGGACTTCAGCAGTGTGAGGTGAGTTTTCCTCACTATACTCAAGGGTCGAAGGCACCAAGGCCGGCCCTTTGGATTGTTATCCTGATATGCTATCCTAGTATGATCTGTTAGATCAGTATCCTGATAGATAGGACGGTATTATGTTATTATGTTGCTATGATTCGTTAGATCGGTTTGCTTGTCTATAGGCTGTTATGTCATTATTTGTTATATGGGCACATGTATCGGTTGGTGGTTAAGGATTATCTGCTTAGTGCGAAAGCCAATAGACATGGGCATTCCAACCCAATGGTTGTGGGCCATGAGTATTCCATCCCGATGATGATTGGACTCGTAGTACGTGGGCATTCCAACCTGATGGTTGTGGGTCGAGGGTATTTCATCCTGATCGATGACTGGACCCGGAGGTTGATTGGGTCTGGGGTATTCCAACCCAATGGTTGATTGGACCCAACATATTTTTCAGTGTATACGGTGAGACTGGGTTGCTTCGTCCGTCAGTCAACGAGCATAGGGTATTCCATCTTGATGGATGATTGGACCCATAATATGTTGTCATTCCAACTCGATAGTTGAGGGCCTGAGGTATTCCAACCTGACGGTTGATTGGACCCATAGTATGTTGTTTGTGATTATATGTATATTGTTGTGTGTATGAGTATTTTGGGGGAACTCACTAAGCTTTGTGCTTACGATTTCAATTTATTGTTTCAGGTGCTTCAGATGACTCGGCAAGGCGAAGACATGACCGTACACATCCTCGTGATTTGGACTTATGGTTTCTGGGATACTCTGATATTAAAGTATTTTGAAAACGTTTTGTAATAACTAATGACTTTTGGATGTTTGAAGTAGTTTTAAATTGACTTGATTTTTATGGGTGTTACACAATGAATGCAATGAACAAAACAAAGATCACACACTTAGCAGTTCCCAGGTAAGTCTTCATCACAATGTTTTTCTTCCTTAACTGTCTCTCAAACACTTCCTTCTCTGCTTCCATAGCTTGCTATATCATAACCACCTTTTTTTAGCCTTCAAAACTTCATTGAAGTCTTCCTTTCTGCGCAACCCAAACCTCATCTTACAAAGCTACTCTTTGTAATACCCCTCTTCCATTGCATCGTCTTTCCACAGAAAAACTTACATTTTGGACCTTCAGTTGGCTGATTAAAAAGGAAGACGACAATTAGGGTTATAATTAAGGAAAAGGTGTACATTTCCAACTCAAGATACCAAAGAGAGTGTAATTAAACAAAAGGAACACTGAACAAAAAGTTTTTGTAGTTCCAAAACCTTTGAGTTACGTTGTCGTCAGTCCAGGAAGTCCTTTCGATGCTTATTCCATCTTTACAGTCACAAGGTGGGCATGCTTCATTATAACGATGGATTCCGACACGCAGGAGGTTGGTCGATCGACCGGAGGAGGCATGCATTGCTCTGGTTATATCAATTGAGTAGATTGTATCGGTGTGACCTAATTTGGGGTAAGAATGTATCCTTTATGGTTTCAATGAGTGACCCGTAAACCAAGACACGTCAACAGTAACCCGTAAACCGGATACATTTTCTCTTAATCCCTTAAGTTGTTATTTACTAACATTAATTACCAATTGAGCATAAAAAAACGTTAATGACTAAATATGCAAATTAGTCAAACATTGTTGTGCTACAATGTAAAAAACACTATGGTATTTATATCTTGAATTCATTATGTATCATATCAAAATTAATTTGCACATTGACCTATTTCTAATTTCTAATCCCTAATATTGGGAAGATCTTTTACATGTACAAAAATATCTTATTGCCAAAGGAAAGGTTTCCTCTAAAAAGCGTATCAAAACACGTCTAACCTAAGATCCCAAATCAAAATCAGCCTTGAATCCCCCATTGTTGTAATCAAGTGGAGCTTGACGATGATGCAGAACGAAGATTGAATTAAATTTGCGTTCAGATGATCAACTGGAGTCGAATTTACGGCAGTATTTATAGAAAATGATCAACGAGAATCGTAACAAAAAACCACTCCATTCTCGATATGTCAAGGTTCTTTTATTTTTATTTTTGTATTCAAATTACTTATTTCCTGCTTCCATTTCATTAGGGTTATGTATTATTGAAGAGATTGCTGTCGAAATCTCGAGCCTTGAAACATTTAGGGTTTCTATATTAGAGCTCCGACATTAAGAACATAAACGTTCTTGCATTTTTAACTATGGCAGCATCGTTGTGACTATATTTTGCTTAGCTATTAGGCTGAGGTTTCACTTTAGTCCATTTTAGTTCATGGTCTTGTAAAAATTTTGCATCTAGGTTTCTTAGCTAGAATTTGCAATACCATCATCGTCTTCTCAGAACAACTTATAAGGTTCTTGAACATGCATCCCTGAAATGATTAATACCACTTGGTTAATCACAATCAAATAATGATTTCATTAAATGTAAAATCATCTAAGTTTCCTTAGCCATAAACATCTGCTTATACAGTTATCTACCTACATGCTCTATTCTTTTAGGGTTAAACACAAGAAAGAACAACTTACATTCATTTATATGTTTATATCATCCTACTTTCACTTCTATATCTGAGTAAACTGTTCAAACTACAATACTATAATCATCTGAAAGTGACTTTACTATTTCAACACAGGCTCTTGGGGTTCAGAAACATTAAAAGAATTGTGCAATCAATTCGAACAAACAACTCAAGAATCCAATCAACAGATGGGAACCACAAATCAGTCGATAAAGTCGCTCTATTTTCCTCACAACCCACTTTCCCTTCTAAACAACGTACTTTCTTTTCCCGAAATACCCCTGGTTCATTTCACAATGAGAAACCACTTTCTCCCATACTCAAAATCTCCCGAGCATTTACTTTATCACTAACCCACTCTTATATAGTCATTCCTGGTATAATACTATACAAAAACACAACATTAGCAAAAACCAGAACAAATCTTGAATCTTTTCAACCAAGAAACAACACTCTTTACATAGAAGATGGACACGCCCTTTTAGTTTCATCAATCTTATCAATTTTTGAATGTTTCATATTATTAATCCGCGCATTATATTTAGCAATTTTATTCTCCCCCACCATAACCACAGCTCCATTCGCTGAATACTTTGGTGATTCCTCAAGAAAAAAATGGCTAAAACTCGTTCGTAGGACATTAGAAATAGCAGGTCCCGCTTTTATAAAATGGGGTCAATGGGCTGCAACAAGGCCCGATCTTTTTCCTAGAGACATATGCACAGAACTTTCAAAACTTCACACACAGGCCCCTGAACATTCCTATGCGTACACTAAAAAGACAATTGAAAAAGCTTTTGGGCGTAAAATTCACGAGATATTTGACGATTTTGAAGAGATTCCGGTAGCTTCCGGAAGCATTGCTCAAATTCATCGGGCGAAATTAAAATTAAAATCACACGGTAAAAAAACGGTGAAGCCGTTAGTGGTGGCTGTAAAAGTTAGGCATCCGGGGGTGGGTGAATCGATTAGGAGAGATTTTGAGATAATTAATGTTGTTGCAAGAATTTCTGGGTTTTTGCCAACTTTGAAATGGTTAAGGTTAGATGAAAGTGTGCAACAGTTTGCTGTTTTTATGATGTCACAAGTGGATCTTGCACGTGAAGCTGCTCATTTGAGTCGATTTATTTACAATTTTAGAAGATGGAAAGATGTTTCGTTTCCAAAGCCTGTTTATCCACTTGTACATCCTGCTGTTTTGGTTGAAACTTTTGAACAAGGTGAAAGTGTTGCGTTTTATGTTGATGAGCTTCAAGGACATGAGAGGCTTAAAAGTTCTCTTGCTCATATCGGGACTCATGCACTTCTCAAAATGCTTCTGGTAAGCAAGGGTATATTAGTAATTTTACACGGACCTTTGATAATCAATTTTGTTGGTAGTTTTTTAATATTGTGGTGTGTTTTCAGGTGGATAATTTCATACATGCGGACATGCATCCTGGGAATATTCTAGTACGAAACAAATCATCGAGGAAAAGGATATTTAAATCAAAGCCACATGTTGTGTTTCTTGATGTTGGAATGACTGCGGAACTTTCCGGAAGCGATAGAGTGAATTTGTTGGAGTTTTTTAAAGCGGTTGCAAGGCGAGATGGTGACACTGCAGCAAAAAGCATGTTGAGGTTATCAAAGCAGCAGAATTGCCCTAATCCACAAGCATTTATAAAGGTAATATATAATTTTTTTTTTGGAATGTATAATGGTGTAACATGAAAGATTAAAGTATGTTGCTATTATAGGAAGTCAAGGAGTCGTTTGACTTTTGGGGTACCGAAGAAGGCGACATTGTACACCCGGCTGATTGCATGCATCAGTTGTTGGAGCAAGTAAGGCGTCATCGAGTCAATGTTGATGGAAATGTATGCACTGTGATGGTTACAACTTTGGTTCTTGAGGTATATTTATTACCAAATAGCCCTTTTATTGTTACGTGAATGGACATGAATACCCTTGTTTTTTTTGTGATTGTAGGGTTGGCAAAGGAAGCTAGATCCGGATTATGATGTTATGCATACGCTACAAACTTTGTTGCTAAAAGAAGATTGGGCAAAATCACTAACCTACACAATAGAAGGATTAATGGCCCCATAAAGTTGATTTAAAGAAAAAGTTTTGGAAACATAAAGTGGTCATAGTTGTTCAAACGATATCTTTGATTGGTTTAATCTTTTTTCCAATTGTTGAAATTTTGTAGATGAATTTTTGAGTTTATGAAAGCAAAATACTAGCAATGAATTTTTGAGTTATAAATAAAGATTGTTTCATAGAGAACAGAGATAGAAACACAAACACAAACACATTGAATGGAACTGAAAGATAAAAATTATCATTGAGAAGCATACAAATGTACAACTGTACAAAATTATATCACAACTAAAGTGTTGAATCAGAACTCTAGAGCAACAATGGAGGGGACAAAAATGGCGTTCATGTTGAAGCTGTTGGGTTATTAATCCTGTGTCTTCTTTGGTTGTGATCAAAGAGACATGTTATCTGCAATAGTAAATTATGGGATTAAGAGATTTTTTTTTACAAAATAGAATGTTTGTAATACCTTTTGGCTATTTTTTTTTTTTTGCCATTTTTTAGCTTCATTTCCAGATCACCAGCTTCATCTTCATCCTGATTCAGAGTCCTCAAGAACATCTTCAATTTAAATTTCTTTTCAAGAACAAATTGAAGCCAAAAACCCACTTGCCTTCTTCCAAACTCCATTATTCAAATCAAGAACACCACCTACAACACAAAATTAATTCAAGTTATGATTATCTGATTACTTTCAGGGTAAATATTTAATTACAAACATATTCCCTAATTTTATGTATTACTTCCTTAATTAATCACAATTTGTCAAACACTTAACACTTATTTTCTGACAATTGTATGATAATGCAATCTCATACACTTATTTTCTGACAAATAATTATTCAGTAGCACAAAGTTATTGTTAAAACACACATCCAAACAAATTAAAAGAAGCAAGTTAGAAGTCACTGCAAGAAAGCAGCTTTTTGAGGATAAATGCAAAATGACCAAAGTATCCCTAATTTCAATTAAAAAGATAGTCTGATTCTGATCCTTGAGGCTGCAATAATCACTTCAAAAAAGCAATCCAAACACTCCTTTGGAAACCTATATGAAACTAGAGAACATAGTACATGTTACCATTTAATAATTAAACTCTAACAAAGAAGGGGGAAAAAAATTTAACACAAGTGTACTAAAACTTGAAGAAAATGCAAGAAAGTATCACTAGATTGTGTGTATTAGCATTTAGCAACAAATATGGATAACATGGCACAACGATTCAACAATAAATGCAACTAAGATGATTAATGTCTTATTAGCATTTATCTAAATAAACAAAATATGCATATAATATGCTAAAGGATCCATGCTTTAAATTAATCATATGTTAGCTAAGGTTATGAACTACATTTTTTACAATTTACAAATAAAGCAAGTAACGGTTTACATATATCCTAAACTAGTTCAATAATGCAACGTATTAGTTACATAGCAACTATATTCCATCATGGAATGTAATTTTATATTTCTTTTATTTATTTTCATTAACTTTATTTGTCTGTTGCTATTTCTTGCATAACAAACATCAAGACTTTGTTTTGTGCATCTTTTAGACATTAGGATCTACCTACTAGATAAGGAGATATAAGTGGAGTTGATAAAAGAAAACAAATTTTTAGAATAAATGTAAAATGACAAAACAATCCCTAATTTCAACTGAACTATTATCTTATTTGAGGTCTTGAAGTTGCAATAACCACTTTGAAAACACAATCCAAACACCCAATAGAACCATGTCTGAAACTGAAGGACAATGTGCTCTAACAAAGCATAGGATATAGGTGTAAGAAAGATTCACATAATATACTATTGCTAACATGCTTTAAATTAATTGTATTTGAATCACATGTTTACTAAGGTTATGCACTACATTTATTACACATACATCAAGTAAAGGTTGAAGTATATCCTAAACTAGTTTATGCAACATATCAGTGTTTACATAGCAAGACAATCTCAACTACAAGATTAGGAGAAGCAAGTAAAGAGGTGCTGCAAGAAAACCTATTTTTAAAACTAAATGTAAAATGACCAAAACTATCCCTAATTAAATGATTATCTGATTCTGATTCTGATTCTTATGAGTTGAAAAACACAATCTTACCACCCCTTTGTTAGAAATATGGTTTAGTGGCACTTGGAAATCTGAGAATCGTGATAATCACTTTCAAATCGAAGTATTTGGGTGGTACTCCTAAATCCTCAATTGGATAAGACTCAGATAAAATCAGAGAGAAAAGAAAGAGAGAATGAGATGGTGTAATTTCGTGAGTCCCAGAAAAGTGACTAAAATTGGTTATAAACCTTCCTTATCTGAAAAACTATCAAAACTGTCATATAACAGTTTTTCTCAACAGTAAAAACTTTATAAATCCGGGTTTTGTATAAGGATTAACGCAAAGTTAAAACTGTTAGACTAATGTCTAAGTCCATAACTATAGTTGGTAAGACTTGACCCGACCCGACATGGTCCATTTGGGTTGCATGACATCATGCACTTGGATAGACTAAATGAGAGAAATAAGACACTTATGGTTATTAATATATTATAAGTTCTAGTATATTAATAATAAGAATAATAATATTTAATTAGTATTGATCAAGAATTAATTTAGAATTAATTATGTGATCAAAAGAAGACTAATTAAATATATGGTTTGATTGTGCAAATCATCCATAACTTATATAGTGGGCCAAAGCTCCATGGATAATCAAGTTGGGTTAAACCCATAGGATGCTCCATGGAGGTTACATAACCCATGGGTCATGGAAATGAAAGATCATGACAATTAGGGTTTACATGGTGTAACCCTAATTGTATTACATTATATAAGCATCATATTATTCACCAAAATAGGCACTAGTGTGTGTAAAAGAAGGGCTAGCCGATTTCATGAGTTGCAGAATTCTCTCAAGTTATTCCAAGTGTATTTGGTGTTGTGTGAACCATTTGAGGTGTCACACTTGAGGCACTAAGCACTCAAGCTTCATGAAGACATTCTACATCAAAGAGGTATGTATTCTATCTTGTTATATTCATTGTTTTGTATGCTAGATTAGGATAATACCTTGGATGTTCATATTTACATGTATAATAGAGAAAACATAGATCCAAGGTATTTAGGGTTGCATGTACACTTAGGAGTGTTAGAATGCTCAAAACCCAACAAAAACTGGGTCAAATATTCAAAATTTGGATTTTCTGATGCATTTTTAATACAATAGTAAAAACTCTGCCCCTTGGACCCCGCTCCCAGAGGTGCTGCCCCCGGACCCCCCGTTCGTTCAGGGGCTTCGCCCAAAATGACAGTATACTTTAATACTTGATCAAACTTAAACAAGTGTGTACTCCACACCTTCCTTACTTGTTTAATATTTATCAAGATCATTTTTAGTCAACAAAGTAATCCTATTACACTTAAATAACATTGATGATAACAAATCATCAACACCCTTGGATCCCAATATCAAACTAGAGGACAATAGATGCAACTTATTTGTGTCTTGCTAGCATTTAAATAGTTAAGCACTCGTATTATTCTAAATTAGACATCCCTAGTGGCAAATAATAAAGTTTCTATAGTGAAACAAGATACGCATATACTAAGGTATCCATACTTTAATATAACCGTATTTTCTATTTCAGTCATAGGTTGACTAAGGTTATGGACTATGTCTATTCCAAAAAAAAAAGGAAAAGTAGATGTATATCCTAAACTAGTTCTATAATGCAATGTATCAATGTACTAGTTACATACCAACAATATTTTTTTCATCATGTGATAAATATTTATGATTCTTCTATTTTTCTTTAACTTGATTAGCATAATACTCACATGTGTTCCATAATAAGTATCCGTTGGTTTTGAGGTTCAAAGAAAGAGATTATTCAACTACAAGAAACATAAATCTACTTGATTTTTATGTAAAATTGTATGGATAAAAAAAAATTCTTTAAAATATTGTAAAAAATCATAGGGTAAAATGCAAGGAGAGCAATGTACTTACATAGATTTGTTAATTACAACATCTAACTTTCATTTCCTCCTATTACAACATTATACTTTGAAAACCCTACCCAATTATAACAATATAATTGGGTAGATTTTTCAAAATGCGATGTCATTATAAAGAAATCGAAAGTACAATGATAAAATTGGGTAGATTTTTCAAAAGCACAATGCCTTGATAAAAAAATAAAAAATAAAAATAAAATAATTGAAATCATTTGCAATTTCTTGTATTCAATTATTTGCAACATTTAACTCAACAAGTGATTTTATAAGATTGACTATTAATCGAAAACATGTTCTATGAATAACAAAATTTGGGAACTTTTTCAGACCAAATTTGATATTAACAAAAAAATTTGCTAGAAAACAATAAATTGCAATTTCTTTGGGATAGAGGGAGCATAAAAGTTGATACTTATTATGGAACAAAACAAGTAAGCATATTTCATGATACGAATCATGAATAAAAAACATGGAGTATATTAATATAAACATGGACCCTAAATGACAAAACCAATCCATATATACAGAATAAACATAAAGCATTAGATGCAACATTTTTCATATGATACCATGTTTGTATCATCTTCACAATCCATTGATCTATAGGGGATCATGAACATTGAATATCATCCACCCGTTTTGATATCTGCAGATTTAGGATGATTGGTCTTAAATTCGGATTTCATAAACTAAATTTTGTTAAAAAAAATAACAAGAAACACGCTTTTTGCTACATACATCACATGGTGAGATTTGATCGTATGCCAAGTTCACTCGTAACTCTTGATCTCTACTCCTGTGCTTTGTCACTAATTCTGGAATTCAAAAGAAGTCAAAGATTGAGTCAGGAAAAGTCTAGGTGATTACAAAATGGATATATATATATATATATATATATATATATATATATATATATATATATATATATGTATATATATATATATGTATGTATCGATTTAGCCATTTAACTTATTTCTAGTAGAGATTAAACCATTTTGAGTGTTAGGTTAAAAGTGATTTGATTTTACGATTATTTATGGTCAAAACGATTTAGATTTGGAGAAATAGATAAAAATATGGTGTAAACAACTGACTATTAAATTAATGTAAAATAACATATTTATTCTTATTATTATACTCCATTTCAAAATGTACATCCTAATACCCCTCAAAATAAGATTCAATCTTACACACGGTTCATGATGCTACTTTAAAATGAATGCATCAACCAATAAAGACAAAAATATTTATATGCATTAATAACAGATGAACACAAAACTTAAAATATGACATACAAATAATACAATGTAGAATTCATATTGATATGAGACTTTTAACTTGTATTCCTTTCTGACTTATTGCAGAAAAAATATCATAATAAAAAGAGCTAGGAAAATGAGGTTTTCCACATTAAGTCCTAACATTTTTACAAATTTACCATTTGTTGTTTTTTTCCTTCCATTTCATGAACTCTCTCATCATTTTCTCAAATATTTTTTAAACACCATTTATCCAAACAACACTAAAACGGAAAAAAGAACAGAGTCCTTACTTTGCTTGTGATACTTTTCTAATTTCTTCAAATGCAGCATTTACACTATGAATAGTCATTTTCTTGACCTAAAAAACAATTTTAGAATTAGTCATGTAATTTAAAAAAAAAACAAAAACTACAAATTAGAATATTAACTATTGAAATATAATAATATATACCTCTAACATTTTTCCTTTTGCTTTGTAATTTATTGGAAGTTGATGGATTTCATCACTCAACTTGATGCCCGTGGATGAACTTTCAGGTGAGATGAATTCAAGAACCACTTTAACAGATGACTGCATCAAGATTCCTTAGGATCAACAAAAAGATTCATACAAGCATATGATAATGTTTCATGAAACAAAAAACTAAACATATAGTGTTTACATTATTCAACAACTTATCTAAATTGAAATAAGTATAAATGATTAAACGCTTAAGTGGATAAATCGATATATAATGGCAAAAGTTCAAGTGCTTTTCTATATTTTAACCTATGTCAAACAAAAGAATCATACCTTAATTTTCTTTACTTGATAGGCGCATCCAGCTGGAATGATGACAACTTCACCAATACGTTGTTCAAATGCCTATGGTTCCACATCTGTTTAAATTGTATTAGTAAAAACACAATGAAGGAAATAGAGTTTAACCATATTTTATAAATAGTGTTGAAGGTCATCACTAGCTCAATGGAGCTTAACCTAATAGAGTTTAGCACTTTATCAAAAAGATGTCATAATGTTCTAGAATGATCTAGAAGAATCTAGAACATCATGGAAGCCTATGGGATATTCTAGAACATATAAGAAGACTCGAGAATATTATAGAATGAGATGGAAGACACTAGAATGTTATGGAACATTCTAGAAACATATATAAGCATGTAATAGATATAGATTACAGTAGAAGATTCTAGAATAGTCATGAATGTATGTAGTTTGTAGGAAGATGTAGAAAATTCCTATAGGGAGGTGGAAACACCTATAAAGAGGTGTGGATTTCATTTGATCCAAACCGTCAGAACATCCAAGTATCCAAGAAAAGCCTTAAGGAAAGAAAAGTGTAGTAGTCTATGAAATTGTAAGTTCTTCTTAAGTGTCTTAATAAAAGTATTGTTGTTTCCCATATAAAGAGTTGTGTTCTACAATCTGGTATCAAAGTGAGGTTTTTTGATAGTGAGAATGAGTGATTCTCTTTGTATCGTGAGTATTCTGTGACTCTGCAAGCCTAGTGTCGAAGCTAGCTTGTTTGGTGTTACCAAGGTACTGCCAACATGATGGTGTTAGATTAGGTGTCTAAGTTCATAACTATTCTTGGAATGTACATGACCCAGTTAGCATGGTCCATTTGGGTTGCATGGCATTACAACACTTGGATAGACTAAATGAGAGAAATAACACTTAAGGTTTATTAATATATTATAAGTTCTAATATATTAATAATATTATTTAATTAGTATTGATCAAGAATTAAATTAGAATTAATTAAGTGATCAAAAAGAGACTAATTAAATATATGGGGTTGATTGTCTAAATCATCTATTCTTGTATAGTTGGGCTAATGATCCATGGTTTGTATGGATTTGGTTAAATCCCATAAGGTTCTCCATGGATAGTCCATGGAGGTTACAAACCCATAGATCATGGAATATGGAAATCCATGACAATTAGGGTTTACATGGTGTAACCCTATTTGTGTCACAACTATATAAAGGCCCCATGTCTAGGAAAATCTATGAATACAAGCAAGTAAGAGGGCAAACCAATTTTTGTAGTGTAAGTGTACTTCTCTCATGGTTATTCCAAGTATTGTAGTGTTGTGTGAGACATTTGAGGCATCACACTTGAGGTGCTAAGCTCACAAGGTTCTTAAGGAATCCAAACAACAAAAGGTATGTATCTCAACTAGCCATTATGTTTAAAAGTTCCCCATGCCTTGCTAGTTAGGTTAATAGCCTTGGAAATCAAATTTGCATGTATCTTAGTAAAATATAGATCCAAGGTTTTTAGGGTTACATGTACACCTTAGGAATGTTAGAATTCTCAAAACCCTTCAGTGGTATGAGAGACTAGGTTTGTTTACTTGATACTTGATGCAAACTTGTTGAAAAAACTCAAAAAACTGTTATCTGCTGAGTGAACTCGTCGAGTCCATGGGGGGACTTGACGAGTCCATGTGATAATCCATCCTACTCATCGAGTAGGTTCGTGCACTCGAAAAGTAGGAGCCCCTGATTGCAGATTTTCGAGTTTTGCTGCTGGAAATGGACTAGAAACATTACCCTAAACTGTTTTGGTCTTGTAAAACCTGTTTTAGATGGTGTAATGGTTATCCTAATCCATTTTCAATGGCTAATATCAAATTTTCAAGTTTTGTATGATTTATTTATGATTCTTGAAATTGGTGATATGAACATTCATGAACTTATGAGTTTAGAAGATCATAGGAATTATTTGTAACTTGCTTGTTAGTTTAATTCTTGATCTTGATGTGTTTGAATGGAATCCATAATTTGTCCTCAAGTTATGGATTACCAAGAGTCACACTTTTAAAGTCCATTATGAAACACATAGGTTACATAAAATGAAAAGTCTCTCATTTTGATAAACCATTAACTCATAAGTTATGAAAGATGAAAAGTTTTGAAAGTTACAAAACTTGCCCTCAAGTTTTGGAACATGTAAAGTCACTTTAAAAACTTTAGTTCCAACCCCTAGAATTTTAAAAGTTAAAATTCAACCCTTATACTTTATAATATTATAAGTTAATAATATATATGTATAAGAACAAAAAGTCGTTTTACCATTAGTAGGCCTCATTCACGAAGTCGGTCTATAAGGGGGTATAAGGTTGTTGCCTATAAAATGGCAATAGGTGTCCACTCTCACTCATCACTTCCTTGACTGGTGGAGGGTCGTTAGTCGAATGGGTAGGACAATGACTTTAAATCCTCATTAAAAGTATGATGAAAATAAAGTAACTAAATGTTTTTATAAGTTCCCAGTCTTAGTTACTTTAGGAAAAAGTGAATAAGGTGCTAACCCATGAAATTACACTTTGCACTTTGTTTAAGTCGTTAGTGGAGCATGTGTGGTTAACCGACACACTAACCTGGACTTAAAAAGGTAGGCAAAGGGTGACATAAGGTTTAACATAGGTCGGTGGAGCACGTGTGGTTAACCATCACATTGATTGAGTGATAAAGATTAAGGGTACCAAGTAATTTGCATGGTTACTTCCCACCTTATTTTGTGATCCTCGGCATCACAGTCACAAAACTTGAAGGGCACACTCGAGATTGAAACATACAATTGAAAAGTTCAATGAATCTCAAAGAATCTAGGAGTTTCAAAACCAATTAAAACCTAATAATTTATTTCGTTTTTCATGGTGGAAATTGGTGAATCGTCATTCACCTACCTTCAAATATTTTATAGCTTAGATTACGACATCCCTCTTCTAAGTTATAGAATATTGTGTTGGGTCTCAGCCTTAATATTACATCCGGGTGTTTTATTAAGGACTATCTTTATATCTAATCTAATGTTGTCTTTCTTTTCAGATGTCTTCAAACAATGCTGCTTCTGGCTCAAACCCTACCAACTTCTTCTCTCTCATGAACCTTTGTGGGAGAGTCATCTTCGATGGTTCCAAATTTATGGATTGGATCTGGAACATCAGGATGGTCACTCATTATGAGGACAAGGAATATCTCCTCGACAAGGAGCTGATGGAACTTGATGAGTCGTCTATTACTCTTGAGGAGATTGTTGAATTCCAGACTCATGAGAGAGATGCCACTAAAGTGGCATGTATCATGTTGGCCACGATGACAGCCGAGCTCCAAAAGTCCTATGAGGACTATTACCCTTTTGAGATGCACTAGGACTTGATGGACCGCTACCATCAAAGTGCTCGCCAAGAGAGGTATGACATCATCTGCTCCATGATAACAACCCGCATGAAGGATGGTGAACCCGTTATGGGCCACTTAGAGAAAATGCAAAGGTATGTGGACGGTTTGTTGAAGCTAAATGTGAACTTCCCCGAGGAGTTGGCAATTGATATCATTTTGCACTCCTCACCTTCTTGTTTTGATCAATTCCGAATGATATACCACATGAACAAGGAGGAAGTTACACTCAACAAACTTTAAGGACTCTTGAAGACCACCGAAAGTGGTCTTAAGGGTAAGTCAGTTGTTACCACTCCTACTCCTACCGAGGCCCTATCTTGGCAGTCGGGCAAGGCAAAGGGAAGAAGAGGAAGAGCCCTTCATAGGGTACCAAGGGAAAGTCCCTTGAAGGCTCCTCTTCAAGTGGAACCAAGAAAGGTTCTGTTACTCCTTATGCTAACCCTAAAGAGGCTGAATGCTTCTATTGCCACGAAAAGTCGCACTTGAAGCGAAACTGCCCAAAGTATCTGCAAGATGTGAAGGATGGGAAAGTGAAAACAAACCATGCATGTATTTACACTATATTTTCTAATAACTCACCCCATTATAAATCTTGGGTCCTTGATACCGGTTGTGGTATTCATATTTTTTCTGTTTTGCAGGGACAAAGAAGAAGTGAGGATGCGGAGCATGGGAAGATAACCTTAATCATGGGGAATAGGAAAACATCACTGTCACCAAGATTGAAGTTTATACTTTGTTGCTAAGTAGTGGGCTAACATTAGATTTGAATAAATGTTGTTACTCGTTTGAAATGGCGAGGAATATTATTTATTTTCATGCTTTGTACAAACAAGGGTTTACCTTTTATTTTGATAATGAATATGGTAGTGTTAGTGCTTTCTTTAATAATGTTCTTTATTTTAAAGCATTACCTTGTGATGGTGTGTATGAAGTTGTGTCTGTTGTAGATAACCTAGGAAATAATGTGTTGTGTATTGATTCTTCCACTAACTTGGATAAAGCATCATTGTAGCATTGTCGTCTTGGACATGTAAGTAAGAAACGCATAGGCCAAGTCCAAAAGTATGTAGTCTTGGATTCATTTGACCTAAAGTCGGATGATAGTTGTGAATCACGTCTACTTGTAAAAATGACAAAATCACCCTTCATTGGTTCTTGTGCTAGTGGTGAAGGTTTGTTGGATCTTGTACACACTGATGTGTGCGGACCCTTTAGAACCGCCACAAGGGATGCTAACTGCTTTTATGTGACTTTTTACTGATGATTTTAGTAGATATGGATATGTCTACTTAATCAAGCATAAGTCAGAAACCTTTGAAAAGTTCAAAGAGTTTAAGCAGGAAGTGGAGACTCAATTGGGCAGGAACATTAAGATGCTTCAATCTGATCGAGGTGGTGAGTATCTTAGTACAGATTTCCTTGAATATCTTAAGGAATGTAGGATTTTCTCACAATTGACACCTCCCAAGACACCATAGCTTAATGGTGTGGCTAAGAGGCGTAATTGGACCTTGTTGGAGATGGTTCATTCCATGATGAGTCGAGCTTAGCTACCAATCTCATTTTGGGGGTCTGCCTTAGAGACTGCCGTCGATATTCTTAATCTGGTCCCTACCAAAAAGGTTGCCAAAACACCTCATGAGATGTGGACCGAAAAAGTTCCTAATCTGGACCACATCAATATTTGGCGTTGCGAGGCTTTTATGAGGCGCGAGACTCACGATAAGCTCGAACCTCGAAGTGAGAGGTGTATTTTCATTAGCTACCCACAGAAATCCTTCGATTACCTCTTCTACAGACCCAGTGATAATATGGTCTTTGTAGCAAGGGGGAGTATTTCGAGAGAGAGAATTCATAAGCCAAGGAAACAGTGGGAGGAAAATTGACCTTGAAGAAATTCAAGAGTCCAGTGGTGAAGGAACCTCAGACCCTAGCAATCAACTTTAGGAGGAAACTCCTGTTGAACCGACTGATGAGTATGTACCTCGGTGGCGTTCCACGAGAGTTAGGAATGCACTTGAGCATTACTATGGTTTCCATATTACTACGTAAGGTCATACACTTATCAGTGATAACACACTGATTGGTCTGGATGAACCTAATAGCTACACGGAAGCCATAGCAGGCCCTGAGGCTGCTAAATGGAAAGAGGCTATGGACAGCGAGACACAGTCCATGTATGACAATCAAGTTTTGAACTTGGTTGACAATGTACCAGGTTGTAAGGCATTTGGGTGCAAATGGATCTTCAAGAAAAAGACCGACATGGATGGTAATGTACACACTTATAAGGCGTGACTGGTTGCAAAGGGCTTTTCTCAAACTCTGGGAGTTGATTATGACCAGACCTTTTCTCCAATAGCAAAGATTAAGTCTATTAGGCTTATGTTAGCCATTGCTGCATTTAATGACGATGAAATATGAGGGTTATGTTAGCCATTATTGCATTTAATGACTATGAAATATGGAAAATGGATGTCAAAACCGCTTACCTTAATGGAAAGTTGGTTGTGAATGTTTACATGAGTCATCTAGAGGGTTTTGTCAGCACAAAATACCCTAATAGAGTGTGTCCGCTTGAGAAATCCATTTATGGATTGAAACAAGCACCTCGCAGATGGAATTTTTGTTTCGATGAGAAAGTCAAAGAGTTTGGCTTTTCGAGACGTGAAGATGAATCTTGTGTGTATGTCAAGGCTTGTGGGAGCATAGTTAGCTTTTTAGTATTGTATGTGGATGACATACTACTCATGGTAAATGACATCCCAACTTCGTAGGAGGTTAAGTCATGGCTTGGAAAGTGTTTCACCATGAAGGACCTTGGAGAAGCTACCTATATCCTAGCGATAAGGATTTTGAGAGACAGGAGTAAAAGACTAATTGGACTTAGTCAGAGTACCTACTTGGATAAGGTGTTGAATAGGTTCAACATGCCGAATTACAAGAAAGGAGAGTTACCGATCTAAAGTAATGCCAGACTGAGTAAGACTCAGAGCCTGAGTACAGAGGCTGAGATAGCTGAGATGATTCGAGTATCGTATGCTACCCCTGTAGGATCAATCATGTATGCTAGGACTTGTACTCGTCCTGATGTGGCCTTTGCATTGAGCATGGTCAACAAATATCAGGGGAACCCTGGCAAGGCTCACTGGACTGTGGTAAAGAACATTCTCAAGTACCTTCGGAGGACTAAGGACTGGGTCCTTACCCTCGGTGGGAGTGATGACTTGAGAGTACTAGGGTATAGTGATGCTAGCTTCTAGAATGATAGGGGTAATTTTCGCTCTCAGTCAGGCTGGGTCTTTACCTTAAACGGAGGAGCAATAACTTGGAAAAGTTCCAAGTAAGAGAAAGTGGCTGATTCAACCTGCGAATCAGAGTATATAGCGGCAAGCGAGGCAGCAAAGGAGGCTATATGGCTAAAGAAATTCATTGGAGACCTTGGATTTGTACCAGATATAAAGGAGCCTATAGAAATTTTCTATGATAGTGAAAGTGCAGTGGCCTGAGCCAAGGAACCAAAAGATCATGGGAGATCCAGACACATCAACAGAAAATATCATTTCATCAGACATCGTATAGAAGAAGGACTCCTCGTGGCAAAGAGGGTATCATCGGATGAGAACCCAACAGATCCCCTCACGAAGGGACTGGGTTGGGTTAAGCATCTCTAGCATGCGAGGCGCATAAGGTTGAAGAATGATATTAGTTTTAGTAGTTAGATAGTTTTTGAAATTTGTGAAGTGTAATTGATATTTGATGATAAATAAAAGTTGTTGTTTATTTATAAGTATAAGTGTTGATATCTTTTGTCAATCGTTTACTATCATTTCATTTTGCATGTTTTGACTTCCAAAATAATTATGTAATGGTATATCATATTATTCAAATTCTCCACAGTCGGTCATATGTTGGAAGTAGATATGAATCAAGATTGTAAGGTGTTGGACATAGCAAGAGGTGTTACAACACTCATGAGTGCTCATAAGTTCTGAGTATTGGATTCAACCCATGCTCACTTGTATCACTTCATGGAATTTATCTCGAGTGATCGTGAGACGGTAATATCATACAAGTCTTCAAACCTAGAGATATGAGTTGTTGATTATGAGTTGATTATACATTGATTGTACGAAAACGCATTGGTAACTCGATGTTATAAAACGTGCCTTTGTGTATGATTCAACAAGTAGTAGAACAAGCATACGAGTCGAAGTTTATCTATTATTTCTTGGATTAGAAGCGATATCTGGGCCCCTCGATGATTTTTTTATCTATGTACCGGGCCCGATCAGAACTAAATTGATGTGTTCGATTAAGTTCTATGTCAAACAAATCAAAAGTCGGGAAACAAACTGTTGGACAGTAAGTAAGACATTGTTCCATGTATTTGTCCGACTGATATCTAGAACAGAGGATTATATGATCACTTATCTTAAATGGTGTATTATCATCATCTCAGTTCCGTGAGACCTTGAAAGAGCTACGATTGCTGATCGGTTCCTGAAGTCATTCTTGCAGTTATAGTTATTAGACTTATCCAAGTGGGAGACTTTTGGATTAGGTATCTAAGTTCATAACTATTGCTGGAATGTACTTGACCCGGTTAGCATGGTCTATTTGGGTCGCATGGCATTGCAACACTTGGATAGACTAAATGAGAGAAATAACACTTAAGGTTTAGTAATATATTATAGGTTCTAATATATTAATAATATTATTTAATTAGTATTGATCAAGAATTAATTTAGAATTAATTAAGTGATCAATAAGAGACTAACTAAATATATGGGGTTGATTGTGTAAATCATCTATTCTTGTATAGTTAGGCTAATGATCCATGGCTTGTATGAATTGGGTTAAAACCCATAAGGTGCTCCATGGATAGTCCATGGAGGTTACAAACCCATGGATCATGGAATATGGAAAGCCATGACAATTAGGGTTTACATGGTGTAACCCTAGTTGTGTCAAACTATATAAAGTCCCCATGTCTAGGAAAATCGATGACTACAAGCAAGTAAGAGGGCAAACCGATTTTTGGAGTGTAAGTGTACTTCTCTCATGGTTATTTCAAGTATTGTGGTGTTGTGTGAGACATTTGAGGCATCACACCTGAGGTGCTAGGCTCACAAGGTTCTTAAGGAATCCAAACAACAAAAGGTATGTGTCCCAACTAGCCATTATGTTTAAAAGTTCCCCATGCCATGCTAGTTAGGTTAATAACCTTGGAAATCAAATTTGCATGTATCTTAGTAAAACATAGATCCAAGGTTTCTAGGGTTGTATGTACACCTTAGGAGTGTTAGAATGCTCAAAACCCTTCAGATGGGTGATCTCCAAGTCATTGGAGGAATCAAGAAATTCAACAACAATAACTGAAAAATGTGGGCAACATAAATGAAGTCCTACTTACAAGGACAAGACCTATGGTAGGTTGTTGGAGGAAGCAAAACTATGCCGCCAGAGGAAGATGTTAATGACGCTCTACGCAAATGGAAAATCAAAGCAGACAAAGTGTTGTTTGTCTTGAATACCACTATTGAAGAAGAGATGTTAGAGCATATTCAAGATGAGAACACGCTAAAAAAAAGCTTGGACACGTTTGTGACACTTGTCTCAAAGAAGAATGATACGAGACTACAACTTTTGGAGAACGAGCTATATCAATCTCACAACGTCACATGATGATTGATCCATATTTCCACAAGGTCAAGTCGATATGTCGAGAGATTACTGAACTAGATCTGCAATTTGTCATTACAGAAGCTCGAATGAAGAGGATCATCATCCATGGACTGAGGCCATAGTATAGAATCTTCGCAACTGTTGTACAACGATGACCCGTTCAACCATCATTTGTAGAGTTTGAGAATTTGTTGGCTGACCAAGAAGCTATGGTCAAGAAAATGGGATGCATCACATTAAAAAGTGAAGAGGAGGCACTCTACATAAGTAAAAGTCGGAGGAATTTCAAACCACCTATTAAAAAAGGATACAAAAATTCACACATAGAGAAGAATCAACAAGTAACCTCACAACCATGGAGACCTCAAAAGACCGATAATAAGAGTCCTTGAGGGAAGAGGTTCTAAGGCAACTGGAATTGTGTAACACTCTAAATTTTCAAACAAAATTTTCATTTTTAAAACCACATAAAAACACAATCTCACATTTCTCAAAACCCAAATGTATAAGTTGTTCAAAACACAAGACAATAAAATGTTTCATAATATCCCAGAATCCTCAAAACAACATAAACTTTAGCTGGTGTGTACAAAAAAGCCGACACCTTCCCGCGATCCTTGAGAGGTACCTAAAACACATTTCACACAGCACTGTAAGCACGAATATTAGTGAGTTCCCCAAAATACCACACACACAAATAATTAGCCTCTCATGGCTATACTCGATAAGGACCCTTTGGTCATGTGTCTCAGTGAAAACCCTACGGTCTCACTACTCTGGTTGGATCCTCCGGTCTGGTATCTCAGTGAAGACCCTCTGGTCTCACAGCTCGGTTTGGATCCTCCGGTCTGGTATCTCAGTGAAGACCCTCAGGTCTCACAGCTCGGTTTGGAAACTCCGGTCCGGTATCTCAGTGAGGACCCTTCGGTCTCACAGCTCGGTTTGGACCCTCCGGTCCTAACTCAATAAGGCACAAAATAATATACACAAAAATCACAAAGACAAAATGCATAATATATCACATAACTTAGTATAAGCACATAAGACTCTCCGTTCAATACTCATATAAGACCCTCTAGTCACACAGTATTACCATTTAGGTAAGTATAGTGAGAAGACTCACCTCGTACGTAAGCAAATAGGTCTCTTACTCAACGACCGGTCTAGACTCTACCTACATATCATAATCATCTCTAAGTAACACTTTCTAACAACAACTTTAAAGATGTTAAGCTAACCCCTTTTCTAACTGTTAGAAAGGGTGAAAGACCATTTTACCCCTCCATGGTCTCCAAAATCCATAACTTTACCAAACCCTAAAAGTCAATGGAAGTCAACACTCGATTCAACAGTCCATGTTGACCCAACTCGCCGAGTGCATATATGCAACTCATCGAGTTCCTTCGTTTCTTCTAAGAATCAAGTTGTCTCACCAACTCGCCAAGTCTGTAACGTGTCCAGACCATCGGGGAAAACCCTAACCAAGTCATTCAGACGCTTTTAAGCGGAACTAAGGCCCTATACTCTAGATCTAGCCTTCTAAGGCTAAAATACCACGTAAAGCTTCAAGCTTAACGTTCATGCATTCCATCTAGGGTTAAGTTTGCCACCCCAAAGCTCAATAGAGCTTTTAATGCATGAAAGTTGGCCAATAACTTAATAAAGCTTGGATCTTTAGGCCCAAGGGACCTCATACTGTCCAGATATGAAATCTCAACTTCATGGCATGCTCAAACAACTAAAAGACTCAAAGAGAAGACGAAAATGGCCATAAACTCCCTAGTAAAGAGATCTAACAAACAAATGGTCAAGGTGATAGCTTTTTACCTCCAAATGGAATCTAACATTGAAAGAATACTAGATTCAAGGGCTCCTTCTCGTTCCAAGCCTTTTGCTCCTCAAACTCCTTCCAAGAATGCACTAAAACATACAATCTTAGCCTTTCTCTCTCTCTCTCTCTCTCTCTCTCTCTCTCTCTCTCTTTCTCTCTCTCTCACACACACACACAGATGGTAATAGCTCGATTAAGGTTTCTCTCAGAGGTGATAAGGGAGGCGGAATGAAATTCTCAAGGTCCTTTGAATAGGGTACAAACACTGAAAACTAGGGTTTTCACACTCAGCTCCTACTCGTCAAGTTGGGATCCTCCAACTCGCCGAGTAGACTCTAAAAAATCACGCGACCATCTCAATCTTTAAGCAGCGAGTTAGGGCCTCCAAATCGTCAAGTTGACCTGACCAAATGCATATAAGTTAATTAAATATTATACCTGAGTATTAGGATGTTACATTTCTCCCCCACTAGAATCAGACTTCGCCCTCAAAGTTATCCTTCGGAAACAATTCTGGGTACTGCTCCCGCATCTCGGTCTCCAGCTCTCAAGTCCACTCGAATCCCTTCCGATGTTGCCACTAAACCTGAACCACATGCACCTCTTTATTCCTCAAGACCTTCACATTCCTATCCAAGATCGCCATCGGCTTCTCAATGTAGTTCAGACGGTCATCAGCCTGAATGTCCTTTAAAGGGACCACCGCCATCTCATCGGCTACATACTTCCTCAGCTAGGACACATGGAAGGTGTTATGAATCTAGCTCAACTCTGCAAGCAGCTCTAATCGATAAGCTACCTTACCCACTCGAGTGATCACTCTGAAAGGACTAATGTATCTAGGGCCCAGCTTAATCTGCTTCCTGAAGCGGATCACTCCTTTCCATGGGGATACATTAAGGAGGACAAAATCTCTGACCTAGAACTCTACCTCTGAACGTCGTCGGTCTGTGTAACTCTTCTGATAACTCTGGGCTGCCAGTAACCTCTGTCTGACCTACTGGATTTGCTTTGTCTTCTTGAGCATTATCTAAGTTCCCCCATCACTCTCTATCCTACCTCTCCCCAACAGACGGGGGTCTGGCACCTCCTCCCGTATAAAAGCTCAAAGGGAGGCATACCGATACTGAAGTGATGGTTGTTGTTGTATGAAAACTCAACCAAGGACAAATAAGTGTCCCAACTTCCACCGAAGTCCATAACACATGCGCGTAGCATGTCCTCTAGCGTCTGAATTGTCTGTTCGCTCTGTCTGTCTATTTGTGGGTAATATACGGTACTAAAATGCAGTCGGGTACCCAACTCCTCATGAAATTTCTTCCAGAACCTAGAAGTAAAAGGCACATCCCGATCTGACACTATTGATGTTCGACCTCCATGTCATGCCACCACCTCTCGAATGTAAATTTTGGCCAATTTCTCCACAGAAGAGCTCTCACTTATAGCCAAAAAGTAATCACTCGTCGTCAACCGATCTCCAATCACCCATATCACATCGACACCTCGTGCAGTCTTCGGTAACTTGGTAATAAAGTCCATGGACATTTTTTCCCACTTCCACAAGGGAATCTCCAAAGGCTGCAAATAGCCATGGGGATGCTGGTGCTCTGCCTTCACCTAACCATAGGTCAAGCATCTCTCGACTACCCATGCCACGTCCCGCTTCATACATGGCCACCAATAATCCCTTTTAAGTCCAAATACATATTGGTGGCCCCCTTATGGATCGAGAATCTCGACCTATGGGCCTCCTCCATCAAAATATGTCGAGCTCCACCCGTATATGACACCCATATCCACTCACAGAAGGTCATAAGCCCCCGACTATCAGTCTCAAACTCAGAAATCTGTCCGATCAACCGCTCTCTCTTACTGTTCTCCAATCTCATAGCCATCACTTGCGCCTATCAGATGGTATCTAAGACTGGAGTCATCACTGTCATCATCATGCACACATCTCAGATTGAAGCACTCGCTACTCTACGACTCAGGGCATCAGCTACCACATTAGCCTTTCCAGGGTGATACAAAATCTCACAGTCATAGTCTTTCACTACATCCAACCACCTCCTCTGTCTCATATTCAGGTTGGGCTGATCCATAAGGTACTTCAGGCTCTTATGGTCTGTGTATATGGTACATTGGACACCATAAAGATAGTGGTAAATCTTGAGGGAGAATACCACCGCCCCCAACTCCAAATCATGGGTGGGATACCTCATCTTGTGAGGCTTCAGCTGCCTCGACGCATATGCTATCACGTGTCCCCTCTACATCAGCACGTCACCCATCCCCGATATGGATGCATCACAGTAGACTACAAAGTCATCTACTCCCTCCAGAAAGGCTAACACTGGAGCTTCGCACAATCTCTAGCGAAGATTCTCAAATGAAGCCTACTGATCAGGCGCCCAAACAAAGGTAACACCCTTCCTGGTCAATCTGGAGAGAGGAAAAACGATCTTGGAGAAATCTCTGATAAACCTCTGATAGTAACCTGCCAAGCCCAGAAAACTCTTGATCTCGGATAAGGATCTCAGTACCTTCCATCGCATAACTGCCTCAATCTTGGCCGGGTTGACCAAAATCCGATTTTGGTTAACAAGGTATCCCAAGAACTTGAACTCTCGTAACCAGAAATCACAGTTGGAGAATTTAGCATAAAGCCTCTCCATCCTCAATACCCTAAGAATCTATCGATGATTCTCCTTGTGTTATTCCCTAGATCTCGAGTATACCAAAATGTCATCGATGAACACGATCACTGACCGATCTAACATGGGCCTGCACACCTGGTTTATGAGGTCCATGAACGCTACCGGTGCATTAGTGAGCCCAAAAAGCATCACCACAAACTCATAATGCCCATAACGAGTTCGAAAGGCCGTCCTATGGATATCCTCCTCGCAAACTCTCACCTGATGATACCCAGATCTAAAATCAATCTGGGAGAACAAAGAAGCCTCCTGCAATTGATCAAACAAAGTGTTGATCCTCGGTAATGGATAACGGTTCTTGACCATCAACTTGTTCAACTCCCGGTAGTCGATGTACATTCAATGTGAACCATCCTTTTTCTTGAAAAAAGGATCGACGCTCCCCACGGTGAGCTACTCGGTCTAATGAAACCCTTCCCCAACAGCTCCTGAAGCTGTGAGGATAACTCCTGCATCTCGGGCGGTGCAAGGCGATAAGGTGCCTTGGCAATAGGTGTCGCCCCCGGAATCAGATCGATCCGGAACTCCACCTATCTCTCGTAAGGCACACCTGACAATTCCTCGGGAAAAACGTCCGAGAACTCACATATTACTGGAAGATCGGAAACGGAACTCGGCCTCTCAGTGGCAACCCGCATATCCATCACGTAAGCTAAAAAGCCCATGCATCCCTATTGTAGACTCTGCCTCACCCTAGCGGCAGAGCAGAAACCTGATCCCGATCTAGTTCTCTCGACATACACAGTAAGATGTTTGTTTTTTCTGTGGCAAAATGTCTGCAGTCTGCAGACCACATTTGTAGACCTCTGCAACAGAAGAGGTGGACCAAATGTCTGCAGTCTGGAAAAAGAAAATTGTTTGTTTTTTGACATCGGCAGACTACTAAAATAAATTAAAATCTAAATAAACTGATTTTTTTAAACTACAAAATGATTTTTTAATATATTTGTGACTTTGTTATAAATAATTAACAAATCTAAATTAACTTTTATGTATTATTATATAAAAAATGAAAATAAAAATGTTACAAATTAACGTATATATATTTGATAAAAACTAGTAATTTTGGTCGTAAAGTTATACCTAAACATTGTAAGTAGGAATAAAAGAATTCGATACAGAAATGGATGGAAATAAACTTTGATTTTTTTCAATTAAATCAATTAAAAATGTGCCATAAATAATTTTCAAAGAAATTGACATTACTGTATTAAATATTGTTTTATAAAATTTGGCACAAAAAATAAAAGAATATATTATTATTATTATTATTATTAATATTATTATTATTATTATTATTATTATTATTATTATTCATATTTATATAAACAACTTCAACGACCATTATTGTAATAAATTTTTATTTATAAATTTGTCAAAAATATCATGTTTGTGTCGTCGAACTTTTTTTTTAAGTATTGTAATTTGTTTTTTTTATTTCAAATTGTTTATCATTAATAAAGTTTGAATAAATATAAATTCAAAAAAAACTAAAAAAAATAAAGATATATGTGTTTTTTAAGCTAGAAGATGTCTGAAGATGTTAGAAGATTCTGGTCCACATCTGCACCAAGAAGAGTGTGTGCAGAGATTTTTAGGTCAGTAATCTTAAAAAAAAAAAAAAAAAAAAAAAAAAAAAAAAAAAAAAAAAAAAAAAACAGTCTGCAAAGGCTAATGTATGCGACGCGGTGACAGAAGAGACCAAGAAGATATGCGGACAAAAAACAAACACCACTTAAGTACTCCCCCACTAGGGTCTCAGATGGTCATCATCTGACGCTCACATTCAATCACGGCTCCAAACCGGCTTAGCCAATCCATGCCCACTATAACATAGACATCATCCATCGTAATCGGCACCAGATCTATCGGAAACTCAACACCGAAAATCTCTAATACACATCCCTAGAATACATCAGTGGCAAAAACGGCATGCTCATTAGCTATAGAAACCCTCAACGGTCGACTCAATGCCTCGCGACTAACACTAATGTGACAACTAAAGGATAGGGACACGAAAGATTGACTCACACCCGAGTCAAATAACACCAAGGCAAGCACATAACTCACAAGAAAAGTACCTATATGTAACACTACATAAGCATAAACAATCTTAAAATAACGTAAATAAGGAGATACGTACCTGCAACAACATCAGGTGTTGCGCGGACCTCCTCCGCAGTCAGCTGGAATGCCCTCCCACGAGCTCTCGGAGCCTCAACCTTCCCCGGCTGACCATCAGTAACACGTAAAGTAGCATAAGCAAAAGTCTGGGCTGATCCTTGGGTGAGCTTAGCACACTCGGCCTTCCGGTGGCCAGTCTGGTTTCAATGAAAGCAAACCAAAAATCCCTTGGGGCAGTCCCTCGCCATATGCCCACCCTAGCCACATTTGTAGCAAATACCTGCTCGAAAAGATCCCTTACGACTCTTGCCACACTTACCATAAGTGCGGCCCTTCTGGCCTCTTGTTCTCGAATCAGCGGGCTCAGCCTGCTTGGTCGTCGGTTGCGATTGCACTTGTTTCCTATCCCTCCCCTACTACTCTCCCCCCTCTCTGGTCTGAATCTACAAGTCAATCTCTCTCCTCCTGGAATTAGTCTGCAACTTAGCTAATGTACAATATAACGAGTTCACCATGAAATCCTGAATATCTCTCCTCAAGATGCTCAAATACCAACTCACACATGCCAGCTCAGTAGACACATGCTCAGGGTAGAACAACGCCCTCTCATGAAACATCCTCGTAATCTATGTCACAATTTATGTCTTCTGCTTGAGAGATAGAAACTCGTGGGCCAAACGTTCCCTCTCCACCTAGGGAACATACTCATCTCTGAACAGTTGAGTAAACCTCTCCCAAGTCACTACAACATGATCTGCAAGAGTAAAGTCAGTCGTCACGAACTTCCACCAGTCCTTCGGTCCCAAGCGAAGCTGGTTCAGCACAAACCAAACTCTTAAATGCTTCGGGCATGAACACATATAGAAACACCCTTCAATGTCGGGGATCCATCTCATGGAAGAAATCAGGTCCTGGGTCCCATCAAACTTTGGTGGCTTCGTGTTTCTGGAACTCTTGAAACAACAACGAGTCACCCTCATGTGGCCTCATAGCAGCCACGGCTACGACGGCTGTGGCAGCAACAACCTCTGTGACAGCGGCATATTGCTTATCAAATGTCCCAATCAGCATGGTCTTAATAGACCCGAACATCTATGGTATGGCCTCCCTAATATCTCATCGTCACTGATACCACTGCCCCAAGGGTTGTTACGGGTAATCACCATAATGTCTCTGAAACACAAACAAGAAAATCATCAAAGACTAGCTCAAGCACACACGCCATTACCCACCCCTACATGCTCCTTAGTATCCTAAGGTTCTTGCTATGGTCACATACAGATCCGGTGCTTTCAATACTACGGGCCCAATACTACCTTCCACACCAACCTGTAATCGCCTCAAGTCCTCTTCCTAGGATCCTAATGTACAAGTACTCTATCCCTCCTGAATATCAAACTACTCTCTCATTATATTTCTCAATGTACGTCTGGGTATCTCTCCTAGATTACTCCTCAACTCAAAGCTCTCTCTAAAAGATTCCTGCTAGGTACTCCTACCCAACACATACACCGAGCAAATAGAACATAATATCAATCAATAACATCCCCTAGGCTAAGGCATCATGAATCCAGAAACTCTAGCTCTAAATTCCTGAAATACCTAGCCTATCCTCTAGCATGCAACTCTAATATCTAAGAAGTATCTCATAATATAAACAAGTAACTGTATTATGGGAAATCACCATCTGGGCTCTAGCTGATCGTACACACTGCTTCATCTCGTTTTTTCTCTTAAAAACTCTTACTCGTTTTAGGGAAAATCATTTCTTTTTAGAAAATTTTCTCAAATCCTTAGTTTGAGTCCAAACGTACCTAAGGGTACACCCGAATCCCTCAAACAAAGGCTCTGATACAAACTTGTAACACTCTAAATTTTCAAACAAAATTTTCATTTTTAAAAGCACATAAAATCACAATCTCACATTTCTCAAAACCCAAATGTACAAGACAACAAAATGTTTGATAATATCCCAGAATCCTCAAAACAACATAAACTCTAGCTGGTGTGTACAATCAAGCCGACGCCTTCCTGCGATCCTGAGAGGTACCTGAAACACATTTCACACAACACCATAAGCACACAACTTAGTGAGTTCCCCAAAATACCACACACACAAATAATTAGCCTCTCATGGTTATACTCGATAAGGACCCTTCGGTCATGTGTCTCAGTGAAAACCCTATGGTCTCACAGCTCTGGTTGGACCCTCCGGTCCGGTATCTCAGTGAAGACCCTCTGGTCCGCTATCTCAGTGAGGAACCTCCGGTCTCACAGCTCGGTTTGGACCCTCCGATGCTAACTTAATAAGACACAAAATAATATACAACATAAATCACAAATACAGAATGCCTAATTTATCACATAACTTAGTATAAGCACATATGACCCTCCAGTCAATACTCAGATAAGACCCTCTGGTCACACAGTATTACCATTCAGGTAAGTATAGTGAGAAGACTCACCTCGTACGTAAGCAAGTAGGTCTCGTACTCAACGATCGGTCTAGACTCTGCCTACATATCATAACCATCTCTAATTAACACTTTATAACTACAACTCTAAAGATGTTAAGCTAACCCCTTTTCTAACTATCAGAAAGTGTGACAAACTATTTTACCCCTCCATGGTCTCCAAAATCCATAACTTGACCAAACCCTAAGAGCCAACGGAAGTGAACACTCGATTCAACAGTCCATGTTGACCCAGCTCGTCGAGTGAATCTATGCGACTCGTCGAGTTCCTTCATTTCTTTAGAAAACTCGGGAAAATACAGTTCAATTCGTCGAGTTATCCCACCAACTCTCCGAATCTGTAACGCGTCCAGACCATCGGGGAATACCCTAACCAACTCATCGAGTTGGCTCACCAACTCGTCGAGTCCCTTCATTTCATTCTCTCATTCAGACGCTTTTAAGTAGAACTAAGGCCCCATACTCTAGATCTAGCCTTCTAAGGTTTAAATACCACATAAAGTTGCAAGCTTTACGTTCATACATCGCATCTAGGGCTAAGTTTGCCACCCCAAAGCTCAATAGAGGGTTTAATGCATGAAAGTTGGCTAATATCTTGATAAATCTTGGATCTTTAAGCCCAAGGGACCTCATATTGTCCATATCTGAAATCTCAACTTCATGGCATGCTCAAACAACTAAAAGACTCAAAGAGAAGACGAAAATGGCCATAAACTCCCTAGTAAACAGATCTAACAAACAAATGGTCAAGGTGATAGCTTTTTACCTCCAAATGGAATCTAACATTGAAAGAATACTAGATTCAAGGGCTCCTTCTCGTTCCAAGCCTTTTGCTCCTCAAACTCCTTCCAAGAATGCACTAAAACATACAATCTTAGCCTCTTTATTTCTCACAAATGGTAATAGCTTGATTAGGGTTTCTCTCAGTGTGTTAAGGTGATAAGGGAGGCAGAATGAAAGGCTTAAGGTCCTTTAAATAGGGTACAAACGCTGAAAATTAGGGTTTTCACACTTAGCTCCTACTCGTCGAGTTGGGGTCTTCCAACTCATCGAGTAGACCTAAAAATCACGCGGCCATCTCAATCTCTACTCGACGAATTGGGGCCTCCAAGTCGTCGAGTTGCCCTGACCAAATGCATATAATTTAATTAAATATTATACCTGGGAGTTGGGATGTTACAAATTTGATGACTTCCAAAAAGGAAGTAGAGGATGAATGGGATATTGAGGCACTATGTGTCATAAAAGAGAATAAGACTAAAGGAGGAAGGCTAATTTTCGTGGAGGTTAGGGTAAATGGAGGATACACCAAGGCATTAGTAGATACTGGTGCATCTCATAATTTCAGGACTAAAGATGAAGCTAGGAAGTTGGGTATTAAATATACCAAAAACCCAGGTCGGTTGAAGGTCATCAACTCTTTATCCAAGCCTATCACTGGTGTTGCATGTGGAGTACATCTTAAGATAGTAGAATGGGAAGGTACCATAGACTTGACAATGGTGCATATGGATGACTATCATATGGTATTGGGAATGGATTTCCTAGACAATGTATGTCCCTGGTCATTTGAGAGAGATGATACCATGCGTATCACTAAGGGTTCAATATTTCACATTATACCCTTGAAGAGAAATAAGATGGATCCCGAATCCTATCAACTATGCAACTCGACAAAGGTCTTAAGAAGAGTGAGATAAAGTTTATGACAACCTTAAAGGAGGAAGTTATTACCTTGAAGATGGACGTTCCAAAGGAGAATAAGAACATGATATCACCAGAGTTGCATAAAAAGTCACTTCTTAGACGAAAAGTGGAACATGTGATGGAGAAAATGGATAAGGAAAATAAGAAGAAAAACACACTGATTCGTAAGAGCGAAGTAGAATCTCTCAACCGAGTAACATCTAAAAGAGATGATCAGATCAGTAAGGGATCACGTCATAACATGTTAATATTTCGAGAATTTTCCAAGGCTTGTAAAAGGGACAACCCACATGCTTACAAGTTTTCCAAAGGGAGGCATAAGAAACTATACAAGACAGTTCAACGGGGTCGGGAACAATATTATGGTGAAACAAAAGGCAACCACAAACGTCATTGTTAACTACAAAAACAATATACAAAGCAACGGCTACAACAATTAAGAAAAAACAAAGCAAGTGGAAGAGAAAAGGTTTACAAGGAAGAAGTCAATATGAGACATATCAAGAATAATAATCAAGTAGCAGATTGAGTTCACCAAGGGTTGGGTACTAAAAAATATGAAGGGGTTAGTTGTCTCAACATGGTACGACGAATAGGGCTAGTGTTGAGGGGGGTGTTGAAGGTCATCACTTTCCCAATTATGACATCCCCAATTTCACGGTCAAAAAAGATAAATTTGTTTATGCTTTATTTGAAAACCAGAGTATCCTTTTAAAGAAATATGTTGCAGAATTTGTTCCCCAAAATATGATAAGTAAATTATCAAAGCATTTTCGAAGAAATGTGTTTTCATTATATTAAAAAACGTTGGGATGTCATTGTTAATATAGTACATAAGCATAAACAGAAATAGTACAAGCCTTACAACATATATTATTCTAATGGCCTATAATCCATAGATCTTTCATCATATCAACACTCATGTGGTATTTTTCCACTACCTGTAATGCAAGAAATTGAGTGGGTCAAACTTGGAAGCCTGGTGAGCACATAGGGTTTTCAACCCACAATAATTAAGTTTATTAATATTCATCAAATCAATCAACCCAGTTACTCGTTCCCGTTATCCTTACTTTCTGTCCCTAAAGCATCTAAATTAAGGGACCTAGCCTAAGGCTTTTCATCGGGATGACAACACTACTTATGGGATTCCTCAACAATACATGTTAATAAGGCAACCATGAGGTGGATGGAGTACACCTGGTGAACACTTAGTTCAAAAACACCTACAGGTTGCGAGCCTGCCAGCATTCTACTAGATTGTCTAGAATAGTCTGTAGTCGTCATCTGTACTCCGCTAGATGACTGGATCATCTTAAAAATCGAGGACTCTCATCATTTATTTCATCATCTATATCATCTACCCATCTTTACCCATCATAATTATATGTACAAAACACATATACAGTTTAAATCAAATAAAACATGTATATTCTCTTCATCCGACATAGATATCAAGAACACAGATAATATGCACACATAGCATGTAATTTATATTAAATACTTCATATCTATGTGTAAGATGAAAGTAACTATACACTCACTTGTTAAAGTGATGATTCCAAACTCAGGCAACGCTTAACTTCTAACAATTATATTTTCCTTTGATGAAATCTAGTATCATTACCGCTAGATTTTAGTCTAATATTTATTGCGACTATTTACGAGAAATATTGTTTTATAACTGTTAAACAATACTTTTCAACCACTATGTACAGGTAGGGTCCGGACATGAAACACCAGAGGGCGGGACCATTTTGGCATATAAGCACTTCTGAAATCCAACAACCTTATGCAACCCTTCAAACCAGATTCCTTGTACCGCGAGTAGTTAAAAGATATTATAATAACACTTTATATTTTATAATACTTAGCACATATCTTTTTATAGGTTTGTAATAACGACTTATGACTGTAAATATAAGTTACACTGAAAACATAATAATGTAGCTTAACTTACCGGGATTTTAATGAAAACTGGGAAATTCATAACATCCCAAAATTTAAGACCAAAAATTTTATTTATAATTAAGTTATTATAAAACCAATAGTATAAAAACATCCATAATAACATTCCATGTCAAAACCCAAAGTGTCAATAATCAAAACGTGTTATCATAAAACGATATCAAAGTGTAAACCCAAAGATCCCATGTGCGGAAAACATAGTGTGATGTGCTGCGATTGAGCCGGCTCCTTTCCTTTGAAAACGAAGTACCTGAAACCAAAACTGAAAACTGTAAGCACGAAGCTTAGTGAGTTCACCCATCATAACTCATAACATACAATAAACATACTGTCAGGCATATCTGGGTGCCCGACCTACCCTGTTGAGCATATCTGGGTGCTCAACCTACCCTTGTCAGGCATACTGGGGTTCCCGACCTACCCCTGTCAAGTATATTTGGGTGCTCAACCTACCCTGTCAGGCATATCTGGGTGCTCGACCTACCCTCCGGTTTATCTCAACCAGTTACCGGGACTATTTCACCCCTACCACTACCACATAATAACATATCATAAACCTACTATTAGGCATATCTGGGGTGCCTGACCTACCCATGTCAAGCATATATGGGTGCTCGACCTACCCTGTCGGTCCATACAACTGATAACGAGGTCTATCTCGCCCATCCTACCACTATCACATAATATCATAACATACTAGCACATAACACATAACATATAGTGGCATAACAGACAATTATCATAAAGACAATCATCTCAACTATAAACATCTACTAGTGGACCGACATTGGTGCCTTCGACCCACTTTTACTGGAAGGTAACTCACCTCATACTGATGAAGTCCACTGCAAGAGTTCCTTAGTTGTTGTCCTGGGGACTCCTAAAGTTATCAATATCACAATATCACCCAATTAGAAATTGGGTCCTAACCATGACCCATAACACATACTTGGGGTAAAATAACCATTTTACCCCTAGCCCAAAAAGATACATAACTAAGGACCAAGTCCAAAACTCCAAAATCCATAAGAGCCCACTAATAGCCCAATTTTTCAAATTAGGCCCCAACCCTTACATGGGACTACCCTCTAGCATCCATTCCATACTTCATAACCTCTAAGGGTCAACCTTGTTCAAAGTCAACGTCAAAGTCAACATTCTGGTTAAAGTCAACATCCTGGTTGACTCAACTCACCGAGTTGGTCCATCAACTCGTTAGGTTCTTGATATATGAAACTCTGGAAATCTCGATCCTACTCGTTGAGTTCTTTCATTAACTCGTCGAGTTTCCCTTCAAACAAAGTCAGGACATTTCACTCAGAACTCGTCGAGTCCTTCCTTGAACTCGTCGAGTTCCTCAATCTTCATAACTCAAAACCATGACCAAGTCGTCTCCTAGACTCAACGAGTTTACTCAGTAATAGACAAGGTTTGGGGACCACGACCCAACTCGTCGAGTCCCCCATAGCATATATCCATTAAGTCACTTTCTGTTGGGCTCAGTGTATCCAATCCATAGATCTGGTCCCCTAGAGTCGATATATCACGTAAAGTTACTAACTTTACGTCCATGCATGAATTATTTAGCTTAAAAGGCCCTAAAAGGTGTTTTACAAGTTGCATGGGACTCCTATGGCCATAAATTTGGCACCTTTATGCCATGGAGTCCCTCAAAGGCTCTAAATCCGAAGTCATGACTCCAAAACATGCTTGCATCCATGAATGGTTGCAAACAAGCTACTAAAAATCCTAAACTCCTCCATGAAGAGATCTAGCAAGTGATTAGTCAATGTATAGACTTGATACCTTAATTTGGCTGCCTTAACAGAGAAACCCCTGGATCCAAAGCTTATTCCTTCAACCAAGCACCTCCAACTTCAACTCCTTCAACAATTTACCTAAGAATCACTCGCTTTTCACTCCTACACACTCAAGAGGGCTCAAGTTCACAAATTAGGGTTCGCTGGACTTAGGGGCGATGAGGGAGGCCACAATGAGGTGTTAAGGTCCTTAAATAGGGTGCAAACCCTGAAAATTAGGGTTTCACTCTGGCAGTCCTGCTCGTCAAGGTGGGGTTCCCCAACTTGTCGAGTAGGTTTCTTAACCCGCGTCCAAATTCCTATTTCTACTCGATGAGTTTGGGGCCTCCAACTCGTCGAGTCCTTTTGCAAACATGAGAATTCTTATTTAAAATACTTATGAGGAACCGGGCGTTACAAAATTATGCAGGCACAACTCCGACTCTAAAAACTTCTTTCTTCAGCTTTTTGACAACTTGGAGTTTCTCTATCGCACCCTAAAACTAGGAGAAATTGAACAAGAAAGAAATAAGGATTATAGAGAGAGTTTAGCGGAATGGAGTAAGAAAATATGAAGAATTCATCCTTTATTTATAGGGGTTTGATCATAGAGTAGGACCTAATTTTTGTCCATATCTTCCGCGTACGAGCTCAGTTTTCTATGTTCTTTATATCCATGTGTTGGTATTTACGAGTACTACAACTTTCATTTAGACCTCGTCGGCTAATTCTCATCATATTTCAGATTTACAAAATTGTATCGAATTTATCTCTCATAGAGTGAGGACTAAGTTTCATTCATATCTTTAACATACGACCTCTATTATCAACGTTCTTTATATCCATGTGTTGTTATTTATGAGTACTATAACTTTCATTTGGACTCCATCGGCTAATTCTCATTCTATCTCGGGTTTACAAATTTGCATCGAATTCGTCGCGATTGAAGAGTAGGGACTGAGTTTCGTCCATATCTTTCGCATACGAGCTCCATTTTCGACTTTCTTTTTATCGTTGAACTCCTATTAATGATATCTTCATTTCTTGTTTAGATTATTTTGGCTAAAAATCAACCAATCTAAAATTTGATTTCTGAGTTGTATATTGCTACACTAAATCTTAGAAAAATCATAACTTCCTCAAATGAAGTCAGATTTTGACGTTCTCTATATGCACACTCTCGGTTTAATGGATACTATGACTTTCTTTTAGATTACTAAGGCTAAAAAGTAATTTCTCAAAAATTTACTTTTTACGATACGTAGAGTCGTGTCGGTTTATCCGTAAAACCTCAACGAGTCATAACTTCTTCATTATAAGCCAGATTTTAGCGTTCCTTATATCCCCAAAATCATTGTTATGACCACTTCAACTTTCTTCTATAACATCCCTAACTTATAGTCCAAAAATTTCGTTTTAAATCATTTAAGAAAACCCATAATTCATAAAGCAACATAATAAAATCTCAATTCATGTATCTCAAACATCATATCAAAATATTGTATATAAATATCAGAGTCTAAAATATCCTAGGTTGAAATCTATGGTGTGTGTCATGCAGTCATCCTGAGCTCTTCCCCTTGCTACTGGAAGTAACTAAAACCAAAACGGAAAATTGTAAGCACGAAGCTTAGTGAGTCTCTCCAAACTACCACATACCATACAAATAATCACATAAAAGCATAAATTCGCCCTTGCACACTACATCGGACCCCGCCCGACATCGGACGAATCCGGTATCGGGCCCCGCCCGACATCGAACCATAGTTGGGCATCGGGCCCCGCCCGACATCGGACCAAAGTCTGGTATACATATAACATAGCAACAAGCATATAACACATAAACATATAACATAAATATATAAACATTCCTCGGGCTTAACCCGACATCAGACTGAAGTCCAGAACACATGACACATAACATATGTAAGTATCACGAAGACATCAAGACTGAAGCCCCGGCATCAGACTGAAGCCCCGACATCAGACTGAAGCCCCGGCGTCGGACCGAAGTCCGGAACACATAAACAAACACATGTAAGTATCACGAAGATATCAAGCATAAAAACATTCCTCGGGCTTGCCTCGGCATTAGACCGAAATCTGATATATGCTCACATACATAAACGGGCCAACATTGGTGCCTTCGACCCATTCCTACTGGAGGAAAACTCACCTCTCAAACTAGCTGCTGATATCTCAAGTGAGGAATCTCTAATGGTTGCTCCAACGACTCCCCGACTATAAATTCACAAGGAACACTTAGTCAAAAACTGAAAATCCTTCTAAGGGTAAAATAACAATTTTACCCTTGGTCAAAGTCAACGCTTTGGTCAAAGTCAAAGTCAAGGGCAACTTCCAAATAACCCAACTTGTCGAGTTCCTATGCTATTTAGACTCGTGATAAACCGAGTCAACTCGTCGAGTCCCTTCATAGACTCTTCGAGTTCCACCTGGTACGAAATCGAGACAAATCGACTCAACTCGTCGAGTCCCCTTCTGGACTCGCCGATTACCCTTGTCTATTTGGCCTATCTTGATGGATTAACCCCCTATACTTCAGATCCAAGCTTCATATTTCACATAAACCCCCGAAAATGTCCTCTTAAGGGTAAAGTTTCCAACTTTACCCGTTAATACCTCTTCTTAATGGGTTTAGGTCATACCCTAACTCCTTGGGACCTAAAAATTAGTCCTTAAGCCATCCATACACCAAACTAAGACTTATAACCACATATCTAAACCCATAATACTACTTGGACACGTAAAGCTCCCACCTTTCTCTTCATGCATAGCCTTTTTGGGCTAAAAAGGCCAAAATAGCACTCTATGGTTTTCATGGGGGCTCTAGTGGCATAAAGTTTGCACCTTTATGCCTTAACAACCCTTAATCATCCTAGATCTGAAACGACCCTTGCTTGTGACGACCAAACCCCAAAGGTCAAGCTCTTTGAATCAAAACCCTCAAAAATGGAAGATAAATAGATCTAAAGAATAAATGATCAAGTTATAGACTTGATTACTAGAAAAGGAAGGGAATGAAATGTTGTTTCTTTATCTACAATCTTCTATTGAGCCCTCAAGCTTATTCTTTCTCCTCAAGCTTCAAAACACACAAAAACACTCAAAAATGGCTCACACACTCACACAATGCTCTAGGGTTTTGTGGATTAGGATTTGGGACTTGGAGGCTGGAAATGATGCTATAAGGTGGGGATTAAGTTGCTTAAATAGGGTGCAAAACCCCAAAATTAGGGTTTCATCCAAGCAAGCCTACTCACCGAGTTGAGGGTTCTCAATTCGTCGAGTAGATGGCTTTAAACCCGCGTCTAATCCCGCTTCTACTCGATGAGTCTGGGGCTCCCAACCCATCGAGTAGCTCTACAAAATAAACAAAATACAATTTAAATGTGTACCAGCAATGTTTTGAAAACCGGACCGGAGACCGAACCGATCGTCTTACCGGTTCGATGGTTCAGGTGGTCCAACCGGTCGGACCGGTCTCAAAAACCGAAAAAACCGGATGATGTCATAATCATATTTAATTATATAAAAAATACAAAAAATGAAAAAAATAAATATTTGTTAAAATTTTCGGTTTTGACCGGTTTTACCGGTTCAACCAGACCGGTTTTTACCGGTTCGACCGATTTTTACCGCTTTTCACCGGTTCACATGAATACCGGTTTTTTGTCATTTAAGAACCGGATCCGGGACCGGTTCCCGGTCGAACCGGCCGGTCCGGTCTGGTTTTCAAAACATGGCGTACCAAGAACGAGGCGTTACATCTTCAAAGATATTGGGTCTATTTATTAGTTTATTTTTGACACTTATTTTTATTATTATTTTATTACATCATTAATATCAAGTATAATGCACATAAAATCACATAATTCATATAATACTCAAATAATTCCTCTTCATTACTTCAAAATGGGTTACAATTGTCGACCCTAATTATTCCATCGTACTATAAATGCTTAACCTAGAAACACGGACGTTACACCAATGGAGCTTAACCCTTTATCAAAAAGATGTTATAATGTTCTAGAATGATCTAGAAGAATCTAGAACATCATGGAAGCCTATGAAATATTCTAGAACATACAAGAAGACTCAAGAGTATTATAGAATGAGATGGAAGACACTAGAATGTTATGGAACATTCAAGAAACATATATAAGCATGTAATAGATATAGATTACGTTAGAAGATTCCATAATAGTCATGAATGTATGTAGTTTGTAGGAAGATGTAGAAACTTCCTATAGGGAGGTGGAAACACCTATAAATAGGTGTGAAGATCATTTGCTCCAAACCATCTCAACATCCAAGAATCTAAGAAAAGCCTCAAAGAAAGCAAAGTGTAGTAGTCTCTAAAATTGTAAGTTCTTCTTAAGTGTCTTAATAAAAATATCGTTGTTTCCCATATAAAGAGTCGTGTTCAACAAATGTTTTATAAACCATAAGTTACAAGAAGGTGTGAGGATAAAACTTACTGAATTCTTCCTAGAGATACTTCTGATGGAAAGCATCCAAGTAGAAGATCTCATTAAGAATCGGATGAACAACCTATATGGAAGAGAAATTTTATGAGTGAAATTTTGTAAAAATTTAGGACTTGATGGGAAAACTGAAAAGTCACTTTGATGTAAGTTTCTCTATTAAGCCATTCTTTATGCATTAAGTCAACATGTAGCAAAGAAAACGAATACCTTTTTTGGTGAGCAAGAGGATGTGTTAAGCTCTTTGTAATACTTTCTAAGAAACTCAACAAGCTTTGAAACATCTTGTCTATGAAAAACATCCGATTGGGCCCCACGAGTGCCAACAATTTCCTCTTTGTTACCCCTTTGGACTTCCAAACTCTTCTTCAAACATATCTTCATCATCCGAATCACCAATGCTTGAATCATCATCAGAAAACACACACGGGTCAACCGGGTCAACTTTGGGTATTTGAGTGAGTTCTTCATTTGTGTTGTCCTCCATCTCTGATTATTGAGTTACTTCACTACTAAATGATGATTTCCCACATGGTTCATCAACTTTGTTCTTGGTTTTATTCTTCGTTGGTGTCTCATTATGATCTTGTGAATACTTGTCCAACAAGACGTTTACTTTGTTGAGCTTTTTCTCGGATATTGGAAGCTCCGTAGCATGTACAAGAATATTAACCTAAACCAAAAAAAATCAATATTTATTGTACTACCCAAAAAGGTGAGATTGGAATTGATGTCAATAAGACAAAAGTTACAATTCTTTATCCCACCCAAAAAAAATAGTGGGATAAAAGATGCAACCTTTTGTCCCACCTAAAAAGATAATAAGACAAAAGTTACATTTTTTTGTCCCATCCAAAAAGGTGGGACCCAATATCAATAGGACAAAAATTCCAATTTTTTGTCTCACCCAAAAAAGGCAATTGTTCTTTTCCCACTCAAAAAGGTAAAGTATGACCAATACAGATGTTAATGGGATAAAAAGATCCAACTTTTTGTCCACCCAAAATGGTTGGACAAAAACAAAACCAAATTTATTATCCCATGCAAAAAGGTAGGACAAGGAATCGCTCTCTATCTCTCATCTATGCAAAAGACTAAAATGTCCTTCTCATCCTCATCAACAAAAAATAACTCATCCCCTTCCCATGTAACAAACACAACACAACCTTGGATACATAGCATATCGTATGCATGATAACACAGCTTTGTTAAAAAATCACCCCCCATAACATCTTCGGGTCTACCATATGAAATATAAACAAACGGACCCAAATCCGTCTTTTGACATAAAAAACTTATATTTTTGACCTTTAACTGACTGATTAAAAGGGAAGACGACAATCAGGGTTTTGATTAAGGAAAATGTGTACATTTCCAGCTCAAGATAACAAATAGGGTGTAATTAAATAAAAGGAATACTCACCAATAAGTTTTTGTAGTTCTAAAACCTTCGAATTATGTTATCGTCCAGGTAGTCCTTTCGATGCTTATTCCATCTTTACAGTCACAAGGTGGACATGCTTCATCATCACGATTGATTCAGACACGTAGGTGATTGATTGGTCGACTGGAGGAGGCAAAAATTGCTCTGGTTATATTGATTGAATATAGAGTATCGGGGTGACCTAATTTGCGGTAAGAATGTATCCTTTATGGTTCCAATGAGGTTCCATTTAAGGAAAGCTTTCACCATATACAATGACATGGTCAAATGGTAGTCCACATGAGCCAAAACACATCAACAGTGACGCGTAAACCGGATACATTTTATTCTAATCCCTAAATTAGTTGTTATTTACTAAGGCTAAGAACCAATTGAGCATACAAAAAATCGTTACCGGTTAAATATGCAAATTAGCCAAACATTGTTAAGCTACATTGCCAAAAACTTATGTTTTATTAACTTGGATTCATTGTGTATCATATCAAAATTAATTTGCACATTTTAATCCAGTGTTTTGAAAACCGGATCGGACCAACCGGTTCAACCGGGAAGCGGCAAGGTTACCAGTTTTTTAAAGGTAAAAAACCGCTTGTAAATCAAACCGGTACAAACTGACGGTTTTCTTAAGAACCAGAAAAAAACGATCTAGTTCAACCGAAAACAATATCGGTTTTTTGAACAAATTTTGCTTACTCACGCCTAAGAAGAAAGCCGACTCAAAGGAACCAACCGATTCAATGAGGCATCAATTTGATGTTCTAAACCGTAGTAATACTCCTTGTTATAAAGTAACAAGGCCTCTCTTTCTTTTCACCCATCCATGTGTGATGTATTTTCATATTCAAAGTTTATACTACTACTTCCTTTACTAGACAATTTGCACACATATTAAATATATTTGGATTATCTATTTTCTACACAACACACACACACACACACACACACACACACACATATATATATATATATATATATATATATGGTTAGGTTCATGTTGAGACGGCTTAATTTTGTGAGACCGTGAGACGCATTTTTTTATTTTTTTTAGTTAATTCAAGTTCCGAAAATAATATTTAAAATTTTTTTTTTTATTTTTCCATTTATTTTGCATTTTAAATTATTTTTAAAATATGTACAGTGTAATATTCTATTTAGAATATTTCACGTATTTTAAAAAAAAAGATTTTTTTTATTTTTTTTAGTTAATTCAAGTTTCGAAAATAATATTTAAAAAAAGAATTTTTAGATTTTTCCATTTATTTTGCATTTTAAAATTATTTTTTAGAATATGTCAGTGTAATATTTTATTTAGAATATTTCACGTATTTTTCAAAAAAAAAAAACGAGATTTTTTTATTTTTTTATTTTTTTAAATTTTTTTTAGTTAGTTCAAGTTCCGAAAATAATATTTAAAAAAAGAATTTTTGGATTTTTCCATTTATTTTGCATTTTAAAATTATTTTTAGATTTGGTCTTACGGTCTCACAAAATTAGAATGATATCAAATGAACTTTAATATATATATATATATATATATATATATATATATATATATATATATATATATATATATAATATTTATTTTTGAAATAACTACGTATATAAATTTGCATATTAAATATACACATATACATATATAAAACACAGCCTCTTCGATATTCGGTTTGACAATCAAACTAATAAGACGGTTTCGATGTCCGGTTCGGTTTTAAAAACTTATTTTAATCAATTTCTAATCCCTGATATTGGGAACATCTTTTGCACGTACAAATATATCTTATTGCGAAAGGAAAAGGTTTCCTCCTAAAAAGCGTATGAAAAAACATCTAACCTAAGATCCCAAATCAAAATCAGCCTTGTCACCCCATTGTTGTAATCGAGTGGAGCTTGATGATGATGCGAAGATTGAATTAAATTCGCGTTCAATGATCAACTGGAGTCGAATTTACGGCAGTATCCGTAGAAAATGATCAACCAGAGTCGTAACAAAAAAACCACTCCATTCTCGCTATGTCAAGGTTCCTTTATTTTAATTGTGTATTCAAATTACTTATTCGTGCTTCCATTTCATTAGGGTTATGTATTATTGAAGAGATTGCTGTTGAAATCTCGAGTCATAAAACATTTAGGGTTTCTACATTAGAACTCCGACATTAAGAACATAAACGTTCTTGTGATGGCATTTTTAACTATGGCAACATCAGTATACACAGCTAAATTTCGTTGTGACTATATTTTGCTTAGCTATTAAGTTAGGGTTTCACTTTATTCCTTTTTGTTATGTAGACTTTAGTTCATGTTCTTGTAAAAATTTTGCATCTAGGTATCCTTAGCTAGAGTATGCAAATACCATCATCGTCTTCTCAGAACAACTTATAAGGTTGTTGAACATGCATCCCTAAAATGATTAATACCACTTCATTAATCACAATCAAATAATGATTTCATTAAATGTAAAATCATCTACGATTCCTTAGCCATAAACAGCTGATTTTACAGTTATCTACCTGTAGTATTCTTTTAGGATTAAACACAAGAAATAACAACTTTCTTTCATTTATTTGTTCATATCATCTTACTTTCACTTCTATAATTGAGTAAACTGTTCAAACTACAATACTATAATCATTTGAAACTAACTTCATTATTCCAACACAGGCTCTTGGGGTTCAGAAACATTAAAAGAATTGTGCAATCAATTCGAACAAACAACTCAAGAATCCAATCAAAAGATGGGAACCACAAATCGGTCGATAAAATCGCTCTATTTTCCTCACAACCCACTTTTCCTTTTAAACAACGTACTTTCTTTTCCCGAAATACCCCTGGTTCATTTCACAATGAGAAACCACTTTCTCCCATACTCAAAATCTCCCGAGCATTTACTTTATCACTAACCCATTCTTATATAGTCATTCCTGGTATAATATTATACAAAAACACAACATTAGCAAAAACCAGAACAAATCTTGAATCTTTTCAACCAAGAAACAACACTCTTTACATAGAAGATGGACACGCCCTTTTAGTTTCATCAATCTTATCAATTTTTGAATGTTTCATATTATTAATCCGCGCATTATATTTAGCAATTTTATTCTCCCCCACCATAACCACAGCTCCATTCGCTGAATACTTTGGTGATTCCTCAAGAAAAAAATGGCTAAAACTTGTTCGTAGGACATTAGAAATAGCAGGTCCCGCTTTTATAAAATGGGGTCAATGGGCTGCAACAAGGCCCGATCTTTTTCCTAGAGACATATGCACAGAACTTTCAAAACTTCACACACAGGCCCCTGAACATTCCTATGCGTACACTAAAAAGACAATTGAAAAAGCTTTCGGGCGTAAAATTCATGAGATATTTGATGATTTTGAAGAGGTTCCGGTAGCTTCCGGTAGCATTGCTCAAATTCATCGGGCGAAATTAAAATTAAAATCATACGGTAAAAAAACGGTGAAGCCGTTAGTGGTGGCTGTAAAGGTTAGGCATCCGGGGGTGGGTGAATCGATTAGGAGAGATTTTGAGATAATTAATGTTGTTGCAAGAATTTCTGGGTTTTTGCCAACTTTGAAATGGTTAAGGTTAGATGAAAGTGTGCAACAGTTTGCTGTTTTTATGATGTCACAAGTGGATCTTGCACGTGAAGCAGCTCATTTGAGTTGATTTATTTACAATTTTAGAAGATTGAAAGATGTTTCGTTTCCAAAGCCTGTTTATCCACTTGTACATCCTGCTGTTTTGGTTGAAACTTTTGAACAAGGTGAAAGTGTTGCATTTTATGTTGATGAGCTTCAAGGACACGAGAGGCTTAAAAGTTCGCTTGCTCATATCGGGACCCACGCACTTCTCAAAATGCTTCTGGTAAGTAAGGGTATATTTGTAATTTTACACAGACCTTTTTTCGTGAATTTTGGTAATTTTACAATTGTGGTGTGTTTTCAGGTGGATAATTTCATACATGCGGACATGCATCCTGGGAATATTCTAGTACGAAACAAATCATCGAGGAAAGGGATATTTAAATCGAAGCCACATGTTGTGTTTCTTGATGTTGGAATGACTGCGGAACTTTCTGGAAGCGATAGAGTGAATTTGTTGGAGTTTTTTAAAGCGGTTGCAAGGCGAGATGGTGACACTGCAGCAAAAAGCATGTTGAGGTTATCAAAGCAGCAGAATTGCCCTAATCCACAGGCATTTATAAAGGTAATATACAATTTTAATTTTTAATTTTTTTTTAATATGAAAGATGAAAGTATGTTGCTATTATAGGAAGTCAAGGAGTCATTTGACTTTTGGGGTACTGAAGAAGGCGACATTGTACACCCGGCTGATTGCATGCATCAATTGTTGGAGCAAGTAAGGCGTCATCGAGTCAATGTTGATGGAAATGTATGCACTGTGATGGTTACAACTTTGGTTCTTGAGGTATATTTATTACCAAATAACCCTTTTATTGTTATGTGAATAGACATGAATACCCTTTTTTTGTGATTGTAGGGTTGGCAAAGGAAGTTGGATCCGGATTATGATGTTATGCATACACTACAAACATTGTTGCTAAAAGAAGATTGGGCAAAGTCACTAACCTATACGATAGAAGGATTAATGGCCCCATAAACTTGATTTAAAGAAAAAAAATTTGAAACATAAAGTGTTCATAGTTGTTCAAACGATATCTTTGATTGGTTTAATCTTTTTTCCAATTGTTGAAATTTTGTAGATGAATCTTTGAGTTTATGAAAGCAAAATACTAGCAATGAATTTTTGAGTTATAAATAAAGATTGTTTCATAGATCAGAGACAGAAACACAAACACATTATGTAACTGAAAGATAAAAATTATCATTTTGAAGCATACAAATGTACAACTGTGCAAACTTATATCACATATAAAGTGTTGAATCAAAACTCTAGAATAACAATGGGGTGGACAAAAATGGCATCCGTGGAGACACTGTTGTGATGGGTTGGCTTATTAATCAAGTGTCTTCTTTGGTTGTGATCAAAGAGACATGTTATCCGTAATAGTAAATTATATTATATCAATAATGATAAAAAATGAATATAAAATTACTATAATCGGGTGGATTTTCTTTTTTAAAATAGAATGTTTGTAATATCTTTTGGCTTTTTTTAGCCATTTTTTAGCTTTATTTCCGGTTCACCATCTTCATCCTGATTCAGAGTCCATGGTCACTTATGTTTGTATAGGAAATCATTATACAAAAAAGTTCTTACCTAGACAAAAGATGAGTATTAGAAAACTTATAACAGTTGTGTCATAGAAGTTTGGTATTTATGTAAGTGTTGCTCAATACAGGAGAGCTAAGATATATGCACCCCAACTAATAGATGGTAATCTAGTTGAACATTATGCAAAGTTGTGGTCATATGCAGAAGTGATTAGGAGATCAAATCCATGTAGCAATGTGAAGCATGATGTAAATCATATGCCATATAGGAAGAACTGTTTTAATAGGTTCTATGATTGCTTTGATGCATTGAAGAAGGGGTGGAAGGAGGGATGCAATAAGATAATAGGTTTAGGTGGTTATTTCCTTAAATGGACATGCAAAGGGGAGTTGTTATGTGTTGTTGGAAGGAATGCAAACAATATGATTTACCCCATTGCATTGGCAATAGTATGTGTGGAGAATATGGAAAATTAGAAGTGCTTTTTAGATCTACTCATTGATAACTTGGAACTTAACTTAGGTTATGGATACAGTGTAATATCACATCAACACAAGGTAATTTACTTGTTTGCAATTACTTACCCTTTCTAGTTGCATCCTTATTCACTATAATTTCCATTTTTAACAGGGTTTGATTAAGGTTGTAAAAGAACTCCTTCCATATGTAGAGCATAGGCAGTATACCAAAACATATTAGCCAAAACTTAAGGAAAATGTAGAGTGGTACCCAATACTAAAGCATATTCTGGAAGACCTCTAAAGCAACTATAGAGGTAGATTTTAAGGCTACCATGATAGAACTTGAAGTGTTAGACGTAAATGTTCATCGGTATCTGATGGACAAAGACCCTAAAACATGGTCAAGAGCCTACTTCGAACCAAAAAGATGTTGTGATGTTGTGGAGAATGGAATGTGAAAATTTTTAATTTTGTGATAGTTGATGCTAGGAAGAAGCCAATTATCACCAAGTTGGAGGAGTTGAGGATGTATATGATGGAGAAGGTGTTCAACATGAAAGCCAAGGGTCAAGGATGGGGAAACCAAATTTGTCCAACAATTAGAGAATTAGTTAATGAGATTAAGAAATCTCAAAGACATTACCAAGTGTTACCTAGTGTATTAAATCAGTTTAAAATAAGAGGAACTAGAGATGTTTATGAGGTAGATCTTGAAAGGAGAACTTGCTTGTACAGGCTATGGCAACTTAATGGAATGGGTTGTGTCCAATCTATTGCAACCATAAGTTATATGAATAGGGATGTAGAATCATATGCGGAAAAAATGTTTAGTAGCATCACTTACATGAAGGCATACAAGTTTAGGTTAGAACATATGAATGGAAGTAAATTGAGGTATGCAAGTGAGTACACCCCACCTTTACCTCTTGTTCGTAGAACTATGTTCGGGAGACCTGCAACTAAAAGGAAAAGGGATGTAACAAAAAACTAGTCAAGTAACAAATCAAAGAAGATTAACCAAACACAAAACAATTGTAAGCAGCAGGTGAGGGTATCTAAGACTGGAAAGAAACAAAAATGTAGTCTTTGTAAGATTGAAGGACATAACAAAAGAGCTTGTACTCTTGCAAGGCCTCCTAAAATCAAGGCCAGAAGAAAAACAAGAAAGGTAAATAAGTAATTATATGCTTAAGTCTTTACAATTTTTTTATTTTCTATTCTTTCATATGGGTCAATCAGGGTGGTGATGAAGCCAATTAATGTGATGAAGTGAATGTGGGTGATCAAGTAATCAATGAGGGTGGAGAAGCAGTCAATGAGGGTTGATAAGCAATCAATGAGGATGGAGACAATGTCAATGTTAGTGAGGTGCATGTGTAATAAGACTATGATGAGGTGGAACTCACTCCTTTGGAGTTTGAAGCATCGAAAATAGAGGCTAGTGAGGTACATGCGCAACAACAGGAAAGACCAATTGCAACCCTTTTGAAGAAAATCATAAGGAACAAATCTGAAAGGATTATCAAGCTGAAGCTAGGCAAGAGAGTTAGTGATGAAGATGCACCTGGGAATTCAATACTTAAAGTTGTTACTCTAGATTAAGTTAAATTGTTGGTTTGTGTGATATGAACTTGGTATGTAGTATGAAATTATGTTTTTTGATGTACTTTAAATGGGATGTGATGTGAAGGGACCCTGATGTGAATTATGGTTGTTTGTATGAAATTATGTTGGTTTATGTGATCTGGAATGTGTATTAAGTAAGTTGGTTGTTATTAAGTTGCATGCATGGCAAGGAGTTGTGTGGTTAAACTACATGGCAAGTACATATATGTCAATATATGGCTAATTTTAAATTGTCACGGATTATGTCGTTATATACCATGTGTGGTCCATATGCCCTTCTTTTTGCACAAAATGTACCTCTACATAGAAATCAATTCACTTTTAAATGGACCAAGTGTGATCCATATGCCCGACAATGTGGTTCCTACAATTCAATATTAAAAGGAGCATATGCATATCATTAAGTACAAAAAGGTATATAACAATTGGGATCTTTCATACCATTCATTGAATTTACAAAAGTTCATATAATATTACCTATCTACTCCCATCCTAATACAATTGTTCCCAAATTTCCAACAACTATATATACCATACATTCCAAATACACACCATGATCAAACAAGCATTCATCTAAAAACCTGACCATATATAACAACTAAGATCTAACCCTGACCATGTACCAATTCATCCAAAAACCACACAACTTTCTACTTCTTGGTTATCTACCCATACACTATCCAAAAAACTGGTTGGAATTATATACCATAAACCATAAATACCTTGTTTGATCAGGCACACTTCACGGACACTTCAACCACATCCCAATAACTGCAATGAACAAAACAAAGATCACACACTTAGCAGTTCCCATGTAAGTCTTCATCATAATGTTTTTCTTCATCAACTCAATCAATTGTCTCTCAAACACTTCCTTCTCTACTTCCATAGCTTGTAGCTTAACTACCTTCTTTTGAGCCTTCGAAACTTCATTGAAGTCTTCCTTTTTGCACAACTCAAACCTCATCTTACAAAGTTGCTCTTTGTAATACCCCTCCTCCATTGTGTCGTCTTTCCATAGAAAAAACGTACATTTTGGACCTTCAGGTAACTAATTAAAAGGGAGGACAGAAATTAGGGTTATGATTAAGGAAAAGGTGTATGTACATTTCCAGCTCAAGATACCAAATAGGATGTAAGTCAACAGAAGGAATACTCACCAAAGAGTTTTTGTAGTTCCAAAACCTTGAAGTTAGGTTATCGTTAGTCTAGGCAGTCCTTTCGACGCTTATTCTATCTTTACAGTCACAAGGTGGACATGCTTCATCATCGCGATGGATTCCGACACGCAGAAGGTTGATCGATCGACTGGAGGAGACAGACATTGAATAGATGGTATCGGGGTGACCTAATTTGGGGTAAGAATGTATCTTTTAAGGTTCCAATAAGGTTCCATTTAAGGAAAGTTTCCATTGTATACAATTACATGGTTAAATGGTAGTCTACATAAACCAAGACACGTCAACAGAGAACCGGATACATTTTCTCTTAATCCCTTAATTAGTTGTTATTTACTAATGTTAAGGACAAATTAAGCACAAAAAAAAAACATTATTGACTAAATATGTAAATCAGTCAAACATTGTTGTGCTAAGGTTGTCAAAAACCCCATGGTATTTATGTGAATATAAAGGTATTGTATCTTGGATTCATTATGTATCATATCAAAATTATTTTGCACATTTTGATATCCCTAATATTGGGAAAATCTTTTACATGTACAAAAATATCTTATTGTCAAAGAAAAAGGCTTCCTCCTAAAAAGGTATGAAAAAACATCTAACCTAAGGTCCAAAATCAAAATCAGCCTTAGAATCCCCCATTGTTGTAATCGAGTGGAGCTTGACGATGATGCAGAACGAAGATTGAATTAAATTCGCGTTCAATGATCAACTGGAGTCGAATTTACGGCAGTATCCGTAGAAAATGATCAACCAGAGTCGTAACAAAAAACCACTCCATTCTCGCTATGTCAAGGTTCCTTTATTTATTTTTTGTATTCAAATTACTTATTCCCTGCTTCCATGTCATTAGGGTTATGTATTATTGAAGAGATTGCTGTTGAAATCTCGAGTCATAAAACATTTAGGGTTTTTACATTAGAGCTCCGACATTAAGAACATAAACGTTCTGTGATGGCATTTTTAACTATGGCAACATCAGTATACAGCTAAATTTCGTTGTGACTATATTTTTCTTAGCTATTAAGCTAGGGTTCATGTTCTTGTAAAAATTTTGCATCTAGGTATCTTAGCTAGAATTGGCAAATACCATCATTGTCTTCTCAGAACAACTTATAACGTTCTTGAACATGCATCCCTAAAATGATTAATACCACTTCATTAATCACAATCAAATAATGATTTCATTAAATGTAAAATCATCTACGTTTCCTTAGCCATAAACAGCTGATTTTAGAGTTATCTACCTACATGCTCTATTCTTTTAGGGTTAAACACAAGAATGATTTCATTAAATGTAAAATCATCTACGTTTCCTTAGCCATAAACAGCTGATTTTAGAGTTATCTACCTACATGCTCTATTCTTTTAGGGTTAAACACAAGAAATAACAACTTTCTTTCATTCATTTGTTCATATCATCCTACTTTCACTTCTATAATTGAGTAAACTGTTCAAACTACAATACTATAATCGTTTGAAACTAACTTCATTATTTCAACACAGGCTCTTGGGGTTCAGAAACATTAAAAGAATTGTGCAATCAATTCGATCAAGCAACTTAAGAATCCAATCAAAAGATGGGAACCACAAATCGGTCGATAAAATCGTTCTATTTTCCTCACAACCCACTTTTCCTTCTAAACAACGTACTTTCTTTTCCCGAAATACCCCTGGTTCATTTCACAATGAGAAACCACTTTCTCCCATACTCAAAATCTCCAGAGCATTTACTTTATCACTAACCCATTCTTATATAGTCATTCCTGGTATAATACTATACAAAAACACAACATTAGCAAAAACCAGAACAAATCTTGAATCTTTTCAACCAAGAAACAACACTCTTTACATAGAAGATGGACATGCCCTTTTAGTTTCATCAATCTTATCAATTTTTGAATGTTTCATATTATTAATCCGCGCATTATATTTAGCAATTTTATTCTCCCCCACCATAACCACAGCTCCATTTGCCGAATACTTCGGTGATTCCTCAAGAAAAAAATGGCTAACACTCGTTCGTAGGACATTAGAAATCGCAGGTCCCGCTTTTATAAAATGGGGTCAATGGGCTGCAACAAGGCCCGATCTTTTTCCTAGAGACATATGCACAGAACTTTCAAAACTTCACACAAAGGCCCCCGAACATTCCTATGCGTACACCAAAAAGACAATTGAAAAAGCTTTCGGGCGTAAAATTCATGAGATATTTGACGATTTTGAAGAGATTCCGGTAGCTTCCGGAAGCATTGCTCAAATTCATCGGGCGAAATTAAAATTAAAATCACACGGTAAAAAAACAGTGAAGCCCTTAGTGGTGGCTGTAAAAGTTAGGCATCCGGGGGTGGGTGAATCGATTAGGAGAGATTTTGAGATAATTAATGTTGTTGCAAGAATTTCTGGGTTTTTGCCAACTTTGAAATGGTTAAGGTTAGATGAAAGTGTGCAACAGTTTGCTGTTTTTATGATGTCACAAGTGGATCTTGCACGTGAAGCTGCTCATTTGAGTCGATTTATTTACAATTTTAGAAGATGGAAAGATGTTTCGTTTCCAAAGCCTGTTTATCCACTTGTACATCCTGCTGTTTTGGTTGAAACTTTTGAACAAGGTGAAAGTGTCGCGTTTTATGTTGATGAGCTTCAAGGACACGAGAGGCTTAAAAGTTCGCTTGCTCATATCGGGACCCACGCACTTCTCAAAATGCTTCTGGTAAGTAAGGGTATATTTGTAATTTTAGACGGACCTTTGATAATCAATTTTGTTGGTAGTTTTTTTAATATTGTGGTGTGTTTTCAGGTGGATAATTTCATACATGCGGACATGCATCCTGGGAATATTCTAGTACGAAACAAATCATCGAGGAAAAGGATATTTAAATCAAAGCCACATGTTGTGTTTCTTGATGTTGGAATGACTGCGGAACTTTCCGGAAGCGATAGAGTGAATTTGTTGGAGTTTTTTAAAGCGGTTGCCAGGCGAGATGGTGACACTGCAGCAAAAAGCATGTTGAGGTTATCAAAACAGCAGAATTGCCCTAATCCGCTAGCATTTATAAAGGCAATATATAATTTTAACTTTTTAATATAATTTTAATTTTTAATTTTTTTAATGTGAAAGATGAAAGTATGTTGCTATTATAGGAAGTAAAAGAGTCGTTTGACTTTTGGGGTACGGAAGAAGGCGACATTGTACACCCGGCTGATTGCATGCATCAGTTGTTGGAGCAAGTAAGGCGTCATCGAGTCAATGTTGATGGAAATGTTTGCACTGTGATGGTTACAACTTTGGTTCTTGAGGTATATTTATTACCAAATAACCCTTTTATTGTTACGTGAATAGACATGAATACCCTTGTTTTTTTTGCGATTGTAGGGTTGGCAAAGGAAGCTGGATCCGGATTATGATGTTATGCATACACTACAAACATTGTTGTTAAAAGAAGATTGGGCAAAGTCACTAACCTACACGATAGAAGGATTAATGGCCCCATAAACTTGATTTAAAGAAAAAGTTTTGGAAACATAAAGTGTTCATAGTTGTTTAAACGATATCTTTGATTGGTTTAATCTTTTTTCCAACTGTTGAAAATTTTGTAGATGAATTTTTGAGTTTATGAAAGCAAAAATACTAGCAATGAATTTTTGAGTTATAAATAAAGATTGTTTCATAGAACAGAGAAAGAAACACAAACACATTGAATGGAACTGAAAAATAAAAAATATCATTAAGAAACATACAAATGTACAACTGTACAAACTTATATCACATCTAAAGTGTTGAATCAGAACTCTAGAGTAACAATGGAGGGGACAAAAATGGCGTCCATGTTGAAGCTGTTGGGTTATTAATCCTGTGTTTTCTTTGGTTGTGATCAAAGAGACATGTTATCTGCAATAGCAAATTATGCTGTATCAATAATGGTATTAACAGAAAAAAAAAAAATGAACATAAAATTATACTGTAATTGGGTAGACTTTTTTTTTTTTTTAAATATAATGTTTGTAATACCTTTTGGCTATTTTTTTTTTTTTGCCATTTTTTAGCTTCATTTCCAGATCACCAGCTTCATCTTCATCCTGATTCAGAGTCCTCAAGAACATCTTCAATTTAAATTTCTTTTCAAGAACAAATTGAAGCCAAAAACCCACTTGCCTTCTTCCAAACTCCATTATTCAAATCAAGAACACCACCTACAACACAAAATTAATTCAAGTTATGATTATCTGATTACTTTCAGGGTCAATATTTAATTACAAACATATACCCTAATTTTATGTATTACTTCCTTAATTAATCCCAATTTGTCAAACACTTAATACCATCAGTAGTGATTATTACAATTGTATGATAATGCAATCTCATACACTACATTTTCTGACAACCAATTATTCAGTAGCACAAAGTTATTGTTAAAAGACACATCCAAACAAATTAGAAAGAAAGCAGCTTTTTGAGGATAAATGCAAAATGACCAAACTATCCCTAATTTCAATTAGAAAGATAGTCTGATTCTGATCCTTGAAGTTGCAATAATCACTTCAAAAAAGCAATCCAAACACCCATTTGGAAACCTATATGAAACTAGAGAACAGAATACATGTTACCATTAATGATTAAACTTTAACAAAGAAGAAGAAAAAAAAGTTTGAACAAATATGGATTAACTTAGCATAAATTTTTTGCATTTATGTGTATTCACATTTAGCAGCAAATATGGATTAACTTAGCATAACAATTCAACCATAAATGCAACAATGATGATTAATGTCCAATTAGCATTTATCTAAGTAATATGCTAGAGTATCCATGCTTTAAATTAATCATATGTTAGCTAAGGTTATGAACTACATTTATTACAATTTACAAATAAAGCAAGTAAAGGTTTATGTATATCCAAAACTAGTTCAAAACTTGATTAGCATATAATACTCACATGTGTTCCATAACAAGTATCCGATGGTTTTGAGGTTCAAAGAAAGAGATTATTCAACTACAATAAACATAAATCTACTTGATTTTTATGTAAAATTGTATGGATAAAAAAAAGTTTTCTTTAAAATATTGTAAAAATTCATAGGATAAAATGCAAGGATAGCAATGTACTTACATAGATTTGTTTATTACAGCATCCAACTTTCATTTCCTCTTATTACAACATTATACTTTGAAAACTCTACCCAATTATAACAATAGAATTTGGGTAGATTTTTCAAAATACAATGTCTTTATAAAGAAATCATTTGCAATTTCTTGCATTTAATCATTTGCAACATTTGACTCGACATGTGATTTTATAAGAGTGACTATTAATCGAAAACACGTTCTACGAATGACAATATTAGGAAACATTTTCAGCCCAAATTCGATATTAACAAGAAATTTTGATAGAGGGAGTATAAATGTGGATACTTTATTATGGAACAAAACAAGTAATCATATTTCATGATACGACTCATGAATAAAAAACATGTAGTATATTAATATAAACATGGGCCCTAAACTACAAAAACCAATCTATATATACACAAAATAAACATAAAGCATTAAATGCAACATTTTTGTTATGATACCATGTTTGTATCATCTGCACAATCCATTGATCTACAGTTGATCATGAACATTGAATATCATCCTCCCGTTTTGATATCTGCAGATTTTGTATTATTGGTTTTAAAAATTGGGATTTCATAAACTAAATTTTGTTAAAGAAAATAACAAGAAATATGTTTTTTGCTACTTACATCACATGGTGAGATTTGATCATATGCCAAGTTCATTAGTAACTCTTGATCTCTACTCCTCTACTTTGTCACTAATTCTGGAATTGAAAAGAAGTCAAAGATTGAGTTAGGAAAAGTCCAGGTGAATATAAACTGAATATATATTTTTTATCGATTTAGTCATTTAACTTAAATTAATGTAAAACAACATATTTATTCTTATTATTATAATCGGTTTCAAAATGTACATCCAAACACCCCTAAAAATGAGATTCTATCTAACACAGGGTTCATGAATCTACTTTAAAATGAATGCATCAACCAATAAAGACAAAAATGTTAATATGCATTAATAACAGATTAACACAAAACTTAAAAATCTAACATACAAATAATACAAAGTAGAATTCATGTTGTTAAGAGACTCTTAACTGGTATTAATGCAGAAAGAATGTCTTAATGTAGGTTTTCCACATTAAGTCCTAATCTTTTTACAAATTTACCCTTTGTTGTTTTTTATTCCTTCCATTTCCTGAACTCTCTCATCATTTTCTCAAATATTTTTTAAACAACATTTAACCAAACAACACTAAAAAGGAAAAAAGAAGAGTCCTTACTTTGCTTGTGATACTTTCCTGATTTCTTCAACTGCAGCATTTACACTATGAATAGTCATTTTCTTGACCTAAAAAACAATTTTAGAATTAGTCACATGTCATTTCAAAAAAAAAAAAAAACTACAAATAAGAACATTAACTATTGAGATATGATAATATAATTATATATACCTCCAGCATTTTTCCTTTTGCTTTGTGATTTACTGGAAGTTGACGGATTTCATCACTCAACTTGATGCCCATGGATGCACTTTCAGGTGAGATGAATTCAAGAACCACATTAACACATGACTGCATCAAGATTCCTTAGGATCAACAAAAAGATTCACACAAGCATATGATAATGGTTGCATGAAACAAAAAACTAAACATATAGTGTTTACATGATTCAACAACTTATCCAAATTGAAATAAGTATAAATGATTAAACACTTAAGTGGATAAATCGATATATAATGGCAAAAGTTCAAGTGCTTTTCTATATTTTAACCTATGACAAACAAAAGAATCATACCTTAATTTTCTTTACTTGATAGGGGCATCCAGCTGGAATGATGACAGCTTCACCAATACGTTGTTCAAATGTCCATGGTTCCACATCTGTTTAAATTGTATTAGTAAAAACACAATGAAGGAAATAGAATTTAACCCTGTTTTATAAATGTTTTAGAAACTATAAGTTACAAGAAGGTGTGAGGATAAAACTTACCGAATTCTTCCTTGAGATACTTCTTATGAAAAGCATCCAAGTAGAAGCTCTCATCAAGAATCGGATGAACAACCTATATGGAAGAGAAAGTTTATGAGTGCAAATTTGTAAAAAGTTAGGACTTGATGGGAAAATTGAAAAGTCACTTTTATGTAAGTTTCTCTATTAAGTCATTCTTTATGCATTAAGTCAAAATGTAGCAAAGAAAAAGGATACCTTTTTAGGTGAGCAAGAGGATGTGTTAAGCTCTTTGGAATACTTTCTAAGAAACTCAACAAGCTTTGAAACATCTTGTCTACGAAAAACATCCCATTGGGCCCCACGAGTGTCAACAATTTCCTCTTTGCTACCCCTTGGACTTCCAAACTCTTCTTCAAACATATCTTCATCATCCGAATCACCAATGCTTGAATCATCATCAGAAAACACACATGGGTCAACCGGGTCAACTTTGGGTATTTGAGTGAGTTCTTCATTTGTGTTGTCCTCCATCTCTGATTGTTGAGTTACTTCACTACTAAATGATGATTTCCCACATGGTTCATCAACTTTGTTCTTGGTTTTATTCTTCTTTGGTGTCTCATTATGATCTTGTGAATACTTGTCCAACAAGACCTTTACTTTATTGAGCTTTTTCTCAGATATTGGAAGTTCCGTAGCATGCACAAGAATATTAACCTAAACCAAAAAAAAAAATTATAATTCAATATTTATTGTACTACCCAAAAAGGTGGGATTAGAACTCTTGTCAATGGCACAAAAGTTACAATTCTTTATCCCACCCAAAACAAGTGGTGGGACAAAAGCTGAAACCTTTTGTCCCACCCAAAAAGATAATAAGACAAAAGTTGCATTTTTTTTGTCCCACCCAAAAAGGTGGGACCCAATATCAATGGGACAAAAGTTACAACTTTTTGTCTCACCCAGAAAAGGTAATTGTTCTTTTCCCACTCAAAAAGGTAAAATGGGACCAATACCGATGTCAATGGAACAAAAAAAACCAACTTTTTGTCCACCCAAAACCAGATTTCTTGTCCCATGCAAAAAGGTGGGACAAGGAATCGCTCTCTATCTCTCATCTATGTAAAAGACTAAAATGCCCTTCTCATCCTCATCAATAAAAAATAACCCATCCCTTTCCCATGTAACAAACACAACACAACGTTAGATACATACCATATCATATGCATGATAACATAACTTCGTTAAAAAATCACCCCCCATAACATCTTCGGGTCTACCATATGAAATATAAACAAACGGACCCAAATCCGTCTTTTGACTTTCTGGTGGCATATTTGCTGCCAAATTTAGTACCCCTGCCACTGGATTAATATACTCTTGAAGTGGCAAAGCATGCATTATAGAAGTAAAATGACTAGGGAAATGTTCTTGAAAGAATCCTGAAGATAACCAAACTTTAAATTTCAACTTCTCATGCCACACATTCGCGTGTGTTTTCCCACCCATGAAAATCTGCTGCCTACCGAGTTCCACCTCACACCAATCTGAACAAATTTTCAACTTCGATTCTTTTGCATTTCTTGATTTTGCACTTCTTTCAAGATACATACAAAACATAAAAACCGGATCCCAATTCAACTCCAAATCATTCTTGATGACATCTTTAACAATAATCGGTTGACCTTTGACCCAATGCTTCGTGAAATGTTCAAGATTTTTGTCCTCCAAATCTTGATCTTGAGTGATCGAGAAATACAAACACTTGTTTTCAATCAAGATTTCACCCTTTTCCCCATTTTTGTCATTTTCATCACATAGTGTACAACTTGAAGCATCAAGATTGAAACTTTTTGTGAAATTTGAGTTGGAAGCTATTTCTTTTGCAGATGCTTCAAGATCTTTAGTCCAATTGAACGGGTGATGAGAGAATAAAGTGAGTATATTGTCCCCACAACCACCTAAATTCTTTGGTGGACAATTTATACTTCCATCTTCATTAGTTTTCCAATTCCATAGAATTGTGCATAAAGATCTTCGTTTATCTGCTGTTGTGTTTTTAAGATCTCTAAGTCCACCATGTAAGTGTCCCTCACGAAATTCTTGACAACAAGGTAAACAAAGAATATAAGAGCATTTTCCACAGCTTCTGTGAACATCCACAATGCAAGCTTTGCAAAAACCACTGCAAAAAACAACAAGGTATAATGATTTTAAACTGAAGTTTTGGGTTATCATTGATTGATAAAGGGTAAAACTGGAAAATTCAGCCAAAAAGAATACAGGTCGAATGGTTTAAAAGTTACTTAAAATATACACAAGTACGGATTACAAATGAGGAAAGGGGTAATTTGGCTAGAAGCTTTACCAAAAAAAGACAATTTTGCAACTAATTTGGAACACATTTTGGAAAATTATTCCACTTTTTTTTGGGAAAAAAGGAGTATTTAGATTTTAGAAACATACCAACACCGTTGTTTTGGGGAGCCTATAGCATTCTGTATTTGTAGCTCACTTTGGTCTTCTCCTAAAATTTTCAGAAGAAATGATAAGTGTGATTCTCATTTTTTTATCACTAAATGTAAAAATTAACAAGATTGAGGATACTCTACCTTTAATTTTAGCTTCAATATCCAACTCAATAATCTTTTCTTGATTTATTTGTTCAAGCAATGGAAGGAGCAAATGGATCATGTAAAGATGTTGTTGACCTTTGTCAAACTTCCCTTCACCACTATAAACAACAAGATCCTGAACTTTACTTTTCACTTCTTTTGATTTTCCCCTTATACAGAGTTTGCAATTGCAAGTTCCATGGCAAACAGGGCATTGTTTCTTGACATCTGCCTTATCAAGAAGCCTGAAACCATTTCAAGATCCAAATTAGATTTCTATTTTTATTTTATTTTAAGAAAAATTATGCACCCCGAAGAAAAAATATATATATATATGGGCTTGAATCAGAGGCTTTTATCAAGAACTTTAATGAGACAACGCTTTATCCATAGAGCACTTAATGAGGAGAAAATGGAGATATGGTCTAAGAATAATTAGCACCATTGCTTTTATGAATTACAAAATCATGATATATTTATTAAACAAAAGGATGATGTGTATGCATTAAAAGGTATTAATAACTAAAACAAACCTCTGACGAATGCAATCTTCACAAAAGAATTGTTTTTTGCAAGTCAAACATTTGACAAGAACACGATAGCTACACATCCTACACCAATGGCACTTCTTTGTAGCGGCTTTTACATTAGCTTTTATACTTGGTAAAATCTAGAGATGAAAAGAAAAACAGTAAAAATATGTAGCGAAGTTATGACTATTTCAGAAGGAATGGATCAAATTAGGTTAAAAAAACAACCTGCATTGTGGCGATAGGTACTCTATCAATGTTTTTTGACCTAAAAAACCTAGTAGGCATGGAACTGGAGGGAGAAACCCCAATTTTGCCATTCAAAAGTGCTGCATTGTTGACTGTGATGGGTGTTGTTGATGGTGAAGATTGTGAGATTTCCAATCTTCCGTACTTTAATTCTTTCACGATATCTTCTTTCACTATATCCTCTTTTTGTGGTTGCTTCCCTTTCTTCTTCTCAATTTGTCTATTGAGACACCCTCTAATCAAATCCAATTGCAAATCACCCTTCTTCAAATTCATCTTTCTTAGAGCATCGTCAAGATCTTCGGAAATATCCATGGATGATTTCGATTTTGCCTCTTTTTGGTTTCTTTTACGCAGTTTCCGATGCAGATTTGAGCTACCCACGACTCCTTTTTGTCTGGTTTCATGACTCTCACCTGTGTTTCCTTCATCAAGGAGCTTTCTTTTACCCCTTTTTCTGGGTAAATTGGAAGAATCCACATTCCCATTAGCCCTAATTTCACTCTTCTCAGTAGGGTTTTTTTCTTCGGATTTTCGGTTGGTTTTTTGTCTCTCCAGCTTTAAATTCTCAGGAACCGGCTCCTTATGTTGACGGTGACGACCTTGAAGAAAATGCGTCTCGCAGAGAGTCCTCCCATCCATCACCGGCCGCCCGCACCGCCATTTCCTGCCGTCGCTTCTTTTACACCTCTGCTCGTCTGGCAAAGAATCGCCACCACCGCCATTTTCTTTCATTTTTTTACACTCTTCTTTGAGGGTTTTCCTAAAACGAAAGAAAAATCACAATTTTGTCAAGAAAATGGAGGAAAAAACGATTTTGTGTGAAGAATTATGTGGGTTTTGAGGGAAACGGGGCAAGGGTTTTGGGGGAAAGGGAAAGAAACAGTAGAGGGGGAAAGGGGAAAAAAGTTCCGCTTGTGATCTTGGTTTTCGATATGTGCATTAGACGGTGAAACCTGACTAAATGACCAAGGGGTATCTTGGATTTTGAATTGTCTCGTGGATTCTGTGCATATACTATATACTTCATCTAGAAATCATAATTCTATCTTTACAAATTGATTTGATGTAACCATAGTGTGGACATAGAAAACAAATCGCAGTAATCTAATGTTCGGATGATTATATGTTTTTTTTCTAAGTAAGATTTGGAGGAGTGGAATCGGTAACTATCATGATATATGCTCGGCTCACATTGTCCCATCATGGTGACATGCCGTTAACATAGAGGTAGGGATAATATTTAAAACCGAAAAATCAGAGCAGAACCATAACCGTTAGAACTAGGGATGAGCATCGGAACCGGGTACCTGTTTTTTGAACCGGAACCGCCTCGGAACTGCCGGTTCTGAAACTGGAACTGTCTTAAGCGGTTTCGGTTCCGGTTCCTAAAGTTATGGAACCGTCTTAAGCGGTTCCGGTTCCAATTCTCATTTTTTCGGAATCGCTACCCGATGGGTACCCGCCGAAACCAATTTGTGTGTGTGTGTGTGTGTATATATATATATATATATATATATATATATATATATATATTAGTATTTCATATAAATATGTGTGTGTTACTTAGACCGATTTAGAATATATTGGTCTGATTTTGTCCCTCATTGGTCCGAATTGATTCGATTTGGATCGAACTAAGTTGCGGTTTTATCGACATAAGTTAACAAAGTTAAAGTAACCGGGTTACCCGATTCCGGAACTGGTTCCAAAAATTTAAAAACCGCCTACAGCGGTTCCGATTCCGGTTCTAACTTTCTAGGAATCGCCAGTTCTGGTTCTCACCAATTGAGGCGGGTACCTGCCTATGCTCATCCCTAGTTAGAACCGAAATATATAGAATATGCCCGGGTTCCGAGTTTAAAAAATGGGTTTATCCGGGTTCCGGGTAATTCGGGTTTGGGTCTGTCGGGTCCGGGTACACTGGGTTTAAGCACCAGAACCGGTGTTAGGAACCGGAACCGGTTTTTGTGAAAAAATTAAAATATGTATATCTCGTTTGTTTGAAGTCGGATTGACATTGGTTTTTTTCCAACTTGTAATTTAGAGTTTGTAGATGAGTTTAAACTATTATTTTGTCATTTTAGTTCAATATTCAATGACTTACAGTCCCCGAAGTTGGGATATCAAAGCTGAAAGTTTTTAGTTTTTCAGCTCTTATTGTATTCTGTGAATACGTTAAAACATACATATCTAATCATTTTGAAGTTCGATTGACATGCGGTTTGTTCGAACTTGAAGTTTAGAGTTTGTAGATAATTTTAGACTATACTTTTCTCATTTTTGGTTTGATATTTAATGACTTACAGTCCCCCTAAGTTGGGGTATCAAAGTTGAAATTTTTTAGTTATTCAACTCTTTTTGTATTTTGTGAAAACGTTAAAACATACAAATCTAATCCATTTGTAACATCCTTTTTCAGATCGTTTTGTGATTTAAGGCTCGTAGGCCGAAATTCGGGTATGATAAGGTTTTGAGGCTTTAAAGGAGAAAGGTTCAGGCCCTTTTCGGATATGGGTAAGGTAGGTTGTGTGATAAAAGAGTTTGGGTTGTGCTTTAGAGCCCAAGGGTATTGGTAAAGGCATTGGCTCGGTCTTTTAAGGTATTTGGGTTTTGTTCGGGAAGTTTTAAGGCTATAGTGTGTCATTAGAAGCATATCGCTTCTCGCCACCTTTTGTGGATATAAAGTTCGTTGGAAACAGGCTTATAACGAAGGATTTATGATAGTTTGAAGCTTTGGAAATACGGGCCCTTAGTGGAATAAGTTAGCATATTAATCCCATGTATCGAGCTACGGGATGTGCGGGTGGACCAGGTACGCCCAACGTACCTAATGGTACGCCCTACGTAATGTTCAGTGTGCCAAACCTTATTTTTAGGGCTTTGTGCACTATATAAATATCATTATAACCTCAAGACCCCCTCAATTATCAGATAACCTAACTATCTTGTTTTTGTTATCTACTTACATGTTTAAGGCACCTATTTTTCTATTATTATATGTAAGAACCCTATATTCACACGTAATGATGGGATACAAATATTGTTTTGTTTATCATTGCACTTGTATTATATATACAGTTTATCTGTTATCCATGAAAATAGTACTCCCAGCATGTTCCGCTTCAGTCGGGGGTGTGACAGCAAGAGACTAGCAAGAAAAAAGTGTAGTTGCATATAAAAAGCAGAAACCAGATCAATGCGTTAATTTTCCCATCTCAAACTATTCCTTTTTGCTCTATGCTTAATCCAATTAAACGATGCCAACTGAATATCATTTGTTATCTTTAGAGGATTATAAAAATTTTGCTTGAACATCCTTGCATTTCTTTATTTACAAATCACCCAGAGCACTATATAACATAAGACACCAAGAATATTCACTTTATCGCCACGATTAGGAGATGAAGCAAGCAAGACCATCAAACCAGATAATGACATTGGAGGGATGGTTGTTAGCTTACTCCAAGATAATCAGAAAACTGTTACTAGATGCATTGATTTTACATCTTCTGAGGCTTGTATCGAGCAATTGATAAGCTTAATGTTGTCAATTTAATCACATTAATTATCGACTTGTTGGCATTATCCTCACGAATTGCCCAGAGTACGTCAATGTCAATCATTCTTAATTTGTGCATCATAACCCTTATACTAATGCCTTCGGATGACTAGGTAAGGAACATGGGTAGAAGAATTTAAAAAAATAAATGAGTGTAAGTATCGAGATTGAAGAAGATGGCAACCCATCAACCCTCAGCCCTCTTACAATTGGATATATAAGCAGTCTAAATGCATATAAAGTTGATGGATACCTAGTGGCTGTCGAATTAACTTTTGCATCAAAATCAATGGCATAATGGGGGTTAAAGTGTAACTTTCGGACTAGTTATGAATAGGTTTTTGGATTTATGAATAGATTTTTGGATGCTAGGGGCTGATTAGTGATTTTTGGAATTGTGTTGAAAGGATTTATGGAGTCAGGGATGATATGGTGAATTTCGGACTCGGATTGCAAAGAAAGTGTAAGGGAAGGACTGAAAGTGTAAACATGGCTTAAGTTTAAAATTGGACGGGGCCTAAACCCGTCACCTCCCATTCTCATTCAAACCCTAACCCTACTTCACTGCTCTCAACCGTCACCCTTGTTTACCCAATCTCCATCCGCCGCCACCTCCATTGTTGAAATCGGAACCACCAAGCCAAGCCTCGTCGCTGCGGAAGCTGACGAGAATCGTGAGACAACGTCGCGTTAGTCGAAGACCAGAGGAGCAAAGTTGTGTCCGTTGCTGGTCCGGTTAGAGGTCGAACACCTCTCCCTTCTCCATTCCTTTTTGTTGTTGTTTCGTCACTGCCGATACCGGGATTGGTTGCGCCACCGCTGTTGTTTCCATTGCCAACGAAGATGGAAACCGTGAGATGACGTTGTTGTTGTAGGCAAGACCGGTGGCTATCGCTGCTAGTGATCTTGGTTATAGGTTGCGAAATCCTTTCCTTCTTCATCTCTCTTCTGTTGTTGCATCATCGTTGTCGATCCGACGGCTGTTTTGCTGCCACCATCTTGTTCGACCGCCACATGCCACCGCGAGGGTGGTTGAGATTGGGTGTGTATTTCGGTGATTTGAGGCTCGTGTTTCATGTTTTGTGTGTGTAATGTAGTGTGTGAGCGTATTTTATTTGTATGATGTTGTATGGACCTTGCTTGGCCAGAAAATCAAAGAAAAACCACCACCACCACCGTGAGGTGGTGGCTGCCACCTTCTGTCGCCGGCGGCCACCGTTTTTGGTGGTTGTATTGGGCTTTTTCTTATTCTTTTTTCGTGCTAGTATGTGTGTGTTGTTGTAGGAAATTTTATGTGTGTTGGATTGTTGGAATTATTACTCAAACCATCGCGCCGTGTGCGGGTGGTTGCCACCTCCGGCCGCCATGGACCGCCACCGACCTCCACTACCTGAGGTGGCAGTGGGTGGTGCCTAATTTATTAATTATATATTTATTAAATTAGATAATCATTTAACTTTAGGAGTTGGAAACCTTAATTAGGGTTTAGAAAACCCTAATATCAAGAAACTGTAATTTTGGAGTTGGTCGGGACCCGCGTTAAAACTATTGATTAAATCTAAAATAATTGTAACACCGTAAATTTCAAGACAAATTTTTCATTTAAAATAATAATTTTATTCTTATAAACACTTGTTTAAAATCTCATTCATAGTCGATTTAAAAAACATGACTCCATTTTCACTTGCATAGAAAACCAGGATCCTCCAAAATATGACTCTTTCTCTGGTGTGTACAATCAAGCCGGTGCCGTCCCGTGATACTGAAAGAAACCTGAAAAAAACATCACACAAAACATTGTAAGCACGAAGCTTAGTGAGTTCCCCAAAATACCACACATAACACATATTAGCCACTCGAGGCTATAACTCTATGGGTCTGTGCACCCAAACTCTGTGAACCCTCAGGCTCTAACTCTGGGAACCTTCCGGTTCCAACTCTATAAACATGCACAGCATAAATCACATAGAAATAATGCAGTACAACACATCACGTACATATAGCATACAAATACTCTGAACACATAACTCTGGTTACCTACTCAAGGTAAAGTATAGTGAGAAGACTCACCTGGCAAGCAGAAAGCAGATATCCCCACACTGGAATCTCAAACTCGCCACCGCCTAACACGTAAAGCAAATATTCTCATGAATATAACTCTCGAGACTAGAATAAATCCTCTCATAACACCCTATCATGGGTAAAAGACTAGTTTACCTCTCTCTTGGCCCAAAGGCCACATCGCTGACCAAACCCTAAAAGTCAACGACCAACCCTTGGTCGAAATCAAAGTCCTCAGTCTAAGTCAACCCCTGACTGACCCTACTCGTCGAGTCAACTCTGTGACTCGTCGAGTTCCCATAATCAGAACTTCATTCAATCTGCGACCTAACTCGCCGAGTCACCCCAAGACTCGCCGAGTCCAACAACTCTGAGTCCACTCGCACTCGACTCACCGAGTCATCCCTCAACTCACCGATTCTCGACTCTACTAGAGAATATTTGGGACTCTTCGACAAGACTCGCCGAGTCCAAGGCTATCTTCAACCTACTCGCCGAGTTGTTCTTCCAACTCGTCGAGTTCCAGGCCATCTGCAAGCAACTCGTCGAGTCTACCCATGTGACTCGCCGAGTACCACCGTTCTAAATCCATTCAGAAGCACTCCAGGCCATGCAATTGATCCAAAACATAGATCTAGCCTCCTACAACCCATCCATCACGTAAAGTGGCAAACTTTACGTGATTCCAAAGAGATCTAAGCCGTTTGCACATTGGGCTAGGATTTGGGACAAGATGACTCCATCAACCACTCACAAACAGGGACTTTCATGCACTCTAGACCTTCTCCCTTCCAGATCTGAGGTAGCAACCTCAGATCTAACCTCTAAACTCCAATACATCCAAAGATATGATCTCCAACATCCCCAAAATGATGCATCTAAGAAATAGCAGCTCAAAAAACGAGATATTACCTCAAAGGAATGCCCTAATTGAAATGAGACTCGAATTCAAACAAAGCCCCTTGCTCCAAGCCTTCAATCTCCCAAAATTCCTTCACAAATACATTCTCCAAGCTCCACTCCATCCAACAATGGTGCTTCTTCGTGATTTAGGGGTTTCTGGGGCTCAAGGGGTGATAAAGAGGCTGGGAGGGAAACATAATGATCTTTATATAAGGCTCAACCCCGAGAATTAGGGTTTTCTCCACTCAGCGCCTACTCGCCGAGTCCATTACCCTGACTCGCCGAGTCGGCCACTTAACACGCGACCAAGTCGCGACTCTACTCGCCGAGTCCGCACATGGACTCACCGAGTCACTCTTTCCCAATTTACTCTTTTAGCCCTTTAACTCTACTCTTGATATTTCGGGATGTTACAATTCTCCCCCACTTAAATTAGGCTTCGCCCTCGAAGCCTACAGCAACTCAACTCCAGAAATACTCCCACAACGTGCCACCTGGCCTTAATCGGACCGGATCTCACAAGACATACCCATCGAAACTCGAACACACTTTCCCGTTCCTTACGGTGTCCTGACCACTGTCTCGAACCGAGCACCGGATGTACCCTCTGATAACCACACTCAACGATCCGAGAATTACCCATGAAGCATCATTGACCCAAATCTCAACAATCACTTGACCCATAAGGGTTAGAAGCCATGAACCATCGGATCCCCGATCCGAATCCTATCCTATCCAATCCGTGACGACAGAAAGGCCCACTCTTCAATCCTAGAGCAACTCTAATGAGTCCTCTTCTTGCAATCAAGCACCCAAGCCGCACCAACCTTTGCATTCTTGGGTTAGGAGAACCCGTCGCACTGATGACATCTCTAACATCCCCAGGAGACACCACCACTACGCACACGACCCTTGATCAGAATCAAGCTGGGAGTCCCAAACTCCATCCCTACATCCATCCTGAGACTCTTGGCTCTACACCCGCGGAATCCCTTCCGCATCCTCAGCAGACACCCCATCATAATGTCATTCCATACCACTGCCACAGACACAATGTTCGACCATCATACTCCAAATCATCTATTCTCACTACAACTTCCACTTCCGCGAATCGACACTCTCCTCAGCAAATGAGGGTCCGACACTTCCTCCCATACAACAACACAAAGGGTGGCATACCGATGCACTAATGATGGCTGTTGAAATAGGATAACTCAACCAAGGATAAATACGTGCCGCAACACCCTCCAAAATCTAATACACATGCCCGAAGCATGTCTTTGAGCGTCTGAATCGTTCATTCCCTCTGAGGTATCCTCAGACATCATCATGATAGGCTCTAGCTCATCTCATATCCCTCTTCGAGACTGGTCACCAGGTCAGCTTTTGACTCCACAACTGAGCCTCCAAAGGTCACCCAAATCATGATCCAAATATCCCATTAACTTCCTCCCCGTGACCACTATCCCGGCCTCGTGACACGCAAGTCACGAAATTCTCTTTTCCTTATGCAAGAAAGTACAATCCAACCGAGGATCGTCTCCACTCTGATCTCTGGTTTTAGCTGCGCATATCCCTTGCGCATCTCACCACATTCCCCGACAGAGACGGGGACCCCAGTCTCGCCCCCGGTCTAACATCCAGGCTCCAAAAACTCAATACTAGGGCTACTCAACCCCAAAACTCTTCCACATCATACACTGATCGGAGAACATTCCATCATCACACTCTCTTGCCATCTAGTGAGCACTACGGCTCCCCGCGGTATCACAGCACCCTCTGACTAGTGAGTACTACGGCTCCCCGCAGTATCACAACACCCTCTGACTAGTGAGTACTACGGCTCCCCGCAGTATCACAACACTCTCTGAATAGTGAGTACTACGGCTCCCCGCAGTATCACAACACTCTCTGACTCCACTAGTTCATGCTCCACAGACTATCATAGGCGGCTACCCATACTCGTCTCGAATATTCATCACAGACTCTGGAGACAATCGTCATAACAGATGCCCACCCTTACGAAGATCCACTCTCCCAAGTAATCTCCCTGGATGCCCATACTCGAAGGCTCTCACTAGATCCATAGATACCTGATATACCACAAGTCGTCTCAACTCAAGATTCACGAATAACTTCAAAATAAAGATATCAATACCCGGATACCTCGGAACACCCCCACCGAACATCACAAGATCCCGCCACAACCACAGATCTCTTGCCCCAAGCACCATATAGATGCAATAATACATTCCCTCTGAACCCCATAACTAGATCTTCATTTTTCTCAAGTTGCAACTTCGGTGTATTCAATTTCTCAATTGCAATACGAAGAAACGCTAACACTACGAAATACGCTGATAATTCTCCGAAACCCTTTTTCCCGCCGCTCAAAATCCAAACAAGGATACGCATACTGACCCGGGAGTTGGCTGCCCAATCATTCTTTATCTACTTGCCCCAACACTGACCAATACCAGATTCCCGACTAAAAAAACACCTGTCGTGGAGACATTCATCCTTCTCAAACAAGTATTTCCCGCATTAACTCACTCTGACCCCTTTCCTCGATCACCGACATCTCTGGTCTCATGATTTCTTACCGCATATCTCTATACTCCACTTATAACTGCTCTTGACAAATCTCTGCTTTCTTACATACGGCACCCGGTTCTCCCCCACTTAGGGTTCGAACCATCACCAAATAGCACGCAACTAACCCATAACTATATTCTCCAGCAAAATCGCACCGGCCCCCGGAAGGTGCTACACAACGCCCGATAATCCCCCCTTAAGGAAATGAATCGACCTCATATACTATGAACCTCTGGTGAACTCCTCAAGAACTTCTCGTCACGTCTGCCTCTAGTCGTTCCAAATCTCGTACCAATTTAGTACCAAACAGCTCAACTGCTTGATAACATTCCTGGCTCATAGACTGAACCATAAAATCATCGTACCCCTCACCTCAACTCATCAACCAACACTCCAACACCGTGTTCATCCCAAGAACAGGTACTCACTCCCAGATTCAACACCCCATGGATAGAAAACTCTCTGCACCGCTGAACTCGACTGAACTCCCCACTGATACCACTACAATACCTCCTACTATGCTCAAATAGGTGTAGTGTGGTCCTCACACATCTTAGTCCCAACTGACTATCTGCTCATGATAAATCACTGCCTCGCGGCACACCTGCTACCTGATACTCTGGTGGGAAATCATCATCAATGACGACCTGCAGGGTTTACCCCTAAACCCTAAACCAAAACATCATGCTTCTCATATTTCACACGAGCATAATCAGTACCTCCCAGATCATAGGAGGTGACATCTCCTTTATCGACTGATTGCCCAACACAGATCGAAATTCTCCCTTCTCACTGACTCCTTACTAAAATACTCTGAGGGACTCTCGATCTCCCTCTCACGGGACGCCTCAACGAACTTACTCATGACCGAATAACCGGAGAACCACAAACATACTTCACTACGACCCATGGTACTCATTTCATGACATCTCTTCTCAATATGCCCCGGTGTATGGTACCCTAACCATAACATCACTCCCCAATCCGCTCCGATGTATGGTACCCGGACCATAACATCACTCCTCCATCCGCTCCGATGTATGGAACCCGGACCATAACATCACTCCTCAATCTGCTCTGATGTATGGTACCTGAACCATAACATCACTTCCTCAATCTGCTCTGATGTATGGTACCCGAACCATAACTGTCACACCCCCGAACCAGACGGCGGAAACGTCCGGGGGCTGTCGTGACTCATTGAATACCATCACAATGCATATACATGAAACATAACATTATACATCACCAACATTTGGGATAATACAACCGGCAGCGTTTACATTGTTCAAAACATTACATTCTAAAAAAAAATAACTGTTTGATACTACTTAAACCACAGCAAAACGTCATAGAGTACAAATCATCCTTCACCTTATCTGTTACCTGAGAATACAAGTATTTTGAAAACGTCAACATATGAAATGTTGGTGAGTTCATAAGTAGTGTTTGAAATCCAATGTATTGTTTGAAAACCATCAGAAAATCCGATATTTTCTAAAAATAGAATAGTGTAAAAATATGTGATGATCCATGAGTACGCTTGTTTGAATTCTATAGATGTAAGCGTAAGAGTTGTGAAATTCGACCGATAATTCATAATTGTAATTGTTGAAAACCCTAGGAAAACCCGGCGTTTTCCTATCACTTTGCTTTACTTAGTTTGTATACCGTTGTTTCGTTGCGTTAGAGGATACCGTTGAGCTCCGGAGGCATTGAGAATACAGTGGGTGGTGAAGTGTTGTGACATGCGTTAATGAAAACGTCCAATCGACAACCTTACAAGCGATCCCTTAGGCGTCACTCGTAATTCTTCACACCACTCAATCCTCCCAGACTTGTGTAGTCCCATGACCGGAGGGAAGAAGAGAAGGTGCGAAACCCTCGGTATTTCCCCGCGTCGTTCAAGACCATTGCAATTGCGAAGGGCCCGAAGCCCAACCCGCAATCGTGAGTTACAGACTTTACTAGCAGCACTGAAGGACCCTTGGGGACCAGCAGCATGTTTGCCATTGAAAGTCCTTTTACGTTATGTCGGATCGGTAAAACCCAACACTTCGTAAGAGAGAGGTCTTCGGGCCTTAAGATCAGGTCATTGGGCTAGCTAGGCTCAACAAACAAGATTTTACACTTTTGGGGCCCAAAGATGGTGCGTAGACGTCTGTGCACACTCGCATGTATAGTGATTTCCCAATCGTTATTAGTTATGAATCGTAATGTCGTAATGTCATAGTGTCGTCGTGTTAGTAGTTTCGGATTGTTATTGGTTCGAGACCGAACCAATTCGTTTGACAACGACTTTTGGTATTGTAATGTATTGTATTTCGTCGATAGGCGTGGTACCATCATTTGGTCAAATTGCATGTATTGAACTAGCCTTGAGAATTTTCTGTTTTCAGTCCCTCCTTATTTGTAAAATTTACCCTTTTCACCCATTTATTTAAAAACTTTACGGTTTGGTCCTTAAATCAATTTTCTTGACATTTTAACACCAAAAATTATTGAAATAAGTATTTTCCAGCATATTTTTCATAGAAAACAGCTTAAGTCCTTGAAATTGCAGTTTTCTCGGTTATAACCCCTCTTTTTTGCAATTTTTACATTTTTGGCCCAATTTGGAAAATCTTTGCAACTTTGGTCCTTTTTAAATTTGAAAAGCATTTTAAACCTTTGAAAAGTACATGGAACACTTATAGTCCACTGTTTTACAGAAAAATGCAGTTTTGGTCCTCCAAATTAGAAAATTTTGTATATTGGGCCTCATTGGGCCGAAAATGTCATATTTAGCCCAATAAGCTTGGAATTTATGTTTTTAACCCTCCAAATAGCACATATTCAGAAAATGCATTATGTAAACTGTTTTGACTCATCTCACCCATCAGATTTCGAAATATTTCATTTTAGACCCTTCAACTTTGTATTTTTAACATTTTATGTCAAAAAAAATGAGTTTTTAGCCCAAAATAAGTGTTGTCAAGCCATTTGGCTATTTTTCTTAGTATACTTTGCATGTAATAGTATTTTATGCTAGAATAAAACATATATCTCGGTTTTTAGCATTTCATCACTAGATCTAGCATCAAAATCATACAAAACACACATATAAGCATAGAAATCAACCACAACATACACATAATGATGGATCTACACCTTTTCTTGTATTCTCCCCCACAAAACTTATAAAAACCGAAAATAAGGGGGTATGAAACTCACCTTTGGATGTTGATTCGGTTTTTGAAGAAAGGATGGAAGAAAACTTGGTGATTTTCGACCCTAGCACCCCTTGTTGAGGATCTCGAGTTTATGGAGTTCTAAGACACAAGTTCATGATTTCATGAGAGTTAAGAAGAGGTTTTTGGATATAAGAAGAAGTCTAAAGTGTGGATCCAAGCTTCAACTTACCTAGATGATGATCTTTGTGGAAGAACTCCCTTGAATTCCTCTTGGATCTTCGAAATTTTGGAGAGAAATGGAGAGAGCTCTTTGAGAGAGAAGATGAGTGAAATGTTTGTGTGTGTGTTTGGGATTCGGCCGAGAGTGAGGGAGAGGAAGAAGTGAGGTGATCTTTGAAGTGATACTTGCATGGAAAAATGAGATACAATGCATGGATGTCCTTTGGGTATTAGTGAGGTGGCATCCAAAGTCAACACTTCCATTTCTCTTTGGGTTTGGGCCTTGGGCCGAGAATTGGAAAGGGAGAAGAAAATTTTGGGCTTTTTCCCCTTAAGCCCAAAATTAGAGTTAGTTAGGGTGTGTTTTATACCTAAAAGAATGTGGTAGGATTTTCATATTTTTATTGGACTAGTTTAGGTTATTCATGTATCAAGGCTTTTAGTTCATTTCATTCTAGGTCCAACATGACCTAAAATGTTGAATAAAATAAATGTGGGTCCAATTTGAATCCAATTAGGGTTCTAAACCCAAGATAGTTAAATTGGAAGCTTATTGGCCCATTAGGTCCAATAAGGAAGTTCTAGTCCCAAAATGGACCTAATTAAGAACTTCTAGTGTTCCCAATTGTTTGATGACTATTTGTAGTATTTGTATGATGTATTTGATTGAAGTTTTTGATTCACATAAGCTTGAATGTATAGATTACATGACACAAAACTTCCAGTTGTGACAATAACATCACTCCTCGATCGGCTCTGATGTATGGTACTCGAACCATAACATCACTTCCTCAATCTGCTCTGATGTATGGTACCCGAACCATAACATCACTCCTCAATCTGCTCTGATGTATGGTACTCGAACCATAACATCACTTCCTCAATCTGCTCTGATGTATGGTACCCGAATCATAACATCACTCCTCAATCGGCTCTGATGTATGGTACCCGAACCATAACATCACTTCCTCAATCTGCTCTGATGTATGGTACCCGAACCATAACATCACTCCTCAATCGGCTCTGATGTATGGTACTCGAACCATAACATCACTTCCTCAATCTACTCTGATGTATGGTACCCGAACCATAACATCACTCCTCAATCGGCTCTGATGTATGGTACCCGAACCATAACATCACTTCCTCAATCTGCTCTTTAGAACCTTCAGAATGCTCCCTGTATCAAGTATGGGTCTTCTGCTTTCAGTAGTACGGGCCCATACTACCTGCCACATCTACCCATACTTTCCACACGGACCATCCCAGAGCTTTTAAATAGCCGCTCGACCTGCTCTTTCACCAATCCCATCGCGCGTGCTCGCTCCCCAGCGAAATTCTTTATTCTACAAGCGCACTCACCTGGATCGGGTTACTCCCTAAGCTCTTTCGTTGTCCTCCCACTTCTTTGCTATCAGCTGCTGAAGAGCTCCTAATGATGCCAGCCATCTACCTCCTGAATATCGTCATGTTCACTTGGTAGTTGACTCCCATCATCGAGAGTTCCACAAAGCACAAAGCAAGCAGCATTCGAGCATCGAAGAATACATAGGACTCCCTCTCTGTGATAACTTCACCTTCTCGGCTCATCCTCGAAAGTACCACCAAACTCTGTAACTCTACCTCTCATGGGTTCTAACTGGATACTCTCACTCATCACATACTCAAAAGCATAACACATATAACAACGAGTCCTAGACGAAGGCATCACAAATCAGGCCACTCTAGTCCTAACATATGAAATACCTAGACTGTCTCTAGCATGCAATATTATCTCATAAGGTGCATCATAAATATCTCATAACACAAAAAAAAATAAGGGTATTTTGGGAAATCACCGTTTGGGATCAGGCTGATTGTACACACTGCTCTTTCTTGCTTCCTCTTTGAACCCTTATTCATTTTTAGAAAATTATTTCCTTCAAACTTTTCTTACTTCCTCAGTTTGAGTCCAGATTTACCCGAAGGCGCATCCGAATCCCTCAAACCAAGGCTCTGATACCAACTTGTAACACCGTAAATTTCAAGACAAATTTTTCATTTAAAATAATAATTTTATTCTTAGAAACACTTGTTTAAAATCTCATTCATAGTCGATTTATAAAACATGACTCCATTTTCACTTGCATAGAAAACCAGGATCCTCCAAAATATGACTCTTTCTCTGGTGTGTACAATCAAGCCGGTGCCGTCCCGTGATACTGAAAGAAACCTGAAAAAAATATCACACAAAACACTGTAAGCACGAAGCTTAGTGAGTTCCCCAAAATACCACACATAACACATATTAGCCACTCGAGGCTATAACTCTATGGGTCCGTGCACCCAAACTCTGTGAACCCTCAGGCTCTAACTCTGGGAACCTTCCGGTTCCAACTCTATAAACATGCACAGCATAAATCACATAGAAATAATGCAGTACAACACATCACGTACATATAGCATACAAATACTCTGAACACATAACTCTGGTTACCTACTCAAGGTAAAGTATAGTGAGAAGACTCACCTGGCAAGCAGAAAGCAGATATCCCCACACTGGAATCTCAAACTCGCCACCGCCTAACACGTAAAGCAAATATTCTCATGAATATAACTCTCGAGACTAGAATAAATCATCTCATAACACCCTCTCATGGGTAAAAGACTAGTTTACCTATCTCTTGGCCCAAAGGCCACATCGCTGACCAAACCCTAAAAGTCAACGACCAACCCTTGGTCGAAATCAAAGTCCTCAGTCTAAGTCAACCCCTGACTGACCCTACTCGTCGAGTCAACTCTGTGACTCGTCGAGTTCCCATAATCAGAACTTCATTCAATCTGCGACCTAACTCGCCGAGTCACCCCAAGACTCGCCGAGTCCAACAACTCTGAGTCCACTCGCACTCGACTCACCGAGTCATCCCTCAACTCACCGATTCTCGACTCTACCAGAGAATATTTGGGACTCTTCGACAAGACTCGCCGAGTCCAAATGGACTCGTCGAGTCCAAGGCTATCTTCAACCTACTCGCCGAGTTGTTCTTCCAACTCGTCGAGTTCCAGGCCATCTGCAAGCAACTCGTCGAGTCTACCCATGCGACTCGCCGAGTACCACCGTTCTGAATCCATTCAGAAGCACTCCAGGCCATGAAATTGATCCAAAACATAGATCTAGCCTCCTACAACCCATCCATCACGTAAAGTGGCAAACTTTACGTGATTCCAAAGAGATCTAAGCCGTTTGCACATTGGGCTAGGATTTGGGATAAGATGACTCCATCAACCACTCACAAACAGGGACTTTCATGCACTCTAGACCTTCTCCCTTCCAGATCTGAGGTAGCAACCTCAGATCTAACCTCTAAACTCCAATACATCCAAAGATATGATCTCCAACATCCCCAAAATGATGCATCTAAGAAATAGCAGCTCAAAAAACGAGATATTACCTCAAAGGAATGCCCTAATTGAAATGAGACTCAAATTCAAACAAAGCCCCTTGCTCCAAGCCTTCAATCTCCCAAAATTCCTTCACAAATACATTCTCCAAGCTCCACTCCATCCAACAATGGTGCTTCTTCGTGATTTAGGGGTTTATGGGGCTCAAGGGGTGATAAAGAGGCTGGGAGGGAAACATAATGATCTTTATATAAGGCTCAACCCCGAGAATTAGGGTTTTCTCCACTCAGCGCCTACTCGCCGAGTCCATTACCCTGACTCGCCGAGTCGGCCACTTAACACGCGACCAAGTCGCGACTCTACTCGCCGAGTCCGCACATGGACTCACCGAGTCACTCTTTCCCAATTTACTCTTTTAGCCCTTCAACTCTACTCTTGATATTTCGGGATGTTACAATAATGCTTAACGAATCTCCACAATTAAGACAATGCAATATTGGACTTAATGTATTAAGTCCTTAATGGGTTAAGTGAGGAACACTAACCCTAGTTATCATTTTATGTAAAAACCCTAGAATCAAGGAGCTTTATTTTGTGCAATAATCGGGCACGTATTTGGGATATTGACTGGAATATTATTTCACCCAAGGACGACTAAGTCAACCCTTAATCATTCATATCTTTAGGTGATTAAGTCCTTAATGGGTTCAGTGTTCTTATTTAACCCTAATCATCATTTCTTGTGAAACCCTAATTGTCATTTAATGTGAAACCCTAATCGTCATTTCATGTGAGGTGGTCACTATTGCAAGTGACTATGACATGTGATCGGGTATTGACTCAAGTATCTTCCTGTAGGTGATTGGAAGTGAGTTGAAGCTGGTAGATTTCTTCATTGCTACAGTGGTTTATGCACGAACATCGAGGTGATTTTCGCCTCACTGTATCCGTGGGTCGAAGGCACCAATGTCGACCCACTAGTTTTGGTTATCTGCTAGTAGAGTGATGCCTAGGGACTGTATATAGTCATGTAGAATAGACTGAGGACTCTTAATATAGGCTTTCTTACCTGATTCTTATTTGGTTGTAGTTCTAGAGTAGGATCACGTGTTCGGGTGACTATCTCACCTCTCATTATATACAGTCATGCATTCCTTGGAATGTTGATATTTAGTATGTTGTTATGCTGTTGTAATCTGTTAGATCTGTGTTCTAGTCTTGAGTATTGTAACGCCCCAGCTCTCAGGTATTAGTTTTTACAGCTTTATTTTCATATTGAAAGGTCTATTCGACGAGTTGATGCCTTGACTCGTCGAGTATGAACTTTTGGGACCACGTGTTTTAAATGACTAACTCGCCGAGTTGGAGACATAAATCGACAAGTTGAACCTGTAGGATGAAACCCTAATTTCCAGGGTTTTGCATCCTATTTAAAGGGTCATTATCATCCCTTATCCTCCCTTATAGCCCCTTGTGAGTCCAGAAACCCTAAATCGTCATTTTTTTTCTCCATATTTGTGTGTTTTAAGCTTAGAAGGTCGATCTTGGTGAGAGGAGCTTGAAGATCCAGAAGTTTGAGGCAAGGAACGTGTGTGGATTTTAAGTCTACCTCATTTTAGCAATATTTGAAGGTATTAAGTCGTTACTTGATCTCCTTCTAGCTAGATCCTTCTATATTTGGGTTTTAGGGTCATTTTAGCATGTTGATGTTCCATTTTGAGTGATGAACCAATATATGAAGTTTCAACTTCAGATATAGACTCATCTTGGTCCTTATAATCATAAATTTTCAGCCTCTATCATGCTAAAGTATTTCTTTTTCCTAGAACCTTTCATTAGCTTGATTTGAGACATTATTACCTTGCATGTACATAAAGGTTGCAACTTTACGTAAGAAGTATGAATTAGGAGCTTAGATCTGCAATATGGAGCTTTGGAATGGCTTAAAAAGCATCTTAATGGAGTAAGGACTAAAGGGACTCGACGAGTTGCATGGCCAACTCGGCGAGTCTAATGAATATTGTCGTGCAAAGACTTTTGCATGGACTCGGCGAGTCAGTAGGGTGACTCGGTGAGTCAGCTAGGGTTTTCCCGAAATTTGGACATGCATGAACTCGGCGAGTTTCAGGGAAACTCGACCAGTCAACTAGGGATTTCACGATTTCTCGAGTTCAGGAAGGACTCAACGACTCAATGAACTGCACTCGACAAGTCGGGTCAACATTAATTGTTGACCTCGACCATTGACTTGGACTTTGATAAGGGTTGACTAGTTGTCTTCTGTGTATTTTGGTAAATTGGAATTTATGGAAAAGGTCTTATGGTAAATATAGGTGGTGGAGTTCGTGGCTGTGGTTTGAGAGTTTGATTTATCCCTTCGATTCGATAGTTGAGAGGTGAGTTGTCCTCACTATACTAATAGGGTCGAAGGCACCAACGTCGTCCCTTATTGGATTTGCATCCGGGTTTATTGCAAGATATGTTTATTGATTTACATTCGGATAGTTAGGATGGTGCCACTTTTAGAGATCGGTTAGATCAGTATCATGGTTATAGGATGGTTGTTATGTTCGTGATCGGTTAGATCGGTATCCTGGTTGTAGGATGGTTGCCATGATTACTGATCAGTTAGATCTAAATATTTACTTGTTTATATGTATGTGCACATGTTTGTTGGTCTGGGAAAGGGTTGAGGTAGGTCCTGCTGTGTGCAGAAGGCCAAGACATCCTGGGCAGACCGGGTGGACTGCAGGCCCTGGTCGGGCAGTTCTAGTCAGGCCGAAGGCGCTGCGAGCCGTCTGGATAGGCTGAAGGCCCCGAGAAGGGAGGTCCAGACGTGCCAAGGGCTCAGAGAGCGGTCTAAATAGACTAAGGATCGGGAATCGGTCCAGCAGACTGATGGCTCATTATGCATGTTGTTTGCTTATATGTTTATATGATATGGTTATATCCGTATGGCGTGGGTATTTTGGAGAAACTCACTAAGCTTTAGGCTTACAGTTTTAGTTTTGTTTCAAGTACATCAGATGATCGTGGGAAGACAAAGGCGTTATCGTACAACTCCTCATGTTTATGATTTGTTTCTGAGATACTCTTATATTATACTATTTTGAAAACAAGTTTTGTAGTAATTAATGGTTTTAAAATGTTTTGAAAAAGTTTAAATTTGTCCTGATTTTTATGGATGTTACAAGTTGGTATCAAAGCTTTGGTTTGAGTGAATTGGAGGAAACACTTGTGTGTCTCTAGTCTCAAATCGAGGACAAGATTATAAAACGATTTTCTTAAAATGCTTTCAAAATAATAAAGGAAGATGCAAGTGTACGATCAGCCAGAGCTCGCGGATAGGTAGGACTGTTCAGTATTCGGATAAAACCGAATTATCCAATTGGACAATTTGGATTGGACTATTTGGTTTGGATTTTTGGATTTTTGGATTGGTTCTAATAAAAAACCGGATTAAAATTTTGGATTTTGGATTGGTTTTGGATATATAAAACTAAACCGAATAGTCCAAAAAAACCGATTAAATTTTCTATATTTATTAATTTATATTTTTTATATTTAATATAGATCATTAAATTTAATATCTATATGTTATATATTTTTATACCATGTAATAAACTTTATTTGGTTTTTCATATAAATAAAGATATAAAATGTCAAAAGACTTAATATCCTCGTGAGATGTAATTATCCCAAATTCCCAAACTTTATCCCATGCCCCTGCCGACTGCCGTTTGTTCCTAATTCCATTTTCCAATTTCAATCTATAATGAAAAAATACTCAATAGATGGAAAGAAATTAAACTTTGACAAAGGAACTCAAACGCCAATGGAACTCAAACGCCAAAGGAAATCAAACGGCGCTTATGATCTGATCCTCATATTTAGATGCAATCATCTTACATCTATCATAAAATCTCCAAAAAATCAGACTAGTAACACAGCAAGCGCACAAGAAGCATGTGAACTTTTGAATCGACAATTGATTCAGTGCTTGCTTTAGACCTCCATTGATTCAATCGTTTATATCATATCAGGTTCATGTATTTTGCAATTTTGAGTTACGATTATTGATTATTGTCTAAGATTACATAAGCTAATGCTTAACATAATTTGTTTTTTTTTTCATTTATGCAGATAAACCAAAATGAATAAAGAACCAAGTTCAACTAAAGATTCAACAATTAGTCCAGATAAGCCATCGAAAGATACAATCAAGCGAAAGCGAATGAGACAAAGATCAAGTGGTTGGGATCATTTTATTAAGTACACTGACAAAGATGGTTTCTCACGGGCAAGATGTAAGTATTGTCCTAACAAAACCTTTGCTTGTGATAGTATAACCAATGGAACCTCTAATCTTCTTAAGCATTCTAAGTCATGTCCCAATAACCCCGACCATGCTACGCAACAGACTGTTTTGAACTTACACTGCAATAATGGTGAAAAAGAAGGAGAGGGTTCACTTTCTTGTTGGAGATATGACTCTGATGCAATTAGATCAGGCCTGGCACACATGTTAATCATAGATGAGCAATCATTCTGATTTGTTCAAAAAGAGGGCTTTAGGCATTTTATGTCAATTGCTTGCCCTAGATTTCAGTTTCCTTCTCGAATTACTATTGGTAGAGATATTTACCAGATGTACCTAGATGAAAAAAAGAAATTACAGGGATGGTTTGCTAGGAATGGCCAACGTGTATCTCTCACTACTGATACTTGGACTTTATTACAGAAGGTCAATTACATGTGTCTAACTGCACATTTTATTGATCCTGAATGGAATTTACATAAGAAAATTTTGAATTTCTGTCCTATATTGAGTCACAAAGGGATTCAAATTGGTGAGATGATCGAAAAATGCTTGTTGGATTGGGGGATTGATAAATTGTTAACTATCACAGTTGACAATGCAAGCTCTAATGACACTGTTGTAGCTTATATGAAAAAAAGAGTAGAACAATGGGGTACTGATATACTAAAGGGAAAACATCTCCACATGAGATGTGTTGCACACATCATTAATTTGGTGGTGACAGATGGGTTGAAGGAAGGAAGTCTTTCAATCGATAGGGTTAGAGCAGCTGTTAAATATGTCAGAAATTCACCTTATCGGTTGACAAAGTTCAAGTCTTGCATTGAATTTGAAAAAATTCAAAGTAAATTCTCTTTGTGCTTGGATGTTTGCACCAGATGGAACTCGACATACTTGATGTTGAGTAGTGCTTTAAAATTTAAAAGAGCATTTGTAAGATTCGAAAGTGAAGATCCTCAGTTCTGTTTTGAACTCCAAACATTAGGTGTTCCAGTTGAAGAAGATTGGAAAAAGGTTGAGATGTTTGTCACTTTTCTTAAGAGTTTTTATGACCTTACTCTTAGAATTTCAGGATCTCTATATGTGACATCCAACACTTTATTTCATGAGATTATCGATGTTGATAGTCTTTTGAGAGGTTGGATTGAAAGCACTAACAATGATTTTGTTTCAATGGCAAAAAAAATGAAGGACAAATATGATAAGTATTGGGGGGACATTGGGAAAATGAACATGTTGATTTATGTATCAGTTGTACTTGATCCCCGTCATAAACTAAGATATGTGGAGTTTGTTTTCTCTGAGTTGCATAATCAAGATGACGAATCTAAGATGAGTAAGAATGTTAAGGATGCAACTTATGAAGTATTCAATGCATATCAAAGAATTGCTACTGCTGGTAAGTCTAATGAGAAAAATCCTCATGTAAGTAAGCATAATGTGCAAGAAACTCTTGTAAGTGACATGAAAGAGAGGTATAAAAAGTTCAAGAGCTTATCAGGAAATGTGGATGGGAAATCTGAACTAAAGAAGTACTTAACTGAAGAAAATGAGGCTGATGTAAATGGATTTTGTATCTTGACTTGGTGGAAAATAAATAGCAATCGCTTTCCTGTTCTTTCGCAAATGGCTCGAGATATACTAGTTGTCCCTATTTCAACTGTTGCATCAGAATCATCTTTTAGCACCGGAGGTCGAGTTCTTGATTCTTTTAGGACTTCTTTAAGCCCTAAAATGGTTCAAGCACTTATCTGTACCCAATACTGGATCCGAAAATCCCATAATACTTTAAATTATGAAGATGAGATACATGAAAATGAAGAACTTGATGAAGGTATGTATTGTATTTTAATTTTGATGTTTTTATTCTCATTTTGTAAACTTTAATTCACAACTTAATCATGTGTTTCTATTTTTTTTTAGAGTTGAATAAGATGACGGGGGATTTCAGCATGCTCGATTTATAAGCAAGGACTTTAGTGGTGATGAAGAAGTTCATGAAGTTTTTTTGTTGGGTTGTTAAATAATTCATCTCCAATACTTTGAATTTCCATTTGCTAAAATGTATTTTGTTTCTGTCATGTTTTTATGCCCATTACTTTTAATGTGCATTTGCTGAAATGTATTTTGTTTTTGTCGTATTTTTATGTCCTTTTGAAGAATTATATTAATGATTGGTTTTATAATAGCCATTTGTTTTTAAATTAATCCAAGTTAACTTTATTTTTGATGTTGAGCTTAATATAATTAACTCTTAGAAACCGAATTGCAAAAACCGATCCAACCGAATTGTAATTCGGATGGTTTGGATTGGATTTTAATTTTATTTGGACTATTTGGATCAACATATAAAAAACCGAAATTTATTTGGATTTACTTAATTGGATTGGATCAAACCGATCCATCCAAACGACCACTCCTACGGATAGGCCCCAAAATACCTTACGGATTATTTGATTTATGTGATATGTTAGAACAGCATGCTAGTAATAGGCTAGGGGTCTTCAGGGATTGCATGATAGAATTACATGATTACATGATGCCTGATAGCCTAGGGTTTTCCTCATATGAGATTGACATCATTACTGTGGTTGCTTAATGTATGCATCACGACTGTACATAATTAAGATCTTATAACATGAGAATGTTTGATTTGGCCTTATTTTCTGTTCTTTTTTTATGAAGGGCTTAGGTTAGGATCTGGTATTCGAAAGTCTATAGGGTCCATCGTTATGTATGGCTAGCATACACGAGTGATGTAGGGTTGGTGGAAGTTTCATGGATGTATGGGTTGTTTGGGATAGGTTCGCCGATTGTGAGATATTTAGTCTTCCTCTAGGAGTGAGGATTGAGCGCATGCCTTGCTTATGTATAGTTTTAGGGCGTTGTGATTATACTTGATACAAATATGGGTACGTGTGGAAGGTAGTATGGACCCGTACTACTGAAAGCACAGGACCCATACGCATAGCAAGGAAGTCACAAACCCTAGGGTTTTGGTGGGGAGTTGGCTCCCAGATTGTTATGTGGGATATTTGATATCTGTTTGGTATTTTTTCAACATGGTGGTTACATGACGATTTGTGACTAGATCCGGGTCAAGATCAGGAGAGGGCGGACAATAGGCGTCGACAGCACCCGAGACTGTCAACCATATGAGGACGGACGAGATGGACGATATGATCCAGGAGATCCTGCATGATGAGGTTGCTGCTATGTTCCGGGCTCAGTTGCCGTCGATGTTTGGGTCTATCAAGACCGCTATGGTGGAGTATTTCGATGAGCGTTATGTAGCCCTCACTGAGGCAGGCGGCTGGCGCAATAGCCACAACAGCTATATCGGTGGTAGGGTTGGGAGCCAGACGGGCTTTTCAGTACCAGGACTTCAACAACACAAAGCCCCCTACTTTTTATGGGAATCAGGACCACATAAAATCCATGAGATGGTTATCTGACGTGGAGGGGTGTTTCTTCACGTGCTTGTGTCCTACTAACCAGAAGGTCAGATGTGCCCTGAACTTGTTGAGATTCGGGGCAATGGATTGCTGGAGACTGTTGACTAGGTCTTATTCGGATGACCAGAGAGTTGCGGTTACTTAGGAGCAGTTTCGAGATATGTTTCGCACTGGCAAAATTCCACGGGTCGAGCGAGAATGGCTAGTTCATGAGTTTCTGGAGTTGAGACAGGACTGTGAGACGGTGAAAGAGATCACCCGCATGTTCACGGAGAAGGCGATGTTCTGCCCGGAGTTTGCCTCTGAGCAAGCTCAGATGACACGTTATCTGAGCATGCTCAAGACTGACATCCGTCAGTTTGTTGCTACTCAGCGGTATGATACCCTGCTAGATCTACAGGAGGCCGATAAGCGGCATGAGATAGAGATTGAGCTACAATTGAGGGAGCAACGACGCGCCTCGACACAGCACAGCCGGCACCGAAGCGGTCTAAGACCGCTGATTCTAGAGCAGGGGGACAACCGGGATGCACTTGTGGCAAGTGCGAGAAGGGTCATTCAGGGGTTTGTAGATCAGGCAGCGGATGCCGCAAATGCATCCAGGAGGGGCATTTCGCGAGGGATTATCGCCAGATGACCCTGTTTCAGGATATGAGGATTTACTACCACTGTCATTAGGTTGGTCATGTGAAGACCAACTATCCGCAACTCGCTTCTAGGACAGTGCAGGCTCCAACGTCGACTACACTAAGGATTACCGATGGGAGGCTGGGTAGAGCAGAGCCCCCAATGGCTCAGGGACGTGCCTTCCAGCTTACAGCTGAGGAGGCCAGAGCAGCACCGGATGTGGTTGATGGTATGTTTCTATCCTTATTCTCATTTATTATATATGTTTTACCCTTATCTGTTGTACCTGTGATTAGGTATGTTTTTAGTGAACTCTTTGCCTGCATTGGCTTTATTTGACTCGGGGGCGAGTCAGTCGTTTGTATCTCAGGCGTTTAGTGGGGAGTTCAGTGTGCCTGTAGGAGAGCTAGAGCGTCCGTTGTGAGTCTCTATCGCTAACGAACATGGGGTTTCTACTTCATCGGTCTACCGAGGATGTAATTTGGAGATCTTCAGGGTGTCTTTCTCGATTGACTTGATTCTAATCCCCATGGGGAATTGATGGGTTTTGGTCATAAGACATCCTATGTGCTCATACAAACCCTAATGCTTGGATCTAGGTTTCTCTATTGTACATGCTTTGAATCCAAGACTATAAACCCTAATTCTAGCATATAAATAATCATATTAACATAAGAATGAGTTTATAATGTTACCTTGATTGTTATGTAGCAATAACAATCCCAAATCTCCTTGATTTGACTTTGGAATGCTTAGAGTCACAAGTGTCACTCCTCTAATGGCTTACAAACACCACGAGCAAATGGAGAAGGTATAAAGAGAGAGGAGAGAGGTTAGAATTCATCCTTAGGACTCCTTGGGAACAAGTACACGAATTATAAGGCCTTAGGGTCTTTATATAGGTGTAGAGATAGGGTTTCAGTCATTATCTTTATCTAGTTGCTTATCCACAAAGCAACCATAAGATAAGACTTGAAAACCCTTATCCTTTATCCTTTGGACGATTTCAAGGATCCTTATCTCCTTGAATTCGTTCAACCCATATTTAGGATAACCCTTACCATATTTTGTAACTATCACATAATTACAATTCAGCCGCTCTAGTATAATTAATTACACTTGATCACAAAATTAATTCCTAATTAATTATTGACCAATATTAATTAAGCAAATATGATTTCTCCTTTAATATATTATTCTTATAACATATTAATAAATCATAATAACCTCTCTCTCTTTATTTATTTCTCCAATCAAGTTGCTTTGGTGAAGGCAACCCAAAAGGATCATGCACCATCGGGTCAAGTACATACCAAAATAGTTATGGACTTAAACACTAATCTAACAGGAATGTGTGTGTGTGTGATTGTGGGGATGGACTGACTTAGTCGATTCGGCACCATGATTGACTGCAATGGTCAGCAGGTAGTGGTTCGAACCCCAAGTGGTGGAGAGTTGATTGTTTATGGCGAGGGTACCAGAGTGGGATCAAGGTTTTGTTCAGCCGCCAGGGCCAAACAGTATATTCAACACGCGTGTGCGGGTTGTCTAGCGTATGTGGTGGATACGCGAGACATAGATCAAATTTCAGTTTCAGAGGTCCCAATGGTTAGGGAGTTTGCGGAAGTGTTCCCGGAGGAGTTACTAGGGATACCTCCGGAGAGGCAGATCGAGTTTTGGATCGACCTAGTGCCAGGTACGGCTCCCATCGCTAAGGCGTCATACCGGTTGGCACTATCGGAGATGCAGAAGTTGTTTTCACAATGGCAGGAACTGCTGGGAAGGCAGTTCATTCGTCCGAGTAGCTCTCTTAATGGAGCACCGATACTCTTCATCAGGAAGAAGGATAGCTCACATCGGATGTGCATCAACTACCAGGAGTTGAACAAGTTGATGGTGGAGATCCGTTACCCACTCCCAAGTATAGATGATTTATTTCACCAGTTACAGGGTGCATCTTGGTTTTCCAAGATATGCTTGAGATTTGGGTATCATCAAGTCAAGGTCAGAGAGGAGGACGTGGAGAAGACCACGTTTCAAACTCGTTATGGACATTATGAGTTCGTGGTGATGCCATTTGGGCTCACTAATACGCCAGCAGTGTTTATGGACCTGATGAATCGGGTTTGCAGACCGATGCTTGATCGCTTGGTCATCGTGTTTATAGATGATATCTTGGTATATTCCAAGACCTGAGAGTAGCATGAGGAGCATTTACGGGAGTTATTGGGAGTTCTGAGGCGGAAACGATTTTATGCTAAGTTCTCGAAGTATGAGTTTTGGTTATGAGAAGCTCAATTCCTCGGACATCTCGTTAACCAGGAGGGGATTTTGGTCGATCCGGCCAAAATCGAGGCGGTAATGCAGTGGGAGGTCCCAAAATCTCCTTCGGATATCAAAATAGTTTTTTGGGATTGGCAGGGTACTACTCGGGATTCATACAAGATTTCTCCAATATTTCAGTAGCCATCTATAACGCCCACGGATCCGGGCTAACCAATTTAGAGACAATAAGCATCAAAAATGAGTTTTTGATGGAAGATTATGTGGAAGGATCAATATTAACCAAGTTTTATTATATATTACAAGGGTTCCGTACATAGAAAGAACGCCGAAATCCGAGTTATAACGAAGAAGTTATGACCCGTCGAAAATTTTCGGCAAAACCGACACGGCACCGGAAGACATAAATAGTGAATTTACTATAGAGGACTTTTTAGCCTTAGTAATATAAACAAAAGTCATAGAATATATTAAACTAAGAGCGTCCATAAAAAGAATGCCCAAATCTGACTTCGTATGAGGAAGTTATGATTTTTCTAAGATTTAGCATAACAATGCACAATTGCACAGCCCGAAAATTCGAATTTAAGATCGGTCCATTCTCAACCAAAATAATCTAAATGAAAAATGAAGATATCGTTAATAGGAGTTAAACGATAAAAATACTATCGAAAACGGAGCTCGTATGCGAAAGATATGGACAAAGCTTAGTCTCTACTCTTCGAGTGCGATAAATTCGATACGGTTTATTAAATCTGAGATAGAATAAGAATTAGTTGACGGCATCTAAATGAAAGTTTTAGTGCTCGTAAATAGCAATGCGTAGATATAAAGAACGTCAAAAATGGAGTTCGTATGAATGAGTTACAAATTATATTAGCATATTTACGTATTAAATTAAAGTATAAATCATATATATATATATATATATATATATATATATATATAATATGCGTACATATATATATATATATATATATATATATATATATATATATATATATATATATATATATATATATAGAGAGAGAGAGAGAGAGAGAGAGATCATTACAAAGGTATCGACGATGCGATTATTATAAGACTAGTGTTGAGTACTTTCGACATTAGTTTAGCACAATTATCGTTAAATCTATTTAAAATAGTATTATGAAGGGATGTTTAGTCGTTTATATTACTATAAGGTCATTAAGTAATTATGGATTATAGTTTTTGTAAATTCAATTACTATAAATAAAAGGATTGGGCTCTCATATTTTTTGCACCATTCTCTTGATTCAAGAGTCTTTCTCGTCTTATCTCTCGAGAATTTCAGTCCCTCGTGATTCGACTTCTCTTTTTGGTAGTTATAGTATAGTAAGATGAGCGCTGAAGCGCTACACGAATATTTCTTAGAAATATTCAGCGACGAAGTTCTACCCCTACAGAGCTCAGCTTCTAGCTAAAATTCCATTGTAAGTAAGTTATGCTTACCATATTTTAATATAGCTTATATTTAAAATTACTATTGTTACTATGAACTTATAATAAATATTTAAGTTATTATTATGACTTATATAAGTATCATTATAATATATTTTTAACTACTCACGGTACGGGGAATCTGGTTTAAAGGACCGCATTGGGTTGTTGGATTTCAAAAGTGTTATATGCCAAAATAGTCATGCTCTCCGGTGTTTTATGTCTGACCCTGTCTGTACATAGTGGTTGGAAGTATTGTATAAACGCTTATATAATAATAATAATAATAATAATAATAATAATAATAATAATAGTAATAATAATAATAATAATAATAATAATAATAATAATAATAATAATAATAATAATAATAATAATAATAATAATTAGTCACGGTAAATATTAGATTAAAATCTAGTGGTAATAATACTAGGTTTCGTCGAAGGAAATTATTTTAAAGTAAACGAAGCATTGTCCGAGTACCGAGTCACCACCTTATAAAGTGAGTGCATAATTATTTTCATCTTACACATAAATATGAAGTATTTTATATAAATTACGTGTTATGTGTGCATATTATCTGAATACTTGTTGTCTATGCTGGATGAATGATTTTATACATGTTTTAAAATGATTTAAATCGTATATGTATTATATATCGAAAAATATGTTGGGTATGACATGGGTAGATGAGTAATGAGAGATAAAAGATGATGTGAGTAAACATTGGCAGCTATAGACTTAGTGCCTAATAAATAACAACGACAGCTATGGACTTAGTGCCTATTGGACAAACACTGGTAGCTATGGACTTAGTACCTATTAGGTAAACACGAGTGGCTATGGACTTAGTACCTGTTAGGTGATGGTAGCTATGGACTTAGTACCTAGCAGCTATGGACTTAGTGCCTGTTACATAAACGTTACTAGCTATGGAGTTAGTACCTACACTGGTAGCTATGGATTTAGTACCTGATGAATGAACTTTCACAACTATGGATTCAGTGCATTAGCAGCTATGGAATTAGTGCATGTCTTATAAACCATGGAAGCAAGGGACTTCGAAATGAACGAATGCATGATAGATGAATCTTAGGGTAGACCCTTAAGAGTAAGGAAGATAATGGGGATGTGTAATTGGGTTGATTGTTTGATGTTTAAACATAATAATTATATTATTGTGGGTTCAAAACCCTATGTACTCACCAGGTTTCCCAACCTGACCCACTCAGTTTATTTATATCACAGGTGTTGATATGAAGTCTCATTACACTGAGAGACTAAGGAGATATAAATCACTAGTGATAATGAATGTAGGTTCTATTTATGCTCATGTTTCTGTATTGACGATGACATCCCAATGTTTTTAAAATGAATAAAAATACATTTATACGGAAATGCTTTGATAATGTATTTATCATGTTTTACTGGAAACAAATTCCGCAACATTTTTATTAAAAGAGGTACTCTAATTTTTATAAAGCATAAACAAAATTGGTTTTTTCTGGCTGTGCAAGTAGGGATGTCACACCCTCACTCGTCTAATGAGGAAGGGGTGGATTTCTGGTGGGGCCTTGAGCAGCAAATGACGTTTGAGACCCTCCGATAGCGACTATATGAGGCTACAGTCTTGACTCTCCCAGAGGGAGTTGAGGATTTTGTAGTGTTCTGTGATGCATCCATCACTGGACTAGGGGCGATCCTTCTGCAGAGAGGATGGGTGATAGCCTATGCATAGCGACAACTAAAGCCACATGAGACGAGATACCCTACTTATGATCTGGAGTTGGGAGCGGTGGTATTCGCTCTCAATATTTGGAGACATTACCTCTATGGGGTCCGTTGTACCATATACACATATCACAAGAGCTCGAGACACATCATGGATCAGCCAAACCTGAACATGAAACAGTACATGTGGCTAGATGTAGTCAAGGACTACGAGTGTGAGATCATTTACCACCCTGGTAAAGCGAACGTGGTGGCAGATGCTCTGAGCCACAAGTAAGTTGGGTCTTCCATACCAACGATATTTATAAGGATATCGGTGGATTCTCCACTTGAGTGCATGCGACTAGAGAAATGGAAACCGGAGAGGATCAGGGGTGAGAACACCCGATTTGTGCAATATAGCCGAGGATTATTGACCCGATGCGGTCGAGTATGGGTTCCGATGTCTGGTGGAGTCAGGAAGGCGGTTATGGAGGAGGCTCATAAGTCCCACTTCTCTATTCACCCGGGAGCCACCAAGATGTACCGGTATTTGAGCTTGAGCTACTGGTAGCCATGCATGATGCAAGAAACCGCTTGGTATATCGAGAGGTGCTTGACCTGTAGGATGGTCAAGGCCGAGCATTAGAGGCCGCATGGTAAACTGCAGCCTATAGAGATTCCCATGTGGAAATGGGAACAGATCACGATGGACTTCAGTACCAAGTTGCCGAGGACGGCGAAGGGATATGATGCTATAGCCTATATGGTTCATCGTGGATTGATTGACCAAGAGTGCCCATTTCCTGGCCATACGGGAGAGTTCATCGGCTGAGAAGCTGGACGACGTGTATGTTCGCAAGATCATTGCTTGCCAAGGAGTTCTAGTCTCTATTGTTTATTACCGAGATGTTAGATTCAACTCCCGCTTTTGGCAGAAGTTCCACGAGGAGCTGGGCACGCAAATTCATTTTAGCACAACATATCATCCGCAGACCAACGGCCAGAGCGAGCAAACTATACATACCCTCAATGATATGTTGAGGGCTTGTGTCATAGATTTTGGTGGGAGCTGGGATTCCCACCTACCCCTTGCAGAGTTCGTCTACAACAACAACTATCATTACAATATTGGTGCTCCACCTTTTGAGCTGTTGTACGGGCAGATATGTCGCACACTGGTCTGTTGGGGTGAGGTTGGTCACTGAGTGATGGGGTGGATAGAGGTAGTTTTACAAACTATTGAGAAGGTTCAACAGATTAAACAACGGTTATAAACTGGAAAGAGTAGACATAAGAGCTACTCCGAACGATGCTGATCAGAGTTAGAGTTCCAGGTCGGTGACATGGTACTCCTGAAGGTATCGCCCTAGAAGGGCGTGATTCGCTTCAGGAAGAGGGGGAAATTGGATCCTCAATACATCAGGCCATTCAGGGTCATTGCCAGGGTGGGCAAGGTAGCTTATAGACTAGATCTTCATGAGGATCTCAATCAGATACGCAACACTTTTCACGTTTCGCAATTGCAAAAGTGCATATTGGACGAGGAGGCCATAATATCATTGGAGGACATTAAGGTCGATGAGCACCTAAATTATGTGGAGAGGCCCGTGGCCATTCTGGAAAGGAAGGTGAAAGTCCTGTAGAACAAGGAGATACCTTTGGTAAAGGTACAGTGGGAGAACCGAAGAGGGTCCAAGTGGACGTGGGAACCGGAGGCTGAGATGCGGGAATAGTACCCGAAGATGTTCACCACAACGAACTTCAAGGACGAAGTCTAGTTCAAGTGGGGGAGAACTGTAACGCTCCGAATCTTAGGTATTAATTTTTACAACTTTATTTTCATATTGGAAGGTCTACTCGATGATTTGTTGCCCTGAATCGTCGAGTAAGAACTTTTAGGACCACATGTTTTAAATGACCAACTCGCCGAGTCGGAGACATGAATCAACGAGTTGAAGCTGTAGGATGAAACCCTAATTTCCAGGGTTTTGCATCCTATTTAAAGGTTCATTAGCCTCCTTTATCCTCCATTACATCCCCTTGTGAGTCCAGAAACCCTAAATCGCCATTTTCTCTCCATATTTGTGTGTTTTAAGCTTAGAAGGTCGATCTTGGTGAGAGGAGCTTGAAGATCCAGAACTTTGAGGCAAGGAACGTGTGTGGATTTGAAGTCTACCTCATTTTAGCATCATTTGAAGGTATCAAGTCGTTACCTTGATCTCCTTCTAGCTAGATCCTTCTATATTTGGGTTTTAGGGTCATTTTAGCATGTTGATGTTCCATTTCGAGTGATGAACCAAGATATGAAGTTTCAACTTCAGATCTAGACTCATGTTGGTCCTTATAATCATAAAGTTCCAGCCTTTAGCATGCTAAAATATTTCGCTTGCCTAGAACCTTTCTTTAGCTTGATTTGAGCCATTATTACATTGCATGTACATAAAGGTTGCAACTTTACGTAAGAAGTATGCCTTAGGAGTTTAGATCTGCAATATGGAGCTTTAGAATGGCTTAGAATGCATCTAAATGGAGTAATGACTAAAGGGAATCGACGAGTTACATAGCCAACTCGGCGAGTCCAATGAAGATTATCGTGTAAGGACTTCTGCATGGACTCAGCGAGTCAGTAGGGTGACTCGGCGAGTCAGCTAGGGTTTTCCTGACATTTGGACATGCATGAACTCGGCGAGTTTCTGGGAAACTCGACCAGTCAACTGGGGATTTCAAGATTTCTTGAGTTTAGGAAGGACTGGACGAGTCAATGATCTGCACTCGACGAGTCAGGTCAACATGGACTGTTGACCTCAACCATTGACTTGGACTTTGACTAAGGGTTGACTATTTGACTTCTGGGGTATTTTGGTAAATTGGAATTTATGGAAAATGTCTTATGGTAAGTATAGGTGGTGCAGTTCGTGGCCATGGTTCGAGAGTTTGATTTATCCCTTTGATTCGACAGTTGAGAGGTGAGTTGTCCTCACTATACTAATAGGGTCAAAGGCACCAATGCTGACCCTTATCAGATTTGCATCCGGGTTTATCGCATGATATGTTTGTTGATTTACATCCTGGTAGCTAGTATGGTTGCTATGTTAGAGATCGAATAGATCAATAAACTGGTTATAGGATGGTTGCTATGTTCGTGATCGGTTAGATCGGTATCCTGGTTGCAGGATGGTTCCCATGATTAGTGATCAGTTAGATCTGCATGTTTACTTGTTTATATGTATGTGCACATGTTTGTTGGTTTAGGAAAGGGTTGAGACAAGTCTTGCTGTGTGCAGTAGGCCAAGACACCATGGGCGGACCGGGTAGACTGTAGGCCCGGGCCAGACAATTATAGTCAGGTCGAAGGCTCGGCGACCAGTCCAGAAAGGTTGAAGGCCCCGAGGAGGGCGGTCCAAACGTGCCGAAGGATCAGAGAGCGGTCCAGATAGACTGAGGACCGGGAGTCGGTCCAGTCAGACTGATGGCTCATTATGCATGTTGTTTGCTTATATGTTTATATGATATGGTTATATCTGTATGGCGTGGGTATTTTGGGGAAACTTACTAAGCTTTGGGCTTATAGTTTTAGTTTTGTTTTAGGTACATCACATGATCGCGGGAAGGTAAAGGCGTTATTGTACATGTCCTCATGTTTATGATTTGTTTCTGGTATACTATGATATTATACTATTTTGAAACAAGTTTTGTAATAATTAATGGTTTTGAAAAAGTTTAAATTTAGCTTGATTTTTATGGATGTTACAAGTATGCTTCTATGTTGTAGTAATTTGTTAGATATGTGTTCTGGTATTGAGTGTGTTGCTATGCTGTAGTGATCAATTAGGTATGTCTCCTGCTATTGAGTATGCTGCTTTGTAGTAATAACTTGTAGAACCATATGTTATCTGTGGTTGCTGGTTATCATAAATGGAGTGCCCTTAGGGACTGTTGGTGGTCATGTAGGATAGCCTGAGAACTCTTGGTCTAGGCTCTCTTTCTTGTTCCTTGTTTGGTTGTGGCTCTAGAGTAGGACCATCTGTTCGAGTGGCCATCTCACCTTTAATTACTTATGGTTACGCATTCTATGGGGGTTAGCTCGTTGTGGGATTGTATGTTGTGAGAGTATTAGTAGGTAGTAGTGAGTTATATGATTGTTGTTTTTCTGTATTATATGCCTACTTGATCTTGATTATTTATATGTCAACATATTGTATTTGGTTGGGTTGAGACGGTCCTGCTTTGTGTTGTAGGCCAAGATACCCAGTGAGGGTCGGCTATAAGCCTTGGGCATGGAGGCTCGGGAGGAGCGGTAGTGTTGAGACGGTAGGCCAACAAACCATAAGTATTCCAACCCGATGGTTGATTGGACCCGACATATTGGTATTCCAGGTCGAGGCTGATTGGGCCAATATGCTTATGATACGAGGGTATTCCATCTTGAGGATGACCGGACCCATCGTGGACATGCCTGGTATTCCAGCACGAGGCTGATTGGGCCAAGCATGAGTATTCGTGTTTATGCTTGTTTTGTGTGGTGGTATTTTGTGGGAAACTCACTAAGATTTGTGCTTACTGTTTTGTTTATGGTGTCAGGTTCTTTAGATGATCAGAGTGACAAGGCGAAAGCGTGACCGTACACATCCTTGATTTTACAACAAACTGGATCTTGGGAAAATCTGATTTTCAAATAATGGTTGAGGACACTATTTTTGTAAACATTTTATTACTAAAAGGATCGTTTTGAAAAGTTCAAATTTGTTGAAATTTTTGGGATGTTACAAATGTTTTTAGAGCAACTATTTAATTCCTGTAAGTTCCTCCTGAGATATTGGCATTCTTTATGAGTTCGAACAATAAGCAATTGTTGAGTTCACCAATTTGTATATATATTATGGATTTATCTCTTAAAAATAAAGGTAGAGGAGATTATGAAGAACAACTTTCAGAAAAAGATGTTGCAAAAAGGATCAAGACATTTTTCTAAAATTCAACAATAGCATCCCATAATGGAATGACAATGATGAAATAAAATACCATCCTCATCATTTAGTACAGATAGGCATCTGCAAGCAAGAAACCTATCTGTCCAGCAAAGCCACGGAAGAAAAGCTTGAAAGAGTCGATATCCTCCAGCTAGCAAAATCTAGAATTGAAATCTTTATCAACAAGGCTTTCAGTTTTTCAGCAGATGACAAGAACTTCGTCAACGGATATGATGCCAATAAGAAGACCTTAATCTACAACAAATACAACAAAGATATTTCTCCGACCGATGAATAATTGTTCTTAGCCTTCCAAAGCTCCCCGTTAAAGCCAGACTTAATCGACGAACACGTGGCAGACATCTGTAAGATGCTCCACAAAAGCACTAACAGATACAACTATCAAAGATGCTCAACCATCAAGGTGGCATCCACTACCGAAAAAAATAATGGCAAAGCTATTATTAAAGAAGATTAGTCGACAAGCACTGTAGAGGATAGGACCCTCAAAGATAAGCCACTACACAATAATGTAGTTAGTGGATGATTTGGTCAGCAGTGACATAAAACACCTGTATCAGATCCTCTCTATGATTCTATAAACAGAGAGTTATGCTTTCATTTGTAGGCAGAGTGAAAATACGAGATCCTTAAGCATTCCTATTAGAAATTTGCAAATGTATGAGTAAAACCCCATGTAGGGTTTATAATTTGAAATTATAAAAACCTTTGGGTTTTAGTTCGTTTATAAATAAGAGAAGTTTTCTCAATCCGTCCTTTGTGCAACTATCTGTATTTTTAAAGTTTGAAGTCTTATTCGTCATAATGATCTAGTACTAACAAGTACCGCTAGTCAGAAGGATGTAGGGAAGAAGGAACCATCGACACCAAGATTGACGAAGAAATCACAGAGCCTCATGTACAAGCAAGGTATGAAAACTATATTTTAATTTATAACAAAACTATCCCATTAAAAGTTTTTCAATTTCAAAAACTATAAACTCTTTAATAAATAATCTTTTATAAAAAGCAAAAAATCTTATAACAACTCAATTGAGTAGTAATAAAGTATTAGCAAATCAAGAACCTAATAAGTTCATGATTTCTCAAATAAAAGATTGCAAAATTGCTACTAAACAACTTCAAAGAAATTTATATTATATTATTGATGAAATTTCTTTAATAGATTTAACGCTACAAACGTCTTTACGATATGATTTTAAAAGGCAGATAAATGTTAAAAGCAGAAGATTTGCACACAGTTGTGTACAAAATCTCTTAAAAAATGGTCTTAACTCTAATAAAAACCATTTAACAAAGTTAAAAGATAAGTTTTTAACTTAACTTCATCCACAACCAATTCTGCTGTACACATTTTATCAGTCTCTAGCTTGTAGAAAAGCAAGTATCACTTAGTAATCGAGCTGACTTCAATCCAAGAGTCATGCCAAAATGAGGTTTTATCACCACAACCCAACACTTTTTTGAATAGCTCTTGTACATTGATGTTTTATGATATGTAATCGGGATTAACTTTTAATATGTTCTTCCATACACAACATATCTCTTATTTGCATGGAAAGAACTTCCATATTCTGTTACTTTTGTGAATTTCTAGCATCACCCTTGCCCACATCGCGTTAGCATAAGCTTTTAGTTTCCACATCCATTTTGTGATTAAAGCAATATTGAAAGCTTTCAAGCTCCCCAAGCCTAAACCACTGAAAGATTTTTGGGCCATCATCTTATCCCAAGCAATCCAACATATTTTATTGTTCGGATCATTTCCACCCCAAAGAATTTTTCGCATAACTTTTTCCAGCTTATAATAACACCCGAAGGCACATAATTCTTCCCCCAAATGATAAGGTTTCTACTTTCCAATGGGATAATCTAGAGTGAAATTTATTGATTACCGGCTGCCAATTTCAAACAAGTGTCATGTTGGTCCCAACAGGAAGGCCTAAGTATCCGAGCAGAATGGAACCTGCTTGGCAATGCAATATACCAGCCATATTTACCACGTACTCTGGATCAACACCAATACCGAACATATTGCTCTTATAGAAGTTCAACTTAAGCCCGGAAGCAAGTTGAAAGCATCTTAAAATCCTTGCTAAATTAATAAGGTTTGTCTCACTCCATTCGCCTAAAAAGATGGCGTCCCATGGTGTTGGTGTTTGAATCCCATAAAATAAGCCCGTTACAATTGCTTTTTTCATAACCCTATTCAACGCTTCCAAAGCAATACTAAAGAGAAAATGAGATAAAGGACCGCCTTTCCTGACCCCTTCGCTTACAATAAATTCTTTTGTCGCATAACAATTTACGAGCACTGAAGTCCCTGATGATGATAAAAAAAACCCATAATACAAGATCTCTATATGATAGGGAATTTCATCTATTCCACGACGAAATCAAGAAAAGCTCCAACTTAAGGAATCAAATGCCTTATCAAAGTAGATCTTGAAGAGCAACGCCTTATGGTTTGATTTTTTTCCAGCCATGCACATACTTCATTAATCATTACTGGACCATCAAGAATGTTCCTATTAGCATTAAATGTTGATTGTACGTCCTCCACCATCGACCCAATCACCAATTTTACCCGGTTAGCTAGAACTTTAATTAGCAATTACTTTGTAGATACAACCAATAAGGTTAACGGGTCGCTAAACAACAAGTGAAATGGGGTCATTGACCTTGGGAGTGAGTGTTATAAAGGATGAATTACATTCGCGACTAATGGAACTTGTACGGAAGAAGTGGTCAAAGATTTTTAAGAAATCTGACCCCAAAATGGTCCAAAAATACTTTATAAATTTGAATGAAAAGCCATCGGGACCAGGTGCTCGTTCATCCCCGCAACACGACACGACTTCCTTGATTTCTAACGAGGTAAAAGTCTCTATAAGAAGTGAGACTTCCTTAGAATATAAGATCTTTAAGAGATTGCATTTTAGTCTGAGCCTAACAGGAACCGTTCTTTGAATTTGTTGCTAAAAAAATTAAAAATCTCATACTTGATTGACTCCGGATTTGAAGTCCCTACCCCATTAATCACTTGCATGTTGATTCCCCCCTTCGAGATGTTAATTATACCATGAAAAAAGCTTGAATTTTCGTCCGTATCTACAACACATTGTACTCTTGCTTTTTGTTTTAAATTCAAATTTCTTGACATCTTAATATCCAAAACTTTTTGTTTCCAGTCAAGTCTATTTTGTCTTTCAACATAAGATAGTTGCCTTGATTCCACAATGATTTCAATCGCATTAATATTCCCCTTCAAAACATTGAATTCTCGGTTCTCCCTTTCTTTTTCCATATTTAGCCAAGCTTTGATCGAGAATTTTATCACTTTTCCTCGGAAGCTAGAGCTTTGTCTGGCACACCATAAACAACTGACTGTATAGCCGCATTATTCACAAGTTCCTAGAATCCATTCTTCTTCAACCAACTATTAAAGAATCTAAGGTGTTGTTTGTTTTTTCGAAGCGAAAATTCATGAAGTCTGCAGACCACCTCTGCAATTCTCTGTAGCAGAAGAGGTGGAACAAACGGCTGCAGCCTATAATAAGAAGCATGTTTGTTTTTTAACATCTACAAACTGATGCGGTAAACTAAAATTTAAATAAACTAATTTTATAAACTGAAATAATTCTCAACATTGAAATTTAATAATTCTAATTTTAAAACATTGAAATAATAATAACAATAACATGTAAAAAACAAAAATATAAAACTTTTTAAAAAAAAAAAAAACATAAAAAAATGTAAAAGAAGCTAATAGTTTTATTCTAGAAAAAAAAAAAAACTAATTTAAAAAAAGCATTAAAAAAGAAAATAATAAAAAATTTAAGAAAATATTGCAAACGTTGTCTACAAAGTTCGTAAAAAATTACACACGTTAAAAAAAATGTAACTGAAATTGAAAATATTATTAATAAAACGGTAAAAAAATTAAAAATAAAACAAATTAAAAAAATTGTGGAAATTATAAAAATAAATTGTATCACATCCGTAAATAAAAATTTAAGAAAATCAAAGTTTAAAAAAAAGAAATTAAAAAAAAAAAGTTATACAAAAATTCTTAAAAAAACACTTAGAAAAAATGAAAGCTGAAGAGGTTAGAAGAGGCAAGTCAAGGGCTGCGCCACGCAGCACACGCGCAGAGGTTTTGTAGTCTGAAGTCTTCCAAAAAACAAACTGCTGCGAGAGGGAAAGTGCTGCACGTGTGCTGCGCCGCGCAACAATAAGTGGTTTGAAGAGGTTTTTATAGAAAAACAAAATGTGGGAGTTCCAAAATTAAGGGATGATAATAACAAGATTAGAAGGAAGTGATCCGAGTATTTGCATGGAAGTGCTGCAAGTTGTGCATTTAGCCAATGGTGTATTTTATGCCACTCATTGAGTACTAAGAAGATTGACATTATTGATAAAATCATTGAAGGCTTGTGCACTAGATTCGCAAAACGTCGAGTTCAATCTATCTTCAGGAATCCTTACTTCATTGAAGTCACCAAGAAATATCCACATATATGAAAACAAATCTTTCATGGACAATAAGGTACACCGGAGGAAGTTCTTATCAATCGGGCATTGTGGTGTGCATATACATTCACAACTATCAGATCTTCATCACAGTTGAGTAATGAACCCATAATAAGAAGAAAATTTTGATTTTTAATAATTTGTTTTTGCTTAAACATTGAGGAGTCCCAGTAAGGAGGAATCAACAAACTGAGATTCTTGGAGGGCAATAAAGTGGAGCTTGTTGTGCTTTTGTAATCGACACACCTATTCCATCTTATTAGTAATCAAATTATATTTAAAAAAAAAAAGAAGATAGAAAATGTCATTTTAAAAATAGAAGACTTGCAAATATCGGTGGAAGCATCAACCAACATTGCAATTTAATATAGATATAATATCATTATTAATGCAGGCTTTTGGTATTTTCAACGATGAGTTTTAGATTTTTAGTTTTTAAAATAAAACTTGAAAGAAAAATAATAATATTTGGTTGGGAGTTTGAATTTAATGTATTTATTATAAACAAAAAACTATAATATGCTACTTCTAGTATGTTTTGAAACCTTTTAGTTTTTTATTTTATTTAATACTAGTTGTGATATCTATGTAGTACATGGGTTATATATATATATATATATATATATATATATATATATATATATATATATATATATATATATATATATATAAAAGTTAAATATTTGAGAACTTTGAATTTATAAAAAAATAAAAAAATATCAAATTATAATAATAAAAGAATTATAATAATAAAAGTGTTTTTTTATCTTTTAAATTTGAACAAATACTAATTTAAATAAATAAAAGAAATTAATAATCTTTAATTTTAAGAATTTTAAAATTAAAATGTATGTTCATTAATGAAATCGATATCCATTTATTACTACATTTGTTGTAAGTATTATATTAAAATATTATATGGAATTTAATAAAATAGAAAAATTCATAAAATGACATGTGGAAAAAAATAATTCAAAAAAACCACAAAATGACATTTAACAAATTGAATGAGAGTGTGACAAGTGGCGAAAAAAAGCTTTCATTGATCATAGAGGATTTATACAACTTTACATATTTCAAAAGTTTATGCTCTACAATTATTTTTGTGCGAATAATTCAAAACAACTAAAAACTATGACTTCCAACTTTTAGCTACCAGCTTCCAACTGCAAGTTAGTTGCCAAACATAACCTAGTTGACTCAAATTCCTTAAGAACGAAAATCATTCTCATTGTCATTCGTTTTTGTTATATATAGTCTTTCATTAGTATTACCATTTTGTCGACAATTACCTAATTTAAAAAAAAAGGTTTTTGTATTGGTATAAACAAGGTTGATACTAGTTACTCGATACCTGTTCGGCCGACTACCAAGTAGCAAGTACTCGAAGTACCTTATATTCGGTAATTCATGTAGAAATAATCATAAGTTAAAATCATAAATTGATTGAAATATCTAACAAAATTAAATATATGTGAATACACAAAAAACTAGAAAACACACAATGGTCTCACTTCGTGAATAATTACTGTAAATTTTAGATATATATGTAGTAATAGATGCATGTGTGTGTTAATTAAGAAATCATTAAGTATATTATACATATTAATCACCGAGTTTGCCAAGTTTTACAACGCTGTTCGCTTTGATAAGGGCCGATCAGGGAGTACTCAGATTCTGTAACTCGCATCGGTAAGGGACTGAGTAGAGAGTACTCGGCCGAGTAATCGGCTAACTTGGCGAGTTTTACAAAACTGGACATAAATTAAAAGAAAATTACAGTATGCAAGAAATATTTTAAAGATGAAAAACGTGAATCCATATAATCTCGTACTATTATAACATAACATATATACTCTAATAAATGATAATTTTTTGTGGTTATTTTTAATTAAATTTTTTTCACATGACATTTTGTGTTTTTTTTTTCATTTTATCAAATCCCACTTAATATTTAAATGTAGCAATTATAATAAATGTAATAATAAATATATATCAATTTCATTAATTGACTTTCCTTTTAATTTTAAAATTTGTACATTAAAACATCATTAGTTTCTTTTATTTATTTATCTAAATTATATGTTTAAAATTTAAAAAAAAAACACATTAATTTTAATAATTCAATACTTCTCTATTTTTCTTATAAATTGAAACTTTTAAATGTTTAGAATTTCATGTTTAATTCTTCTTTTAAATGAACCTATTTAATATATGAGTTATTAGATGAAACACTATTGTACACGAAGAAAATAGGGAGTTAGTCTTTTTTTTTTTTTTGGAAACGACAAACCAAATAAGTGAAAACCTACTTGCAATATTCGAACTCCTTTACATGGCAAACCTAATCACCATAAGAATTTCCAAAGAAAAATTCCTCAAATGTAGCACTATAAAAGGTAGCTTAGGGGAATCGAATGCTCACCCTTACGCTCCATATGGATATAAACCTGATGCATTGATCCAGTTAGGCCGGATATGACATGCAATCTTTTTCATTAGATTGGAAAAAAGTTAAGGGTTCTCCAATATACTAATCAAATATATTTATTAGTCATTTGTATTTTTATATAACTCTCCATTCAAATAAATTAACTCTTATGCATTTTAACTAGTAATATAATATTATCAATAAAACTTATTAATAGTAAAATTACATTTTATTTTATTTTTAATTATTATTTGATATTTATGTTTCATAATTTGTTATATAAATTATATTCATAGATTCCTATACAAATAATATTAATAATAGTTATTATTTGTTGATGTTATTTTTTATTATTTGGAGAAAATATAAATATATAGTTATTGAAAGTTGCTAATATTATATTTTCAAACTTTTTTAAATAAACATGACTAGGATCTCCTAATAAAATAATTTGTTTTTATTATAAAAATAAGATAGATGAAGGTGAAAATAACGGCTTTATCCAATATTAAATTTGGCCATTAAACGCATCTTTTAAATATTTTAGTTGAATGATCGAATCTTCAAAGTTTTGTTAAATTGATAAACCAAAGTTGCATTTAAATATATGTTCAACATACGGTTTTTAAGATTTTTTAGTTTTAAAAAGAACTTGAAAAAAAATATGTTCGGACAGAACCGGATATCCGGAAATTTATAAAAGTTTTTAGTTTTTAATTTTTAACTAATTTCACGCTTTTAAAAATTAAAAGCTATTGGGGTGTTCAAAACCGGATATTCGATTATCCGAAATTTCAAATAAATGTTTTTTGATATCCAAATTCGTATCCAAAATTTCGGATAGTAGTTTTTTGGTATCCGAATTTGTATCCAAAATTTCGAATATGGATTCGGATACCAAAACCGGATATCCGAACTTTTGAAATTGTCAACTTTCATGTATCAATTAATAATCCATAAATAAATAATACCCATTGATAATATTAATTATTAAACAAATTACCATTCGTAACATCATCAGATGCATGCGATTACAAGTTGAGGCTATATCAGTTGGTTAATATTGGGGTTTCTAATCTAACAACTAACAAGGATGTTCTGAATTCAATTTAAATTATTTACAATTCAAAAAAAATATCAAATGCATGTGATCAGAACACATAGCCACACACTGGTGATGTACTTTTAGAATAAAAACAAATCAAATTGTATCAATTATTCCTTAAACATCAAGAAACAACATTTGATAGCGTAATTGAAGCTAAAATAGAAGGTAAAAATAGAAGGTTTGTGTTTATATAATGAGTTTTGTTTCCAACCATTTGCAGCCTTATATTTCGTGAAAGCTTTTATACATATGCACCAAATAATTTTTTTAGTCATTATATGCATATGCTTCCAATTAATGTGAAGACATGTGGTAATCAATATCTGTTATTTTTTATTACGTCTATAAAGTTTAAATTCATAGTTACTCCAAAGTATAGACAGAGGGTTATCCAAATCTAAACGATATCACTAAATGTGAATCGGGAGAAAAAAGAAAAATGCCGCATGTGTACAAACCCTTAATTACTATTAAAGGATAAAAAAGTAAAATTAGTTATTTCCAAAATAGATAATTGAATTTTATAATTATATTTTTGGATATCGGATATTCAAAATATCCGAAAATTTTGAACAACACTCTGTATCATGCAAATCTAAACATTGTCACTGAATGTTCATCGGGAGGAAAAGAAAAATGTAGCATGTGTACAATCTAAATTACAACTAATGGGTAAAAGTAGTTATTTCAAAAGAAAAAATTGAATTTTATAATTATATTATCAGATATTGGATATCTGAAATATCCGAAAATTTTGAAAAACACTATCTACATTGAAATCCGATTTTTCGGACAATTCTAAGTTGGAATTGCCTGAAGTTCGGAACGGAATTTCGAATATTGATATTTTAAACACCAATAATTAAAATCACAATTTTTAGTTAGTTTTGCCAAATATGACTGGATATAAAATGTTATTATAGCGGAGACCATCATAAACTCATTATATAACTTTTTTTACAAATACAGTTCTACAAAAGATGTAATTTTTCCATAAAAAATATTTCTAAACAATTAATATAATTGTTTTATAATATAGAACAACTTATTTTGATATTTTGTGTGATTATCCCAAAATACAAAAACCCGGTGGGACCTATCAAAATAATTGCACACCTTTGGTAGCAACCACGTCATAGCATATTTGAAATAGTGCCTTTGCTTACCGGGCAGGAAAGCCTGAAATGACATTAATGACCCCACTAGCTAATTTTTGGAAGCAATGTTATTTTTTAATTTTATTTTATGTTCCGACTTAATCTTATAACTTTAGCCAATTAGATTTAGAAATTATATAAGAATATCATCTTATCAGTATTAATCTTGTAATATAACTTTTAAAAACATATAGAATATTCTTATGTTTTTTTTAAGAAAGCTGAATGGAAAAGAAAAAAAAAACTTATATATATATATATATATATATATATATATATATATATATATATATATATATATATATATATATATATATATATATATATATTTGTTTGTCTGAATAATTGATAATTATAGGAAAATATAAGTTATGATAAGATAAGAGGGACGTGTCTTTCTCATTATGACCATTTTTCTCTTTTACCTCGTTTTTGTTTTGGAGGAAATAATTAAATAAAAAATAAAAATATCTTCATTGTTTGGTAAGATCCAAACTTTTAAAATGTTGAGAGCCTTTAAAATTTTAAAAGGTGAAGACGAAAATGGAATGAAAAAATGAGACGAAGAGCTTTTAAAATTTTAAGATGTTAGAGAGGACAATGGAATGAGAAAACGAGACAAATCGTGTCAAATAGAACAGGAAAAAAATATTTGTTAAAAAATTAAGGTATTTTTATAAAACATTTTTTTTTACTTAGATACAACTATTTCTTTTAAAAATTAAGAGTCAACGTTTTGAGTCTATAAATTTTTTTTTACATCAAACAACTTTTTATTCTTCCAAAAAAAAAAAAAACAACCAGAAACACATTTTTTTATACTAGATACAGTTAATTTATTCTATTTATATAATAGACCCTGTATAATTAATGGTTAATATCATAACAACTCTTAGATTTGTAATTTTTTATCGGTTTTACCCTAAATTGTTTTAGGTCTGTTAATGTCTCACATTTACAAAAAATTTGTCATTTTTGGATTTTTATCAAGTTTTCCGGTCAGCACTCTATCTCATATGCTTATTTGACGGTAACAGCTAATGTGACAGCTGACGTGGTATGCCACGTTATGCTGATAAGAAAAAAAAAGACACAACTTTGAAAGAAACGAGGGAGTTGAGGATCGAACTCGCATCATCTTACAAGTGAGACCAACACCTTAACCACCAAGTTAGGAGTTGTTTCATGCTTTTATTTAGGATTTTGTATAACTGATGGATTCATTTATTATTATTATTATTATTATTATAATTATTGTTATTATTATCATTATTATTATTAAAGAACACCATAAACCTTATTTTTATACATCATTAGTGACCACATGCAACACAACCACCACCGCTAGACTCCTCCCCCATAACACCACCACCATCGTCGATTTCCTCCCCAACAATCCACTCACCCAAAAATCACCACAAATCCACTCACAATCTCATTGTTGCTTGAGTCGATGGAGACCTCTGCCACCACCACTCACCTATGTCCACTCCAATCCAGACACATTAAATTTGAAAATAAAATCAATAACCAGTGAAGACGATGGTGGTGAGGAGGGTTTATGAAGAACACATCTAAAACATCCCAAAAATCATGATCAAACATTTCATTTTTAAATCATTAAATAAACCATAATTATTAAAATCATTTTATCAAAACAATAACCATAGTATCCCAAAACATCTAAATCAATACATCCATATCAAAACACATGTCATATATATATATATATATATATATATATATAAAAATCAGAGTAACATCTCAAGCTAAACATCATATATATATATATATATATATATATATATATATATATATCAGAGTAACATCTCAGGCTAAACATCATGGTGTGTGCAATGCAGTCATACCGAGCTCTTTCACTTGCTACTAGAAGTACCTGAATCCAAAACTAAAAACTGTAAGCACGAAGCTTAGTTAGTCTCCCCAAACTACCACATACCATACATATAATCACATATCAATAATAACATATCATGGGCCCCGCCCAACATCAGACAGAATCTGGCATCGGGCCTCACCCGTCATCGGACAAAGTCCGGCATCGGGCCCCGCTTGTCATCGAGCAAAGCTCGATATACATATAAACATATCAACAAATACACATAAATAATCACATATCATAAACATATAAACATTCCTCGGGCCCCGCCCAACATCAGACAAAATCTGGAAGCATGCAAACATTCCTCGGCCATTGCCCGACATTGGACCGTAATCCGGAAACATACAATACAAACACATGCAAGAATCACGAAGACATAAAGCATACAAACATTCCTCGGGCATCGCCCGACATCATATCGGAATCCGAAAACATATAAACCTACATCAGGTACTGCCTAACATCGGACCTTGGTCCGGAACATACTAGCATACATATACGGGCCGTCATTGGCGCCTTCGACCCGTTCTTTCAGGAGGAAAACTCACCTAGCAAAGCTGAACGCAAAATCTCATGGTAAGAAATCTCTAACGGCTGCTCTGACGACTCCCCGAGCTATCAGTGTAAAATAACACATAGTCAAAATCCAATAATCCTTATCAAGGTAAAATGAAAATGTTACCCCTGATCTAATTCAGATCATAACCTATGCCCAAATACATAACATGCATGGTCTAATTCTATATAGCCTTTCCAAGCCCACTAATGGCCTAGTTTTCTAAATTGGGCCCAACTCCTCAAATAGGAATTCCCTTAAGCCCAATCATATTCTTAGCCCAATTAACTGAATTCTTATGGAACAATATGGCCCAAAATAACAAAGTCCATGTATTGGCCCAAACCGAGGCCCAAATGGCAAAGACTCATTTCCAGTTAGTATGCGGGGTGTACTCCTCTATAGGCTCAGCGTATAACTTACATGGCTTGTACGCTGCGCGTACGGGCTTGTACACTACCGTACTAACATGTTAAGCCCTAAACTCCAAAAAGGCTTAATCCCTTAAGACTTTAAGCTCCAAACACATATCTGAGTCCAATAAAGTGTCTTAACCCATTAAATCGATTACTTGGTGGCTTGCAAACCACCAAAAGGACTCAAACTTGAAATATGGCATCCAACTTCCATAGAAATGACTAAAAATCATGCATGGCCACAAATAAGACCTTAAAGATGGTAACTTTTCTGTCTTTAGGGCCCATATAGAACTAAGGGTGGCAACCCTAAGCCTAGAAACAAATTTGGACCATAAAAATCTATTATTGGGACCAAAAAGGTCCAAAACACCATTACCATAGATCCAAGCATACATGAGACAAGTTGTGAGCTTTTTACCTCTAATGAGTACTAGTCGATGATGATATCTAAGATCCTTGAGCTTAATCTACACAAGTTCTTCTTCACCCTCTTCTTATTTCTCCTTCCAAGCTTCAAATCACCAAAACGGGTTTCACAAGATCAAATTCACACAAAGATGAGGAATATTAGGCTTTCTAGGTTTTCTGAGTTTGGGAGGCTGGTAAGGAGGCTAGGGGTTGGGACATAATGATGTATTTATATGACTTAAACCCTAATAATTAGGACTTTGGGTTGACTTGTGTACGTTGCGCTTACCCTTTGGTACGTTGCACGTAAACACATCAACCCCCGCATCCAATGTTGCCACTATGCCTCGCGTACATCAAACTTACGCCCAACGTACGTCTTCAGTCATCCCACTTACTAACAGCCCAACTCAAATAATCCAACCTTACTCTCATAGTCTAGCAATTAATTATAATAAATAAATAATTTCCCATTACCTCATACTATAGAGGTTACAATTCTCCCCCACTTGAATCAGACTTCGTCCTCGAAGTCCGCTGCCTTGAACAACTCTGGATAGTGCTCCCTCATCTCCTCCTCGGGCTCCCAATTCCACTCATACCCATTGCGGTATAGCCACTTCACTTTTACCAGCTCTACCCACTTGTTCCTCAGCTCCTTCGCCTTCCTGTCGAGAATGGCTACTGATCTCTCGATGTAGTTCGGGCTGTCATCCACCTAAATATCCTCTAAAGGCACAACTGTGGAGTCATCCACTAAGAACTTCTGCAGCTGGGAGACATGACAAGTACTATGGATCTGACTAAGCTCGACTGACAGATCCAGTCGATATGCAACCTAGCCCACCCGAGCCAAAACCCTAAACAGACCGATGTACCTAGGGCCCAACTTGCCCTGAATCCTGAATCGGATGACACCTTTCTAAGGTGACACCTTTAGGACGACCATATCCCCTACCCGAAACTCTAGGTCTAAAAGGCGCTTGTCGGCATAGCTATTATGCCGACTCTGAGCAGTCTGGAGCCTACTCTGAACCTGTTGGATCTTCTCTGTGGTCCTGAGTACCACCTCAGTACTCCTCATGACTCTCTGATCGACCTTGTCCCAAAATATTGGGGTCCTATACTTCCTCCCGTAGAGCATCTTGAAGGGAGGTCGATCTATGCTAGCGTGATAACTTTTGCTATACGAAAATTCTGCTAACGGAAGATACGCATCCTAACTCCCACCAAAGTCTAATACGCATGCAACATGTCCTCTAGAGTCTGAATTCTCTCACTCTGTCCATCCATCTGAGGGTGAAAAGTTGTACTAAAGTAAAGACGGGTACCCATCTCGTTATGAAACCGCTTCTAAAACCTGGAAGTGAAAAGGACATCTCGGTCTGACACAGCCGACACCGGCACCCCATGATGTGCCACCACCTCACGTACATAGATCTCGGCCAGTTTCTCATCCGATATACTCTCCTAGATCGAAATGAAATGAGCACTCTTGGTAAACTGATCCATGATGAGCCAAATCTAATATACTCCATGTGTGGTCCTGGGAAGCTTTGTGATGAAATCTATAGTGATGTCTTCTTATTCCCACACGGGAATATCCGACAGCTGCATCTTGCCATGACATCGTTGGTGTTCGGCCTTGACTTTCCAGCAAGTCAAGCACTACTCCACATACCATGTTATATCCCGCTACATGCAGGGCCACCAATAATTAAGGTGAAGACCTTGATACATCTTCGTTGCATCAGGATGAATGGAGAACCTAGACTTGTGGGCGACCTCCACCAGAACCTGGCGCACACCACCCCAGTAAGGAACTCAGACCCTCCGATGTAGGGTCAACAACCCACGACTGTCATAATCAAAAGAAGCCACTTGACCTATGATCTACTCGCACTTTTGGTGCTCTGCCTTCATACCCTCAACATGCGCCTCCCGGATCCGTTCCAGTAACGAAGCAATCACTATCATCCTCGAGCATGTATCCTGAATCAGAACCTCGACCTCCTTAAGACTAAGAGAATCAGCTACCACATTGGCCTTCCCTGGGTGATAAAGGATCTCACAATCAAAATCCCTCACTACATCTAACCAACAACGCTGCCTCATATTCAAATTTGACTGATCCATCAGGTACCTCATGCTTTTGTGGTCCGTGTAAATGGTACAACGAACCCCACAGAGGCAGTGTCGCCAAATCTTGAGGGTGAAAACCACAACCCCCAACTTCAAATCGTGCGTCAGATAGTTCACCTCATGAGGCTTTAGCTGCCTCGATGCGTACGCTATCCCGTGACCCCGCTACATCAGTACTGCACCCATACCCATGATCGAAGCACCACAATAACCATAAAATCATCAATTCCCTCCGGCAAAGTCAGAACCGGTGCCTCGCACAACCACTGTCTGAGAGTCTCGAAAGCTGCCTGCTGCTCAGGCCCCCAACAGAATGTCACCGACTTCTTGGTCATTCGGGTCAAGGGAACAATAATCTTGGATGAATCTCCGATAATAAACAGCCAGACCAAGAAAACTCTGAATCTCAGATGGAGACCTCGGAACCTCCCACTGCATCACAGTCTCTACCTTGGTCGGATTGACCAAAATACCATTTTGGTTGATAAGGTCCCCTAGAAAATCCACCTCGCGCAACCGAAACTCGCACTTTGAGAAATTTGTGAAAAGTCTCTCCCTACCCAGTGTCTCCATCATCTCCCTCAGGTGCTCCTCATGCTGCTGCTAAGTCTTGGAGTAAACCAAGATATCATCGATGAGGACTATCATAGACCGGTCCAGCATCGGTCTGCACATGCGGTTCATGAGATCCATGAATGTGGCAGGAGCATTGGTGAGCCCAAACGGTATCACCACAAACTCATAATAACCATAGCGAGTCCGAAAAGCTATCTTCTGCACATCGTCGTCCCTGACTCGCATCTGGTTATAACCCAATCACAGATCAATCTTGGAGAACCAAGATGCTCCCTGAAGCTGGTCAAATAAGTCATCAATACTCGGGAGGGGATAATGGTTCTTCAACGTTACCTTATTCAGCTCCTGGTAATATATACACATCCAATGTGACCCGCCATTCTTCTTCACAAACAGGTTCAAAGCTCCCCATGGCGAACTGCTCAGCCTGATAAATCCATTGTCTAACAGATCCTATAGTTGTATAGATAACTCCTGCATCTCAGGAGGAGCCAACCGATATGGTGCATTGGCTATCAGAGCCGCACCAAGAACTAGGTCAATCCTGAACTCTACCTGCCTCTTCAGAGGTATCCCAGACAAATCCTCCGGGAGTACGTCTGGGTACTCCTGTACAATCGGTACATGATCCACAGTCGCCTTACCCTTATCCCGGGTATCCATGACATGTGCATCCTTACTGTAGGTAGCGTCTTGCCCTCGCTGCTAAACACATATTCGGTCCACACTACGGCCTCTCGCCTTGAATCACCAAACCTCCCCCACTTGGGGTTCGAACCCGCACAAGTTGTTGCTCGCAGTCGATCACTATCCCATTGGGGCTCAACCAGTTCATACCCACGATAACCTTATTCCCTCGTAGGGGAATAAGGACTAAATCTACGAAAAACTTCTCATCGAACAACTACAATGTACATCCCTGATGAACCCTCGCAACTGGTACTGTCCTATCACCCGCAATCTCTACATCAAGAGGACAGTCCAGCTCCCTCAGAGCTCCAACAAATCGCTTGCTAATCGCGGGCGATACAAAAGATCGGGTAGCCCCCGAATCGAATAATACCATAGCAGATATGTCGTTCACTAAGAATGATCCTATAATAAAACACATAAACATAAGCGACAAATCAATATAAATAAAGAGATAAGGAGAAGATACATACCCGCCACAACATCAGGAGCTTCATGTGTCTCCTTTGCTGTCAGCTAGAAGGCTCCGGTCTTCACCATAGGCGCCTCAAACCGGCCCTGACGACCATCGGTAATCCTCAATGTAGCAGGATGGGTGCCATCACCTGTCCTGCTGCTGATAAACTCAGACACTAGGACCGCTTGTGTCCCATTTGATTACACTGGAAGCAAATCAGATTTGATATTGTGGTGGTGGTGGTGGTAGCAATACATTCCCTGCTGACACGACCGGTTTGGCCGCACTTAAAGTAGCCCGAACTACCCGTCCTGCACGCCCCCTCCTGCATCTTTCCGCACTTGCGACAGCGGCTGCGACCATGTTGGCTCCTCGATATGTGATTCTATATCTTGGGCGTTTTGCTCGTACTCCCTGTCTGAACCCCCTCTGGTTTCCTCTTCTTCTCCATCTCCAAATCCAGCTCCCTCTCCCAAGCCCTCGCTATCATATCCTCCAGCGTCTTACAACTGGAGCAGATAACAAACTGTTGGATATCACTCTGCAGCATCTCATGGTACCAGACATTTTTCATCTCCTTGTCTGTCACATACTGCGAAACGAGAAGGGAACTCTCCCTGAACACAACGGTGATATTAGTCATCGTCTCAATCGTTTGTTGGAGATCCTGGAACTCCCGCACAAGCTATTGCACCTCAATTACATGTGCGAACTCGGCGCTGAACCTGGTCATAAATTCACTCTAGGTCATAGCATCAAGGGCAACATCACCAGTAGCATGTCCACTCTCCTCCCACCAATACTGTGCCCTGTCCTTCAGGAGGCAAGAAGCAAGTCAGACCTTATCCCCCTCGGGACAGTGGCTGGTGCAGAAGGCGTTGGCGACATCTGCCAACCTCATGCTGCTAACAATGGGGTCCCTAGCCCCATGGTAGTCTGGAGCTCCGCATGCTTGGAACTCCCTGACTGTTATTGTGTGCGCCCCTAACATGGATGCCATCTCGGTACAGAATGCACTTAGCCTCTCATCAAGAATGTCCATAATGTCATCCTTGACCGTACCAAAGATCACAGGAGTCTGGTCAATGATAATGTGCATGATCTCGGATGAAATAAACTCCCTCATCTGATCATCGAGCTGCCGAGCTCCAAACCCCGAGCCTGATCCCTCACCTGTGCCAAAACTACCAACTGGTCTAGTGCGTAACGTCACCATACTGAAAATACACCATAAAAATCATCAGAATACTCATCATAACTCAAGGGATCTCACACACTACAAGTTTCCTGGGTTCATCTCATACATCCTAGATTCGAGTACAAATCTTATGCTTTCAGTAGTACGGGCCCATACTACCGTCCATATATATATATATATATATATATATATATATATATATATATATATATATATATATATATACGGACTTTCCTCAAGAACTACATTGACTCCACCAAGTCGCTTTCACTACTACTGCTTTCCACGTTAATCTCATTCTAGGCTTGCCCTAGGGTAATCTCCAACCCACTCTCCGCCATCAGCTGCATAAGGAGCCCCTGCTATCTTTCCCTAACTAGCTCGTGAATACAATTACATATTACTAAGACCATATAATTCTTCAAATGAGAGGTCTCTCCCTACAATGGTTAGACTTAGACAAGAGCTGCAATATATGGCTAAACCTAACATTCTGAAATTATTTAGTCCTCATAATATGTAACTTAACATATTTGTTTACTAGTTAGATAAGGATAACTAGAACTCCTAAAAGCACAAAGCAAGCAGCATTCAGGCGTCAAGTAAACAAAGCCAGGCATATCCTAATTAGGCCATCATATTACTAACTAATCGGTACTAGCATACAATTCATTAAGCTCATATAGTAGGCATACAAGTCATCCTTCCTAGATCCTTAGCCCTAATTTAGCATGCACTTCACATATTCACATTTCATAACATAACGTAAACGTGTATGGGTTATTTGGGAAAACTTACTCGAGCTCGGCCGATTGCATGCATGACACCCTTTTCTATTTTCAAAATCCTTTTTAAAAAATGATTTTCTTTTGAAAATTTTCATACCAAGTCCTCAGTTTGAGTTCAGACACACCCAAGAGTGAGCCCGAATCCCTTAAACCAAGGCTCTGATACCAAATTGAAACATCCCAAAAATCATGACCAAAAATTTCATTTCTAAATCATTAAATAAACCATTATATATATATATATATATATATATATATATATATATATATATATATATATATATATATATATATATATATATATATATATATTTCATGGATGTAGATTAGTTTGTTAGGATTTTAAGATTAAGATCGAAAAAAAAGAGCTAAGAAGACAAACATTTCTACTTCATGAGATAAAACTTGAACAACAACATGGTTGTTTGATATGAATTTTCGTCAAATAGATTATTATTATGTATTTCTTTCTATTTTTTTCATGTTAAACTTCTTTTGTTTTTTACATATTGTTTTCAATTATTAGAGTTTATCCTTTTGTTTGTCATTTTAATATTATTTCTTAATTATCTAATTTCTAATTGAAACTTATTGTTTGTGGTTGTTTCTATTATTAAATTTTATTTTTTTGTTTGTTATTTTAATATTGTTTTTTAATTTTCTAATTTCCCTTTGAAATTTATCTTTTACTGGTGTGTTATAATTTACCAACAAAATAAACATCCAAAATAATTAAAATGTATGTTAGGAAGTAATAAATGATATTAATAATATATAAGGAATAACTAAATATTAATAGGAAATAGTTTTATGAAATGATTAATATTAAAAGTTAATAATAACGATATAAATATTTCTAATACTATATATATATATATATATATATATATATATATATATATATATATATATATATATATATATATATATATATATATATATATATATATATATATATATATATATCAATAATATAATTATATTGTTGTAATTGGAAAAAATATATTTGTAATGATATTAATCATTATAATTGTATTTATATACAACTTGCATGTTTTCGTCTAGTTCATAATCTTTGAAAAGTTTATCAATGATTAATATCTAATGAATCTAAGTTATATAAACTCAAGTTTGACACAATCATGTATTAAAAACTTAAATTACACACAATTTGATAAATATGATTATATTTGACAAACTGAATTATTATTTTAAAGTAGGATTGCAATTTTGATGATAAAAACATAATTCGTTTTTAATTTACATTAAATTAAATTACTTGATAATGATATGCTTTGCTAAACTTGTGCCGCCCATTGATAAAATATTTAATAAAGTTGTAATCACATCATAATTTATCTTTATAGAAAGGAAAAACGAAAAACGCTTTCACATCAAGTGACGAAGTTTAAGTTCAGTTTTTTAATATTACCATTAACGAAAATTTAATACTTTTTAACAAGTCATTTGTTTTTATTGACATAAATATAGAATTAAACTTAATAATCTTTATATGACAAAAAACAAAGTGTGCGACTTTTATTTTTAGAAATATATTGTGATTTTACATGGCAAAAAACAACTTTTAAGGTTTAACGACTTGAAATAGTAGCGAAACTATAGTCGATTACTTATGTGATTTCATTATAAATTTAACAGACATATTTTTGGGATAATAACAAACTTACCACATAATTGTAGCATATTGGCCTATTTAACGGTCATTTTAAAATAAAATATTTCGGACTCAATCAATTATTTTAAAGTATTTTTATATTATATTGTAAATATATTCATCACAAAAAAGTAAATTTCAGATTCAAATTACACATGAGATAAACTAGAAAAAAATTATTTTGAAAATTTAAAAACAAGTATAAAATCTTAAGAACAAACATGTGATTTTAAGAAAAATACTTCGCTTTTTTACTGAATAACAAAAAGCTAAAAAGTTAAGAAAACATATTAACCCAAGTAAATTACTATGATACAAACACATAATGTGTTACTGAAATTTGATGATATTAACATTTTGGGTTTAAGAGGTGTTAGATAATTTTTTTAAATGTTTGATACTGTAGAGCAAAAACAATGCTAATATATATATATATATATATATATATATATATATATATATATATATATATATATATATATATATATATATATATATATATATATATATATATAAAAGTCATTACACTTACAAATTACATGTCAATTAAATCACTTTTGTTAATTTTAAACGGTTACTCAATTAACAAGCCTATGTGGAAGTGTGATATGTCGAGGAAACTTATGTGGCATGGGCCATGTTATCACCCATCCATCATTTTTATAGGGAAAATGTTACTATAGCACAATCAGCTATTGCAATTTACCTCATTTGATCACCAAACTATTTTTTTACACATTAGGTCATTAAATTTACAAGTCACTAGTCAATTAAGTCATTTTCATTAATTTTTAACGGATCCCCACTTAACAAGCCTATGTGGTTAGTTGACTTGTAAATGATGCTTATTTGGTTACGTACTATAGTGGCGGAGCCAGATGGGACGTTAGAGGTACTACAACACCCCTAAAAAATTATTTTATGTATATAAAAAAAATTTGTAAACAAGTTCTATGTTATTCTACCCCCGGCTAAAGAGATTATATCATGTTTTTTAATACCCCATATATGATAATTACATAGAATATTTATTGATAATGTTTGTATCTACATATAAAGTTTTTTGGCTCCACTATTGATGTACTGCCACCCAAACCGCACCTACAATCCCCGTCAAATCAATATTAGCTTCTTCACTCCTAAAAACTTGTAAGAAAAAACAAAACTAAACATTATTTCATTACCAGTTATAGTTATCTTCTTTGTCATGCACCGCAATATGCACTCTTGATATGTAAATTTTTTTTTTTTTCTCTCTCTCTCTCTATAATCTTTCTCCTTTGGCGACACGATTTCTAGTGCCACCACCTTTATCGAAAAAAAATCATAAACCACCACAACCATCGAGAAATCAAAATCTATACCGTGAAGTCGAGCTGAAAATTGACATAAAAATAAAATCATTTTTTTTTGCAAAAAAAGACATAAAAATAAAATCATTTTTTTGCAAAAAAAGACAAAAAATTCTTCCCAAAACTATACGTTTGATTGTTAAAAAACTTTACTTTGTCTACTGAAAATTTGCTTATGCATTATTAAAAATAAAAACATAAGTAATGTTATATATATCGGGTACCTATCGGGGCTGGTTTTGGGTACTTGTATGGGTACCCCGTACCAGATAGGTAGAACCATCCCAATCCCCATCCCCGCTTTTTATATTCGGGTAATACTCATCCCCGTTCTCGTTTCCGGTCAACTCGGGTTAGGGTTTCGAGTACCCATCGGGTACGAGTTTTTTTTGTCATCTTGATTTGGTTTAGACATACAATTTGGAAAAGATTTGTGTTTTTTGTGTTGAAAAATGATGAGCTGAGTATGAGTTTGCAAGTTCTCAAAAAAAAATTATTCTTAAAATCTCTCTCTCTCTATATATATATATATATATATATATATATATATATATATATATATATATATATATATATATATATATATATATATATAAAAGAGTAAAAAACAGTCATTGGCCATTTTATTAAATTATAAAATCAAATTTATAAAATTAAATAAAAATGCACATAATTGTTCAACCCTACAATTCTTTATATAAACTTTGTTTTAAAGGATAATGACAAAAAACTCTTAAATTTGCAAGTTTTTGTCAGATTTTTTTTTCGGATTTTGGGTTCATAAAAATCGAACGTTTGCATTTTATTTTATTTTACTATGTGATTTATTAAAGCCATTAGGTTTGATAGAAGTGTTCGGTTTACCTTTTTTTTCTCTTATATAAAAGACCTCAAACAGTGACAGATGCAGAAAATTTGAGTAGTGATGGAATTCGAAATTTTGTCAAACAAATCTAAATTAATAGCGACATTCGTATTTTAAGTTGTTTTAACTAATAGAAAAAGAAAGTTACACTAACTGTCGGAATCGGAGCAGTGACACAAGACCCTCCGGGCTCCACTAATGTCCGCCATTGACCTTAAGTTTGGTTTTATAGTTCATTAAAACTGTTAAGCTGATATAAATTTTTAGCTTTAGTGTATAAATTTATAAAATAAATATTTAAAAATTAAAATTAAAATTTAAAATATCAATAAAAATAAACTACAACTTTAAATAAAGTCCGCACAAACTTACAAACTGAGATTTATATTGCATTTTCCTTTATTTTAATTCCAACTCTCAAACAAACCATTTTGATACATAATTGTTCATAGAAACTTATTTTAATTCTAACTCACACCAATCCATTTTGATATGTATGATAATTAAATTTCATTATCAACAATCTATTTTCATATGTCTCATAATTATGAAGAGCCTTTTTCGATACGTATGGTTATCAACATCGGTTATCAACATCATTATAAATATTAAGAGCTTAATTATATAAAAGACCATATATTTTAATTTTTTTTCTATTTAAACTTTTTTTTTTTTTATATATATTTTCATTTTTTTGTATTATGTTTTATTAACAGGTTTACTGGTGTTACATCTCAAAAATTATAATGTAAAATCTTTATTTTTAATTCAACCATAAACACCATTTATCATTTTCAATCATTCTAAATCATATCAAAGTAAAAATAGTTATCAGAGTACAATCCCAAAATCATAAAGTTTGGAAACAATGGTGGATGTGTTGCGATCAAACCGTGTATTTCCCTTTCGAACCGGAAATACCTAAAATAATAACCATAAAACTGTAAGCATAAAGTTTAGTGAGTTCCCTAAAATACAACATACATACATACACACATACATCGGGCCCTGCCAGGCATCGGGTCTTGCTTGGTATTCATCAAGCCCTGCATGACCTCCATTAGGCTCTACCCGACATCGGGCCCTACCTGGTACAGATCTATCTGTAACATGTGATAGGCCCCACCCAACATACTCATCAGTCCCCGCCTGGCATCGGGGCTCGCCCAGCATACAAACAAACACATACAATATAAGCAAGAGTCACATAAACAACTAGCATTCTAGTAACAATAACCCATGGGCCGGCATTGGTGCCTTCGACCCGCCAAACACAGTGAGGAGACTCACCTCTATCCGAGATAACCGAAACATACGCAATGTTGCTACCAGGTTCCTCACATCAAACACAACCAAATTATCTCTAGTTAATAATTAAGATAATTCCCCATAATCCAAGGTCCAATTCATTTCTATCATTACAATGGGTAAAAGACCATTTTACCCTTCCCATATCTGACCCAACAACTCATGGCCCAAGGTCCAAAAAGAGAACCTTACGAGTACACCCTACATACCAGACGTGTATGCCCTATGTACTACTCGTTGATGCTTAAGGTTCAACTTGCAAGAGCATGAAATCGGGAAGTCGTGCATTACGATGAGCGTACATATATGTACGCCCAACGTACCCCCTTGGTGACCATTCCTTATTTTAGGACTTGATTCTTAAGACCAAAACGTACAAGCTCAAATCTAATCTCAAAACATCGACTTAAGTCATAAAGTAAGACATCTTAACTCTTGCATGGAAAGGATTTGAATGGTCTAAACAACTAAGATCTAGTCTTTAAGTCTCCAAGGGACCAAAAATGTATGGAAAGGATACGAGGCCCAAGATCACATTCTTATGGTTCCTAATAAATCCATAATGGATAAAGTTGGCAACTTTATCCATTAGAATGGTCTAAACAACTAAGATCTAGTCTTTAAGTCTCCAAGGGACCAAAAATGTATCCTTTTCAACTTAATCCATTAAATCCAAGTCTCCAACCTTCATATCTGAATCAATATGATGTTTAGATGGATAAAGTTTCAACCTTTATCCATGACAAGGTCATAAACTTTCAAGATGTAAACTTCATGCATTTAAAGTTACCAAAAGCTCATAACACCCAAAACTAGCAAAATCTAACAAATGCCTTATCAATATTCAAACTTTATACCTCCAGAAGAAAGATCAAGGTAAACAAGATCTGAATCTACAAGCTCCAATGCAACCAACACTTCTCCAATGAGCTCATTCTTCTCCAAGATGCACCAAGAACACTCCAAAGCACTTAAAAACACCTTCTTTTTGCTCACAAGGCTCAAACTAGGGGGTAGGGTTTCAAGGAAGGACGTTGAAGGGATGGAGGCTGAGAATGGAAAGGGTTTAGGGGAGTTAAGGAGCTTAAATAGGGCTCAAAACCCTCAAATTAGGGTTTGTGGCATAATCGCGTACGCCCAACGTACTCTTGGTACGCCAAACGTACCAAGTTGATCCCACGCGATCCACCTAACCTTAGTACACCCAACGTACTTCCTATACGCCCATTGTATGCGGCTTAACTCAAAATCGTCCTTACTTCAAATGGTCGTAACTTCTTTGTTCCAACTTCGTTTTCGACGTTCTTTATATCCATGGAAAGGTGTTGAAGAGCTCTACAACCTTTTCTAATTACTTTTGACTTAAAACACCTTGAACTAAAATCCTTGATTCATGAAAGGTCCGAACCATCACTTTTATCATTATACCCTTGGGCTCTAAAACACAATCCGAACTCTTGGATTACAAAATCTACATTACCCTCATTTAAATTAGTCTAAACCTCTCTTCACCAAATCTCGAATTCTTATAATAATTGATCTTTGGGTTACGGCCACGAACTATGGAACGACTCGAAATAGGCTGTTACAACCGGTAATATCTTGATTTACATGTTTTTTTTTCCCGAAAAGACTTCAATTTTATTTATGGAAAAACCCGTATATTTGACAAAAAAATGTTTTTACCAAAATTTTATTTCGGTTCATAATTTTTTTGTGTTTTATTGTTATTGTTTATGATTTTTTCATAGTTTTTAACATTAAAATGGAAGAAAACTTGCGGTTTTTTTTTCTCAAAACAAAGAGAAAAGATGTCATGTTCAATTCTTATTGGCAAATACATATCAAAATCAAATTGCGCTTAAATATTATAGCGGGTTAAGATAACGGTCTAACATGTCTTAACATCTTAGATTGTTATTAAAACCAAACATAATGGTAACTTTCAAACTAAATCTATGTTTGGAATATACTTTCAGTTTTTCATGTTTTTTATTAGAAATATTTAATCTCAATTGTGATTTGATCTATAATAATGATTTTTTTTTTGAAACTGCAAACCATATACAAAAAATAACCAGCAAAGAGCTAGAAAAATAATTATAAAAAGTGCATAGGATTTTGAACCCAATTAACTCAAGTTAAAACACATTTACGATTCCTACTCTTATACCACAAAAACAAAAATTGTTTAATAGAGTCAATAATCTTGCTTTTTTTTTCCCATCTTTTTCTTGTTTGAAACACCACATCATTCCAGAATTTCCAAATATATATATCGTGATACACAAAATAAGAGACTCGAAACCTAGTTATTAAATGTGGAACCTTTGGTCTCTAGAACAAAAGATGCAAAACCTTACGTTAGCAAATGTGAAACTTTAGCTTATACCTTTGCTAAATTTTGAGACCGAATGTTATGTATTTGCTAACTAAAGGTTCTACATCTCTTAATTTGAAATAGAATAATAATGCAATGTCGTTGATATTGCTACTAATTGGAAAAATATTAAGTATTGTAGTAATCTAATGACATTATTATAGATCATATCAAATATACAATTGAAATTGTTTCTAATAGATAAACATGAAACCGAAAATTATATTTCAAACATAAATTTAGACAAATGTTTTTTTCTCACTTTCTTAGCATGATGTTAATAAAGTTTTATATGAATGTTTGTCAACAATAATTAGACATCACATTCTTTGTGTAAGCTTTTTTCTTTTAAATTGTTTCATTCATATTTTCTTATTAAATATTATTAAAAACACTATAACAACAAAAAGAAAAAAACAAAGGAATGATGAGTTGAAATGAAAATTTTGTTACAAACAAACTTTTTTTTAGAGATGAGGGTTTTTTTTTTTCAAAAAAAAAAAAAAGTTAGGTAGGTTTTTTCTCTGAAAAATAAAAATTGAAAATTTTTGATTGTTTTCCTTTTTATTTTTTTGTTTTTTTGTTTTTTTGTAAAACCGAAAGATTATTCGTAAACCTACTAAAATACCAAATAAAAGATAAGCCAAGTATTAAAAATATTTAAAGAGGAAAAATTGGAAAACTTAAAGCCTTTTATACTATCAACCCTAAAATATTACGTTTTATATAATCAACCCTAAATATTATATCCCATATTTGAAGTATTAGTGAAATTTGTAAGTGAATTGTAGTAGATCTGGTCTGGATTTTGGAGTCCCTATTTGGGATACGATGGAGTAACGAACATGTGATCACTACTATGCACTAAACACTACTTTTTGGTGGGACCACAACAGAGTCTGGACGGTGCCAACTTGTAAAAACTAATGGTTGCCAAAGGCGTTGACGACACCTTCCAACGGCTGCCCTTCCACCGTTCCATAAAAAAATAAATAATAAATAGAGTAAATTACATCTATAAAAAAAATTAATAATAAATAAAGTAAAGACAAAACTTTAAAAATAGTCCATATGGTTTTCGAAAATATCAAGTTTAATCCCTAAGTTCAAAAAACCTCACGGATCGTTCATATGGTTTCAAAACTTTTAACATTTGGTCATTCCGGCTAACTCCGTTACCATTTAGCCGTTAAGTCATGTGCAATTTTGTCATTTCACTACACAAGGACCATTTATGAGCTTTTTAATTACTTTTTTTTTAAAAAATAAATAAATATTTAATATTTAATATGCAAGGGGTCCCACCCTCTCTCTTTCTCTCTCTAATGTCAAAGGGTCTCTCTCTCTCAACATTTACTCCTCTGCTACTTCTCTATTTCTCTTGTCACTCTCTCTCTCTCTATGTGTATGTGTGTGAAGATTTTACATATTGATCCACATAAAAGGTTGTGTTTATAAAAAGGGTGTTCATAGGTTATGTGCGATTGATTTCATGGGTTTAGAGTAAAGGGTGTCAAATTAAATGAGAAGGCTTCATCAAAACAATCTGGGATCAATTGTTCTAGACCATCACCCTACCACCGCTGGAGTTGGTGGTGGGAATTTGAAGTTTTGGTTGTCATGTCGTCGTAGAATCTGTTATGTCTCCGGTGATGGAGAAGCCGAAGGAGGAGAGTAAGAGATCCGAATGCAGATCTGATGTGATTAAGAGCTATAACAACTGTAAGAGTTAGAAGTATGACAAGCTTTCAGAGTTGTTGTGGATGTTAGAGTTGTAGGAGGAGGAGGAGGAAGCGGTGAAGAAGAAGGTGGGTGAGTTAAAGCGATGTAGAGGAGGAGGAGCAAGCTTTCAAAGTTGCTTAAGCCTAACCCAATTATTTACAAAATAGAAGCATTTATGCATTTCTCTTATTAAAAAAGCTTGTTTGTTAATCTCCTCAATTTCATATCTTCATCAAGCAATCATTATCGACATCAACAGACGCAAACTAAGCTAAGGATTTCAACGATCTACAAACTAGCGACAACAAAATAACCAAATTTGAGCGGACATCGACGGGATCAGAGTGAATTTACGTGGAATATTCTCAATATCGAACTCCCAGCCATAGTCGCGAGCGAGCTGAAGCAAAGAGCTGGCTATATATGAAGCATTTGAAGAGGAATACGTCAATTTGGTAGAAGAGATGGAATTAAGGGTGTGGGAGAGAGAATCTAGGGTTTGCGAAGGAGAATTGAAGGATACAGAAGCAGAAGAATAACTGGGAAGCAGATGGCGGAGCGTAGAGACGGAATCGAGAGATGAGAGAGAAGAGAAGAATAGCTTGTAGGAGAAAAGAGAAGATGAAAGAGGGGAAAAAGATAGAAGAATATTGGAGGTAGCAAAAATGGAGGTGACGTAATTAGGGTTAGGAAATTGGGATAGAAATGGGTTGAGGTTTACGAAAAGAACTATACGTTGTGTTTTTGAGAAATCAATGGCGTCTGCCATTCAAGCTTGATATTTTAAGACTTTCGGGGAGAGCACAGTGATACAGGGTTCTCGTTGTAGAAGTAGAAGAGCATATATGCTTATTGCAGATCCAGGATGCTAACTTGCGTTGCACCAACGTGGAGAGAGAGAGAGGGGGGGGGGGGGGGGAGGGGGAGGGTGGGACCCCTTGCATATTAAATATTAAATATTTATTTAAAAAAAAAATTAAAAACCTCATAAATGGTCCCTGTGTAGTGAAATAACAAAATTGCCCCTGACTTAACGGCTAAATGGTATCGGAGTTAGCCAGAATGACCAAATGTTATAAGTTTTGAAACCACAGGGACGATCCGTGAGGTTTTTTGAACTTAGTGACTAAACTTGATATTTTCGAAAACCACAAGAACCATTTTTGAAGTTTTGTCTAAAGTAAATTAAATGAATGGTTCCACGGCTTGTAATAATTTGTAAGTTTAGTTTCTCTCTCTCTCTCTCTCTCTCTCTCTCTCTATATATATATATATATATATATATATATATATATATATATATATATATATATATATATATATATTAACTCGGACGGTTTTGAATATAATATTTTTGTTATGTTATTGATCTCTATTCGAAATAAAAAGACAATTTTACCCTTGTTTATTGTTTTTAACTTTATTTATAATAATAAAATAATAATATATGGACCCTCTCTCTAAAAAATAATAACAATAAATAAACCCAAGAAGATCAAGCATGTTTGCATCCTATGTAGCTCTCAATATGAAAAAAAAAGAACTCAAAAAAATCACCTTAGCTCCAGGTAAGTTTATTTGCTATATGTATAAAAAAGAATTTTGAGCACCCTCCCCCGCTAAGAAGTTCATTAGGTAAGTTTAATTTAAACAGCCATTCATTCCGCATCATAAAAGATCATCAAGTGTCAAGGTGTTTCCAAAAAATTATCAGAGTATTATAATAACCATAAGTGTGAAATCTCATGTGGATGCGATGCAAGCATCTTGGACCATTCTCTTTGAAACCAGACGTACCTGAAACAATTAAACACGAAACCGTAAGTACAAAGCTTACTAAGTTCCCCAAAAATACCACATAACCATCCGTGCCCCGCCCACAAAAATAACAGGCCCCACCCTTCTCACATATTTAGCATCATGCACAACATAATGAGAAGACTCACCTCATTTTGAAGACAAGAAAAACCACGCACGCGAACTAACGATACCAAGTCTCTTCACGCTAAACATACACATAATAAAACCCTAATTAACAATTAAGGTAATAACTAACTCTCAAAGAGTCTTGGTTCATAAATAATTGTAACATCTCAAAAATCATGATAAATTGCTTTCATTTTTATAAAAATAATTCCATAAGAATCCATAGATAAAAAAACCATTGTTTTTAAATCATATCCAAGAAAATCAAAGTATCTAGTCAATCTCTCAAAATATAAAACCATAGGAGGATGTGTACGATCATGCATTTACCTTGCTCCGATCATCAGAAGTACCTGAAACATTGAAATCAACAACTGTAAGCCAAAACTTAGTGAGTTCTCCTAATATACCCCACACAACAATACATAAACAATGCATGTACACTGGGTCCACGATATAAAAGTAGATTGCCCTTAGGCCCACAATCTCTCGACTGGATTGTCATAGTGTCCACAGTCTCCCTACTGGATTACCCCTGTGTTTGTTGGCCCGCAACATAAAGTCCTACCATATCAACTAGACCGGACTATGTCAACATATGCAAATAGGAAATAAATGACCATCAAGTATAGGTAATCATATAGAGTTACCAATCTAACATAACACTATAGCATGACAACATCTGACACAAAAGGATACATAAAATAATCTAGTTGGGCGGCATTCGTGCCTTCGACCCACGAGAATAGTGAAAAACTCACCTTGCAGTCTAGAAGATAATAGTAATCATCACCGATCTGCTAACTATCTCTACAGGCCACCTATACAGCAAACACGGACAATTCCTCAAATTACAACCCAAAACCCCAAGTTTGACCTAAAGTCAAACTGGGTCAAAAAATCAACAATCAAGTTAATGACTTATGTCCTAGAATGTGGGTTGACCTAAGGGAAGAGCCGACCAGGAGGCGGTGAAGAACCAATCAGACACGAGGGCCTAGGTCGTGCTAAATATTATCGACCTGGGGTAGAGCTTGAACTCCTGCATTATGAATGATTGATCCGTACTGCTGTCATGTCATAAACTATTACCCAACAGATATTGAGGCTCTACGAGCTATAAAGCCCACGCAAAGGTAACGGAAAACAGTATGCCAAAAAACCCAAGAACTAATTGTTTCGTGATATTTCACTTTTTATGAATTTTCTCCTTTATCCACTTCAAAAGATAGCTCTCTAACTTAGTCATCGGAGAGGTCGTGGAAAAACGTCTGGGGTCACTCTAACCTTGTTTTCTGTTGCAGTCATATACTTAGGAGTGGAATACTCTTGAAACCTACCTATCAACTTCAAAGAAGGAAGGCTTGAGTGCAACATTTGGCGCCATTCGCCGAACCACTTATAAAAAGTCATGTCAGAATCGTTAGTTACACCCACTACTGGCAGTCCAATCCGAAAAATGCAGACATTAGAAATGGGAAGCACTCTGCCAATTACTAGAAATATCGTAGTCGACACCGCTAACACCGAGAAAGGGAAATAAGAATTTAGAGACTTCCAGAGGTACCTACAAACGAAAGTAGAGATGAAAAAAGTGGTGGATGCGGAGATAGATCGGGTATCTATTCATACTACATATACTGATACCTTAGAGGAAGAAGGGGCCTCGGAAAGTAAGAAAGTGAAGCTAGGAGAAAAGAAAGAGTCTGGCACGCCGAAGAAAAAATGCGAAAAGGCTTGCATGAAGGAGAGGCAAGCTGATCTTTTAGATGAAGATTTCTCGAACTACCACAAGGAGTTCGAGTCCCTAAATTTCAAGTTGCCTTTTTCTGACGAGATCAACCAGACTCGAGTGCCAAGAAAAATCGAAAGACTGACAGTCGGGAAATATGATGGTACCACGGACCTCGACGACTACATGTTAAGTTTCACAATGGCAATCTGAACCATAGTTATGAATCGAAATTTGTGGTGTATTTTTTCGCTGGGACATTGGAGGGGTCAGCAAGGTACTTGTTAGAAAGTTTCCTCCTAAAAGCATATCTAGCTATGAAGACTTCTGCAAGAAGTTTACGACAAGTTTTATACAGAAGATACATTTCCAGCAAGAGGCCCAATCCATATTTGCATGTAGGTAAAGAGAAGGGGAGTCGAACGCACCACACCTAGAAAGATTCACTGAGGCATGCACCAAAGTACCAAGTCAAAATGATCCCATGATTAATGTTGCATTCACTTACGATTTGTAAAATGGATAGCTCTTTAAAAAGCTTCAAGGGCGGGAATTTAAGAATACAGAAGAACTGCTAGAAAAGGTGAACTGATTTATCCGACTTGATAGTATAGGGTATGAAAAGAACTTGTTAGATGAAAGGAGTTATAAACAAAAACCGTACCATGTAGAAAAAAAGGGTAACTATCTGCACCACAAATCCTGCAGGTCGGTCCGCCCCTGGTCGTCTCTGAGGCAGTTAGAAAATGTTAGCAAGCATGGCCAAGAAGTATACTTGACAAATAAGAAAATAAATAATCCCTCCGAAGAATGGACTAAGAAGATATTCCCTAGAGACCCGGCACAATATTAAAAATTTCAAATTTGTCAAGGCTACTCGACAAACGCATGTGGAAAGTTGAAGAAAGATAATGAGCGACAGAAGAAACTCAAGCGGCAGGATGCGAAGCAAGAGCAGCGGCAAGAAATCCTTATGGTAAGGAAGAAAACAGAGACAGAGCACCAAGGGTTGTGCATAAACAAAAGAAGATATGATATAGAGTTCAGATTTGGAGACCCCTTTATTGAATCATACAGGAGGGAACGAGCCACTAATCATAAGAGGATGAATTGGTGGGTCCTTTATGCGAAGAGTCTTTATTGATACAGGAAGCTCGGTAACAAAATGTATGAAGAATGCTTTGAAAATCTTCTTGAAAAGTTCAAAGATCACATGAAACCTCCTAAATCCACTATGTCCAGTTTCACGGCCCAAACAGTCTGGCTAATGGGAGTTACCTTACTACCGATATCCTTTGAAGATGCGTTCATCCCTCTCCAGAAGACGACTCTAGTAGAATTCCTCATAAGCAGCTCCAAATCCCCATACAACATCATCCTGGGAAGAACGGGGATCTGGTAGATGCATGCTGTAGCATCTACCATACACTGAGCCATGAAAATTATGTACGAATGGTGTACTATCACAGTGTTAAGCCAATGCCTGCCCACGTTACAGTGTCATATGACATAAACTAAGAATGGACCGAGTGTGAAAGATCATGAGGAGATATTTATAAGTAAGCTATACCCGAAACAACCAATCAATGTAGGAAAAACACTCCCCTCTAACCTGAAGGCCGGATTGGTAGAGAAGTTAAAAGAAAAGGTGGGAGTTTTTGCCCAGAAGTCGGAGGATATGATGGGAATTCCATGAGAAATAGTATACCACAAGTTAAAAATTGCAAAAGGAAAAGCACCAGTTATCTAGAAGAAGTGACTTATGGCCCCGGAGCGCAACGCGATTGTTAGTAAAGAGGTGGAAAAATTGGTTAAAGCGGGAGTACTCAAGGAAACTAGATATTCAACATGGGTTACCAACCCAATTATGTTGAAGAAAGTCGATGGAACATTAAGGATGTGTGTGGGTTTTACCGACTTAAATAGGGTATGCCCAAAGGATAGATATCCCTTACCAGAAATTGAGCAGAAAGTGGAAGCATTGGAAGGCTTCAAATGTAAGTCTGTCCTTGACACCTACAAAGGATACCACCAAATCAAAATAGCTGAAGAAGATGAAGATAAGAGTGCATTCCACACTGAAAGAGAGATGTTCTGCTACACAAAGATACCATTTGGTTTAAGAAATGCAGGGGCGACGTATCAACAACTGCTAGACAAGATATTCATGGCACAGATAGGGCAGAACATGGAAGCATATGTAGATGACCTAGTAAAAAAAGAAAGAATAATAGAAGTTTCATCAAACACATCAAGATAGTATTGGAAAATTTAGAGGAACCAAACATGAATTTGAACCCAAAGTAGTGTATCTTTGGGGCAGAAGAAGGGAGATTCCTAGGGTACGTTGTAACACCAACCAGAGTTAAAGAGAACCCTCAGAAAATCAATTTCATCTTAAAGACCAGAACCCCGAGAATGATTCAAGAGATACAAAGCTTGATAGGTTTGATGATGACACTGGAGAAATCTATTCCTTTTTTCGGGTACTGAAAGTGCAACTCAACGAGAATAAGGTAGAGTGGAGTGATAAGCAAATAGATCCCTTATTGACCTTAAACGGAGTCTGATTAGTCTCCCAGGGTTAGCAAGTCCCTGACCGGGGGAGCTTATGATAATGTACATTTCGGCTGGGGGGACAGATGCTAAGCATGGTAATGACGGTAGACCGAGAGGGGGTGCAGACACCGGTATACTTCATTAGCAAAATGATGCAAGGGCCAGAGAAAAAATACCCCATAATTGAGAGGCTAGTACTGGCCTTAGTGCACACCACACGTAGGTTAAGCAGGTATTTCCAAGGTCAGCATATATGTGTACTTACTAACCCGCCTATCAAGCAGGTGTTACTACAACCGAAAAGGTTGGAAAGACTAATCAAATAGGTTATTGAGTTAGGAGAACACGACATGCGCTTTAAACCACAGGCAAGCATCAAGGGGAAAACTTTGGCCGATTTCCTCACGGAAATCTCGGGAGGAGACATGGAAGAAAACAAAGTAAAGGAGGTTCCTGCCATAAATAGTTGTTGGTCCTTATTTAGAGACGGAACATCGAGGGGAGATGGATAAGGATCCATAGTAGTGCTAACATACCCGAAGGGGGAGGTATGATAGTATGCGCTAAGATTCGACTTCCTTTGTTCGAACAATGAGGCTAAATATGAGGCCTTTTGGCAGGACTACGAATCGCCAAAGAATTGGAAGTAAAGCACTTAAAGGCATACAAAGACTCGATAGTTATGATGAACTAGATAAATAGGATGTACGAAGCCATGGAAGCCCCTATGAGAAAATACCTCGAACAAGCTCGGTTGATGATGACAGGTTTTGAAAGCTTTAACATCACACCGGTGCCCTGATCACAAAACAAGCGAGCAGATGCCCTAAGTAAAATGGCCTCTATAGCATTCAAACACTTAACCAAAAAGGTATTAGTCGAAGTCTTGAAACAAAAAATCATTGAGGGAAACTATGTACAGAGGATCAAAGAATAAGAACGAAATTGGATGGGCCTGTTGATTGTGTATTTGAGTAAAGGGATCATACATGAGAACGATCTCCAGGCCTAAAAGATAAGGGCTAAGGCGACAAGTTATGTAGTCAAAGGAGGAGTCATGTACAGAAGGGGAGCCTAGCTCCCTTGGATTAGGTGTGTAACTCAATAGAAAGGAAAACGGGTAATGAAAGAACTACATTCAGGGTTATGTGGAGCCCACGAAGGGGAAGGGCGATAACTCAAAATATCATAATGAGAGGTTACTTTTGGCTGACCATGTCTTCGAGTACCAAAAACGTAATCCAGAAGTGCAATTGTAGCACCCGATTCCTAGTACGTATTTTCATTCAAGTAATTATAACATTTTGACCTGGGAATCGGCAAGTTGAAGGTCTAACTTGTTGAGTATAATCGACTTTGGATACGGGAGTTTAGTGACCTACTCGATGAATCGGCAAACCGACTCGACGAGTAGGCGCTGTTTGGACAAAACCCTAAATCTGAGGGATTGCACCCTATTTAAACATCTTAATGCAGCCTCCATCGTCCCTTATGCTCCCAGAACACCTCATACTGAAACCCTAATCGTTTTGTGAAGATATAAGGCCCTTTTTGGTGACTTTGGTAGTTTGTGATCACAAGAAAGAAGGAAAAGCTTGAGAAGCCAAGAGGAAACCAGGAGATTTCGAGTTTGTGCAACATCTACAGTTCCTTACAGGTATAAAGCCTATACCTTGTTTATTCACATTCTAGATCCCTTTTTGGAGTGAATTAGGGCTTTTAGGAACCATTTTTGGTGACCAATCATGAGTGCAAGCATGGTTGGGGGTTAAGATTCCAGATCCATGGTCCTTAGGAGACTACATGGCCTAAAGTGGCCAACTTTGTAGCCTTTGAGAGCCATATGCACCTTTAGACCTCATTTTTGGGTCCATTAAGCTTATACTCCCATGCATACACGTAAAGTCCATAACTTTAAGTGCTAGATCGATCTTAGAAGCCCATATCTGTCTTTTGGATGAGTTTTGTACATCAGAAATCGAGATATAAGACTTGGATAGCGTCGACTCGTCGAGTTGTTCTTGGAACTCGGCGAGTCCAAGGCTTGAGTCCCCCGTCTGTTGAGGTTCAAAGGAACCCAGATGAGTGTTAGAAGGGTCTTGGAAGGGTCTAGGGGAGTGACTCAACATATTAGACTTAACATTAGACCTGGGAATCATAGGACTCGGCGAGTGTATGAACAGACTTGGCGAGTCCAAGGCAATCTCCCAACCCTTTGAAGATGGACTCGATGAGTTGCTCATACAACTCGGCGAGTCAGATGAAGGTTCATTCGATGATATTATCGAAGAAGAACTCGTCGAGTCTTTGCTAAACTCGACGGGTGGAGTCGGGAGGGGGTCAGATGAAAAAATAGGGACACGACGAGTTGGCGGCCCAACTCGGCGAGTCAGGTCAATTGGATGTTGACTTTGACCATGATTTGAATTTGGCCAGGGGTAAAATAGTCATTTTACCCTAAGAGTAGTTATCAGCTTCTGACTAAGTGTCTTTATGGGAATTATAGGATGAGACAAACAAAAACTCGAAAGCAGATAAGAAGTATATAGCTTAGTGAAAATAAGCTCAGTTGAACTTCTAAAACGATCATATTAACATGTAATAGCCCACGAAGGCTCAACAAATTCAAAAAGGGTTCGGTTCCGATAAAGAGGCCATATCCTAAACCTTCCCTTGATAATAACCACAATTGGCCACGAAGGCTACTGGCGACCATTAAAATAAACCTAAGTTCAACCTTTGTACGAATGGATCTTATTTTAAGTTGGACCCAACCTTAGCCACGGTCGTTGAACCAAAAATAATAAAAGTAAACCTAAGGTCAACCTTAGTATAAACGAATCTTATTATAATTTGGATCTAACGTTAGCCTCGGTCGTAGAACCAATAATAATAAAAGTAAGCTTAAGGTCAACCTTAGTATAAACAAATCTCAATTTAAGTCGGATTTGAGCTTAGCCACGGTCATAGAGCCACAAATAATAAAAGTAAACCTAAGTTCAACCTTAGTATAAACGAATCTTATTTTAAGTTGGATCCAACCTTAGCCATAGCCGCAGACCGCCAATAAAGAAATAAATATAAGCAAAACCTTATTATCAACCCGTCTAACCAATGTCGACCTTGATAAAGGTTGTTGAAACAAAGACAACTCAATGTATTGGTTGATTGCTTTGTGTTTAAACTTGCACAAAACTAACCAAGCCTGACTGGCAGCCGTCGACCCACTAGTAAAACCATAAAACTAAAGAAATGAATAAATAAATAAGGGAGAAGGAGACTAAGTACATCCTCAGTACTAAGTCAGTCCGGTTGATCCAAAACCAACCTTGAAAGTTAATGTAGGGAGGAAATCCTTAAAGATTGATTAGATTCAACAGGTAAATAAAGAATACAAAGATAATCAAACTGATGCTGAATGATTAAAAGTCACACCCCAGATGAACTCGATGAATAATTTCAACTGTAGAGGCGTGCTAGGGTTTACAAAGTATATCTTATCAAAAGCGTTAACATACTATGGTGCACTATGGATACTAAAACCCTAATTAATGAGACGGCTTGGATAGACCCAATACCATATACAAAATGGACTAACTATTACAAGCCCAACGACGCAACATATAACACCTAACAGTTATTACTAGGTAAAGTGAGGTACCTAAAATAGTGTCATCGTGAAAACAATTCTCCCAAGTAGGCATTCGATAAACATGTTAACACAAGTATAGAGATATATTGACATTTAGCTAGTGGAGATCCGACATTTGTTATCGCAGAGAATCTCCATAGGCTCCTTTATGGTAGGTACAGCTCCAAGGTCTCCAATGAAGTTTTTTAGACATATTGCCTCCTTTAACGCTTCGATCGCTACTATGAACTCTGATCCACACGTTGAATCAACTACGGTCTCCTGCTTGGAAATTTTCCAAGTCACTACTCCTCCATTCAGGGTAAAGACCTAGCCCGACCGCGAGCGGAAATTATCCCGATCAGTTTGAAAACCGAGGTCACTATACCCTCGCACTCTCAAATCATCACTCCCACCGAGGATAAGGAACCATTCCTTAGTCCTTCTTAAGTACTTGAGAATGTTCTTTACTGTGGTCCAAGGTGCTCTACCACGGTTCCCTTGATATGTGCTAACCATGCTCAAAGTGAAGGCCACATCAGTGCGAGTACAAGTCATAACATCCATGATCGAGCCAACATTGAAAGCATAAGGTACTCGACTCACCTCTGCTATCTCGACTTCGGTACTCGGGCTTTGAGTCTTACTCAACTTGGTATTGCTTTGGATTGGTAACTCCCCTTTCTTGGAATTATACATGCAAAAATGTTTCAACACTTTATCCAAGTAAGTGTTTTGACTAAGTCCTATTAGTCTATTACTCATATTTCTCAATAACCTCACCCCAGAATATAAGAAGCTTCTCCGAGGTCCTTCATAGCGAAACACTTCCCAAGCTAGGACTTAACATCAAGCAAGGTTGGGACGTTGTTTCCTATGAGCACTATGTCATCCATATATGATACGAGAAAGCTAACTATACTCCCACTGGTTTTGACATATACACAAGACTCATCCTCGCTTCTCGAAAAACCAAACTCTTTGACATTCTCATCGAAACAAAGATTCCATCTGTGAGATGCTTGTTTCAATCCATAGATGGATTTCTCAAGCTTACACGCTCTATTAGGATTCTTCGTATCGACAAAACCCTCTGGCTAACTCATGTAAACATCTTCAGCCAACTTCCCATTAAGGAAAGCAGTTTTGACATCCATCTTCCATATTTCATAACCAAGAAACGCAGCTATGGAAAGCATAACCCTTATAGATTTAATCTTCGCTATTGGTGAGAAGGTCTCATCATAGTCAACTTTGGGAGTTTGAGTAAATCTCTTCATAACCAATCGCAACTTCTACGTGTGTACTTTCCCGTCCTTGTCGGTATTTTTCTTGAAGATCCACTTGCACCCGCCCGTCTTATGACCTGACACATTGTCAACCAAGTTCCTAACTTGATTGTCATACATGGACTGAATCTCGCTGTCTATTGCCTCTTTCCACTTTGCAGACTCCGGGACTTCCATGGCTTCCTTGTAGTTGTTAGGTTCATCCAAATTTATTAGTTTACTATCACTAATAAACGTATCACCCTTAGCAGTTATATGGAAACCATATAATACGGGTGGATCACTAACTCTACTGGAACGTCTAAGAGGTAGGGACTCGTCAATCGGTTCAACATGAGTTTCCTCCTCGGGTTGAACCCCAGTGTTAGAGGTTCCTTCATCAATTGATTCTTGAAGCTCTTCAAGATCTATATGCCTCCACTATCCTCTTGGCATATGAGTTCTCGCTCTCGGAAAACCCCTCTCCTTGCAACGAAGATACACCGCTCACTACGAGGCTCTAGCTTTTCATGAGTCTCTCGTATTACGAAATCCTCACAACCCCAAACCTTGATATGTACCAACGAGGGAGATTCCCATATCCACATCTCGTGAGGTGTTTTGGCAATCTTCTTATTTGGGACTAGATTAAGGATATGGGCGGCAGTCTCTAAGGCATATGCCTAAAATGAGATACGTAATGAAGCTCGACTCATCATGGAACGAACCATGTTCAACAAGGTTCGATTGTGCCTCTCAGCTACACCATTCAACTGCGGTGTCCTAGGTGGTGTCAATTGCGAAACAATTCCGCATTCCTTGAGGTAGTCGTGGAATTGAATACTAAGGTACTCACCTCCTCGGTCGGATCAGAGCATCTTTATCTTCCTGCCCACCTGATTCTCCACTTCTTGATTAAACTCTCTAAACTTTTCAAAGGTTTCTGACTTGTGCTTGATTAAGTAGATATACCCATATCTGCTATAATCAACGATAAAAGTCACATAGAAGTGGTTTGCATCCCTTGTGTGTGGATCTAAAGGGCCCACATACATCGATATGTATGAGATCCAATAAACCTTCACCCCTTTCACAAGTGCCAATGAAGGGTGAATTGGTCATCTTTCCAAGTAAACAAGACTCGCACGTGTCATCGTCCCTAAGGTCGAATGACTCCATCACTCCATCCTTTTGGATTTGGGCTATGGGCTTCTTCTTGATACTTCCAAAATGACAATGCCACAAGCATGCTTTTTCCAAACCATTGGAAGAATCGATATGCAACACATTATTTCCTAAGTTGTCTACAACCATTACAGTTGATGGGTTTTGAGCATTCTAACACTTCCTAAGTGTACATGCAACCCTAATAACCTTGGATCTATGTTTGTCTAATTATCATGCAAAGTTGAATTCCAAGGTTATATTCCTATCTAGCATACATGGGGAACAACTTTTTACTTGAATGAAAGATAGAATAACTTACCTTGTTGTTGCTTATGTTCCTTGAAACCTTGTGAGCCTAGCACCCCAAGTGTGATGCCTCAAATGCTTCACACAACACCAACTGCTCTTGGAAAGACTTTTGAGAGAATTCACACTTCTTGAAATTTGGCCTAGCCCTCTTTTTTCTTATGTGTCTTGTGTGTGTAGCCAATTTTGTGGATAATGGGACTCTTATATAGTGTTGACACATCTAGGGTTACATAATGTGTCATGACTCTTCATTTCCATGACCCATGGGTTTGTAACTCCCATGGAGCATCCATGGAGCATCCTATGGGTAAAGCCCAACTTGATAATCCATGGAGCCTCTTAGCCCACTATACAAGATATGAATGATTTACATAATCAACCCATATATTTAATTAGCTATCTTTTGATCACTTAATTAATTCTAAATTAATTCTTGATCAAACTAATCAAATAATATTATTAATATATTAGAACTTATAATATATTAATAATCTCCAAGCGTTATTTCTCTCATTTAGTCTATCCAATTGCATGGTGCCATGCAACCCAAATGGACCATGCCGGGTCGGGTCAAGTACATACCAGAAATAGTTATGGACTTAAACACCTTATCCAACAACAGTTTCATATATTCCATTACAAGGAAATGCTTCAAAATAGAAAGTACCATTAAAGAAAGCATTAATAGAACCAATTTCATTATTAAACGAAAATCTAAAACCTTTTTTATATAAACCATGAAAAGAAATAATATTTCGTGTCATATCTGATGAATAACAACAATTGTCCAAATCTAAACTTAACCCACTACTAAGAACTAAAGAGTAAACTCCAATCTTGGTAACAGACGACACTTTCCTATTCCCCATGATTAAGTTTATCTTCCCATGCTCCACATCCCTACTTCTTCTTAGACCCTACAAATCATAACAAATGCGAAAACCACATCCTGTATCAAGGACCCAAGACATAGCATGTGATGAGTTATTTGACTGAATAGTATAAATACCTATGAAGGTGGGATTTATCTTTACATCCTTGATGTCTTGTAGGTACTTTGGGCAGCTTCGTTTCCAATGCCATTTGTCGTGGCAGTGGAAGCACTCTGCATCCTTCGGGTTGGAAGAGGGAGCAGCAGGACCAACTTTGGTTCCACTAGAAGAGGTACCATCATGGGACTTTCCCTTGTGGCTCTTAGAAGAAGCCCTCCTCTTCTTTCCTTTTCCTTGCCCAATAGCCAAGACCGGGGCAGTAGCAGTAGCAGTAGATGCAATAGATTTACCTTTTAGACTACTCTCAGCATTCCTAGCAGGCCTTGAAGCTTGCTTAGAGTGACCTCCTCCTTGTTCATGTGGTAGGTCATACGAAACTCGTTGTAACAAGGAGGCAACAAGTGTAGAATGATATCTACAGCCAACTCCTCATCAAAGTTGACATTCAACTTTAGCAAGTGGTCCACATACCTTTGCATTTTTTGCAAGTGGGCCATGATGGAATCTCCATCCTTCATTTTGGTAGTGATCATTACAACGATGATCTCGTACCTTTCTTGCCTAGCGCTTTGATGGTACCTGTCCATCTAATCTTGATGCATTTGGTACGGATAGTAGTCTTGTATGACTTTTAGAGTTCAAAAATCATTGTTGAGAGCATGATGTAATGAACCTTCGTAGCATCTCGCTCATGAGCCTCGTAAGTAGTAATCTCTGATGGGTTTTGAGCATTCTAACACTTCCTAAGTGTACATGCAACCCTAATAACCTTGGATCTATGTTTGTCTAATTGTCATGCAAAGTTGAATTCCAAGGTTATATTCCTATCTAGCATACATGGGGAACAATTTTAACATAAAGTATAGATAGAATAACTTACCCTGTTGTTGCTTGTGTTCCTTGAAACCTTGTGAGCCTAGCACCCCAAGTGTGATGCCTCAAATGCTTCACACAACACCAAATGCTCTTGGAAGAACTTATGAGAGAATACTCACTTCTTCAAAATCGACCAAGCCCTCTTGAATCTTAGTGTAGCCGATTTTGGGTGGAGAATATGTTACTTATATAGTGTTGACACATCTAGGGTTAAATCCTAATGTGTCATGACTCTTCATTTCCATGACCCATGGGTTTGTAACTCCCATGGAGCATCCTATGGGTGGAACCCAACTTGATGATCCATGGAGCCTTTTAGCCCACTATACAAGATATGGATGATTTACATAATCAACCCATATATTTAATTAGTTATCTTTTTGATCACTTAATTAATTCTAAATTAATTCTTGATCAAACTAATCAAATAATATTATTAATATATTAGAACTTATAATATATTAATAATCTCCAAGTGTTATTTCTCTCATTTAGTCTATCCAATTGCATGGTGCCATGCAACCCAAATGGACCATGCCGGGTCGGGTCAAGTACATACCAGAAATAGTTATGGACTTAGACACCTTATCCAACAGTCTCCCACTTGGATAAGTCTAATAACTATTACTGCAAGTATGACTTCAGGAACCGATCGGCAATCGTAGCTCTTTACAAGGTCTCTCGAAACTTGAGAAGATGATGGTACACCATTTAAGATAAGTGATCATATAATCCTCTGTTCTAGATATCTGTCGGAAAAATACATGGAACAATGTCTTACTTATTGTCCAACATTTGTTTCCTGATTTCCGATTTGTTTGAAAAAGAACTTCATTGAACACATCAATTTAGTTCTGACCGGGCCCGGTACATAGGTCAAAACAAAATCATCGAGGGGCCCAGATATCAGCTTCTAATCCAAGAAGGAACAGATAAACTTCGACTCATATGTTTGTTCTACTACTCATTGAATTACACACAAGAGCACAATTTTATAACATCGAGTTACCAATGCGTTTTTCGTACAATCAATGCATAACCAACTTGTAAGTAACAAATCATATCTCTAGGTTTAAAGACTTATATGATATTACCGTCTCACGATCACTCGAGATAGAATTCCATGAAGTGATTCCAGTGAGCGTGGGTTGAGTCCAATGCTCAGAACTTATGAGCACTCATGATTGTTGTAGCCTTGTCTCAGACCTCTACAACCAAACATGACAGTCTTGATTCATACCTACTTCCGACATATGACCGACTGTGGAGGTTTGAATAATATGTTATACCAAACAAAATTATTCTGGAAGTCAAAACATGCAAAAGAAATATAGTAAACGATTGACAAGAGATAGCAACACTTTACTTATAAATAAAACACTTTTATTCATCATCAAATGTCAATTACACTTTACAAATTTCGAGATTATCTAACTACTAAATCTAATATCATCCTTCAGCCCTATGCTCCGAGCATGCTGGAGATGCTTAACCCGAGTCAGTCCCTTCGTGAGGGGATCTGCCGGATTCTCATCTGATGATACCCTCTTTGCCACGAGGAGTCCTTCTTCGATCCGATGTCTGATGAAATGGTATTTTCTGTCGATGTGTCTGGATCTCCCGTGATCCCTTGGTTCCTTGGCTAAGGCAACAACACTTTCACTATCACAGAAAATTTCCATTGGCTCTTTAATAGCTGGTACAACTCCAAGGTCTCCAATGAAGTTCCTCAGCCATAACGCCTCCTTTGCCGCTTCGCTAGCTGCAATATACTCTGATTCACAAGTAGAATCTGCCACTGTCTCTTGCTTGGAACTCTTCCAAGAAATTGCTCCTCCATTTAGGGTAAAGACCCAGCCCGACTGAGAGCGAAAGTTATCCCTATCAGTCTGGAAGCTAGCATCACTATACCCTACAACTCTCAAGTCATCACTCCCACCGAGGGTAAGGACCCAGTCCTTAGTCCTTCGTAGGTACTTGAGAATAGTCTTTACCGCAGTCCAGTGTGCCTTGCCAGGGTTCCCCTGAAACCTGCTAACCATGCTCAAGGCAAAGGCTACATCAGGTCGAGTACACGTCATAGCATACATGATCGAACCTACAGCCGAAGCATAAGGTATTCGACTCATTTCTGCTATCTCAGCCTCAGTGCTAGGGCTTTGTGTCTTACTCAGTTTGGCGTTACTCTGGATGGGCAACTCTCCTTTCTTGGAGTCTTGCATTCTGAATCTCTTCAGAATCTTCTCCAAGTAGGTACTTTGACTAAGTCCAATTAGTCTTTTACTCCGATCTCTCAAGATCCTTATCCCCAAAATATAGGCAGCTTCACCAAGGTCCTTCATAGCGAAACACTTTCCAAGCCAGGACTTTACTTCCTGCAGGGTTGGAATGTCGTTTCCTATGAGTAGTATGTCATCCACATACAATACCAAAAAGCTAACTATACTCCCACTAGCCTTGACATACACACAAGATTCATCTTCACTCCTAGAAAAGCCAAATTCCTTGACCTTTTCATCAAAGCAAAGATTCCATCTGCGAGGTGCTTGCTTTAATCCATAAATGGATTTCTCAAGCTTACACACTCTATTAGGGTACTCGTTACTGACAAAACCCTCTGGCTGACTCATGTAAACATCTTCAGCCAACTTTCCATTAAGGAAAGCGGTTTTGACATCCATTTGCCAAATTTCATAGTCATGAAATGCGACTATGGCTAACAGAACCCGAATAGACTTAATCTTGGCTATCGGAGAAAAGGTCTCATCATAGTCCACTCCAGGAATTTGAGAGAAGCCCTTTGCAACCAGTCTAGCCTTATAAGTGTGTACTTTACCATCCATGTCGGTCTTCTTCTTGAAGACCCATTTGCACCCTACAGTCTTTCGACCTGGTACATTCTCAACCAAGTTCCAAACTTGATTGTCATACATGGATTGTATCTCGCTATCCATAGTCTCTTTCCATTTAGCAGACTCGGGGCCTGCCATGGCTTCCTTGTAGCTGTTAGGGTCATCTTGACTTACTAGTGTCTCATCACTAATAAGTGTCTCACCTTCTGCAGTAATATGGAATCCATAGTAATGCTCAGGTGCACTCCTAACTCTCGTGGAACGCCTCAGAGGTACATATTCGTCAATTGGCTCAACAGGAGTTTCCTCCTCAAGTTGAGGGCTAGAGTTTGAAGTTCCTTCACCACTTGACTCTTGAATTTCTTCAAGATCAACTTGCCTCCCACTGTCTCCTTGGCTTATAAACTCTCTTTCTCGAAAGACTCCTCTTCTTGCTACAAAGACCACATTGTCACTAGGTCTGTAGAAGAGGTAACCAAAGGATTGTTGTGGGTAGCCGATGAAAATACACCTCTCGCTTCGGGGTTCGAGCTTATCATGAGTCTCGCGTCTCACGAAAGCCTCGCAGCCCCAAATCTTGATGTGGTCTAGTTTAGGTACTTTACCGGTCCACATCTCGTGAGGAGTTTTGGCAACTTTCTTTGTAGGGACTAGATTAAGGATATGGGCGGCAGTCTCTAAGGCATACCCCCAAAATGAGATTGGTAGCGAAGCTCGACTCATCATGGAACGAACCATGTCCAACAAGGTTCGATTACGCCTCTCAGCCACACCATTCAACTGCGGTGTCCTGGGAGGTGTCAATTGTGAGACAATCCCACATTCCTTTAGATAGTCGAGAAACTCTGAACTAAGATACTCACCTCCTCGATCGGATCGAAGCATCTTAATGTTCCTGCCCAATTGATTCTCGACTTCCTGTTTAAATTCCTTAAACTTCTCGAAAGTCTCTGACTTATGCTTGATTAAGTAGACATATCCATATCTACTGTAATCATCAGTAAAAGTCAAATAATAACGATTAGCATCTCTTGTGGCATGTTTGAATGGTCCACACACATCCGTGTGTATAAGGTCCAACAAACCTTCACCCCTTTCACACGAGCCTGTGAAGGGTGACTTTGTCATTTTTCCAAGTAAGCATGATTCGCAACTATCATTTGACTTTAGGTCAAATGACTCCAAGACTCCATCCTTTTGGAATTGGCCTATGCGTTTCTTGCTTATATGTCCAAGACGACAATGCCATAATGATGCTTTATCCAAGTTATTATTATTAGTAGAATCAATACACAAAACATTATTTCCTAAGTTATCTACAATAGATACAACTTCATACACACCATCACAAGGTAATGCTTTAAAATAAAGTACATTATTAAAGAAAGCATTAATTGAACCAACTTCATTATCAAACGAAAAGGTGAAACCTTGTTTGTACAATGCATGAAAGGAAATAATATTTCTTGCCATTTCTGGCGAATAACAACATTTATTCAAATCTAAATTTAACCCACTACTTAGCGATAAAGTATAAACTCCAATCTTGGTGACAGGTGTAACTTTCCTATTCCCCATGATTAAGTTTATTCTTCCTTGCTCCACATTCTCACTTCTTCCTAGTCCCTGCAAGTCACAACAAATATGAATACCGCAACCTGTATCAAGGACCCAAGATTTCGAATGGGGTGAGTTATTAGAAATGATAGTGTAAATACCTGCATGGTTGGGTTTGACTTTCCCATCCTTCACATCATGCTGGTACTTTGGGCAGTTCCGCTTCCAATGAGCTTTTTCATAGCAATAGAAGCATTCAGCCTCTTTTGGGTCAGAAGAAGGAGTAATGAAACCTTTCTTGGTTCCACTTGAAGAGGAGCCATCAAGGGTCCGAGCCTTGGTACCCTTTGAAGATCTCTTTCTCTTCCTCCCCCGACTTTGCCCGATTGCCAAGACCGGAGTTGAGTCTGGAGTAGGAGTGATAGCAACCGACTTCCCCTTAAGACCTGTTTCTGCGGTCTTGAGAAGTCCCTGAAGTTTGCTGAGGGTGACCTCTTCCTTGTTCATGTGATATGTCATGCGGAATTGATCATAGCACGATGGTAAGGAGTGCAAAATGATATCTATTGCAAGCTCCTCAGGAAAGTTCACATTGAGCTTCAGCAAACGATCCACATACCTTTGCATTTTCTGCATGTGGCTCGTGACGGACTCTCCGTCCTTCATCATGGTTGTTATCATGGAGCAGATGACTTCGTACCTCTCTTGTCGTGCACTTTGATGGTATCTTTCCATCAAATCTTGGTGCATTTCATAAGGGTAGAAATCTTCATAAGACTTTTGGAGTTCAGCTGTCATGGTGGCTAACATGATGCAAGCCACCTTGGTTGCATCTCTTTCATGAGTATGAAAGTCAGCGATCTCCTGGGGAGTTGCAGTGGACTCATCAATTTCCTTAAGCTCCTTGTAAAGGACATATTCTTTGTCCTCGTAGCGGGTAATCATCCTGATGTTTCTGATCCATTTATTGAAGTTGGATCCATCAAAGGTGACTTTTCCGCACAGACTCATAAGAGTAAAGGAGCCATTAGGATTCGAGCCAGAAACATTATTTGAAGACATCTGAAAAAGAAGAACAAGTTTAGTTTAGATTTAAGAGAGTCCTTAATAAAACACCCAAATGTAATATTAAGGCTAGGATCCAATCACAATATAATATAACTTAGAAGAGGTATGCCGTAATCTAAGCTATACCATATTTGAAAGGTAGGTGAATGACGATTCACCAACTTCCACCACGAAAACCGAAATATTAAATATTTAGTTTTTATTGGTTTTAGAAATTCCTAGATTCTTTGAGATCCAATGAACTTTTCAAAGGCATGTTTCAATCTCGGGAGTGCCCTCCAGGTTTTGTGACTGGGATGCCGAGGATCACAAAACGAGGTGTGAAGTAACCATGCAAATCACTTGGTACCCTTAAAGTTTATCACTCAATCGATGTGCCGGTAAACCACACACGCTCCACCGATACTATAATAAACCTTAAGTCACCCTTTACCTACCTTGTTAAGTCCAAGTTAGTGTGCCGGTTAACCACACACGCTCCACCAACGACTTAGACAAAGTGTAAAGTGTAATTTCATGGATTAGCACCTTATTCACATTTTTCCTAAAGTAACCAAGATTAGGAATTTAATAAACATTTAGTTACTTTATTATATTCATCATACTTTGAATGAGAATTTATAAGTCCTTCTCTTACCCGTTCGGCTAACGACCCTCCACCAGTCAAGCAAGCGGTGGGTGAGAATATTCACCCATTAAGTCACCATTTTATAGGCAACAACCTTATACCCACCTTATAGACCGGCTTCGTGAATGAGGCGTACTAGCGGTAAGACGACTTTATTCTTATACATATATATATATATAATTATTAAATCATCATAATATAAGTATAAGGGTTGAATTTTAACTTTTAAAATTCTAGGGGTTGGAACAATTTGAGCATTCTAACACTTCCTAAGTGTACATGCGCCTCGCTCAAGAGCCTCGTAAGTAGTAATCTCTGATGGGTTTTGAGCATTCTAACACTTCCTAAGTGTACATGCAACCCTAATAACCTTGGATCTATGTTTGTCTAATTGTCATGCAAAGTTGAATTCCAAGGTTATATTCCTATCTAGCATACATGGGGAACAATTTTAACATAAAGTATAGATAGAATAACTTACCCTGTTGTTGCTTGTGTTCCTTGAAACCTTGTGAGCCTAGCACCCCAAGTGTGATGCCTCAAATGCTTCACACAACACCAAATGCTCTTGGAAGAACTTATGAGAGAATACTCACTTCTTCAAAATCGGCCAAGCCCTCTTGAATCTTAGTGTAGCCGATTTTGGGTGGAGAATATGTTACTTATATAGTGTTGACACATCTAGGGTTAAATCCTAATGTGTCATGACTCTTCATTTCCATGACCCATGGGTTTGTAACTCCCATGGAGCATCCTATGGGTGGAACCCAACTTGATGATCCGTGGAGCCTTTTAGCCCACTATACAAGATATGGATGATTTACATAATCAACCCATATATTTAATTAGTTATCTTTTTGATCACTTAATTAATTCTAAATTAATTCTTGATCAAACTAATCAAATAATATTATTAATATATTAGAACTTATAATATATTAATAATCTCCAAGTGTTATTTCTCTCATTTAGTCTATCCAATTGCATGGTGCCATGCAACCCAAATGGACCATGCCGGGTCGGGTCAAGTACATACCAGAAATAGTTATGGACTTAGACACCTTATCCAACAATCTCTTCGGGAGTAACAATGTTGGTGTCAATCTCCTTCAGCGCCTTGTCGAGAACATACTCTTTGTCCTCTTAACGGGTGACCATGTGGATGTTGTGGATCCAATTGTTAAAGTTGGTCCCGTCAAAGATTATCTTCCCACACAAGTTCATGAGTGAGAATGAGACAGAAGGGGTTGAGCCAGAAGCGTTGTTGTTTGGAGTAGACATATGAAAAAGAAAAGAGACAAAGTTTAGATTAAATAAGAATCCCCAATTAAACAGCCAAATGAAAAATTAGGGCTAGGACCCAACACAATTACTTACAATTCAGAAGAGGGATGCCATAATCTAATTGCAAATAATTTGAAGGTAGGTAAATGATGATTACCAATTTCCATCATGAAAAACGAAAAAGACAATTAAGTTTTAAATGAATTGAAATTACTAGATTCTTTTGAGATTCATTGAACTTTTCAATGGCATGTTTAAATCTTGATATGCTCTTCAAGTTTGTGACTGGGATACCGAGGATCACAAACAAGATGTGAATAACAATGCAAATGTACTTGGTACTCTCGATGTCATTTAACACATTATCAATGTGTTGGTTAGCCACACACGCTTCATTGATCTATGATAAACATCGAGCTACCCTTTGCCATATTTTCTAGTCTGAAATTAGTGTGCCAGTTAACCATATACACGCTCCAGTAACGACTTGGCAAGGTGCAAAGTGTAATTTCATGGAATAACATCATTTTCACATTTTTCCTAAAGTAACTAAGATTGAGAATTTATAAAAACATTTAGTTACTTTATATGGATCATTATACTTATTTAATGAGGAATTGGTTGCCCTATCATTCCCATCCGACTAACGACCCTCTACCAATCAAGGACGCGGTGGGTGAGAGTGGACACCCATTCAACTGCCATTTTATAGGCAATTTCCATATACCCCCTTATAGATCGACTTCGTGAATGAGGTCTACTAACCGTAAGACTAGCTCTATCTTATATATATATATATATATATATATATATATATATATATATATATATATATATATATATATATTATTAATCTTATAATATTAGAATAACATAAGGGTTGAATTTTAAACTTGTAAAATTCTAGGGTTTAGAATTTAAATATTTCAAAATTAAAACTATTAATCAAAAATTTAAATTCCAAAACTTGAGGGCAAGTTTTGGAACTTTTCAAAACATCTTTTAGATCAAATTTGAAAAATAGTTAAATAATCATATTATTAATATTTATCACATAATTTGACATAATCTATTTTCTTGACAAGATAATTCAAATCAAAATGCAAATTATTAATCTTATCATATAAAACAAGTAATTAACTTATTTATGACAATTATCTTTCAATTGCATTAGGATAATCAATACCATATTGAAAAAAATCGAATTTTATCAGTCAAAAAGACTTTTGGTAATTATACTAATTCAATTTTAGTCAAAATCCCGAAAAATCAGCCATCTGACGACCTGACTCACCGAGTCACTGACTGGACTCGTCGAGTTGCCCTGACTCGTCGAGTTCATCATGCAGAGGCATAATTTTTTGACTTTTCAACTTTGAACAAATTAGAAATGCATCAAATATAATAGAAAAACTATCTAGGCTTTGATACCACTGTTGGGTTATGAGCAAATCATTAATCATATGGTGCACATGTAAACCCTAAAGCTTTGGATCTATGTTTTTCTAATTGTACATGCAATAATCATCCAAAGCTTGTAAACCCTAAATCTAACATACCGAAATTGAAAATACATCTAATAAACAGGTTAGAATGTTACCTTGATTATAGCTTGAGGATCCTTGAGCTTTTGAGAACCTAGCACATCAAATGCGATGCCTCTAATAGATCACAAACACCAAAGCAATTGGAGAATATTAGAGAGAGAGGGGAAGACAATTTTCGGCTCTTAGGAATCCTTCTAGGGTTGTAGTACCCGAAATTATGATGCCTAGGGGTTCTATATATATGTGAAGGATTAGGGTTTCAGTGAAATACCTAATCTAGTTGTTTAAGCCCTAAGCAGCCCATAGGAACATTCCAGAACCCTAGCCTTGGACGAATTCTTATGGGCTATCCATAAGATTTTGTCCACCCCTAACTTTAGGGATCCTCAACCCATTTTGCAACTATATTATAATTACAACTTCAGTCCCCTTAATTCAATTAACCTCTTTTGACAACAAAATTAATTCTATATTAATTCTTGACCAATGTTAATTAAATAATATGATTTCTCTTTAATATATTATTCATATAATATATTAATAAACCATAATAACCTCTTTCTCCATTATTCTTCCGGTCAAGTTGCTTTGGTGAAGGCAACCCAAAAGGACCATGCTACAATAGGGTCAAGTACATACCAAGTATAGTTATGGGCTTAGACACCTAATCCAACAATATTAACCTATTATTTTAACAACAATGAAACTAATTTTGTCTCAATTGCACAAAATCCTTCAAACAGATGAGGCGTGAATGAAGGGGAAAAGTATTCCCACTACTCGTACTAGTGCTCATGTTCTAGCCATAGGGCAAAGTAAAAAGAAGAAAAGGTCCTCCCAAGCAAAATTAGAAAGGAAAGTCCCAAGTTAGGTCGTTAAGTACAGGACCCAAAGGAAAATCCAACTCTGATGCTCCCCCTCTCTCTGACCCTAAAGATGCCACTTCCTTCTACTGCAGTCTAAAAGAAGAAAATTGTTTGTTTTTTTAACATCTGCAGATTGCTAGAATAAACTAAAATCTAATTAAACTAACTTAAAAAAAAACTTGAAAGATTTTTTTTAATAAATTTATGACTTTATTATAGATAATTAACAAATATAGATAAATTTTTATGTATTATGTATAAAAAGTGAAAATAAAATGATATGAATTAATGTATTTATTTAATAAAAACCAACAAACTTTAGTTGAAAAGTTATAGTTAAACATTTTAATTAAAAATAAAAGAATTTAACACACAAAATGACTGGAAATAAACTTTGATTTAAATGAAAATTTTAATTTTACATTTCAATTAAATCAATTAAAAACTAGACATAAATATTTTCCCAAGAAATGAATGATAGTACATTAAATAATGCTTTATAAAATTTGGCACAAAAATATAAAGATAATATTAGGATTTTTTTGTATATCTATATAAACATTTCCAATGACTATTATTTTAATTAAATGTGTATTTATAAATTTGTCACGAAGTTCATTATTGTGCAGTCAAACTTTTTTTCTTTAAGTATTGTAACTTTTTCAATAAAAATCTTTTATCATAGATAAAGTTGGTATAAATCTAAGTTTTAAAAAACTAAAAAATAAATAAAGTTACATGTATTTTTTAGATTAGAAGATATCTGAAAATGTTTGAAGACTCCGTTCCATATCTACGCCAAGAAGAGGATGCACATACAATTTTAGGTTTGCGGTCTTCAATAAAACAAACAGTCTGCGAGTGGTATGCGCACAGAAGAGGTCAAGAATATTTGCAGACAAAAAAACAAACAACATCTTAGTTTGCATTTAGACAAACCATTTTTTTGTTCTTTATTTTCCATTTTTTGTAGGCAAAATTTCTTTTTAGACCTTGGTCGGTTTTCATCCAAAGCCAAAATTTTGTCCATGTGAAAGGCTTGGTAACCCGATCTAATATATTTCTAAAACTTTCATTTAAGTGATCATCTAAAAATTTCTTGTAATCAATCATTATTTTTGCCTTAGACCTTTTTCATTTAAGGATTTTGAGTATCTATCATATTTTGAGAAACTTGTGTAGATGTTCTCTCTTTAGCCATGAGGCGTTTGAGTTGTGTTTCAGGATCAATCCACAGTTCCACACAACAATAGTTGTGTTTGTCGACCTATCCACCCTAGCTTCAAACAATAAAGGGACATCAAGGATGATGAATAACCATTCATCTAATACATAAAAACTTGAGTAAATTACACGAATGGTCCCTATGGTTTGGGGTAATTTGCGTGATTGATCCATAATTTATTTTTTTAATTCGAAAGGTCCTGTTGTTTGTTTTTGTTATGCATTTGGTCCATACTGTTTGTTTTTGTTATGTGCTTGGTCCATATCTTAACTAAAAAGATTATTATTTAAATATGAAAAAATGTTAGGGCAAATAAGGTAATGTGAGGGGGTGGGGTTGGAGGTGTGTTTATTTAAATAAATTAAAAAATCAAAAGTAAAATAATCTTTTTAGGTAAAACAGAGAGCAAACGCGTAATAAAAACAAACAATATGAACCTTTCAAATTATAAAAATAACTTAGGAACACATAAATTATCCTAAACCATAAGGACCATTCGTGTAATTTACTCTAAAAACTTCTCATAATATGCCATATGTGAAATAAGAAGCCTATAAACAAATCAGGAAGGTTCAGAATTTTCTTGTGATAAATTTAATGACATAATTTTTTATGACGGTAAAATCGAATAAACTAGATAAATAAACTTAGTTTTTACAGGCTCTTGACCATTTCAGATAAAACGAAAAGTTCTATAAATAGAAAGAAGAAAATTTAATATCCAATCTTTTTTGGTAACCAGTTAAGGCTCAAAATTTTTTTTTCCGGAAAATATAATGATAAATAGTAATAATAATAGTGATAAATAATGGTTTTTTTTTTTTGCGCTATATTGTATGCATGTTGTGAGGTAGGCCCAATCCCCACTTTAGGGACCCTCCACAGCCTTTTATCTTATATATCCCTTGGAATATCATAGCACACTCTGCGTTTGCTCACAGCAATGACCACCACGCACTACACGGCGGAGCATATCCCTGCCACCGTGGACTCGGTGGTTTCTTCGCCTCGGTCCGATCATCCGTCGGTAGACAACAGCCGCGTATACGATGACACCACCGCACAAGCACGTGTCCGGTTCATGTGCAGTTTTGGGGGAAAGATATTACCCCGTCCTCATGACAACCAACTCCGGTATGTTGGTGGCGACACCCGTATGGTCACCGTTCTCCGCCACAACACCACCTTCTCCTCCCTACTCAACAAACTATCCAAACTTTCCGGTAAAAAACATACATCTATTGCGTTCTGCACAGTTTCCGTCGGTCAAAAATCTTGACTGCTTAATTTTTGGTGTTATTAAGAATTTCGATCATAAATGATATTTTATTCAGCAAATTCGATCAAACAAGGCGAATTTCACGAAAATTGAAAACTTTGGAGTGTTTGACTTTTCGTTGAAGGTTTTTTTTCCCCTTATTCAATCAGTTATTTTATTATCAGAAGATAATATTTTTGATCTCAATCCCAAAAACAATGATTGCTGTATTCAAATATTTTATTACTCTCGTTATTTTGTATTGTAACCAATACTTTAAAAATTGGTTTTTTTTGTTGAACTTCAACCGGTACTAAGAATTTTTCTACATGGTGGTGTGCGTAGCCTGACAGTTGTGTGCATTCTGATTTTTATTTATTTTTTATAAATGAGTTTGTTTTTTCAAAATGGCTAAGAAAATCTAACTTTAATAAAGTGGTTTAAATGGTTTTATTTCGGTTTTGAAGAAACCTTCGGTACCATCCTCTCTAGAAATTGATATAAAATCGGTTCCAGGTCCATCCGGTTTGACTGACCGGTTCAAGTTTGTTTTTAAATGATTGTGACTATAAATTGAAACAAATGAATTGGTTTCCGTTTTTGTAAAATTAGATCATTTATGTTAATAAATTGTTAAAGTTCTAAGAGCATCTTCAATGATAAGTTTTTTATAATTTATTATTATTTGTTTAAGGGGTTAAAATAATTAAATATTATTGTAGTGCATGAAGTATTTGTTTTTTTTTTTTTTTTTTTTTTTTTAATTTTTTTTACCACTCAGAAATGATCAATCTAGTTTAAAAGCTTAAACAATCAACCTCTTTCTCTTTAAAGGTATTTCATTTTCTATGTTTGATTTATATTGATTTATTTATTATTTATCTAAAATTTATAGATAAACAAATATATATTATACATAAATATAAATTATAGTAATATATAAATGGTTTGTATGTGAATTAATGTTTATATTAAAATATGATGTTTAAAATACGATTAGTTAAACGAGGGAATTTTATATAATATTTTAGATAGATAACGATAAACTAGTTAAATTACAAAAAAAAATCATAAAAATGTTGAAGTAGTGGAGAAACAATTTAATTAGAGGTCAATAAAAATAAAGTAGTGAAGTGATAGTATTTTTGACCTATAATATAGGTTTATCATTGAAGATGCTCTAAGTATTAATATCGTATTTTGCACGTTATAATTAGCTAATAAACTAACTTATTTATCAACTTTTTTAAGATTGACATGTTTGACAAAACAAAATGTAGTATAAACTAGCTTTTTAAAAACTATTTAGATTAGGTTTTTAGAGTTTTTTTTATTTTTTTAAATATATAATTAATTAATTATAAAAAAACATATATTCTTTTAAATGTATTTTTATATCATTTAAATATATTCTAGTTATTTATCGGTTAGTTTTACTAAACGTTATTTTTACCGATTAACGGTAGCTTTTCAACTAATAGCTAATTTTTCAGGTAACAACTAACGTTTTCACATAACAACTAGCTTTTTCAACTAATATGTCAAACATAACCTAAAATAAAGTTACCAAGAAAGAAACATATTGTCATGTTGTATTTTATTTATTCTCGCTATTTTACGTACATAACAAAATCTCGTTACGTTGAGCACAAACACTTGTTACCACAAAGTTAAAGTGACAAAAACCGTTGGTTTTGCATTATTTTAGATTTTTTAAAGTTGTACTTGGATTAAGTCGAATTAGTTATAAATTGATACTAAACTAATTTTTTATTTTTAATATCGAATTCATTGATTTAGGTTTATTTTTTTCAATATGGAACCAACCGAAGTATTATTGTGTTTATTATCCAATAACGAATGGGGTGCTTAGTGTTTAAGTCGGATCAGTTTCATAATGGTATTTTTGGTTGTATAATATATAGGTGTCTCAAGTTTAAGGTTAAATTTGTTAGATTTGTTACTAAGTTATATGTTAGCAATTGTTTCTTTGTAACTTGTTCTACCAACTTATTATTGTTAATAAAATAAAATTTAGGTTGTTCAAAAAAAATTAATGTTAATTTATTGACATATAGACAAATTTAGCCATTATAGCATGAGCTTTGCCAAAAATTTAGCACAAAAATTTACATATTACGTAAAATAACGGCCAAATTTATACATGTATTATTCGAAATTGGTTTTCATATTTAAAGAATTTTTTAGACTTTTTCCCTTGTTCATATTGAATTTTTTTTCTCTAATCATAATCTTCTCACGCTATTTTTTTTACAGTGAAAATAGTTTTCTAAGATTACAACATAAAAAAAATTCAAAAAATATTTCTGATAAAAATATATAATTTTTGTAATCATATAAAAACTTAACAGTATACAAAGATCAATTTTGCAACTATGCGATGAATATTTTTCGCTAATTTATATATGTTAAATATTTTTCGCCAATCATTAGGCATAACTTGAAATTATATTATTCAGACAAATTAATTATTAATTTATTATAATGCATGCTCATATAGAAAGCTGTCTGTCGACAAATAATAAAAAACAAATAAATAATATATTTAATTAATTAAAAATATAACATATCTGATGTGATGAATATTCGTTAGGTACAACTGACATAAGCGTAAAATACCAACTACCAAACGAAGACCTAGACGCGTTAATCTCCGTCACAGGTGATGAAGATGTGGAAAACATGATGGACGAATACGATCGACTGGCTCACAATCAAAAAACTTCTCGGCTCAGAATCTTCCTTTTTCCAACCGACGCCTCACTCTCTCGAGCCAGTAGCATCAGCTCACTCCTCGACGGCTCAGTTAAACGTGAACACTGGTTTCTTGACGCCCTTAACGGCGGCTCAGCCTTGGAACGTGGCAGATCCGAAGTCTCATCTATTATTTCAGAAGTACCCGATTATCTATTCGGGTTAGACCACCCAGATGACCCGAAATCCAAAACTAAGCCATTAGTTAATGATAATGTATCCGTTTCGGATCCCGGGTCACCCGCTCCACGGTTTTCTTCCCCTTATTGCTCCACTTCTTCGTCACTAGGGCCCACGATTGCTCCGCCGGTCCCAAACCTTCGACCTGTGAGAACCAAACTTGATAACACAGGCCCGCAGGGCCCTGTGGGCTCGGTTGTCAGTGAAGTGAAAGAAACAGCTACCGGACAGTTTGTTGAAGGTAATGACCCGATAATATTAAAGCAAACAGATTATGCGGGTCAACCGGTTTATTATATACGTCAGACTAACTCACCGGCCCCGACCCCGACTCCAATGTCTGAAATGCCGATGTATTATATGCATCCACCAAGTCCGATGGGTCAGGAAAATGTTCAGGCTCGGGCTCAATATGGTCAACAGTTTATGGGGCCTTCGGGTCAGTTTCTCCACCCGAATATGGGTCAAATGTATCCGGGAATGAGACCAATATCGGGCGGGGAGTCATATGATATGTCGGGTAGAAGTGGTGGCGCGTCGGGTCAACCCGTTTACTATGGAGCAAGATATGTTCCGGGTTATCCGGGTATGGTTTTGCCGGGTTCGGAAGAAATGAAACAACCTGGATCCGCTGGAAATATGAGTCGGACCGGATCTGCTGGAAATATAAGTCGGGCTCCCCAATGATGTTGAATAAATGGGCTTTTTTAAGTGGGCTACTAAGGCCATTGTTTGATATATTTATAAATTTGTTGTTTAATTTTGTTCTTTGTCGACTTTGACTAGGTCAAAGTTCATGAAATTGTTTGCATCATGGACTATAATATACTTCGATTGTGTATTGTAAAACATTTGCTCCTTTTTAGGGTTATATTTAAGATTTCTGATTAAAAAAAACCACTTTTTAATAACTTTTCTAAAATTGACATGATTTATTGATTTACATAGAATATTTTCTTGAAAATTGAAGAATTCAAAATTAGTTCATATACTATAAAAAAATAATATAGAGACAAATAATATTGATCGAAACATGGGGGCAAAATTCACTATAAGAATCTTTTGATCATAAAGATATGACGAAAATTAAATTATATCCAACTAAGCTTGTCCTAGCGAAAGTGCATTTGCATTGAAAATGTGTGAGTTGTTTATTAACTTAAAATATTTAATGGAGACGATATTTAATTCTATATGAATGTTTCTTTATAATTAACTCATTTGCAAAGGCTCATGCAAAACGTGATGTTTAAGGTGAAGATGAATTGGTGGATCATCTTCTAGTAAGTTGCTCGTTTGTCACATCTACTATAAATTGGATTCTAAACGGTGTGGTATTCATCGACAACAATTTTCAAATGTTGGTGAACTGTTGAACTTTGGAGCGAGATGAGGTAACTGTTCAAAGAAACACATGAGATAATGATTATTCTTTACGGTCTATTATGGCGAGGCGAATCCGAAAAACTAGAAACAATAAAATTTACAGCAACATAACTACATCTCCAGCTACAATTGCTGACGATGTGATATCGATGGCGTATTCTTGACACAAACATAGAGAATCCCATAATTCGTGTAAATGTTTTGAGTGGTGTTGCTCACTATTCCATTGTGCTAATTTGTAAGTTGTATATTCTTTTTGCCCTCGGCTAGTTTCTTGCTAGTTGGGTGCTATTTATTATTATTGGTCGTTTGCAAAAAAACTCAACATATAGTGGGTGTTTGACAAAACTTTTCAAAACAACTTATTAGTTTTTTAGCTTTTCAAAAAGCCAATAAGTTAAAAAAGTGTTTGTATATTTTAAAAACATTTTTTAAAACAGTTTTTTGGATAGGAAAAAATAAAACTTTTAAAAAACTGAATTTTTTTTGTTTTTTTAGCTTTTTAACTATTTTACTTCTGAAAAACAGTTTTTCTTATCCAAACACTTTTTACCTAAAAACCATAAGCTAATAAACACTTTTTTAAAAAAATCACTTTTACCATAAAAAATCTAACACAAACACACCCATAAATAATTTGATAAAGAAAATCAGAAAAATGAGAATTAAGACCTAACTTTTTTGTTTTACAAAGATTTTTTTTAATTTTTTTTTTTCTTTCATTTCTCGAGTGTGCCTTTATTTTACTGAATATCTTTTAAACAATATTTATCTAACAACATTTTAATCCGATCATACATAACGAGAAAACAAAAAGAAACGACTGTAAATAAAACTTCAAGTATATATCATCGGCATAAAGTCGGTGGGGGACAACACTTTTTGTAGTTGTAGGCTTGTAGCCATGCATTTCCTCAAAACCCTTTCCAACCAATCTTTTAATTTTTGTAGCTTTCAACATCGTCAATATGTAAGACCCTCAATAATTATAATTTCACTTGTATATATAAATATATATGGAGATATGGTGAGACCCTCGTTTAGTAGGTTGTAGCTTTAGTTTAATGAGGGTACATGCAAGTAGATTCTAAGACTTTAGAGTTGGTCTATTATATATAATATAATATTGGTGTTCCAGAAGGAGTTTGAGTTGGTTCAGGACACGATTATATGGTGTCCTCATTAGGCAAGGAATGGAAAATATAATGCTTAATTTGGCCGTAAGTTAGCATGCATGAACCATACAGTGTGAAATGACTAGGTAAGTAGAGGGGAAACATCATATGACGTGGAGAGAACATAATTTAATGTATGAAATGTGTTTGTAGAATGAACGAAACTCTAATGGTGACTAATGATCCATTTGACTGTCTAATTAAAGTATGTTGCATATATTTGGTGAGACAATGAAAAAGTACATGTGTTTGTTAAAAGATAGTTATTCTTAAGACAATAGTAAACAATCAACAATTCTTAAATAAATAAATAAATAAATAAACAAAAGTATTATCACTAAATTGAAGAAACAAAGTTATGTACAAAATAGAAAACGTATTCATATTGTAGATTACAACCCAAATTTGTACAAATAGAAGTCTTTGATTGTAGTGTCACGTGATAAAAAAATTCATACAAATATGTCTAGAGGATTCAACTATCTAATCAATAGTTATGGGTTATGACAAAATTACTAGGTTCCCTTCATAATCCAGAAAAAACGAATTTGCAGGAATACATGTGGTGTTTTAATATATCTTAGTTTTTCATAGTTTGTTAAAGACGTCTATCTATAGATATTCCATTTAACTCTTAGGATGGTGGGTGTGGGCTCGGCGAGGGGCTCGACGGTCAGAATCGTTTCAAACATATTTTGGATCAAGAGCGAGAGAAAAAAATGAGCCCTTAAAAACACAAATGTCATCAAGTTTTTATAATAAATCAATAATTAAAATAAAACTATTTGTATTATCTTCTAAATATAACAATTTCCATAAAAAATTTGGACCCTTTTAAAAGATGGGTCCTGGACGGTTGCCCCTATCGCTCACCCTCTGGGATGGGCCTGTCGGCAGCCTTGACGCACACCAGACCGACCTCTCATCTTGCCGAGCTCGGCTCGACATCACAGTTAATATATGACGAGGTTTGTTGACCAATGGGAAGGTGGGGTAGCTGGCAAGGACTATTTTTATTTATTTAAAAAACAACTCCTATAATTATTACAACTTCAAACCATTTTAAGTCGTAACACCAACTTACAACTCAAATACACTCTCTCAAAATGTCTTCTTCGTCATCTTCATTTGGCATATTTGATGCCTTGCTTGAAACGACTATAGGGGTTATTCAGGAGGGAGAGCAGTTGATCGAACAACTACAAGAAGAAAATACGGAGAATGCATGCCGAAGGAAGAGAAGATACATACAAATATTTTGTGAGGCGACTAATGATCGAATCATGCAAGATTACTTTGTGGATGATGCCAACTTTATAGGATATTATTTTCATCGTCGGTTCCATATGCATAAATCTTTGTTTTTGCGTATAGTCAACGACGTCACGACAACGTGTCCATTTTTTCAACAACGTCGAGATGCTAGAGGTACAATTGATTTTACTCCTATACAAAAAATGTGCCGCTGCACTTCGTCAATTAGTGTATGCCACTTGCCCCGATGCACTAGAGGAGAACCTTAGGATGTTCGGACGTGTTGACGAACTAGCCTTCACAAATTTTGCACGTATGACATGTGATTATATGATCCATGATATCTGTGCAAACCTACTTGTAGTTACATCCAACAATTGTATGCTCATCACTCAAATGTGCACGACTTTCTTGAAATGTTAGGAAGCCTAGATTGCTTCCACTGGGCATGTGGTTGTTGTCCGAACGACCATAAATGGCAATACACCTGAGGCGATCATGGTTATCCACCCGTTATACTTGAAGTGGTGGCGTCACAACATATGTGGATATGGAATGTATTCTTTGACTTAACTGGCTCCCTTAATGACATCAATGTTCTTAACATGTTTGCATTGATTGACAACATGTACATCGACACTGCACCAGACTCTTCTTTTCAAGTAGTTGGAACATCGTATAGGAATGAGTATTATCTGGTGGATGTGATCTATCTAGAGCGTGCTTGTTTTGTAAAATCATTGTCTTGTCCAAATGATCAGAAAATGTTGAAGTTTAAGAGAGCTCAAGAGCGGACGAGAAAGGTTGTTGAACAAGCATTTGGAGCTTTGAAAAAAATGTTGGCATATTCTTAAATATCATGCGCCGTATATGGAGGAGAATAAAATGAGTGATGTGATCTATACTTGTATCATATTGCATAATATGATTCTCGAAGATGAAGAAAATGCCATATGTGAGTATAACGAAAATGAGATCGTTCCAACGACACAAGCTTTTGAGGTTGGAAGTGCGGAGTACATGTCGAGGATGACACTAGTTAATGATGTTGAGACACATCATGTTCTTCGTAGGGACTTGACGGAAAATATTTGGAATATCAACCAGATCGATCTTAACATGGAACCGATCGACGATTATGATGGTCAATTTTCCGATGAAAATGTTCTTTAGGTCTATCTAAGTTTGGTAATTTTAGTTCGTATATTTTTAATTTTAAATTCTATTTTTTTTGTGTTTGTTGTTATTTTGAATTTCAATGCTTTTATTTTAAGTTTATTGAACTTTTAGTTTTTAAAAATTGTTATGTTTGAAAGATTTATTTTGTATATTTAAAAAAAAAAGAAAAAAAAAACATGTAGCATGGTAAATATGGCAACCTGCACCTACTAAATGACAACTTTTGGTAAGAATGTAACAAGTGTGATGTGACGCCTACGTGGACCGTGACAAGTATGACAGTACACCCATTAGCCTTATCAACTCTTAATAACCCAAAAGAAATGTTTAAAGACTTGGCATATCCATTTATTAGATAAAATTTCAAAATTGGTCCATATGGTTTCCAAAAGGTATCATTTTAAGCATAACTATTGGAAGCACTACACCATAATTCCTTATTGGTTATTCAGACGTTAATTCTAACTTTTAACCGCTTAGTTTTTTTTAAATGACCAATATACCTTTCGACCAAATTAAAAAAATACGATATACCACAATGACCAATTCTATTACACACACATGTACACACTCACACTCTCACACACACACACAAATATATATATATATATATATATATATATATATATATATAATTATTTTAATACTTATTTAGTTTCAAAATAAAAATAAATAAAAAGAAAAAGAATTAACCCTCCTCAACCCACCTGCCCATCATGTCATCTCTCTCTCTCTCTCTCTCTCTCTCTCTCACACACACACACACATCCAAATCAAACCCCCAAAAAGGCACCACCCACACATCCCGATTTCTCCACCACCACATTCTTTCATCTCCACCAACCTTACCTTTATTTCCTTCGGCTATCGACCTCCATCCTCTACTTCTATCAATTTAAGGTGGTCATTTTTTTTTATCCTCTTCGGTTATCCCCATTTGGTTTCTAACAAGGTGCACAACAAATATGAAGGTGAGGTTTCTCACCGACAAGCACCTCTAGACTCTTAAATCTGATGCCATCCCACATCTAGTGAACTACTCCTCCCGAATATCCATCATCTTCACACCTTACAAGTAGCTTGATATTGATGGTCTGGTGAGGTTGGGACTTTTGGGTAGTTATTATTATGTTACTTAGAGATGATACCATTTTGAGACCTATCGTGATGTTTCATTTATACTTGGTTTTGGTACCTGTTTGCAACTTTAACTTTTGATAGTTTGTTTTTGGAAAGTAATGCTTGTGATGTTTCATATATATATGAAAGATTTGATTTTATTTATCATCAAGATCTCGTGAGATGATATGCATTTTGGTAATTAATTGCGAGATTTTGATAATTTTCGGAGAAAGGTTAATTGTTTGGAGAACACAACTGATAAAAGCAAAAAAAAAAAAAAAAAAAAGAGAAAATGGAAAATTCGATCCATGTGGCCTCTCCAGGCACTTTCATGTAGCCCCACCCTGCATGATAATTGTCCAGTCCTTATTTGTCAGTGAATTTTTTTTTCCACCAGCTTAATTTTAGGTGATAACTTTTATTTTTGAAAAAAAAAATATGAAAAAACTAAAGTTTCTAAAATTTAGTTCTTTACAAAATGAGCACAATCATGAAAATTTGAAAAAAAATAAACTATATTTTATATTTTTTAAAAAACTTAGAAAAAATTATTGAAGTTTATAAAAATTTAAGGAATACTTCTAGTCATTATTCTAAAGACTTTGTAAAAATATTTTTTTTAAAATAAGGTGTTTTAGATAACAAACTTGGTTTTAAAAGATTAATTTTTAAAAAAAAAAATGTTGAGCATAATATGATCCAAATAGAGATTATACAAAATATTTATGATTTAAAAAAATAGGAAAAATGACTTATCAGGGTAATTATCTTTGCTACTTTGTTCACATTCAGACAACTTCTTTATTTTTGTATACATTTGACTATTTAACTATTATATGTGTTTACATATTGTCATTGTCACCAGCTATAGTAGGTGACACTTGTAATATGTGAACAAATTAACATGTTAAATGGTTAAATGTGTACAAAAAAAATAAAGTTGCCTAAATGTAAACAAAACGAAAAGTCAATTACCCTGATAAGTCATTTTCCCCACTTTTAATTACGATTTTATTTTTTATATTTGTTTGAATTATTTTTTTCAATGATCCTTAATTATTATATTTTTTATGATTCAAAATAAAATAATCCAAAAAATATAATGATCCAAATGTTGTATTGAATAAAAACTTTATTTAATTCGATATATTATGATCAAAAGATGTATGATGCATAATATTGTTATGATTCAAAATAATTTGATTCAAAATTTTATGATCCAAAAATAATATGATTCAAAAAAGTATGAAAGGAAAATATTATGATCCTTAATATTATTCTTATTTAAAATTTTATAATTTTTAAACATTAAAAACTCAAATCGATATTTAGTTTAATAAATAAAAAAATAAAAAAATAAAAACAATAATAAAGAAAAAACCATCTTCAAGTATGTAACAAAGGTATTATAAAAACGAAAACAAAAAAGAAACAAATAATAATATTTTTTTATAAAAATATAAAAAAAATAAAAATATTGATTTTTTTTAAATGTTAAAACCAAGCATATATCTACATAAAAAATTGATTTTTTTTTTAACAAAAAATAAAAAATAAAAAACAAAAAATACAAAATTGACAAAAAAAACTCATTTAAATGAAGTTTCATGGATGTTCGTTGCACATGATTATTCCGTTGAGAATAATACTTACTCTTACCATTTTTTGGGTTCATATATATATATATATATATATATATATATATATATATATATATATATATATATATATATATATATATATATATATATAAAGATTAAACCCGATAAATTTATACTTTTGTATTTCATTATAAAAATATAATTATTGAATACATGCTCATGAACATTATTAGTTACTAAAAATGTGTTGATTTATATGTTTAAAAACTCGTTTTATCGTAAACGTTGCATTTAAAAGATTTTGTAAACTTATGATTATTTATTGGGATTGTTGGTTTCACGTTGGATGAAACCTACTTTTTAGTCAAAATACAACCATCATTCTGCCTTGATTTTTATCAGAAAAAGTAATACAATTTTTTTCTCTGGAAACGTTATGTCTTGTAAATTTTATAAATTAAGACTTACATTATTGTCATTCCAAAACGATAGGATCAAATAGTAGCCTAATAAGTTTTCATTTGAAAGTTTAGGACTAACACACTTCCGCACCTAGATGAGACCTATTAAATTCTGGGCTTTCTATATGAGTTATTCTCCTTCCTCAACTATGACCTCAAATCTTAGTACCCTCTACTTATAATCGTTAATCATTATGGATTGTGGAGAGGAAGGTATATAATCGACTGTAGAGAACTATACAGGCTAACAGCCAGTGGCAGAGCCAAGATCAAAGTAAATGGGTATCCCAATTTTATATTTAGGGTAACCAATTTTTTTTTCCGGGGTACTTGAGTTTCCCCGGTTCGGTTTCGGTTTTAAACCCAAACCTTAATCGAATCCTTAGCTAACCTCAAGTCTTATTATATAAACATGAAGTTGAAATATATTTTGATACTTGAATCGATGTGGGATTCAAAGTAGATATAAAATGAAGTGTGAGGATAACAGACTTATATAATAGACAAAAATGGTTGAGTTTACATATGTTTGGCAATGTGGGATAGAATAGTTGGAAAATTTTTAAAAAAATAGACAAAGGATATGTAAGGAGCAAAAATTAAACCTGAGAGCTTTACTTCAATAAGTTGGCACCTTAACCGGTAGCCCTACTATTTGTTTGTTGTTATAATTGAAGGGAGGCATATATATACATTAGATTGAAAAAAATTGAAGGATCTGTAAACAAAAATTACACTACCGATTTTTTTTTTAGGGATATCCCGGGCTACCTCGCGATCCCCTTGGATCTGCCTCTACTAAAAGCCCTACTTATGGTTGCTAGCTACAACCATCACATGGTGAGTCGAAACGGGCGTTGACGCTCAGTCACTTATTATTTTCTCGACATCGATGAAGCGTTGGAGATGCTTTTCAAGATTCCATGTATAGTATTGGTACAAAGGTTGACCTGTCTAATAGTTTAGTCATACACACATTATAGACCTCAATCTTTGTATACCCACTTGTAGTTTGATATAAAACGGTATGCAATGGAAGATTGAAGGTACTTATTAAATTGAAATGGTATTCATATGTCATTTGATTACTTATATAGGTTGAAATAGTATCTAATGTAGTAGGACTGGGCACATTCACATTTCAAATTAAACAAAATAATAAACATTCAAATTCCTGATTAGTGTGAGAAAATTCTTAGTGGTAACATTGATGACGTTGTAAAAATATCCAAACATATTTAAACTGAACAAAATTTTGACACTACTTGTGACCTTGAAAAAGAATTTAAAACTTGACTTGCAAGTACCACATTCATAAATCAAAGCTTAATTGACAAACATTACATCATTGAATCAAATGCACAAACTAAATGTAAATCTCACTTTTTTCGCTCTTGATCCAACTCAACAACCTCCAAATTGTGAATATGTGTTCCCTCCAAATGAAATTTTACTAAAAGCTCCCATTTCAAAACAGTGAATTTCACCTAGTGAATAAAATTCTTAGTGAATTTCCTCAATGCACTGTTAGTGACATTGACACTAACTGTCTTTCAAAAACCTCTGACACCGATGAATCTCTCAACTCATCAGTCTAAAATGACAATGTTCCTTCACAGTGCAGCATCAATAACACATCTAGTCCTAGAACAAAAGAAAGGATTTTCAAATTAAATGAACAGGATTCCACCCATTGGAAGCCAAATGTTAAAAGAAATCTAAATTCAACTTTTAAAAGAAAAACTACTGGTATTAGGGTATGTTATCGTTATGGAGACACCTCACACAAAATTAGTGAGTGTACCTTTAAATAAAATACTAAACGTACTGACAGTATCATAGCATGAAATAACAAATGGATCAAAAATGAAATATCCCTAACTTTTTTCCTTGATGAATGCTATATCATTTTCTCCCTTAAAGGACCCATTACAAAATGGGTCGGTGTGTGCTAATTATGTGTTTTTGCACTGCAGGGCCGGGAGCATATCTGGTACTTAGATAGTGAATGTTCGAGGTATATGACCGGATTCAAATCTCTTCTGGATGATTATGTAAAAAATATGTCCCTACAATAACATATGGAGACAACATCAAAGGAGCAACCAAACGTTATGGTACAGTCAAGTGCAAATTCGTGAGTTCAACACAATATCATCTTAATCAACCAACTGTGTGACACTGATAATGAAGTTCACTTCAACAAAGGGGAAGGCAAGGAGATTGATCAAAGGAAATTCACAATACTCGATGTAAATCAAAAGAAAAAAATTACATAAATGGTCCTTGTGGTTGACACAATTTACCAACTTTGGTCCTTATGACAAATTTTGAGTGTAGATGCTCCCTGTGGTTTTAAAATTTTGCAAAGATAGTCCTTTTGGCTAAGTGTGTTAACTTTTTTAGTTAAGTCCCTTGTGAAATGACCCATTTGCCCTTAATACCATAAGGACCATTTATGTAATTTGTTCCAGCCACAGGGACCATTTATGTAAATTTGTCTATTATTTATTATTTTTTTATTTAATGTATTTATATTTGTATGATTTATATTTTTTTGACGTTTGGTTCGGTTACATTCTTGATGTTTTTTTTAATATTTGGCTTGCATTTTTTAAGATTTTGTTCGTATAATTTTTTCTATTTTATTTGATTACCTTTATTAATATTTCTTTTGGCTTTTTGCTTGAATAATTTTTTATATTTTTGACATATTGTTCAAATATATTTTTTAATGATATATATATATATATATATATATATATATATATATATATATATATATATATATATTTTATATTTGTTAAAGATTTCATGGTCACAATGATCATAATTCCTAACTTAAATAATTTACAATCAAAATTTTCTATTTTTTTCTTCTTTTAATATATATATATATATATATATATATATATATATATATATATATATATATATATATATATATAAAAGGTTATATAATTATTATTTAAAATTCAAATACATAACTATATATCACATATAAGGTTGTATAATTGTTATTTTTATAAAACTTTTTATAAACCTTTTTTTTAAAATATAAAAATATTTGTTAAATGTGAATACGATTAATATAGATAGGTTAATCGTACACATAGGCTAATCGATTTTTTTTTTTCTAAAAGAATTAAATAACTCGAAAATACTATCGCTAAATCCAATGTGAAATGACATGGATGCTCTGGTCAAGACAATGAGACAGTCTTAGGTTAGCCTATGTGTACTTAATTTATGTTAATCTTATTCACGTTTAACAGTTTTTTTACATTTTATTTATTAAAAATGTTTATAAAAAGCTTTACAAAAATAATAGTCATACATCCTTATATGTGTTATATAGTTACATATATTTGAATTATAAGATAATACTTACAAAACCTTCTTTGTATTAAAAGAACAAAAGTGAATTAAGTTAGAAATTATAATTACAGTGACCATTAAATCTTTAATAAATACAAACAAAAAACATGTAGAAAAAAATATTAAAAAATATATTTGAATAAAAAGTCAAAAAAAAAAAAAAGAAATTATTCAAACACAAAGATAAAATAAATATTAATAAATGTATTCGAAAAAAATGTAAAAAAATTAGAAAAATTTATACGAATAAAATATCAAAAAATGTAAGCGAAAAAAATCATTAAATAATATATTCGATCAAAACGCAAAAAACTCTAAATCATAGTAATATAAATAACTTAAATAAAAATAATAAATAATAGATGACGTTACATAAATGGTCCTTATGGCTTGAACAAAGTACATAAATGGTCCCTATGGTAGGAAGGGCAAATGTGTCATTTCATAAGAGACTTAACTGAAATAGTTAACCATGTTAGCCAAAAAGACTGTCTTTGCAAGATTTTGAAACCACAGGGACCGTCAACACACAAAACTTATCATACGGATCACAACCGGTCAATTGTGTCAACCATAAGGACCATTTATGTAATTTTGTCTTGACAAAATGACATCTATGTCATGGATATTTTTTCCGCTGATCAATCTCCCAAGAGTTGCTTATTTTCTCGTTCTTAATCTCATCTAAGTTGGTTGTGGCATAAGAGAATCTCTCATTTAAAATGCAAGAACATTTCCAATATCTCTAGAAATCAGCTTGTGAGAGGGATACCTAAGATGAAGTTCGAAAAAGATAAGTTGTGTTCAGCGTGTGAAAAAGGGAAGCAGAAGAAATCTTCATCCTACCTTCGTGTGGATATAAAGAATGTCGAAAACGGAGCTCGTATGCGAAAGTTATGATTTTTAGAAATCGGGAAAGAAAAATGCGAAACTGCGAGGAGAGTGATGACGTGGCGCGATCCCATCCCTCCATTAATGATCAGGGTACCCGCTTCGGATGAGTGACACGCCACCCTCGCATTAGGCCCCACGTCCGAGCTCTCGTACGCGCAGCGTACGCCTAGCGTTTCATCAGTCCAACTTTGCCCACGTCGCACCACCGAAGACTCGCCATCTGACAATCTTATCCGACGAACGCGCCGCATACCACCTTCGGTACGCCCAACGTAGACCAGAGGCTCGCACTATAAAAGGCAGCGAAGGCTGCTGACTTTCTTGCACATTTTCCACTCTTTCTCTAACTTACTTTCTCTCTCTAGCCTATTTTAACGCCTAAACCCTAGGAAAAATACCTTAGTGTAACGACCCAATTTTCATGTTCGAAAATTTCATTTTAAAATATTACTTTAGAAAACATTAAAAAACAAAACCTTGTTTTAAAAAGTCAAACCATACATCCCATCAAAATATCAGAGTACAATCCCAGTGAATCTCGTAAATGCGGAAACCAGAGTGTGTGCATGATGTGCCGCTACCGTGCCGGCTCCTTCCCCTTCGATGAAGAGGTATGAAAACAAAACTGTAAACGTAAGCACAAAGCTTAGTGAGTTCCCCCAACGTACCACATACCATACAAACACATAACATACGTACTGCTAGGCTATTCTGGGGTGCCTGACTACCCGGTACGGCCATTCTGGGGTGCCGACCTACCCATACGGCCATTTTGGGGTGCCGTCCTACCCGTGTCAAGCCATTCTGGGGTGCTGACTACCCATGTCAAGCCATTCTGGGGTGCTGACTACCCATCGGTCCTAACAACCGATCCTCGGGGACTGGTCCCCTCCTGCTACCTCTATCGCATAACATAACAGGCCAACATACAAACATATCATCACATACTGCCAGACGTTTCTGGGGTATCTGACTACCCTGCGGTCCTAACAACCGAACTCTACTACTATCGCATATAACGTATCATGATAGCATATAACATATTAGGTAATAGCAAACCTAGATGATATCACAAAGACAATCATCTATCATACGTCTCCTACTAGTGGGCCGGCATTGTGGCCTTAGACCCACCACTACTGGAAGGTAACTCACCTCAAAGTAGCTGCTGAACTGATCGGGAACTAACTGACCGCTGCTGCTCCGGAAATCCTCCGGCTGCAATTCCCACAACATACTCAATCAAACACTGTTAACTGTCCTTTGGGTAAAATGACCATTTTACCCCTGGTCTAGCTCTAAGTCAAAGTCAGAGTCAACTTTCAGTTGACCCGACTCGCCGAGTTGGCTCTCCAACTCGTCGAGTCCCTATCAGATGATTGTCCTGAGTCCCTGTTTCTACTCGTCGAGTTAGGCTATGACTCGACGAGTTCATCTTCTAGACTGACGTTCAACCTCTTCATCCTACTCGCCGAGTTGTATGAACAACTCGTCGAGTTCATCTTCATCTGAAGAACACTTATGCTAAGACTCGCCGAGTTGTATGAACAACTCGCCGAGTCTGTTCTTGATCTATGAAGATTGCCTTGGACTCGCCGAGTCAGGGCATTGACTCGCCGAGTCCTATCATAGGTGAGTTCAGCTTCCAACTCACCGAGTCACCCCCTGTGACTCACGACTCAACTCGATACTTCATAAAGGGACCAATTCAGTGACTCGCGACCAGACTCGTCGAGTCACATATACGACTCGCCGAGTCGCAGCCATGCATCCATCAAATACACCGATTTGCTCGATTCCAGTCCATGCCATTCACAGATCTGGGCTTCTAGGGCACAAATCATACGTAAAGTTTCCAACTTTACGTGTAGATATTCACCAATATGGATTTTAAGGCTCAAAGTGCACCAAAAGAGGTAGATCTAGGGCTTTCATGCAATATGACCCCATAAAGGCATTAGATCCAAGTTCCAGGGACTAAATCATGCCTAGATCTAAAGGCTAACAACTTATTACAACCCACAAAGCACAAACAAGCTTGGGGAAGAGCCCAAGAAGGACTCCCATGAAGCTAAAAGAGATTACAAGCTTGAAAACAGAGGGGAAACGAGCTATACCTCAAGGAAAACGTTGGGATGACACAAAGATGCCTGGTCTCCTTCACTTATTTTAGACTTCGTCCTCGAAGTCTGCTGCTCGATCCTGAAACAGCTCGGGGTAGTGCTCCATTATCTCGTCCATCGGCTCCCAAGTCCATTCTGAACCCTTGCGGTGCTGCCATTGCACCTTCACTAGTTCTAACCTCTTGTTCCGCAAAGCCTTTGACTTCATGTCGAGTATTGCGACTGGGCGCTCAATGTAATTCAAGCTGTCATCAACCTGAATATCCTCCAACGGTACTACCGCTGAATCGTCCACCAGGCACTTCCGCAGCTGCGAAACATGGAAAGTGTTGTGGATCTGACTGAGCTCGGCTGGCAGATCCAGCCTATACGCCACCTTGCCCACCCGGGCTACAACCCTGAACGGCCCGATGAATCTTGGGCCCAACTTGCCCCGCTTCCTGAATCGAATGACGTCTTTCCAAGGCAACACTTTCAAGAGAACCATATCCCCTACTTTGAACTCCAAGTCGGATCGATGCTTATCGGCGTAACTTTTCTGCCGACTTTGAGCAGTCTGAAGTCTGCTCCGAACCTGCTGGATCCTCTCAGTCTTCTCTAGCACCACCTTGGTGCTTCCCATGACTCTCTGGCCAACTTCTCCCCAACATATCGGGGTTCCGCACCTCCGCCCGTACAACATCTCAAACGGTGGTCGGTCAATACTCATGTGATAGCTGTTGTTGTAGGAGAACTCAGCCAAGGGAAGATAGGTATCCCAACTACCACCGAAATCCAACACACACGCCCGCAACATGTCCTCCAAAGTCTGGATGGTCCGCTCACTCTGATCATCTGTCTGCGGGTGAAAGGCGGTGCTAAAATGCAATCGAGTGCCCAACTCGTCATGAAACTTATTCCAAAATCTGGAAGTGAAACGTACATCCCTATCCGAGATCACCAATACCGGCACCCCGTGCCGCGCCACGATTTCCCTGATATAGATATCGGCCAACTTCTCGGCCGATATGCTCTCATGAATCGGAATAAAGTGAGCACTCTTGGTCAGTCGGTCCACGATGACCCAAATCGAATCCACTCCACGTGCGGTTCTGGGAAGCTTTGTAATAAAGTCCATGGTGATATCTTCCCATTTCCAGAGTGGAATGTCCAACGGCTGCATCTTACCATGCGGTCTCTGATGTTCGGCCTTGACCTTCCTGCAGGTCAAGCACCGCTCTACGTACCATGCCACATCCCGCTTCATGCAGGGCCACCAATAGTTCAGACGAAGATCCTTATACATCTTCGTTGCCCCAGGATGGATAGAGAATCGGGACTTGTGCGCCTCATCCATCAAAATCTGGCGGACGCCCCCGTGATACGGCACCCACACCCTATGGTGTAGTGTCAATAGACCCCGACTATCATAATCAAAAGAGGATACCTGACCCACCACGCGCTCGCTCTTCTGATGCTCCTCCTTGATAGCCTCCTGTTGAGCCTCCCGAATTTGCTCCAATAGGGGAGTCACTACGGTCATCCTCAGGCATACGTCCCTGATCGGCGCCGCCTTGCGGCTAAGCGCATCGGCCACCACGTTGGCCTTCCCCGGGTGGTAAAGGATCTCGCAATCATAATCCTTCACCACATCCAACCACCGACGCTGCCTCATGTTCAGATTCGGCTGGTCCATGAGATACCTCAGACTCTTGTGGTCCGTGTAGATGGTACAACGAACCCCGTAGAGGTAATGTCGCCAAATCTTGAGGGTGAAGACCACGGCCCCCAACTCCAAATCGTGCGTCGGGTAGTTCGCCTCGTGGGGCTTGAGCTGCCTCGAAGTGTAGGCAATGACATGCCCCCTCTGCATCAGAACTGCGCCCAACCCCGAAATGGACGCATCACAATAAACCACAAAATCCTCTACGCCCTCAGGCAGGGATAGGATCGGCGCCTCACACAATTTCTGTCTCAGCATCTCAAACGCGGCCTGCTGCTCGGGTCCCCACCGAAAGACCACAGCTTTCTTCGTCAGTTGTGTCAGGGGTACGGCTATCTTGGACAAATCTTGGATAAATCTCCGATAGTAGCCCGCTAATCCTAGGAAACTCCGAATCTTAGATGGAGACTTCGGAACCTCCCATCTCATCACGGCCTCAACCTTGGCCGGATCGACCAGAATCCCGTTCTGGTTGACGAGGTGCCCAAGAAACTGCACCTCGCGCAGCCAGAACTCGCACTTGGAGAACTTGGCATACAAGCTCTCCCTCCTCAGGGTCTCCAACACCTCCCTCAGATGCTCCTCATGCTCCTCCTGGGTCTTGGAATAAACCAGGATGTCATCGATAAAGACTATCATAGACCGATACAGCATCGGTCTGCAAACGCGGTTCATGAGATCCATGAACGCGGCAGGAGCATTGGTGAGCCCAAACGGCATCACCACAAACTCATAGTGGCCATAACGTGTCTGAAACGCGGTCTTACGCGTATCCTCCTCCCTGACCCTCATCTGATGATAACCCGAACGCAAGTCAATCTTGGAGAACCAAGATGCTCCTTGAAGTTGGTCAAAGAGGTCATCAATCCTCGGGAGTGGGTAACGGTTCTTCACCGTCACCTTATTCAACTCCCGGTAATCTATACACATCCGATGCGACCCATCCTTCTTCTTCACAAATAGAATCGGGGCTCCCCAAGGCGAACTGCTCGGACGAATAAATCCCTTGTCCAGCAGCTCCTGCAGCTGCGTAGACAACTCCTGCATCTCGGGAGGGGCCAACCGATACGGTGCTTTGGCTATCGGAGCCGCACCGGGAATAAGATCAATCCTGAACTCTACCTGTCGCTCCGGAGGTATCCCAGGTAGTTCCTCCGGGAAAACATCTGCAAAATCTCGAACCACCGGGACCTCGCTCACGGTCGCCTTACCCGCCTCCCGGGTATCCATCACATATGCGACATATCCCGCGCATCCCTGCTGAAGATAACGCCTAGCCCACGCTGCTGAACATACAGTGGGTCCACACTGTGGCCGTTCGCCATGAATCACTAACTCTCCCCCGCTTGGGGTCCTGACTCGCACTAGCTGCTGCGCGCAATCTATCACTGCCCCATTAGGGCTCAACCAATCCATGCCAATAATCACCTTGTTCCCATGCAATGGAATGGGAACCAAGTCTACCAGGTAACGCTCCTCAAACAGTCGCAGAACGCAATCTCGAAACACCATCGATGCTTGCACCGATCGAACGTCAGCAATCTCTACCTCTAACGGGCAATCTAACTCGCCTGAAGTCTCATGAAACCTCTTGCTAAGCGCAAGAGAAACGAACGATCGGGATGCACCCGAGTCGAACAATACCTGAACTGGGATGCCGTTCACATGGAACGATCCTAATACATATATATACACACGGAGCACATATCAATATCATAACAACATAAAACAAAAGATAGAAGGAAAGAATCATACCCGTCACCACATCGGGCGCGGCGTGTGCCTCCTCTGTAGTCAGCTGGAATGCTCGGCTCCTCACCACCGGAGCCTCTGCCCTGCCCTGACGGCCATCCGTGATCCGCAGGGTCGATGGAGCTGGCGCCTTCACTGGCGCTGAAACTGTCAACATGGGGCAATTGGCCTTCTTGTGGCCCCTCTGGTTGCAGTGGAAACACAGCAACTCCGATGTCTGAATAACTGTCGCAGGAGCAGTGCAATCCCTGCTGATGTGCCCAAACTTGCCGCACTTGTAGCAGCCTGACGATCCCATCCTGCACGCCCCCTCGTGCGGCCTGCCGCACTTCCTGCAGCGGCTCGGTCCTGACTGGCCTTTCGGCCTCCCATCTGATCCCTTGGGCTTCTTCCCCGAAGCCCCTCCTGCCTGTCCCTCCTCAGATTTCCATTTCTGGATGTGCTCCAAATCTATCTCCCTCTCCCTTGCCCTGGCGATCATAGAGTCCAAGGTAGGGAAAGCCGAAAAGCTAACATGCTCCTGGATGTCAGCTCGAAGCATATCGTGATAACGAGTCCTCCTCATATCCTCGTCACCAGAATACTGGGGCACCAACAAAGCCCTCTCCCGGAACTTGGCGGTGATCTCCGCCACAGTCTCCGTCGTCTGTCTCATATCCAGAAACTCCCTGGCCAGCTGCTGAAGCTCGACAGCTGGCGCAAACTCTGCTCTGAACCTGGTCACAAAGTCCGACCAGGTCATAGCCTCGATAGCTGAGGCTCCCAACGAGTCACCCACTGACTCCCACCAATCCCGGGCTCGGTCCCGTAAACACCCTGCTGCATATCTCTTCGACCCCTCGGGCTAGAAGCTAGTCAGCTGTGCAGACTCGATGTCTACAATCCATCGTCTGGCAGCAATGGGGTCCTTTACCCCATGGAAATCCGGCGCACCACTGCCCCTGAAGTCCTTGAAGGATAGTGTGCGTGACCCCGACTGGCCAGATGCCAAATCGCTCCTGAATACCCGCATGCGATCCTCCATCAACTCCATGATCCCTTCCTTGATCGACCCGAAGATAATGGGAGTCGACTCAAGGATGCCCCTGGTGATCTCTGACGCGATGAACTCGCGTAGTCCCTCATCTATCGGCTCGGACCCTGATCCCGAACCTGACCCCTCTCCAGAACCGCCGTCCACCGGCCTCGATCGAAGTACCACCATTCTGCAATACATCACAACAATCATTAGATATACTGGTGCTCCCTGAGGAACTATAGCTACTTACAAGTTCCCTGGTCTTATCTTGGCCTTCCTTGGTTCGGGAACGGATCCTTTGCTTTCAGTAGTACGGGCCCATACTACCTTCCACATCTATCTGTACCTTCTTCAAGGACTGCCTCGACTCCACCAGATCCCTTACACTAAGGCCAGTTACTACTATACTCATTCCCGGCTCGCCCTAGGGAAACCTCCGGCTCTACTCGATTCAATCCTCAGCTGCTGCAAGCCTCCTTGTAATGCCAATTAGCCATCACCCGAACACCATCACATGCGGCGAGACTCAGATAATCCTTCGAGTACCCGACTCGTCCCTACAACGGTTGGACTCAAACAAGAGCTGCACAGTAGGATTAAATCCGGTACTCTAAGATTATTCAACTCTGATCGCATGTGGTGTGACGTATTCGCCTAATGGCTAATTCCCATTATTCGGAGTCCCACGTAGCACAAAGCAAGCATCATTCGGACAAGGGAAAACGACTTCAAACAATTCCGCTCTCATAGAGAGGAACTGAACTAGCACACCGTGTTAGCTTATACTACCAGGCAAACCCTAACAGGCTACCCTACCGCTGTCTACACTATACAAGCATGTAATTCACATATAGGTGGAACACATAAGGCAGGAACATAAGGCATCATTCCTAGATCCTTAGCCCTATTCTAGCATGTTGTTCTACAAAAGATGATAAACATAACATAAACTGGTATGGGTACTTTGGGGAGTACTTACTTGAGCTCGTCCGGTCGCGCACATCACACACTTTTGTTCTTTCTTAAACTCTTTTCTCGTTGTTCGAAATCATTTTCTAAAAAAATTTCTTTAAATCCCTAGATTTGAGTTCAGACACCCCCGAAGGTGAGTCCAAATCCCTCAAACCAGGGCTCTGATACCAACTTGTAACGACCCAATTTTCATGTCCGAAAATTTTATTTTAAAATATTACTTTAGAAAACATTAATAAACAAAACCTTGTTTTAAACAGTCAAACCATACATCCCATCAAAATATCAGAGTACAATCCCAGTGAATCTCGTAAATACGGAAACCAGAGTGTGTGCATGATGTGCCGCTACCGCGCCGGCTCCTTCCCCTTCGGTGAAGAGGTACCTGAAAACAAAACTGTAAACGTAAGCACAAAGCTTAGTGAGTTCCCCAACGTACCACATACCATACAAACACATAACATACGTACTGCCAGGCTATTCTGGGGTGCCTAACTACCCGGTACGGCCATTCTGGGGTGCCGACCTACCCATACGGCCATTCTGGGGTGCCGTCCTACCCGTGTCAAGCCATTCTGGGGTGCTGACTACCCATCGGTCCTAACAACCGATCCTCGGGGACTGGTCCCCTCCTGCTACCTCTATCGCATAACATAACAGGCCAACATACAAACATATCATCACATACTGTCAGACGTTTCTGGGGTATCTGACTACCCTGCGGTCCTAACAACCGAACTCTACTACTATCGCATATAACGTATCATGATAGCATATAACATATTAGGTAATAGCAAACCTAGATGATATCACAAAGACAATCATCTATCATACGTCTCCTACTAGTGGGCCGGCATTGTGGCCTTAGACCCACCACTACTGGAAGGTAACTCACCTTAAAGTAGCTGCTGAACTGATCGGGAACTAACTGACCGCTGCTGCTCCGGAAATCCTCCGGCTGCAATTCCCACAACATACTCAATCAAACACTGTTAACTGTCCTTTGGGTAAAATGACCATTTTACCCCTGGTCTAGCTCTAAGTCAAAGTCAGAGTCAACTTTCAGTTGACCCGACTCGCCGAGTTGGCTCTCCAACTCGTCGAGTCCCTATCAGATGATTGTCCTGAGTCCCTGTTTCTACTCGTCGAGTTAGGCTATGACTCGACGAGTTCATCTTCTAGACTGACGTTCAACCTCTTCATCCTACTCGCCGAGTTGTATGAACAACTCGTCGAGTTCATCTTCATCTGAAGAACACTTATGCTAAGACTCGCCGAGTTGTATGAACAACTCGCCGAGTCTGTTCTTGATCTATGAAGATTGCCTTGGACTCGCCGAGTCAGGGCATTGACTCGCCGAGTCCTATCATAGGTGAGTTCAGCTTCCAACTCACCGAGTCACCCCCTGTGACTCACGACTCAACTCGATACTTCATAAAGGGACCAATTCAGTGACTCGCGACCAGACTCGTCGAGTCACATATACGACTCGCCGAGTCGCAGCCATGCATCCATCAAATACACCGATTTGCTCGATTCCAGTCCATGCATTCACAGATCTGGGCTTCTAGGGCACAAATCACACGTAAAGTTTCCAACTTTACGTGTAGATATTCACCAATATGGATTTTAAGGCTCAAAGTGCACCAAAAGAGGTAGATCTAGGGCTTTCATGCAATATGACCCCATAAAGGCATTAGATCCAAGTTCCAGGGACTAAATCATGCCTAGATCTAAAGGCTAACAACTTATTACAACCCACAAAGCACAAACAAGCTTGGGGAAGAGCCCAAGAAGGACTCCCATGAAGCTAAAAGAGATTACAAGCTTGAAAACAGAGGGGAAACGAGCTATACCTCAAGGAAAACGTTGAGATGACACAAAGATGCCTGGTCTCCTTCTCCTTTTCTTGATCTACTCTTCTTTCTCTTCAAAATCTTCAAGAACACTCCAAAACACTCCAATCTCTCAAGGAAATAAGGGTAGAAACGATGTTGGGAGTTCTGGGGGTGAATGGGGACGAGTTTGGGGCGGAATGAGGGTTTAAATAGGGTGCAAACCCTTGAAATTTAGGGTTTCATCCAGCAGCGGTGACTCGCCGAGTCCTGGATATGGACTCGCCGAGACGCTAACTTAAACGTGTCCTGAGTCTCGTCCCTACTCGGCGAGTCGGACCTATGACTCGCCGAGTCCAAGGCTAAAATAGGGAAATATTCAAATAAAATTCACATACCGGAAACCAGGTGCTACACTTAGCTTCCGACGGAATCCCCGAGGCTCCCGGAGTCCCGAGAAAAAGGTTCTTTCGGTTTCGGAAACGCTGCTCCGAGCAAAGCCCCGACTTTCTTTATAATCCGCTGTAAGTGAGTTACGTTTATGTAATTTTTAATATATCTTTCAAATAATTATTGTAATGTTATTATGTCCTTAAAATAATTGTTTAAGCTATTATTATGAGTTATATTGAGTGTTATTTAACGCTTATATAATAATAATAATAGATAGACTATTAATTTGTCGCGGTTATCGTTAGACTAAACCCTAGTGGTATTGATACTAGGTTTTATTAAAGGAAATTGTTTTGAGAGTATCGGAGCGTTGTCCGAGTGCTAAGTCACCACCTTCAGGTGAGTGCATAGTTACTTTCAGTTTACACATAGATATGAAGTATTTTATATAAATTACGTGCTGTGTGTGCATCTTATCTGTATACTTGCTATCTATGCTGGATGAACGATTTTATACATGTTTTAAATGATCTAAATTGTATATGTATTTTATATCTACAAAATGTGCTGGGTAAAACATGGGTAGATGAAATAGTTTATGTGTGACAAAAATAAAATGATGAAGAGGTGATATAGACCATGAGGTAAGGGTGAGAGGTAAACCATGAGAGAATCCTTTTACCCAAGTGATGGCCCCGTCATCTAGCAGAGTATGGATGACAACCACGGACTATTCTAGACAGTCTAGTGGACAATAGCAGGCTTGCAACCTGTAGGTGTTTTGAACTGTGTATTCACCATGTGTACTCTAAAAACCCATCGGCATGTATTACGAGTGGATTCTTGGAAACAATACCGTCGATAAACAAGATAAAACCCATTGACCTGTATTGAGAGAGGAGTCTCGGAAACGATACTGTCAATAAACGAGATAAACCTTGGGAACTATGGATTTAGTGTCTGTTGAGTAAACCTTGGCAACGATGGATTTCATGCCTATTCCTTAGGATAACCCTTGGGAATAAATTCGATTGTGTGAAGGATTTAGGCCTTAAGGGGGGTAAAGTTAGGCCCCTTTGGAGGTGATAATGATGGTTGTGAGATCTAAACCCTTGAATTGTGTTTTGAGACGAAGGGTAGAAAAAGAGAAATTCATAGATAGGGTTCTTCCATGAACTATGGATTTTAGTTTGAGAAGTTTTTAGTCCAAGATATATAGATAATACTGTGGGGCTCTTCAATACCTTTCTATACATAAAAAGAATGCCAAAATCAGAGTTGAAACAAAGAAGCAATGGTAGTTTGAAATTGTGTTGAATTTGGAAGGTGAGTGGTACAATCGGCGTACCAGCATCTCAAAGTGTGTAAAATTTGACGCTCTATAGTAGGATCATCTGTTTGGTTGGCTATCTCACCTCTGGTTATGTATTCTTATGCATTCCTTGTGTATAGGATGTTGCTATGTTGTAGTGATGTTCTAGCTTTATATATATATATATATATATATATATATATATATATATATATATATCCTGGTGTGATAGGATGCAACAGTAGTGGTATATTGGTTAGAGTACCAGTAAGCAAGTTATCATATGGTGGAGTTGTTGGATTAGGTGTCTAAGCTCGTAACTATAATTGGTATTAGGGGTGTGCATCAAACCACACAAACCGCATAAACCTCCCGCGCCGCACCACACCACACCGCATAATGTGGTTTTGGACGCTCGTGGTGCGGTTTGTGGTTTGTAGTTTTCATAAACCTCGATTTATATATACACAACACACTAGATGTTTACCACTTTTAATACCCTTAATAATGTTTATGAGATTTCGATTGATAAACATGAGTCGAAATGGGAAACCAACTATATCAAAAATATGTGTTTACAATAATATAAGTTCATATTATAATTTTAAAATATTGTAAAATATTTTGATGTTATGCATAAAGAAGATGCTTATGCAGACAATTAATCTTTTCTTCATATAATATAAAGCACCACACACTTTTTATGTTTAAAACTAAATTTAATATTTATGTTTATGAAACCGCATAAACTGCACAAAAACCGCAAAACCGCCCGCACAAAACCGCACCACATAATGCAGTTTATTACCTTTGTGACGCGGTCTGCGGTTCCCAAAAATAACAAACCGCATATGCACCAAACCACACCGTGAATACCCCTAATTGGTATGTACTTGACCCGGTAGTAGCATGGTCCATTCGGGTTACTTTCACCAAAACAATCTGATAGGATATATATATATATATATATATATATATATATATATATATATATATATATATATATATATATATATATTTGAAAAAGAGGCTATTTATGATTTACTAATATATTATAAGTATAATATATTAATTGAGAAATCATAATATTTAATTAGTATTGATCAAGAATTAATTTGGAATTAATTTAGTGATCAAAAGAGACTAGTTAAATTAACGGGGACTGATTATGTAAATCAGTGATATATGTATTGTTTGGGCTATTAATCAATGATGGGCTAAGTTTCTGTAAGTATCCATGAAGAGTTAGCCCACATGAGATATGGATCATAACATAAGTGTATAGATTAGAGTTTACCCGTTACTCTTGGAATCCTACATTATATATGTAACCCACTAAAGCCAAAAATCGGACCAAGGGTGATTTATTCTAAGAGATGGACGATGATGTGTGCTCCATAACCTCTCTCATTATTCTCCGTTTGTTCATGGTGTTTGTGAACCATTTGAGGCATCACACTTGAGGTTCTAAGCTTTTAAAAGGCCAAAAATACAAGCTACAATAAAGAGGCATTTGTTGGGTTTTGAGCATAACACCATTCCTATGGTGTACATGCAACCCTAATTGCTTTGAACTAGGTCTTTTTAATTGAAACATACAACTATGAATACCAAAGCAATAAACCCTAATCTAGCATGATTATTTCGAAATTGACATAATAAACAAGTTAGAATGATTACCTCAACTTGTTATGTAGTAATAACAAGATCTCCTTGACCTTTGAATGCTTAGTGCCCCAAGTATTGCACCTCTAATGGAGTCACAAACAACACTAGCAACAAGGAAGAATAAGAGAAAGAGGAGAAGGATTCAAAATTCAGATAAGGTTCCTTCTAAAGGCATAGGCCGATTCTGAGAGCCATTGGGGTTCCTTTTATAGTTGAGGATTACTAGGGTTTTCAACTTGGAAACCCTAATTCCTTTGCTTAGTCCCTAAGCAACATATGGACTCTATTGGACAGGCCTTGGACGAAATCTTTATGGAATCTCATATAGATTTCATCCACCTTATACCGGTAAGGTCCATAAGCCCAAACTATAAATATTATTGATTTACATAATCAGTCACCGCTAATTCAATCAGTCTCTTTTGATCACCAAATTAATTTCTGATAAATACTAATTAAATAATATGATTTCTCAATTAATATAATATTCTTATAATATATTAATAAATCATAATTAATCATCTTTCTCCATAATTCATCCTATCAGTTGCTATGGTGAAGGCAACCCAAAAGGATCATGCTCATAATTGGGTCAAGTACATACCAATAATAGTTATGGGCTTAGACACCTAATTGATCAGTCTCCCACTTGGATAAGTCTAATAACTATTATTGCAGGTATGACTTCAGAACCTGATTAGCAATCGTAGCTTTCAAAAGCCGATGTCGAACTCTAATCTTATCAGCAACGCGTCCTTTAGATAGGGATCATATGTTCCTCTATTCTAGATATTGTATGAACCGAGACGTGGATTATAATCATTCTCTCTATTCATGTGATGTTTCCTAATTTCTGATTTATGATTACTGACAACAGGCTACAATTGAACACATCAACTTAGTCAGACTTGGCCAAATGCTTTAGGGTGTCATCACTAAATTATTGAAGGGCCCACATATATCGTTTTTATCCACTTTGGATAAAAGGAATGGATAAAATTTGACTTATATGCTTTCTCTATTCACTCATCAAATCACACACAACAATATGTTTTATAACACCAAGTTACTGGTGCATTTATATATTATCAATGTGCAATCGACTTGTAAATTGCAACTGTATGTCTCCATTTCAAGAATATAAGATATTATCATCTCAAAATCACTCGTGATAAAATCCATGAAGTGATTCACATGAGCGTGGGTTTAATCAAATACTCAAATCTTATTTCAGGAGTACTCATGAACGTTGTAACAAACTTTGCTATGTCTAGACGCTTTAGAAAATCTACAAGCCAATTCATGAAAATCTTGCATCATACCTACTTCCAATGTATGATCGACTGTGGATGTTTGAATAATCTTATTTTTTGGGAAGTCAAACATGTGAAGTGAAACACAAGAATAATCGAATCCAATATGGTCTCAAAACTTGTGAGTATAAATAAAACACCTTTTATTTAATCACCATATTGATTACACATTATTCATTGTATAATGTTTCGGATAATCAACTTAATACTTGAATTGAAACAATAGTCATCCCATGCTCCAAGCATCCACACTATGTTTACTTATGGTCCTTACTTTGTGAAATAGATCAATTGAACACACTTCCAATGATACTTATTTCACAATTCACAATCCTTATCATAAGTGTAAGGATACCAAATTCTTGCCATTACTAGAATATGTTAGATTCTTTTTCGCAATGATCCTTTTGTAATGACATAACACCAAAGTCACATAGACTTTGCCAATGAAATTACAAAGTGCTATATTGGAGATCGTTACAAGACAACTCCACAGATATGAAGTCTCACATTCAAAGTACATTCCTTTGAAGATCCTTCTTGCGTAAAAGTTTCTAATCTACACAGATTCTTAATAGCCAACTCCTGCCATATGAAAACTCATTTTGAATAAAATCCTATCTATTCATAATAATGTCGATATGGTCCTTTCATTACTATAATTCCAACTGCCCACAAACGACCAATCCTTGGCGAACCTTAGATGGTCCTTGACAGTTGTTTAACTTACTTTAATCATATCCAGTTCTAGTCCTTTTTCCCTTTTGGAAAATTAGAATTGTTGAATATTACAGCTTATGCAGTCGATCTCATACCCAAAGCGTATGAGATACGATACATAATGTCTTACATAAATACATGATACTTTACCAGTCTCCTACTACAATATTGCTATATATAGAATTCCATTATGTTGAATCTTTTCAACATTACATTCATATATGTCCTTTGACTAAATTTGATTAAAATTTCTTGATCTAATCTTTTATATTTGAAATGAAGTATAAGTTCCTCTCCCTTAATTATAACAAAATGACTTTTCAACTTCTGCAACTTTACGAATTGAAACTTTTGTTTTCTATAATTAATATTGCTAACTTGCAACATAATAATCATGCTCTCACTAACATGATAATATCCTTATGTTCCCATTAGCTTTGACATGTATTTAGAAAACAGTTGGACTTCTAAATCAATACTTATTGACTTTCTTACCAAAGCTCAAAATTCTGATACGTGATGCTTCAATAGACATTATCTAAGCTCATACACCTTTTATTAGAAAGCTCATATGTTTGTCTAAAGTATTTCATAACTTATATCAATAAGTTCCAAATGTTTAGACTAATTGCCAAATCTCACAATTCGAACCATGATGAGGGATGTCATAATCATGATCGGATTTGAGAATGCAATTTTCACAATCACTATCTCCTTAAAATCTTCCTAGTGAAAGCGTTTCCTCACAATCATTTTCATGAAGGAGAGAAACCTTATGACACTTAGATTGTATGGTGTATGTGTTCCTATCCATGTGAATTTGTCCTAATCATAATCGTAAGACAAGGTTTGTGACAAATCCAAACTCATATGGACTGGACTTGTTCAATCTTTATTTCTTGCCACCTGGCAGCACAAGGGCCTACCATATCTTCCAAGCAGTCAAGCAGCCCACCCATACAAATCATTGAACTTTCACCAATCAAGGTGTTTTGCTTTATGCAATCAATTGAGAACTCTTAGAACTCACATGCATAGTCCACTTTACTGGAATGACACAGAAACAAGAATATGTCAACACGATAGGTTATAAACCTCAAGTCGTGTGCTAGTGATGAAAACCTAGGTTTATTCTTGATTTGTTCTTGAAACTTTTCAAGATCATTAAGACTCTCACTGGCCTCTTGACATATAAGATTTTCTTGTCAAGAAACATTCCCTGACAAACAAATATTCAAGAGTTAGTGTGGTTTCTTATCAAGACAAACACTTCACACAATTGGTCTTAGTTGGTCTTTGTCCTATCCAAGACATCACAACTTACCAATTTCAAATGTAAAAGAGTAGGAAACTTTTCTACTTCACATTTGATGAGTGTTATAAACCTTCTTAAGATGATGTCACTCAAGTCACAATCTTGGAGTACGACTCTAAGACTTGATTTTGGAATGCAATATGACTCACCTTTTAACTTAAACATTTCAACAATTTCTGATTCCTCTTCTTAACCATACTAATGCACTAAGGTGTCCATAGAGGATCAATTGTGATACGGTTTCATAATCACCAAGTTAATCCTAAAACAAGATACTTAAGTACTCTCCCTTCTTTTCAGATTGGAGAAACTTTTATCTTTCTGCCTAATTGATTCTTCCTATTCATTATGCCTTACAATGAAACTTTTCAATGATTCAAAATTACACTTAATCTCGTAAGCATAACCATATTTACTAAACTTTTAGAAAATAATGACAAATATTTTTATCGTTCTTTGTGGTGGACTTGACCTAATGCACAACAATGCGTACTAGATCTCCTAGTCCTTCACTTGACTTACATATTTATGCGAACAAGGAATTAGTCTTAATTTCCAAATACGAAGGTTCTCATTCATCATGCAATACAATTCGCATGATTCCAAGTTTATGTCCAATTGAAACTTGGGTGATGAGAATCTTCCTTATTTGTAAATTTTTGACACTACCACAAATATCATAACTAAGAATCACATCTAATTTCAATATTGCTAACAATAGAAACATACAAACATCAATTTTCACAAAAGCCATTGCAAGGATATATAAATAAATAAGACAAAACAAAATTTATTTTATTTATAAAAGTGCGGAAAAACTTGTCCTTACAATACAATTACAAATGAAACCTATGTTACTAAACATTTCTAAGCAATCTATCCTAACTCTTAAACAACAGCTCAAAAATTCGATCTTCGAACCATGCAATCGAAATCCATCTCTTCGTGATCAGACTCAACATACCTTTCCTTTAAGCTTCCTTTCTTTTCTTCGATCCTACAAAACATCAAAATGCAATCTTATCACGTCATGTATTAAAAATCTATAAGTAAGAACTTAATAGAGTTAGATAGTGGATTTACCTGAAGCAGACTCATACATCTTGACTCTCCCATCTTCGCGATCCTTCAGGTAGATAAGGCAGCTTCGCATCCAATGCCCCTTCTCTTGGCAATAGAAACATTCGGATTCTTTTGGAATAGCACATGGGACAATCTCAGATTCAGCCTTTCTTTTTACCATCTGGTCAAATGGTTTGACCTTGATCAATCCCTTTCCATTGGGAAGAGAAGACTTTTCTGGACTTCCAATGTTGCCATTGTCGATATCCTTGGAAGTTTGGGAAGTTGACTTACTAGTCAAATTTTCTTTACCAGTACGCCAAATCATTGTTGATTCAGCAACAATTAGCAAATAGGTAAGATCAACGAGGGTCACGTCGTGGTCCATCATATAGTAATCCTTTATGAACTCACTATAAGATTCAGGAAGTGATTGAAGAACCAAGTCAACAGCCAATTTCCTTGAGACATCCACACCCAACATTCCCAACCTGTCAATATGTAACTTCATCTCCATGACGTGAGCACATATAGACTTTCCATCTTTGTGTTTGCTTGCCAATAAGGCCCGAGTGACCTTGAACTTTTCAAGTCTTCGAACACGTGAGTCAGTGAGAATTATTGGAGGAGGTGGAGGAAGAGAAGAATGATTTCCATTTCCATGATCCAATCGTGGAACATCATCTTCATGTGGAAATCTTTTTCCAAAGGATTTGGGAAGACCATAGTTGTTAGATTTTGACATCTACTGAAAGAAACTCACCTCGTAAGCTAACTGCGGAATCTCGTGTGAGGAATCTCTGACGTCTGTTCTGGAGGTATCCCAGGAAAATCCACTAGGAATACATTCGGGTACTCTCACACGATCGGTACAGCATCCACTTTCGTCTTACCCTTATCGCAAGTATCCATGACATAGGTGACATAACTTGTGCAACCCTGCTGAAAGTAGCGCCTCCCCCACTAGGAGTCCAAACCCTTACTAGCTGCTGCTCGCAGTCGATCACTACCCTATTGGGGCTCAACCAGTCCATACCAACTATAACCTTATTCCCTCGCAGGGGAATAGGGACTAGATCTACAGAAAACTGCTAATCGAACAACTGTAGTGTACATCCTTGGCGAACCCTCGTGATCTGAACGGTGCTATCATCAGCTATCTTTATGTCAAGTGGAAAATCCAGCTCCCTTGGAGCCTCTACGAATTGCTTGCTGAGCGCAAGCGACACAAATGATCGGGTAGCTCCCGAATCAAAGAGTGCCAAAGTTGATATACCTTTCGCTAAGAATGATCCTATAACAAAACACATAAATGTAAGCAATAATCAATATAAATAAAGAGTTAAGGAGAAGATACATACCCATCGCCACGTCAGGAGCTGCACGTGCCTCCTCTGCTGCCAACTAAAAGGCTCTACTCTTCTCCACTGGCGTATCAGCCCGCACCTAGCGGCCGTCGGTAATCCTCAATGTAGCAGGAGCGGGTGTCACCACTCGTCCTGCTGATGTTGTCTAACTCAGACATTGGGCTTTCTTGTGGCCCCTCTGATTGCACTGGAAACAAATTAGATCAGATATTGCAATGTTGGTGGTGGTAACAGTTCAATCCCTACTAACATGACCAGATCAGCTACACTTAAAGCATCCCGAACTGCCTGCCCTGCACACTCCATCATGTGTCATTCCACACTTGTCACAGCGGCCTTGGCCTTGCTGTCCCTTCCCTCAGGAAGCTACCTTAGGCTTCTTTCTCGAACTCTCCATACCAGACGAAGAATTTGGTTTCATCTTCCTCTCTATCTCTAAATCCAACTCTCACTCACTCTCTTTCTCTCTCTCTCTCCCTCTCTCTCCCTCTCTCTCTCTCTCACACACACACACCCTAGCAATCATATCTTCCAATGTCTTGCAGCTGGATCGGCTCACAAACTGGCGGATATCACTACGCAACATCTCATGATATCGGGCCTTCTTGATATCCTCGTCCTCCACGTCCTGCGGAATAAGAGGGGCCCTCTCCCTGAAAGTAGCGGTGATATCGGTCACCATCTCAATCGTCTGCTGGAGATCCTGGAACCCCCTAGAAAGCTATTGCACCTCTATCACAGGTGAAAACTCGTCTCTGAACCTAGTCGAGAAGTCGGTCCAAGTCATAGTATCAAGGGCAGCATTACCTACAGCATGCCCAACCTCCTCCTACCAGTCACATGCCCTGTCCTTCAGAAGATAGGAAGCAAGTCGGACCTCGTCCCCTTTCGGAAATCTGCTAGTACAGCAAGCGTTAACGACATCAACCAACCATCTAGTGCTAGCAATGGGGTCCCAAGCTTTATGATAGTCTGGAGCTCCACAAGCTCTAAACTCCCTGAACATCAGTGTGTGCGACCCCATCATGGCCGCCACCTCGGTGCGGAATGCACTCGGTCTCTCATCCAAAAGCTCCATGATACCCTCCTTGATCGTGCCGAAGATCACAGGAGTCTGATGCAGAATACTGCACGTGATCTCAGATGAGATGAACCCCCTCATCTGATTGTCTAGCTGCCCGTCTCCAGAACCTGAGCCCGATCCCTCATCGATGCCTGAACCGCCGATTGTTCTAGTGCGTAGTACCACCATACTGAAAAACACATCATAACAAACATTAGGATACTCATCATATCTCGAGGGATCACATATACTACAAGTTCCCTGGATTCATCTCAGCCTTCCCTTATTCGAGTACGGATCCTCTGCTTTCAGTAGTAAGGGTCCATACTACCTTCCACATATATCTGTACTTTCCTCAAGAACTACCTTGACTTCACTAAGTCCTTTTTACTACTACTGCTTCACTTGCTAATCTTATCCTAAGCTTTCCCTAAGGTAATCACCATCCTACTCTCCACCATCAGCTGCATAAGAAGTTCTTGCTATCTCCCCTAACTAGCTTGTGAATACCATTACATATCACTAAGACTAGATAATTCTTCAAATGATAGATCCTACCCTACAACGGTTGGACTCAGACAAGAGCTGCGAAATAGAGCTAGACCTAACCTTCTGAAATTATTTAGTCATTGCAATATGTAACTTAACATATTGTTTACTAGTTAGTAAAAGATAACTAGAACTCCTAAAAGCATGAAGCAAGCATTATTCGAGCATTGAGTAAACATAATCAAGCATATCCTAATCAGACCATCATATCACTGACTAATCTGTACTTGCATGCAGTTCATAAGCTCATACCATATAGCAGACACATAAGGCACCATTCCTAGATGCTTATCCCTAATCTAGCATGTATTTCTCATAAACATATCATAATATAAACTGGTATGGGTAATTTGGGAGTACTTACTTGAGCTCGGCTCATTGCATGCACCACACCCCTTTTTCTTTTCAAAGTTCTTTTCTCTTTTCAAAATTCTTTTCTTCTTCTCAAAGTTCTTTTTTATAAAAATGATTTTATTTTGAAAATTTTCCTACCAAGTCCCCAGTTTGAGTTCAGATACACTCGAGACTGTACCCGAATCCCTCAAACCAAGGCTCTGATACCAACTTGAAACGTCCAAAAAATACAGTCCAAAAGTTTCGTTTTAAATTATAAAGAGAACCATAATAATCCAAATTATCTCATGAAACGTAAGTAGTGAATCTCAAAATATCATAACATCTTTCAACAACATCAGAGTATAAAAATCCCAGGTTGAACATACGGTGTGTGCACTGCAATCATCCCGAGCTCTTCCCCTTGCTACCGGAAGTACCTGAAACCAAAACTGAAAACTGTAAGCACAAAGCTTAGTGAGTCTCCCCAAACTATTACATACCATAAACATAACATATAACATGCATCTAGGAGATATGAGCCTCACCCACACTCAAAGAGATATTGGACCCCACCCACACTCAGCTGACTATGAGATACGGGCCTCGACCACACTCAGCAACCTGTGAGATACGGGCCTCGCCCACACTTAAATACCTTTGAGATACATGCCTCACCCGCACTCAGCTACATATGAGATACTGGCCCACCCACACTCAGCTGGCTAGGAGGTACAGACCTCGCCCACGCTCCTCCATCTGGATGATATGGGCCCCCGTCCACACCTTAGTATCTAAACATACATACATACAAGTATCACACAGACAACAAGTATACCATAATCTACCGATTCATAATCATATTCAGATAATGCTAAGATACGGGCCCTGCCCACACTTAGCTACTAATCACAAACAATTCTAAGATATGGGCCCGACCCATACTTAGCTACTAATCATAAACAATTCAAAGATACAGGCCCTGCCCACACTTAGCTTATTAATCATCATACATACTCTACACGGGCCGACATTGGTGCCTTCGACCCGTTCCTACTAAAGGAAACTCACCTCGTAAGCTAACTGCGGAATCTCGTGTAAGGAATCTCTGGCGGCTGCTCCAGCGACTCCCCGGCTATCATTATTACAATAACACCTAGCCAAAAACTGATAATCCTTCTTAGGGTAAAATGACCATTTTACCCCTAGCCAAAGTCATCATTTTGGTCAAAGTCAACGTTTTCTGGGTTTACTCGACTCACGGAGTTGATACATCAACTCGCCGAGTTCAATAAATCAAAACCTTGAAATCATGATCCAACTCGTCGAGTCACCCCCCTAACTCGCCGAGTTCCCTGGCTACTCATAGTCGTAATTAAGCAAGTCAACTCGTCGAGTTCTACCATATTCAGAATCGGGACAACTCGCCTCAACTCGTCGAGTTTCTCTATGAACTCGACGAGTTCCTCTGCCTGTTTGGGCCATCTTAACGGATTAATCCCCTACACTTCATATCTAAGCTTCTTGTTCCTTATACATACTGTAAACGTCCTTTTAAGGGTAAAGTTGGACCTAGATCTTGTTTGGACATTAATACCTCTACTTCATGGATTTAGTTCAAACCCTAACCCTTTAGGACCTAGATCTGGTCCACAAGCCATCCTTTCACCAACTAACTCATACTAATAGAGATCTATGCCCTAAATACCATATGAACACGTAAAGCTTCCACGTTTTCACTCCATGCATGGCCTTTTGGAGCTTAAAAGACCAAAATAACACCTTATAGCTCGCATGGGGCTTCCATGGCCATAAAGTTGTCACCTTTATGCCATGTGAGCCCCTCAAGGTCATAGATTTAAAGTTATACCCACTTGGGACGTCCATGTCCTAAAGATCATGTTTCTTGGGACAAAAACCCCATAATAAATACAAAGAGATCTAACAAGCTACTAAGCAAGTTTGAGACTTGCTTACCAGAAAATGAAGAGGATGAGATGTTGTTTCTAAATCTACCAGCTTCCTTATGAATCCCCAAACTCCTCCTTTTTTAACAAGCTTCAAAGCACACAATATTCACTCAAAAACAACTCACAAGCTCATACAAGGCACTAGGGGTACATTAGGGTTTAGGACTTGGAGGCTGGAAATGAGGCCAGCAAGTGGTGATTAAGATGCTTAAATAGGGTGCAAAATCCCGAAATTAGGATTTCACTCTGGCAGGCCTACTCGCCGAGTTGAGGGCTCTCAACTCGTCGAGTACATTGCTTAAAACCTGCATCCCTTTCTAGTCTCTACTCCATGAGTTTGGGGCTACCAACTCGTCGAGTTGCTTTATAAAAATAAAAGAATTATTATTTAAATGCATACCAGGAACCAGATGTTACATTTTAAAATAAGCTTTTATACAAGTATTATACACCCATAACATTTGTCAAAACTTCATATGCATAACATATATAAATCACCTTATATAAACACATATTATGTTCGAATGATCTTGTTTGTTTATTTACAATTATCTTATTCGATGATTTTAATTATTTAATAAACGCCTATCCCAAATGCACGAACATTAAGTTTTTTTTAATTAGTTTTATAAATATAAAAACGAAAATTGAGTGAGTTGAAAGGGATGAAAAATATGGGTTTGCACAGGGGGTGGAAAACGAGTTCGTGTTGGGTCGGGTTCATATCGAGTCCGATCAACATATGACAAACTCATGAAACCTGTCAAACTGAGACGGATTCAAATCATAAAAGCTTTTACTAAAAAAAGTAGTTTAAACAACATTAGATTTGATAAAGTTTGTAACTTGAACTTCTAAAAAGCAACCTTAAAAAAAATCTTCGATATGGGATTTGGCTCTCACTCTTATTTTCTCTTCCACCATCGATATGGGATGAGATGATTCCTTCATACCGTATCCATCGATATGGGATGAGATGATTCCTTCATACCGTATGTTTTTCAATATTTCAACATATAGAAATGTGTTTCTGATTTTTATTAGTATTTTTTTTTTTTATCAAAACTGATGATTTCAACCCGGAACTTAACATAATATATCATCCATAGTTAGTATTAGAAATACAAGTTATGTGTAAAAAATAACATATAAGTATGGTTTACTATGTACTCTTTTTGGTGGTTAATTTTTTTTACCTTTGGAAGATAAAATCGAGTAGTGGTTCGGGACCTATACGAGGTCCGTCCCTAGGTTTGTATGTGTTGTGAGATGAAAAATACGGAAAAGAGAGGATAAAGAAAACTTATGCGACAAATAAGTTAGAATTGATGGGAAGGATGAATACTCTATGGTTTTAGAAAGAATGGTGGGAGAGAAGATAGATGTTAGTGCTACTCAAAAGTTTTGTTACACGATAAACTTAAAAACTTTCTTTTAGCATAACACGGTTTGGTAATCATTATCTTAAATAGGCGAAAAACAATCGTTACTTGAGCTACAACTTAAAACCATTAACCGCTAATTCCAAGTTCCAACTTCTTAAAATAGCACCACTAGTACTGATAACTATTTTTAAAATTAAGAAGGCTAATTTTTATTTTTATTTTTATTTTTTTACCGGAAAATAAAATATATATTAAAAAGGCAAAACCTAACAAGATTCTAGACAGGAAAAAGATACAGGAAAATAAAAATGACAATCAAAAGAAAAACAAAGTGCTAATTTAAACCAAAGAAATAATCAAATAAATCATTTATTATCTTCCGTCAATAGAAACAAGCCTTAAAAGACTTGGTGTTAATTGTTAAATGAAATTTTCATATGAATTACACAAGTCCAATTTGTACTCTACGTCGATGTTTCTTGAAAGAAGATGATGCGGCACTTTCATTTATTCCTGCTGAACATTGTGTTCGTTGTTTGATTGACTTGTCTATACTCAAATCCGATAAAGTTGTTCGATCCAACGAAAACTTCACGTCATCTATATCACAATATGATACTGATAACGAGAAACACAAAATTTTGCATCTATTGACGTGCTTGAATATTGATTGACACGATTATTTATTGCTTTGGAGCTTATGTGGTTCATAAAATCCTACTTAATCCATATTCCAATAAAACTCTTTTGTCATATAAACAAATAAGTGGTTTAAAATGATACATTTGTCCATTTAATTGATTAATTTGTTTGTATAATCATTTTTCAAACATAGACGTTGAAATGTTAACAATTTCATTTATCACTCAATTCATGTATATTAATAATCTAATGTCCAAACTGTCTGACAATAGGTTTTTAATTTTTTTTTATTCTTAATAATTAGTGGTTTTGATTTGACACGTATGTGTAGGGCAACATGCAAGTGCACCTCAAATGATTTAGCTCACGTACTATCTTTTGTGCATGCCGTACAATTGATATGCATAGCTTCTTGTTGCTCGTATAAATATATATGTATTATGTAAATGATACATGTACTAACAATAAGCATCTCATGATGGATAGAAAAATGTCACACCATCTATTATTCTTGTTCAAATTTCTGTTAAAATCACTAAGTTACCCTCAGGGTCAGCAAAGGAAGAACAAGTGCCTAAAGTATTTGAAATATGAAACCATGGTAGAGAAGCACACATCAGAAGAGCTACTAAACACAACTCTTGTGTTTGAAGCGGAAGGCGGGGTATTAAGGTCAACTTCACTCTTTCCTTACTTCATGCTTGTGGCTTTTGAAGGTGGTGGTGTCTTGAGAGGGTTAGTGTTGTTCTTATTTTACCCTTTGGTTTGTTTATTTAGCATGGATATGGGGTTGAAGATTATGGTGTTTATATGCTTCTTTGGGATAAAAAAGGAAAAGTTTTCGATTGGAAGGACCGTTTTGCCAAAATTCTTTATGGAGGATTTAGGGTTTGAAGGGTTTCAGGTGGTGATGAGATGTGGGAGAAAGGTGGGCTTGAGTGAATTGCCTATGGTTATGGTTGAAGGGTTTTTGAAGGATTATTTGGGTGTTGATCGTGTTCTTGGGAGAGATTTAAAAGTATTTTGTGGGTATTTTGTAGGGTTGATGGAGGAGGTGCCATCAACAAGATCAAGTTTCTTGATAAATGATGTGTTTGGAGACAGAAAAAGAGATAGTGATCTCATTGGTTTTGGTTGCTTCAACAAAACTCTTGATCATCATATTTTCTCTCATTGCAAGGTATAAAATCTCTTTCTCTCTCCCTCATGTATGTCTATACATATGAACTATACAACTCCATGAGAGAGACATTTTCCTTGTATAACACTAAACTCATCGGGGTCTAACTAATCCTTTAATATAATCGGTTTGACATGCATCGGGTTTTTAAACCTGTTTAAAACCTGTTTTTCTAGTCTTTTTTAACATGTATTGTTACTCACATTTAATATAAAAGTATTTTGTTGACTGTTATGACTATCAATCTTCAACCTCACTTCCTATTGGCAATTTGGAAATATATGTGCAAGAGATCACATGTGCCCTATCTTATAATTTATCATCGTTTCTTCTTCCAAAGACGAACCATTTGTCATCTTAGGATTGTATTTTTGTCTCATAGTGAAATGTATTATATGAGTATTTTCAAACTGATTTTGTACGATCCGATTTCAATCAGGTCCAGTTTGGTTCGTATTGGTTTGGATATTTTTAGGTTTGAACCGGTTTGAATCTGATCTGGTTTCTAACCCAAACGAGTTTTTAAACCAATCCTATTTCTAGCTTTTTTTTTTTTTTTTTTTTTTTCTATCAATATTGTGGCCCTGTGTGCGCATACGTAGGAGGGTAGGAGGACACAAAAACTCACCTGAGGCCCATAAAGGAAATAAAGGCCAACCTAGTTGGCAGTTTAGGCAGGTTTGATATTTTACTTTTAAGCATCATTTCTTGAAGCCCATTTGAAAAACCCATTTGAGGCCCAAGCCGTATAATAATAAATTTGAAGCCCACCGCACTTCCTCGAACCGTTTGAGATGTTTGTGTATGTTTGTTTATTTAATAAATAAATGATGATGAATTTAAATTTTCTTTCACTTAGTTAAAAAAACAAATATGAACAATGGTCTCGTTTTTAATTTCATTTATGTTCGTGAGCGTTCGTTTATGTTGTTCATTTACATTCTTTTAGGTTCTTTCATTTAAGTTTATTTATGTTCATACATGTTCAATTGTTTTTATATTACTATATTATATGTTCGTTTATGTTCAGATGTGTTCAATTGTGTTATTTTATCTTTATTCATTTATGTTCGTTTAGCTTGTTCACAAACATAAATTAATGAACATGAATAAGATAATTTGTTAAACGAACGAACATGAAAAAGAAAAATCGTTTGTTTATACATCCATGTTCATTCGTTTGTTCAGGTAACTTAAACGAACGAACATGAACAAACCATTGTTCATATTCGTTCAGTTTGTATACAACCCTACAAAGAGGTGAAACAAAAGTTTAGAATAATACAAGGTTAAATTGAAATAGTAAATACCTTAAATCAAAAAATTAATACATACTTATTAATTATGTTAAAAGTTACCTTGTTCTAGACTCTTGCACTAAGTATCTATGTTTTGTGTGCTCAGTTTATGTAGTTTAGATTTTAGCACAACATGCTTATTAATTATGGGTTTGGATTATGGATAGCGCAAATTCAATTAATTTCACATTTATTATAATATGTTAAATAGAATGACTAGATTATTGGTAGTTATAGTTTGGTATCACATTTCTTTCTAATATTAATATGTGCTGATCAGTTTTTTCACGACAAGAATGCATAACTTAGATATGTACGTTTCTTCATCTATGTATATTATATATGACATCAAAATTTTGATGGTAACAATTACATATTTGTTATGCATCTCCATGAGTACAAATAATGAAATAATACATTAATTTTATCCATATTTGAAGAGTACACTTCTTATCGCTAATGAAGTGGCCTCATTGAAATCTCTTAATATATTTTATGCTTTGATCATCTTTTTAAAACCATGTGTTTTCTTCCTTTAGGAGATATACATGGTATCTGAAGCAGAAAAGAGAAGATGGAGAGCTCTCCCGAGAGACAATTACCTAAAACCATTGATTTTTCATGATGGAAGGATCGCACTCATGCCAACATATCTAATAACATTAGCAATATTCATATGGGTTCCATTTGGGTTCTTGCTCACTATTTTGAGGATTATAATTGCGATATCTTTTCCATACACCATGTCTATCCCTATCTTGTCATACACAGGGATGAGAGGTAGAACATATATATGTTCAAACGATACCATCAATGTTGACAAAATCAAAGAAGATCCAATCAAAAGGAAACGCAAGAAAAAAGGCACGTTATATGTGTGCAATCATAGAACATTACTTGATCCAATCTATATATCAATGGCAATAATGAAGCCTGTCACAGCTGTTACATATAGCTTGAGCCGATTATCAGAACTCTTGGCACCATTAAAGACTTCCCATTTGAGTAGGAACAAAGAGAAAGACTCAAAGATGATGGAGATGTTACTTAACCAAAGTGACCTTGTGGTTTGCCCTGAAGGGACTACTTGTAGGGAACCTTATGTGCTTCGATTTAGCCCTTTATTTGCTAAAATGAGCAATGAAATCATCCCTGTTGCTTTAGATGCTAAAATCGGTATGTTTTATGGGACAACTGCAAGCGGTTTCAAATTTTTGGACCCTTTTTTCTTTCTTTTGAATCCAATTGGGATTTACCATGTTATGATTCTTGAGAAGTGGACAAGTGCAAATACATGTGGGAAATCGAGTATCGAAATTGCTAATCAGGTTCAGAGACAAATTGCGGATGCATTAGGGTTTCAATGTACGAATCTCACAAGAAGAGACAAGTACATGATATTGGCAGGAAATGAAGGTGTTATTTAGAATTATAGAATATATCAACTTTTGATGTATCATGTATAATTCACAATTTAAGTATATTTTATACAATTGTAACCAGACATATGTGCATGAGTGAAAAAAGAGTTATTGACATTAAAAATGTAAGTATTTAATATACATCAAAGCATATTATATGGTCCACTATCGTATTGATTGTAATTTAAGTTTGCATAGTAATTGTATGGGAGTCAATTATCAAATAGTCCTTGAATTTGTGATGGATGAAGATGAATAAGAGGTGTGAAGCATCCTTTTAATAATAATGCTAATAATGATAAAAATAACAAAAAAAAAAAAAAAAAAAAATACATATTCCATTATCTAAAGAAGTTTCTGATGGGGTCTCACTTAAGTAGATGGAGTTAATGGTACTGGGTGTTGGATGTTGGAAGTTGGGACTACTTTTTATAGTGATGTGTGAATGTTCATGGTTCATACTTCATATAATCATATGGTTTGCAAATTATATTTGTTTGAATATATAAAAAAGAATAATGTTATATTTTCAATCTCAATTTTAAAAAAAAAAAAATCACTATTTTAATTTATTATTGGTCCAAACTCGAACACGACGTACCACATCATAGGTATATGCCTATATGGCTTTAATATAGTATATGTAATCGTACCATATCATAGATATAGACCTATATGGCTTTAATATAGTATATGTAATCTATAGCTAATATTTATAAAACATGAAACAGATTTATTTTATTTTATTTTCAGGCTTTTGACATAGCACTAGTTAATGGATATGTATCATAAACAAATATTGAAGGTTCAAGTTTCCTTTTGAACAAAATGTTTAGATTTAGGAGTAGTGACGTTCTAAAAACCTTGAAATAGATTAATCTAATATTTTCTAATCATATTTTTTTTTGAGTAAATTACACGAATGGTCCCTATGGTTTAGGGTAATTTGCGCAGTTGGTCCCTAATTTATATTTTTAACTCGGAAGGTCCCTATTGTTTGTTTTTGTTACGCGCTTGGTCCCTATCATACATAAAAAGACTATTTTACCCTTGATTTTTTAATCTATTTATATAAACACACCCCCAACCCCACCCCTCTCACCTTACCTTACATGCCCCATCATTTTTTTCTATTTAAATAATAGTCGTTTTGGGTAAGACGGGGACCAAGCGTGTAACAAAAACAAACATTAGGGACCAAGCGCGTAACAAAAACAAATAGTAGGGACCTTCCGAGTTAAAAAAATAAATTAGGGACCAAACGTGCAAATTACCCAAACCATAGGGACCATTCGTGTAATTTACTCTTTTTTTTTATATCTAATTATTTAACAATAAAATTTCACTATATAGAAACGGATCCTGTATAGATGACATTTTTCGCCTAGAAGTATTATTTTACACTACAAGAAACTAGCTTGTGCTGGCCTCCAAAATATATGTTTCACAAAACGTTGTTCGGAACAAGTCGCCTCTATAAGTCGTGCTAGAGGGGATATATGTTGATGATTTTAGTGTTATCAATATATTTTTGTGTAATTATTAATAAGATATGCTGAACTTCATTTACTAACTGAGATAGGATGTGCGGGGTGTATATTCGGAATGATAAATGTGAATTCGAGAATACGGGGTTCCGAGGTAGGGTTCCAAGGGGTTGCATCCCTGGCTTGGGCTGCGCCCCTAGCGGCGTCCAAGGTTCAAAGCCAATAACTACTTTTCCGTCCTGTATAAGAACATGCTTCATGTTCCAGAAATCAGGTTACATAATATATTCTCAACATATGTTTATTAAGATTTGACCTATCTTTCAAGAATACATTAACAAAGTATTATGTGTTTTACAAACTAAATTAGGCATGTAATTCAGATTGGTAAATTCTTGGATTATCCCACTTCTGGATTCATGTACCCCGGACAAAATGGACGAATTACAAATTTTGGAAATTGTTTGAAAACACGATCCTTGAATTTATCCAAGTTTATATTTATTGTTATTCTGACCCGTCTATTCTTTGTAGTGAAAGAACAAAATCAAGAATGTTCTTTTTTTAATTTTATTTAAGTATTCTTGTTAGTTATTATTAAAACATCAAGTAATCATAATATAAATTTTATTAAAACATGTTATTCTAAATTTTTTTAATCGTATAACATGAGTTGAGTTTTATTGTAAATTTGTTAGAAAGGGTCACAAGTTGAAACTTTTTGATAATGTGGAAAATAGTTAGTATTGCATTAGCTTATAAATACATATAGATGTTATAGAATTAACCCTAGTATGTGAATTGATGAATAAAGTATAATATACACTATATAACATTCCCCTTTACTTTGGATAATCGATTGCACAAGCGTTCATGTTACCCCACAAATCTATTAATATTTTATAGGTAATTCTTTTATAAATATATCTACAAACTGAAGAGTAGATGTCATGTGTAACATATGAACCTAACTAATAGCAACACTTTTCCTAGAAAAATATAAATTGCTTTCCATATGTTTTGTTCGTTGGTGTTGCATTAGGTTGGAAGCTAAATACATGACACTCATATTATTACAAAATAATTGTAGCACATGATAAAGGACAACATAATTTGAGGAGGAGATTTTGAATCCAGGCAAATTCATTCACCACATTGGCCAACCCTTGGTATCCAACTTCAAAACTAGACCGAGAAATGACATGTTGGTGATTAGATGTGCACAAGATAAGGTTGTCACCAAGGTGGACACAAAATCCATAAGTGGAGTAGCGTGCACAAGGACTACTAACCCAGTCGAGATCAGAGTAAGAAACCAAATAACTAGTATGAGGCAGACAAATTTGAAGGTTATACATATGAGTGTCTTGAAGATAGCAAAATATGTGCTTTAGAGCAAGAAAGTAAGGTTCGTTAGGGTCATTCATGTAGATGCATACTTGTTGAGCCACATAATAAATACCATGGCATGTAAATGTTAGATATTGAAAATCCTCGATAAGGCTCTAATATAAGGTTGGATGAAAGATTGGATTTCCTTCATATGAGATATGAGAGCTTAGGATTGGAATATGTAAGGATGTTGTGGGGGTTACATGTTTCTATATTGGCATAAGCAAGCATCTCTCTAGAAAAGGAGAACTGAGAGAGAGAGAGAGAGAGAGAGAGAATAACAAACTAGAGGATGCAGCAACACTGATGAATTAAGAAGGAAATATATCCTAAGTTGGAAATAGAGAACCCATATTTGATTCAAGAAATGATTCGTTTAAGTGATGCAGTAAAAGAAGTAGTGAGAATGTCATTAACATAAAGAAGTAAATAACATTCGTAAGGCACTAAGCCAATAGGTGAAAGGGTTTTTAGAGTACATCTGATGAACACTTCGTTCATAAACACCTACAAGTTGCGAGTCTGCTAGCGTTCCGCTGGACTGTCTAAAATAGTCTGTGGTTGTCATCTATACTCTGCTAGATGACATCATCGTTAAGTTTAATGCTTCTCATCATATTACACCTCTCATCATCTATATTTACATCATCTTTCATCTACCCATCTTTATTGTAACACTTGATCCATGTATTTATTTCTCAACATTTTAGAGTTTGGACTGGAACTCAATGAGTTGGGGAGCTCTAACTCGTCGTGCAGGGATCTATCTGGACGTTGGGTGGCAGACATGGAGAATTCCCAACTCACGAGCTCTTGCCCCGATGTGGCAAAAATGGGGTTTGCTTCGTGCATGTTGAGAGACCGAGCCAGGGACCGGTGGGAGGAGGTGACCCACCAGGTGGGATCAGCTGGAGTGGCTGAGATGTCATGGGAGGAGTTTGGCAGACGTTTTGATTTGGAGTTTACACCATCCATTGAGGTGCAACGGTTAGTGAGGGAGTTCCAGGAGCTCTAGCAGGCTACTGACACTGTGGCGGATATCACCGCCAAGTTTCGGGAATGATCACTGTTGATTTCGCAATATGTTGTGGATGAGGATATGATGAGGATGAGGTATCATTCCATGCTGAGGGATGATATTCGTGAGTTCGTGAGCTTTTCAGGGTGCAAAACCCTGAATGAGATGGTGGAGAAGGCCCGGGAGCAGAAGATAAATTGGATCACCGCACTAAGCGGAAGCCATAGTAGGTTCAAACAGTTGTAGGTCAGGCTAAAAATCCTAAGACCTATGATTCTTCTGGTAGGGGTCAGCAAGGTCGGGGCCGTTGTGCCAACCACATTGACGATTACTGATAGCCGCTAGGGCAATGTAGAGGCCTCTGTGGCGAAGATTAGGGCTTTTCAGCTGACTATCAATGAGGCCTGTTGTGACATCCCCAAAATCACTGCCAGAAAAGACCAATTTAATTTAGAGTAAATTACTGAAATCGTCCCTATGATTTGGTTAAAATTGCACGATTGGTCCCTAACTTTTCTTTTGCACTCAGATGGTCCCTGTGGTTTGATTTTGTTGCGTTTTTTCGTCCCTTACATACATAAAAATAGGGACCAAACATGCAATTTTGACTAAACCATAGGGACGAAAAACGCAATAAAGTCAAACCATAGGGACCATCCGAGTCCAAAATAAAAGTTAGGGACCAAAAATGCAATTTTGACCAAACCATAGGGACGGTTTTAGTAATTTACTCTTTAATTTATGCTTTTAAAATAATTTTTCAGAGTAATCCTTTGATTTAAAAGAGTTGCAGAATTTGTTCCCAAAATCACTGTCCAACTTATGCTCTCGCACCACTACCTGTGATACAAATAAAACTAAGTAGGTCAGACTTGGAAGTCTGATGAACATATAGGGTTTTCAATCCACAATAAATAATTATATTTAATTTTCACCAACCAACAATAACCCGATTACCCATTTCCGTTATCCTCACTTTACATCCCCAAAACAACAACTATCACAAGGGACCTAATCTAGGATTTTCATCGGGACGGACATTACTACAAAGGGGTTTCCTCAACAGTAGATGTCCTAAAGGCAACCATGTGGGGGATAGAGTACACCGGTGAACACATCATGCATGACACCTACAGGTTATGAACCTGCCAGCGTTCCATAGGACTGTCTAGAAAGAGTCTGTGGTCGTCATCCATACTCCGCTAGATGACTAGATCAACACCAACACCGAGGCCTCGCATCATTTTTATTTCATCACACATCATTATCTACCCGTGTTCTACCCAACATATTTGTAGATAAATAAAAATATAAATACATATACAACATAAAATATGTATAAAACATTCAACCAATACTCATTTCAAATAACACATAACATATAAACACATAGCACATATTTTATAGGAATACTTCGTATTTATGTGTTAGAAGAAAGTAACTACACACTCGCATGATAAGAAGATGATCGGACAACACTACAACTCTAAATGTAGTATTCTTCGGTGAAACTGGAATATCTTCACACACTGGGCTTCTCGCAATCAGAGCTTCGGCTCGGAAACTCTTTTCTTCCCGGGATCTTCGGGCTTCGGGACTTGCTTCGGGATTCGGGATTAATACCGGGGCTTCGGGGGGTAAAACTTGCCAAATAGAAGAAAGAAAAGGGTGGAAGAATGAAAAATTAGCAACCATTTCGACTAGGGGTCGCATCGTATTTATAGGGGATGAACCTCGGGTTACGCTGGGCGTAATCAAAGTTTATGATGGGCGTAATCCGTTGTCGACATGTACCCTAGGTGTACGCCTGGTACGTTGGGTGTACCGGGTGGATAGGATCGGCGCGTCACGAATCAGGGTATTATCCGAATAAATAATTTTATTTATAAATTTTAATTAGTTAAAAACTTTAGAAATTCATATATTCCTCATACGAGCTCCGTTTTCGACATTTTTTATATCCACACGTAGGTGAGACTATGCTCTACGACTTTTATTTAGTAGGCTGGGACAGGAAAACTTCATTTAGAAAATCATAACTTCTTCATCCGACGTCCGTTTCGTCTGACTTTTTACCATTGCACTACTATCGATGAGATCTTCAATTCTCGTTTAGATTGTTTCAGTTAGAAATCACTCGATCTCAAATCCGAACTTCGGTCTGCATAGTGCTAAGCTGAAACTTAGAAAAATCATAACTTCCTCATACGAAGTCAGATTTTGACGTTCTTTATATGCAGACTTTCGTTTAGATAACTGAAACTAAATATCGCTTTATCGTAAATTAACTATTTACATCACGCAGTGTCGTACAGGTTCTGTCGCGAAACTTCGACATGTGATAACTTCTTCGTTATTACTCAAATTTCGGCATTCTTTTTATATTCGGAAACCTTGTCACGACCACTACGTCTTCATGTATCGATATCGGTTTTATCTAACATTTTATTTTTACGTTTATTTTTATTCTTAATTCAATTAAGGCACACAATTAAGCATAAAACACATAATACTCAAATAATACATTCTTATTATTTCAAAATGAGTTACAAAGGTTAACCTTGACTATTACATCGTCATTAATGCCTATCCCAGAAATACGGGCGTTACAAATCTCTCCACTTTAGGATGATTTCGTCCCCGGAATCACACATGAACAAACAAATGCGGATAGCAACTCATCATGTAACTCTTCGTCTCCCATGTGAGATTTGGACCATTCGTATGTTTCCAACGAACAAGCACTAACTCGACCATCTTGCGTCGCAACTTCTTAGTCTTTCGGTCAACGATTGCCTCTGGTTCTTCAATTAACCGCTTGTTCTCATCAAGTCTTAATTCCGAAAGTGGAATCATGTCGGGAACTTCTCCCGTAAATTTCCTCAAGTAACACACATGAAAAGTGTTATGAATTACATTCAGTTCTTCGGGTAATTCTAGCTTGTACGCTTGGTTCCCAATCCTCTGAAGAACTTTAAACGGTCCAATAAACCTTAGACTTGACTTTCCCCTTTTACCAAATATTATAAGTCCCTTCCACGGTGAGACTTTAAGCAAAACCGAATCCCCAACTTCAAAAGTCATCGGCTTTCTCTTGTTGTTAGCATAGCTCTTTTGACGATCCTGAGCTGCTAACATTCTTTCCCTGATTATTTTCAGCTTTTCAGCAGTCTGATGGACTATCTCCGATCCCATAAACTGTTTTTCCCCAGCCTCAAGCCAACAAGACAGCATACGACATTTTTGTCCGTACATAGCTTGATAAGGTGCCATCTTAATGCTCGAGTGGAAACTATTATTGTAAGAGAATTCTACCAAAGGTAAATGTTCATCCCGGTTACCTTAGAGTTCCAGGGTACATGCTCTCAGCATATCTTCAAGCGTTTGTATCATTCGTTCGCTCTGACGAACTGTTTGTGGATGGTAAGTTGTACTCAAACACAACTTGGTACCCAATTCCTCTTGTAGAATTTTCCAAAATCGCGAGGTGAAACGACTGTCACGATCTGACACAATCGTTAATGGAACACCGTGAAGCCTCACAATTTCCTTCACGTGAGAATTCGCAAGCTTATCCATAGACCATTTCTCATTGGCTACTATGAAATGCGCACTCTTAGTGAAGCGATCAATGACCACCCAAATCATGTCGTGACCATTCTTTGTTCTGGGCAGCTTAGTGACAAAATCCATAGCAATGTCTTCCCATTTACCCATAGGCACAGGTAAAGGTTCTAAACTCCCATATGGTTTCTGATGTTGTGCCTTGACTCTTGCACAGGTCACACACTCGGTCACATACTTTGCAATATCAAGCTTCATCTTCGGCCACCAATAGTAGGGTTTTAGGTCCCTATACATTTTAGTGCTGCCATGATGAATTGAGTACATGGTTTTGTGAGCTTCTTCCATCAGAAGATCTCTTATTCCTCCTGACTTAGGTATCCAAATACGATCTTGGAATACCTTCAGTTCACGACCGTTTGTACCAAACACCAACATTTTACCTAAACGTTCATCCTTCCGGTCATTCTTTTCAGAAGCTTCCTCTTAAGCTTTCTTTATACTCTCGACAATTGTCGAGACAACTTATATCCTCAACGATCTTGGCCTTTTTCTCTTAAGATTGACTTTTCGACTGAGAGCATCAGTGACAACATTTGCTTTACCGGGATGGTAAAGTATCTCACAGTCGTAGTCTTTAAGTAGTTCTAGCCAGCATCGCTGCCTCATATTCAATTCTTTCTGACTAAAGAGATATTGGAGACTCTTATGATCAGTGAAAAGTTTGCAACCATTTCGGCTGGGGGTCGCATCGTATTTATAGGGGTTGAACCCCGGGTTACGCTGGGCGTAATCAAAGTTTACGTTGGGCGTAATCCGCGGTCGACATATATGTTGGGCATATCGGGTGGATAGGATCGACGCGTTACGAGTTCGGGTATTATCCGAATAAATAATTTTATTTATAAATTTTAATTACTTAAAAACTTCAAAAGTTCATATCTTCCTCATACAAGCTCCGTTTTCGATGTTCTTTATATCCACACGTAGGTGAGACTATGCTCTACGACTTTCATTTAGACTCCGTCGGCTAATTTTGACTTTATTTTTATTATATTATTTTTAGTATGCTGGGACAGGAAAACTCCGTTTAGAAAATCATAACTTCTTCATCCGACATCCGTTTTCATTTGTCTTTTTACCGTTGCACTACTACCGACGAGATCTTCGATTCTTGTTTAGATTTTTTCGATTAGAAGTCACTCGATCTCAAATCCGAACTTCGGGCTGCATACTACTAAGCTGAAACTTTAAAAAATCATAACTTTCTCATACGAAATCAGATTTGGATGTTCTTTTTATGCACGCTCTCGGTTTAATGAACTCTACGACTTTCGTTTAGATCACTAAACCGAAATATCGCTCTATCGTAAATTCACTATTTACGTCACGCAGTGTCGTACCGGTTCTGTTGCGAAACTTCGACAAGTCATAACTTCTTCGTTATAACTCGATATCGGCATTCTTTATATATTCGGAAACCTTGTCACGACCACTACGTGTTCATGTATCGATATCATTTTTATCTAACATTTTATTTTTACGTTTATTTTTATTCTTAATTCAATTAAGCCACACAATTAAAGCATAAAACACAAAATACTCAAATAATACATTCTTATTATTTCAAAATGAGTTACAAAGGTTAACCTAGACTATTACATCGTCATTAATGCCTAGCCCGGAAACACGGGCGTTACACTTGTGCAGCACCAGATATGGTTATGGATATGTCTCTTATCTCTATCTTTTGTTGTTTTCTTTATTTCCTGCTCATTTTACGTTGCTTCTGTATAGAGACCTTTTTGGTCATTGGTTTGACCGCTCATGTTCTGTTTGATTTGGGGGTTACCCGATCCTTTGAATCTCTTGCGCTCAACAAGAAGTTTTGCGATGCTCTCGGGACTTTGGATTCCCCACTAGAAGTTAAGATTGCATATGACCGTGCTGTGAGTGGTTCAAGGGTTTTCTGTGGGTGTGTTCTGAATCTGTTTAGCAAGAGATTCTCTATTGATTTGGTATTGATTCCCTTGAGAGGATCGAAGGTTATCAACGGGATGGATTCGCTAGGCCCCACTAGGGCCATGATTGATTGTGAGCGGCAGTTAGTGAGGGTTCGATTCCTAAGTGGGGGAGAACTGGTTATTCCTGGAGAGGGAAATTTGTATGGTCCAGCTCTCCGTTCAGTTGCGACGTCCAGGATATATTTATAGTAGGGTTGTTCTAGGTTTATAGCTTATGTTGCAGACACTCAAGTTAAGGACACAGCGGATTTGAGTGGGGTGTCTATTATTCAGGATTTTCCAGATGTGCTTCCTGAGGATTTACCATGAGTGCCTCCCAAAAGGTAAGTTGAGTTTCGGATTGATTTGGTACTTGGTGCAGCTCCGATAGCCAAGACGTCGTATCGTCTGACACCACCTGAGATGCAGGAGTTACGTGGCTTCAGGAGCTGCTAGACAAAGGTTTTAATCATCTAAGCATCTCTCCATGAGGAGCATCGATTTTGTTTGTGAAGAAGAAAGATGGTTCACACATAATGTACATCGATTACCAGTAGTTGAATAAGCTAACAATGAAGAATCATTACCCACTTCCAAGGATTAACGACTTGTTTGATCAGCTTCAGGGTGCATCTTGGTTTTCCAAGATTGATTTGCGATCAATTATCATCAGATGAGGTTCAGGGATGATTATGTACAGAAGACATCCTTTAGAACTCGCTATGGTCATTATGAGTTCGTGGTGATGCCATTTGGGCTCACTAATGCACCAGCAACGTTCATGGACCTCATGAACTGAGTTAGCAGACTGATTTTGGATCGGTCTGTGATCGTATTCATCAATGATATTAATGTCTAATCCAAGATCAAGGAGTAGCATAAGGATCATTTGTGGGAGGTACTGGAGACCCATGAGGAGGGAGAGACCTTATGCCAAGTTCTCCAAGTGTGAGTTCTGGTTGCGCAAGGTAGAATTTTTGGGGCACATCGTCAACCAAAAGGATATATTGGTCGACCCGGCCTAGATCGAGGTCGTCATGCAGTGGGAGGTTCCAAGTATCGCATCTGAGATTCGGAGTTTCTTAGATCTCGCAGGGTATTATCGGAGATTTATCAAGGATGTCTCCAAGATTGCAGTGTCTTTGACCCGTTTGACGAAGAAGAATGTGACCTTTCGGTGAGGGCCTGATCAGCAGTTGACTTTTGAGACTCCAAGGCAGAGATTGTGCAAGGCCTTGATTCTCGTGCTCCCTAAGGGCATGGATGATTTCGTCGTTTATTGTGACGCCTCTATTTCGGGTTTGGGAGCGGTTCATATGTAGAGGGGTCATGTGATTACTTACTCTTCAAGGAAGCTGAAGCCTCATGAGGCGAACTACCTTACGCATGATTTGTATTTGGGGGTCGTGGTTTTTTCCCTCAAGATTTGGAGACACTATTTGTATGGGGTTCGGTGTACTATCTATACTGACCAAAATAGTTTCAGGTATTTGATGGACTAGCCAAATGTAAATATGTAACAATGGAGATAGTTGGATGTGGTAAAGGATTATGATTGTGAGATCTTGTACTACCATAGGAAGGCCAATGTGGTGGCCGATACTTTGAGCCAAAAGACCGTTAGTACATCTATATGTGATACCTGCTTGAGGATGATTGTCACTTCGCCTTTGATGAATTTGATCAAGAAGGCTCATGTAGAGGGGTTAAAAAAGGAAAAGTGGAAGACCGATCGAATCATATGACAGTTTCCCTTATTTTTCAGAGACAACCGAGGTTTGTTAACTCAGTGTGGTAGAGTCTGGGTTCCGACATCAGATGTGGTGAGATAGACTATTTTAGAGAAGGTGCATAATTCAAAGTTTTCTATCCATCCAGGGGCCATGAAGATGTACAAGGATCTAAGGTTGAGTTATTAATGGCTCTGTATGAAGAGGGAAATAGCGTGGTTTGTGAAGCAGTGCTTGACTGGCAAGAAAGTTAAGGTCGAGCATCAGAGACCCCATGAAAAAATGCAACCCTTACCCATTCCCATATGGAAGTGGGAAGAAATTACCATGGATTTCATCACAAATTTGCCAAGGATGGCACATGTTTTTGAATCCTTCTTGGCCATTATTGATAGGTTAACCAAGAGTGTATATTTCATACCAATTGCCGAGAGTATATCCGTAGAGAAGTTAGCGGAAATCTATGTCCGGGAGGTAGTACTTCGACACAGAGTGCCAGTATTGGTGATTTCGGACTAGGATGTTCGTTTCACCTCCAAATTTTGGAGGAAGTTTCATGAGGAGTTGGGTACTCAATTGCACTTTAGTACAACATACCACCCTCAGACCGGTGGCCAGAGCGAGTAGACGATTCAGACGCTCGATGATATGCTCCGACCTTGCGCATTGGATTTTGGAGGGAGTTAGGATACTTAACTCCCACTGGCGGAGTTCTCCTACAACAATAGTTACCATGCCAGTATTGACCGAGTTGGGATACTTACCTCCCACCATTTGAAATGTTGTATGGAAGAAGGTGCAGGACTCCGATTTGCTGGGGGAGGTTGGGCATCGAGTCATGGGTAGTATAGGGGTTGTACTCAAGACTATTGAGTTGATTCAATAGGTGCGCGACAGGTTATGGGTTGCATAAAGCTGGTATAGGAGTTATGCAGATCGGCGACGTTTGGATCTTGAGTTTCAGGTGGGAGACTTGGTGCTTCTGAAGGTGTCACCTTGGAAATGTGTCATCCAATTCCGGAAGCGGGGCAAGCTGGGCTCCAGATTTATTGATCCTTTCAGGATTTCAGCCCGGGTAGGAAAGGTTGCATAACGTCTAGATTTTCCCGATGAGCTCAGCCAAATCCATAACACCTTCCATGTGTCTCAGCTTTGGAAGTGTGTGACTGATGAGTCCGCAGTTGTTCCTCTGGATGACATTCAGGTTGATGATCGTCTGAATTATGTGGAGACACCGGTGGCGATTTTAGATCGAAAGATGAAGGCTCTACACAACAAGGAAGTGTCACTTGTTAAGGTCCAGTGGCAACATCGGAAGGGATCCGAATGGACGTGGGAGCTTGAGGCGGAGATGCGAGAGCACTACCTAGATTTATTCTCAACGGCAGACTTCGAGGACGAAATCTAGTTTAAGTGGGGTAGAGTTGTAACATCTAATTTTCATGTATTCGTTTTAAACCTTGAGTTGTGCTTTAATTGCAAGTTTAGTCGCCGGTAGCAATTTATTAATTTTGGAGTCAGCTGAGTACACGAGGCGTACACCTTCGTAAGTAGGGCGTACTCCAGATCGCATTAGTACGTTGAGTGTACATTAGTACGTCGGGCGTATGCAGCTAGGGTGTAAACCCAAAATTTTAGGGTTTGGACCATATTTAAACACATTTATGGCCACATGTACCTTCTTATCTTCAGCCTCCTTCCTCATTTCGAAACCCTAAAGAGTGTTTGTGCATTGTGAAGCTTCTTGAGCCATTTTTTTGTGCCATTTGGAGCTTTTAGAGTAAAAGGAAGAGCATGGAGGTGGTGGTGTTTCACTCAAGACTTTGGATCCAACATCTTGCTCCCCTTGTGCACCTTGCGGAGGTAAAAAGCTTCAACCTTGTTGTAGAAGTCTTATGGATCTAGTTTTAGCTCAAATTTCTTTCCTTTTTTGTCCTAAACTTGGTCTTTGTGAGTAAAAGGTACTCCAAGGCATTTGAGTTGTCCTTTCAGAGGTTTTGAGGGGTGTTAAGTAATAGAGTTAGTTTTTTGGTCACTAGTTTCTCTCCATGCAAGTGCTAGATGGTCATAATGGTTAAGAAACTATGGTTTGTGCATTTAAGCTCTTAATAGCCTTGCTAAACCATAAAGTTGGAAACTTTATGGTTAAGAACATCATTTGTTGTCTAGATCTGAAGTTTAGATGTAATTGATTAAATGATTAAGCACTTAATAAGAGAGGAGGTGAGCAGTCGCGTACGATGGGCGTACCGAGAGGTACGTTGCGTGTACAAGGCCTGCTCCCCAATCCTCGGTCAACTGCAAAGTACGCCCCACGTACAAGAGGAGTATGCCCCACGTATTAGTTGAGTCTACCCGGTTGACTCGGTTAACTTTGACCTGGATTTTGACTAGGGTTTGACCTCGGGGTATTTTAGGTATTCAAATGATAGTTTGAGTTGTGGTTGTTGTTATTCGTAAAGGTGACCAGTAGCGTGGGTTTCAGAGCAGCGTGTCATTTCAGCTTTTCATATATCAGTGAGATGAGTCTTCTTACCACCTTAAGTGGGTCGAAGGCACCAAGGTCGACCTACTATATTGTATGAGTATAATGTACGTTATTTTATGACTTTAACTAATGTGATTGCATGATTTATGTATGGAGCTAATCTGGGCTCGGAGTCATTATGGACTCGAAGTTGATATGGACACGGGGGTTGATACGGACCTGACACAACTACTTGATTTTATTTTGGTTTGATACGTTGATATGGACCGGGCACAGCCACGTGTTGTTATATTATATGTATGTTGTATGTGGTAATTTGAGAAGCTCACTAAGCTTTATGCTTACTATTATGTTTATGGCTTTAGGTACTTCCAGTTCAAAAGGCAAGAGTCCAATGTGATGACACAGCATCCTCCCCATATGATTTTCACACTTTATGTTTTTTTTTTTTTTTTTTTGAAAGGGAACTTCCCTAACGAGGGTTTTCGGGCCAGCTTTCGCGCACCGACTAATCCCCCGCTGCAAACATAAAACTTTGCCTCATGCCCTGGAATCACTTCAGGCGAACCTCCATAACCACAAGGGCTGAGTGGTGCCATGATTTGAACATGGGTTAATAGGTTATCCACCATATGATTTTCACACTTTATGTTTTTATACTCTTATGTTTTGGGTTACTATAATGAATGATGACTTTGGGTACAATCAATGAATGAAAATTAATGGTTTTAAATGAAAATTTTTAGTTTTGTTTTTGGGTTGTTACACTAATTGTGCATTTTGACATATACACGAGGTACAAATGGTATACTTTACCTTAAAGTTTTTTAATTTTTAAGAATGTGATAAATAAATTTAACTTGTATCCAAAAATTAATTATTTTTCAAAAAGTTCAATCAATATATATATATATATATATATATATATATATATATATATATATATATATATATATATATATAATGAGACTACTCTGTGCACCCTACTAATTTGTATCTCTGAACCGATTTAACGCACATGTTTTATACTCGGTTTACAATAACAATTTTTGTCTATCATATTGCACGGGTACACAACTATTGTGTGTGTGTGTGTGCGTGTGTGTGTATATATATATATATATATATATATATATATATATATATATATATATATATATATAGTGTTAGGTTCATGTGAGACGACCTAATTTTGTGAGACCGTGAGAAGCATTTTTTTAATTTTTTTTAAAATTTTTTTAGTTAATTCAAGTTCCAAAAATAATATTTAAAAAAAGAATTTTTTGATTTTTCCATTTATTTTGCATTTTAAAACTATTTTTAGAATACGTACAGTGTAATATTCTATTTAGAATATTTCACGTATTTTTCAAAAAAAAAATAGATTTTTTTTTTTATTTTTTAGTTAATTCAAGTTCCGAAAATAATATTTAAAAAAAGAATTTTTAGATTTTTCCATTTATTTTGCATTTTAAAATTGTTTTTTAGAATATGTCAGTGTAATATTCTATTTAGAATATTTCACGTATTTTTAAAAAAAAAAACGAGATTTTTTTTTAATTTTTTTTAGTTAATTCAAGTTCCGAAAATAATATTTAAAAAAAAAAAAAAAAATTTTTGGATTTTTCCATTTATTTTGTATTTTAAAATTATTTTTAGATTTAGTCTCACGGTCTCACAAAATTAGAATGGTCTCAAATGAACCTGAACCTATATATATATATATATATATATATATATATATATATATATATATATATATATATATATATATATATATATATATATATATATATATATATATATATATATATATAGAGAGAGAGAGAGAGAGAGAGAGAGAGAGAGAGAACAAAAGACACTCCATGCATCTTTTTTTTCCACATATTTTCAAACTATACAATTCATCACACACATTTTTTGAGATCTTTTAAACAGTTGGAGGGCAATGGCGATGTTCTCGATCCATAGTAAACACCAATAGTTCCTTACGGATGTGATTCGGTTTTTGAGGTTTTAGGTAGAAGACCCTTTTTCCCATGTCAAGATTTTCACAAGCCTTTCATCTAAATGTGGCTCGATATATAACTACTGTGATTGCGAATCTTGGGCCACAATAGTATTCTTTGTCATATAAAAGGGTTTTGGAGAGTCTATTGAAATAATTGTAGGAGGTATAAGCTCAAAGGCTTTGACACCTTCAACATATGTTCCTATACACATTGTGTCCCCTCTACCATGCCAAGTCCCATCTTGAACATTGTTCATTTCCAATGTCCTTGATTCCTAATCAAGATATAACACAAATATAAAAAGATTCATTTTAGTATTTTTCATATGGGTTAAATCTATAATGCGCATTTATTCAAGACAATGTTTCATATTTTCCCCAATATTGTCACAAAATGAAACGTTTGTATAAAAAACAACTTTGTTGCATAATGATGAAATTAACCTACAAAATTGGGACCCACAAAATAAAGATGAGCAGAAAACAAACCTGAGCCAAGGTGCAACAAGGGCAAATGAGATGGGATACACAATCATCTAAAGAACCATCACTACCCTGAAGAAAGAAAACAGATGTATGAATCAATGTTGCATGATTAGGAACACTCGAGTATACCCTTTGACTTTTGAAGTCAAAGCTAGTGGATTTCAGATGCAAAATTGTGAAAACTTCTTTAAAATGATTAATACCAATGTTCAACTTGTTTGTGTTGCTTGCACTAAAGTTGGACTAGGAAATCTAGTATTTCAAAAAAAAAAAAAAAAAAAAAAATTGTGGATCCTAAATTTTTTGAAGCTGAAATGTAATCTACTACTTGACCTATAAAGTCAAAGGGTACCTCATTTTCAAGAAAATTGATATTTGAATTAATGTTGCAAGATTTGAAACACTCAAAGACTTTTAAAGTCAAACCTAGTTCATTCTTGGTTGTAAAAATGTAAGGTTTCATTAGAATCTTAACACAAACATAAGCTTGTTATAGCTTGTTATAAAGTATGACAACACTTATTCCATATTCCAAAAAAGAATCATAGATCTGCTTGTTTGACTTACAAAGTCAAAGTGCATCTTGTTAAAGTCAAACACAGAATGTTGAAATGTGAAATCATACGATTTTCTCATAAGATTTAAACGAATGCATCAGTTTCTTTGGAAATAATTATTCCACACTTCAAAAAAAGATAGTAGATCATATCAAAATCAAAGTCAAACTATAGCCTATTTGACCTATAAAGTCAAAAATTTTACCTTGATATTGAACTTGTTTCTCATTTTGGAGCGATAAAATCCCATATAAGTTCCTAGGGAGAGTGCAAAAAATACTCCAAGATACAAGAAACAATGCTTCTTTGTGACTGCAAATGCTACAATGTTGCAAACAGCAATTCCAGCTAGGATTGCATACATGAATCCCTGTGGGACCCATTGCAAGAATATATTAGAAATTCAACATATGCATAAGGATATATCATATATGGACCAAATATAAAATTTGTGATCCATGAACACAATTTGTACAATAAAATCAACCATGAAAGTATTTTTGTGGTAAAAAAACTAGTTTAATTAACATAAAATGGAGATTATATGTGTTTACCTGAAGAAAGCAAGAACCAAAACCAGCAAGTCTCATGTTTTCTCCAAATCGATACCATGGGCAACTGCAAAATAAAGCATTTGTAGGTTTTATTAGATTATATCTCCTTGAATATTAAGCTTTGTTCATTACTAACATCTTTAAAAGAAACAAGGGTTGACATTTTAAAGTCAAAACAGGATGTTCTTTCCAGTTTCCAAAGACTTACTTCTACCATCTAACAGTAAATTGGAATCAGTTTTTTTTTTTTTTTTTATCAAAAAAGTTTTAACAATCAAAAAACTATATTTTGATTGTTAAAAGTCAAACGAGAAGTTCTTACAAAGATGTTAAAGCTATCATCAAACAAAATATTTGAATCTTTTTCGAAAGGTTTCTTGCAAAAATTAAAAATACAAAGACATTATAGCAATCATCAAGCACAAGTATTTATTTCAACGGGTTTCTTAAAAAAAGGAGGAGAGAGACTTACAAGGATGATTGAAGAACCAATCTACGATCATCATAACAGTCAAGAAGATCGCCTTCCCACATCCTGAAAACACCTCCTCCAAATTCTCCACCATCTTCTTCGTAATTCTCTTCCAATTTATTCCATTTCCCCTGATTCGTCTTCATCGCTACCGTCGAACATAATATATCAAAATCCAACACCGGCACCCGCTCAATCAATCGCTCTTTCTCCTCCTCCTCAACCACCATCGCCACCGCCGCACCAACCTGTTTCTCAGAATCCGCCATCATCTCTCTCTCTCTCTCTCTCTCCCTCTGCCTACTCTGTATATACAATCCTTCAAGGTTTTTGCTTATTCCAAAAGCCCTAAATACACATGTGTATATACAACTTGCAGAGAGAGAGAAAGAGATTGAGTGGATAATTGATTCCTTTGTTTCTTAATGAAAATGATTTGTGTTTCGCGATGATTTGTGGAAGAGGGTTTGTGGGGACGGGTGATAATGATTGGAAACAGCTGGTGACACGTAAGAATGGTGGTTATCCAAGTCCAAATCAATGGAAAATGGTTTTACTCGCTTTCCATTTATAGGAGGTTTAATTTTGGAATTTAGGGTTCTTGAGACCTCTGTCAATGACCACAGTGTTCGTTGACCCGAAAAACATCCCTTTTCTTGATTTTGACCGCATTTTAAATAACCCGAAAAAGGTTAGAACCAAAGAACGTTTGTCAAGAACATAATCACAATCTATTCATGAATAGTTAATTAAATTGAAATTATATTTTCCAGATTAAATGGATGTGTGGGCTATATTTTTTTCTTCTTCCAGTATAAATATAAAGTAGCGAATATTATAATGTCTTCACTGTTTATATGGATGAAATATAATGTCTTCATTATTTACTTTGGTGAAATATAGGGGAAAATTAGAGACGATTAATCGGTCCGATTGATGCATAAATCATTTTATTGGATTGTAATCTCCTTACCTGTTTGTTTCTGTTTCTGTATATCTCTATAGTACTCAACTCCTAGCATCTTGCTGGTAGTTCTCATTTTATTTTTAATATATATATATATATATATATATATATATATATATATATATATATATATATATATATATATATATATATATATATATATATATATAACTTAAAAGGTTAATTAATCAGTTTTTTATTTGGTTAGTCTTAAATTAGTAAATACATCTTAAACATGAACTTTGGAAGTCTCATAATCAAAAATATCTAACAAAATAATAAATAAAAACATAAACTTTCTTTTGAAACGGTAGAATTTTATAAGACTAGTAAGAAGCTAGAAATGAGCAATTACATCAAAGTTTTAGACTAAACAGGATTATGAAAACAAAAACTCCAGCTAATCTTGGTTTTAGTGTGCCTGTTAGAAATCTAAAAAAAATGTTCTATAAACTACATCATCAAAAAGCAAGGATTTCCTTTGTGTAGCCGCTCCAAATATGAAAAAAATTTTGAAGTTTCAAATACACCAAAAACAAGTCAAATTACTGTATTGAAAGCCTTCCGTTAACCAACTCTCAAGGAGATAGGATCTGACCACAAAATAAGAGACTCAATAGAAAGCTGATGAGGAACTAGAAGATCCTACCAAACAGCAATGCGAGACCATAAAACAATCAATTCGGTACAACCTACAAAAATTGTGATCAATTGTCTCCACGCTTCCAAAACATATATGGTAAGTAATCAAGTCTACCATAATACCCCTATGAGAGAGACGCTCTCTAGTAGGAATATTGAAAAGCTGAATTCTCCAAATAAGAATGTTAATCTTAATTGGGATCCAATTATTCCGCTTGGTCTCCGGACCTTCACACGCAAGCATAGCACCATCCATATATCTCCAAGCAGAAGAGACATAAAAAGTATTTGAGATGTCGATATCCAACCCAATTTATCTGGGATAGAATTGAGTTGGATGTCCTGCAAAAAAAGAAGCAAGTAATCCCACTGCTCCTGCATAGCAGCTCCTCTAGGAAACCTTCTAGGAGTGTTTGGTTCCTAACCCCTAAACATTCAATCACTTACAGACGCGTGTTGATAAAGATCCATAGCAAAGACTCTAGGGAACCTAACCTTATGAGGCTCATTACACATCCAAGCATCATGCCACAAAGTCGTAAAACCCCTATCGCCCACTCTAGTAGGACAAAAAGACTGGATATCGATACCTTTCTCTCTCAGCCGACTGAACATGTGGAGAACCCCATACCAAGGACCTCGACCGACTCTTAGAGTCAAAGAAAAATTACACCCACCATCAGAACCATACCGAGATTTTATAACTTGAACCCATAGGAGATTAGGGTAATGAAAAAATCTCCACCGCCAACAAAAAATCATAGCTCTATTGAAAGAGAACAAGCTCCCGATCCCCAAACCGCCTTCATCCCCAGAGGCTAGAACTTTATCCCATCTAACCCAATACATATGCATCTCATTCAAATCTGTACCCCAAAGAATCTAGCCCTCAACCCTTTTAGGGAGGTCAAAACCGAAATAGGAGAAAGAAATATAGACATCATATAACTTCCTATCGAGCCCAAAACTGATTTCACCAACGTAAGACGCCCTCCAAAGGAAAGGCATTTGGCCTTCCATCCCGATAATCTACTCCGAAAACGATTTAGGACAAGGGACCAAGCCGTAATATGGTTCATATTATGCCCTATAGGAACTCCAAGATGAAAGAAAGGCATATTAGAAGCCGCACATCCGATCCGGTAAGCAACACTAGAAACTTGGGTGAAAGGAACACCCACACCAATCAATTTGCTTTTAAACAAATTGATTATGTTCCTAGACACTAGAAATTTAGGTGAAAAGAACACCCACACCAATCAATTTGCTTTTAAACAAATTGATTTTGTGCCTAGACGCCATATAGAAACACCGAAGAATGCGTATAAAACGATTTACATTCTCATGATCCCAAGACGAAACCAGTATGACATCATCTGCATAAAGAAGGTGCGAGATCTCAACACCTGAAATAGAAATCCCCCTGAACACATTAGCCAGTTGGGCCCCAACCAAAGCAACATGAAGACCCTCCACCGTCCGCAACAGAAAGCATGAACTGTAACTGAACCAAAAAATCAAAGATTTTACCGGTTCGGTTAACAAAACCGGAAAATTCAAAAATACCAATTTGGTTAACCTGAAAATCAGTTCGGTTTTTCGGATATTCTGAGCACCCCTAAACAGCATCAAGGGGTTTCCAGACTACTTACTCCAATCAACTATTTCATTTAGGAGAAAATAATCATTCAAAATATGTCTAGTTTTGACAAAAGCAGAGTACTCAATACTGACAATTTTGTTAATGACCTTTGCAAGTCTATTGACTAACAATTTACCAATAATTTTGTATTGGCGACCAATTAAACTAATAGGCCTAAAATCTCCCGCCGTTATCTAATGTTTGGCCCATCTTCTTCGTAATTCTCCTAAATGAAGTAGTTTGTTTTGTATCATTTTGTATCGCAATCAAGACTAACTTGTTTGTTTTTTACATTTGGCTCAAACAATACGTTTGTATTCACAACCAATTAAACGCCTCCTCTAATTAGACTAATAGGCCTAGAAACATAGATTGTTACATTCCTTTCAACATTTGGTCGCCTGAGCATCTCGTTTTGTTTGCATTTCAAGCTTCTTGCTAATTTTGTTGTTTTTTTTTTAATAAAATCATGTTAGTTCATAAAAAAAAAAAGTAAAAGCTTATAGATTTTAGCTTTTAAGAAAAAAAAAAGTGTTTGATAGTATAAGCTTCTATCTTTAAGCTAAAACAAAAAATCTTCAAATTCAAAAATTATTTAAATAATGTTTAACAAAAAACTTATTCTAATTTTGCAAATTCACTAAATTATCATTTAAAAAAAATCAATTGTGCGTATTAGATAACTCATTTTTATGTAATTTTACATTTTGCCAAGCACTTATATCAAGGTTGTTAAGATCCAGATGGAGGGGGGGGGGGGGGGGGGGTCCTAGGCCACTAATCGACCTTCGACTCGCCAAATTGGTCCCGTTTTGTATTCCATGATCTCATGACCCTACTCGACGAGTTGACATCCCAACTCGCCGAGTCCATGCATAAATCCTTTCCAATTCAAACGAGGTGTTACAGTTTACAATTTGGTGAAATATAGGGGGGGTTTAGGAATTGTAACCGAGTGATTTCGTGTTGTAATCCTTTTTCGATTGTGTAATTGTTGTTTTTGGCCCCTTCTTAGCCTTTTTCTAGGCAGTGGTTGTTAATAAAATTAGGGATGAGCAAAAGGACTGGGGAACCGGCCGGAACCGGTCCTGGAACCGGCACCCGATGGAACCGGTCGGGCCGGGACCTATACTACAAATTTGTGATTTTTTGGAACCGGGACCCGGAAAGAACCGGCTATTGGAACCGGCCCAAAACCGGGAACCGGCCCGACTTGCGATACACACAAAAACGCACGACGGCGACTAACTCAAAACAAAAAAAAAATGCATTATGCGATCGTTTTTTTGGGACTTGCAAGTCACGGCCACGATCCCAACTTGGAGCAAACGATCGAACCCTACTATCTTCAACAATCGGCAATCACTTCATCATCATTCAATTGATCAATTCTTCATCTCCAAGTTTCCAATGATTACAAGTTTCCATCTCCAAGTTTCAATCAATCTTCAATTCTTTATCATCATTCATTGATTTTCAATTTTTCATCTTCAATTGCTTCAATGATTCAAACTATGGATGTTCATGAAGATCAAGTAAGAGCATATATTTATATTTCATGTTTTAAGATTATATACTTCAATATTAGCTTCAAATCTTCAATGCTTCAATGATTCACCAAATAATGGCATGCATGCAAGTTTTTTTTCTTTGGTTTTGTTGTCTCCATTCCAAATATATGCATTGTTATCCCTACTTAATTAAAAGATCTTGATTTTTGATCATAGTCTCATAGTGGAGTACTCCTTTACGGATGAAAGGTTGTACATATAATATATGTTTCATGTTTTAAGCTCCATTTAACAATGTACTTTGTAGACATACATGCAAAATTTTTGTTAGATTAGTTTATTGTTTATAGTATGAATGTAATTATGTAAGATTGTCAAAACTACGAATTTGTATAGTACTTTTGTTATATAATTAATGTGTAAAATTGACATTGTAGGATTTGGATGGGCTACCAAATGTACCATCATCAAGATACCGAAACTCGGATGCTCATGATGCCAATAATGAAGATGGTAATCCGGCTAATTGGATTGGAAAAGACTTTGATGACCAAGTAATATTAGTATTTAGCTCATTAGCAATATTTATTTCTTTAGCAATCTGTCCAAATATTAAATTGTGCATAACTCGCTCAATTTAATTTGTTTTGACCTGAATCTTTTTCCTACATGTAGATTAGGATTTGTAGTTGAGTTTAGACTATAAAAACGCTTGATTTGGTTAAAAATTGAATGAGTTACAAGCCCCGTAAGGAAGGGTGTCAAATCTGAATTTTTTTTTCTAACAGCAATATAACGTCATGTGATTTTGTTGTTCAAATGTGCATAACTCATTCAATTTAACTTGTTTTGACCTGAATATTTTTCCTACATGTATATTAGGATTTTTAGTTTAATTTAGACTATAAAAACGCTTGATTTGGTTAAAAATTGAATGAGTTACAAGCCCCGTAAGGAAGGGTGTCAAATCTGAATTTTTTTTATATTTATTTTTCAGCATTTAAACGTAATATACTAATATGACTTATTATATGTTTTATTTTGTGAATATAGGATTATGGAGAAGATTCAGAAGAAGATTATATAGAAGAAACACCGGCATTGAATGTTATACCAAGTGATGAATCAAACCAAGAAGAGGAGCCACAAGAACAACAACCTTCAAAAAAACGAAAATTTGCAACCACATAAAAACAAAGACAACCAAAAAAACCAACACAAACAAAAAAACCACCACCACCACAAAAACGAACACAAGAAAAATACCCAACAAAACCAAAACCCAAAAACAAATAAAAGACTCAAAAGGAGTTAAGGGACCGGATTAACCCAACTAGACGAGGTGAGGGTAGAGATAATTGTACCGCTCCTGTTTGGAAATACTTCGAGATCGAATGGATAAAGGAGGATGATGGAATTGAAAGAAAGTGGGCCGAATGCAATTATTGTTTACATTTACTAGCCGCAGATCCAAACCGGAATGGTACAACTTCAATAAACAAGCATTTTAATGGGTGCAAGTTAAATCCAGACAACATACCGAAACAAGTTGATGACAAACAACAAAAGTTGTCATTTACGAAAGCTCCTAATGGTGAGGGTCATGTATACACATGGAAACATGATGATACTAGGATCCAACTTGCCTTGCTAGGGCTTTTCACCATTGGGGAACTACCATTTAAATTCATTGAAAACGAGGCATTCATAGAATTTGTAAACGCCCTTAATGGTAGGGTGAAATTGCCTTCAAGGCATAAAATTTCTCGTGATGTTGTGTCATTCTATTTAATGGAGAGGCAGAAGTTGTAAAAACATTTGAGCAACCCCAAAACAGCCATCCACTTGACAACCGACACGTGGACATCCTCGTGTCAAAAGATAAATTATATGGTTGTCACGGCCCACTTCATTACCGAAGATTTTGTCATGCACAAAAGGGTAGTCAACTTTAGAGAGGTTGATACTCACAAAGCTGAAGACATGGCCCGAGAGTTGCTAATTTGCATAAACGAGTGGGGGATGAAGAATGTCATGACGATGACCGTTGATAATGCCAAGACAAATGACGCGGCAATCAACATCATTGTGAAAGAACTACCGGGTATTTACGAGAATGGCAAACATTTTCACATTAGGTGTATGGCTCATATCATAAACCTAGTTGTGAAAATGGGGTTAAAACACGAAGTTTATCATGTAAAAAACCTACAAGATGCGGTGAAATACATTAGAGCCTCCCCGCAACGGATCAAGACGTTTAAACAAGCCATGAATGATGCGACTGTAGAAAGTCAAAGGTTTTTGTGTGGTGAAACTCCAACAAGGTGGAACTCTACCTTTGAATTGCTAAGATCAGCGTACGATGTGAAAGACGCATTTCTCGAATATAGCCATCAAGGTAAATAAAATCAATTAATCAAATATATTTCAGCACTAAAATTAGCAATATTTATTTCTTTAGCAATCAGTCGAAATATTAAATTGTGCATAACTCATTCAATTTAACTTGTTTTGACCTGAATCTTTTTCCTACATGTAGATTAGGATTTGTAGTTGAATTTAGACTATAAAAACGCTTGATTTGGTTAAAAATTGAATGAGTTACAAGCCCCATAAGGAAGGGTGTCAAATCTGAATTTTTTTTTTCTAACAGCAATATAACGTCATGTGATTTTGTTGTTCAAATATGCATAATTCATTCAATTTAAATTGTTTTGACCTGAATCTTTTTCCTACATGTAGATTAGGATTAGTAGTTGAATTTAGACTATAAAAACGCTTGATTTGGTTAAAAATTGAATGAATTACAAGCCCCGCAAGGAAGGGTGTCAAATCTGTTTTTTTTTTCTAACAACAATAAAACGTAATTTGATTGTGTTGTTCTTTTTTTGTAGATCCAATGTTTCAGAAAACTGTGGGAAGGGTACCATCACATTCAGATTTTGAGATGATTAAAAAGATGATGGACTTCCTTGAGAAGTTTAAGAAGAAAACTGAAAAAGTTTCGTGTTCAATAAAGCCTATCTTCCATACGTATACCCGGGAGATCCTAGATATAGAGCAACATCTTAGGAAACATGAAACCAACCCGGATTTTATGTTTATGGTACCGGATATGAAACATAAATATGACAAATATTGGGGTGACTATGATACTATAAGTGATTATGTCTTCTTTGCGACATTGTTAGATCCTCAATGCAAGTCAAAGTTTATGAAAGTTGTTTTTACCCAAATGCTTAAAGCCAAAAACAAAGATAAAAAGATGTCCGCTGATGAGATAGAATCCAAAGCACGTGCAAAGGTTATTGATATTGAATGCAAATTGAACAAGTTTTTCAAGACATACTTGGAAAGGTCAAACATGACCTCATCGTCTCAACAAGAAACTCCCGAAGAAGTTGTTAATTTTGATGACGAAAACGAATTCTTTGGAAGCTATATGACTTCGGGAAGTTTCCCCTCGACTTCCTCAGAAAGTCAATTGCAACGATACTTAAACGAGGACCCAATCGGATTTGACAAAGGATATGATATCCTCACATGGTGGAAAAATAATGCAGTGCGGTTCCCGATCGTTGCTCGAATGGCAAGAGGTATCGACCTTCTTTTACTCTAATTTAAATTTTTAATTTATAAATTTGTGTCGTGTATTATACACTAATTTGTTTATTAATAGATATTTTGGGGATGCAAATTTCCACCGTAGCATCCGAATCCACATTCAGTAATGGTCGTCGAGTAATTACCGACTACCGTACTAATTTGTCCGTTGTGATTGTGGAGGCATTGATATGCACTCAAGATTGGTTAAGAAAGAGTAGCTTGCCTATATATGACTACGACGAAGTGCACGATGTGTTAGCTGACGATGACCTCGCTATCGGTAATACACTAATACTTGTTACATCTTATTTTTAACTTCTTATTAGTATTTGTTACATTTTAGTAAGTAATAACATTTTTCTTTTGAATTATATATAGACATTGTGGATGCTATACACAACTTGAAGCTAACGGGGAAGAGATCGGGGAATTAGTCAAAATATCAAAGAAATGTTGGAATCCACATATTAGACTTTTTTTTTTTGTTGGTGAAACTTGGAAGTATATTTTGAATGTTGATAGTGTATTTTGAATGTTGAATGTTTGAATGTTGGATACTTAATAATATAAGTTTGACGACATCCATGTTTAATTTGCTTCAATGTTCAATTGTTTATTAAAATGTTTATTATTAAAATGTTGATTATTTACTAGTATTTAAACATCCACTTCTTCATAAAAAACCAATAAAACGCAAAGTAAATTAGTCGTTGGAATTACTCGAAAAACCGGCAAAAATCGGACCCGAAAAACCAATAAAACGCAAAGTAATTTAGTCGTTGGGTACATCAAAATTTAGCCGGTTCCATACTCGAAAAACCGGCAAAAACCGGACCCGGAACCGGAACCGGTATAACCGGAACCGGTGGAACCGCCGGGCCGGTTCGGTTCTTCATTTTTGACGAAGCCGGTTCCCCGGTCCAGTTCGGTTCGGGCCGGTTCCGGCCGGTTCGGTTCTTTTGCTCAACCCTAAATAAAATATTTCACCGTTTCCAAAAAAAATAAAAAAATAAAAATAAAATGAGAATAAAAAATAGCAAAATCCACCCAAATTTAGATGGAAATAAGCATATTATTACACCATCCCAAACAAACCTACCAAGAATATTGCAAATAATTATAGATTGCATTGATTAGGTATTAATATATTAATAAATCCATTTTCTAGTTATTGTATTCGTAGCAGTTGTATATTGACGGTCAGAATAAATAAAATAGAGAATATTATAAGTGTTTTATTTATTTATTAATAAAGTCTATACCGTTAAAAAAACATAATATACTAAAGTACATAACATTAAATGATTGTTAATGGTGGTTTTTTGCAACAAAACAACAAATGTAATGATTATGAAAACTTAATTCACTGATTCACTTGTTTTGGATTTATTTATTTTTTATACTGTTTTTGAAATGACAAATAATTTAAATATTTTTTGTGTTTAGGATTGAAACCAATACTTTTAGTTAGTTTTTATATTAGAAACCTCATTGTTAGCCAATTGGCTAACCCAACATATATTTTGGATTTAATTAATTAATTAATATATATATATATATATATATATATATATATATATATATATATATATATATATATATATATATATATATATATATATATATAAATAATGTATGGCTACAGTTATTAAGAGCTCATTTATTCTTAAAAAATAAATTTATGAACTGCGGTTGAAATTAAAAGAAAAGATGCCCACTCTAATGTTTGGCCCAAATGTAAAGAAAAAACAAGTGGTACACACCTTGTTTGTTAAAAACCAATTATTAAATCATATAAGTTTAGGTAAGGAAGTGATTTTGATATGTATTTTATTTGATATGTAAAATGTATAAGTGATGCATGTACGTTGAGGTCATTAAGATATTTATAAATAGAGCTATTATTACATATAACATTAAAGCATAACCGGCTTATGAACAATAAAAGTTCATTGGTCGGCTCAACTGATTGGTTCTAACCGGAGGTTCTATTGGATTTAATACCATGCTTAAGAGATATATATTTATTTGCCGTTCAAAAAAATCGATTTTGGTTAAAAATGATTAAAATCATCGACTTCAACTTCACGAGAGAAGAAAAAAAATGGTGGAAATGAGAAGAAAATAAAAAATTATTTGTGTTCTCAAATTTCATTAAAACCATCTCCAATCCATTCCTATTTGTGCTTCCAAAAATAGAGTAAAAAATAGGGTAAATAGTGTTTCATCTCCAACACTACTCCATTTTTTATCTCATTTTTACCCCAAAAAAATATATTCTTAGTATATTCTATTTTTCAAACTTATATAGATTGTCAATTGTACCCCTTCTACTAATTTGGTTTTAACAAATATATAATCTATATTTTTTTTATTACAATACTATTAAATAAATAAGATTATATTTATCGCATATAATTATAAGCTTTTGTAAAACACGTTATTGTATTTTAAAATTTCAATATGTATTTAAATTTTCATATGAATTTGATAAACAAAAAATAAAGTTTATCTTATAATTAATTAATATAATTTAATACATAATACAATATTATAAGTATTAAATAATACATTTAAATTATAATTATTAGATAAAATAAACTAATAATGTATAAATATATAAAATCAAAAAATAAAAGAATAAATCATGATAGAAATTAAAACCATAAACATTTTTTATAAAATCAAAAAATATAAAGAATTAAGTTTGAAAAAAATACAATAACCATTTATAAAGATATATAATGTATTATTAAATTACAAAGGATAACATTATTAAACCATGAAGTTAGAAACCCATGAGGCCATGACAACATCATCCACAAATAGAGGTAACGTACAAGTATTTATGCTTCATCCCCCTTATTTTAATTTCTTTATGTTTCCAACCACACAAGAATCTTGTGGCCATTTTAATATTACAAGACAAATTCTTTAAGCAAGAGATCACCAATTCGCCGGATTGTAAGTTGGGAAAAATGGCGGATCAAAAAATATTAAAATGGCATCGTTTATTAATATATACATATTAAAGTTATCCACCTTAGGAACAGTAAATTCCTAAGAGGTTGGTAGGATTGGTCATTTGTTTATATATATATTTTCAAATACGTTTATAGGGTCATTTTATGTCAATATAAATATTTTTTATCCACACGTGTTCGAACCGTCCGGGTTTCCCGATGATTTTTTCCCACACCAGTAGGTTAATCGATCATTTCAGTTTCTTCCTTCCACAGTTCCACCGCTTCTTATCCAAACCTTCTGTTCTCTTTCTTCCTTCCTCCGCTATAGTTCATCGCCACCACGATTCAATCCACCGCGTTCACTTTATCCACAGGTATCGGTCCACCAATAGCTGTGGGCCTCATATGACTGCTACCATCTGCCTCCTCTAACTTCGTTTCGCTTCTTCTTCATTTGAAATTGATTACCCGGGTAACTACATATGCATCACCTCTCACATGTGATGGGTTTTGAGCATTCTAACACTTCCTAAGTGTACATGCAACCCTAATAACCTTGGATCTATGTTTGTCTAATTATCATGCAAAGTTGAATTCCAAGGTTATATTCCTATCTAGCATACATGGGGAACAATTTTAACATAAAGTATAGATAGAATAACTTACCTTGTTGTTGTTTGTGTTCCTTGAAACCTTGTGAGCCTAGCACCCCAAGTGTGATGCCTCAAATGCTTCACACAACACCAAATGCTCTTGGAAGAACTTATGAGAGAACACACACTTCTTCAAAATCGGCCAAGCCCTCTTATTTCTTAGTGTAGCCGATTTTAGGTGGAGAACATGTTTCTTATATAGTGTTGACACATCTAGGGTTAAACCCTAATGTGTCATGACTCTTCATTTCCATGACCCATGGGTTTGTAACTCCCATGGAGCATCCATGGAGCATCCTATGGGTGGAACCCAACTTGATAGTCCATGGAGCCTTTTAGCCCACTATACAAGATATGGATGATTTACATAATCAACCCATATATTTAATTAGTTATCTTTTGATCACATAATTAATTCTAAATTAATTCTTGATCAAACTAATTAAATAATATTATTAATATATTAGAACTTATAATATATTAATAATCTCCAAGTGTTATTTCTCTCATTTAGTCTATCCAATTGCATGGTGCCATGCAACCCAAATGGACCATGCCGGGTCGGGTCAAGTACATACCAGAAATAGTTATGGACTTAGACACCTTATCCAACATTCTTCCACTTGGATAAGTCTAATAACTATTACTGCAAGTATGACTTCAGGAACCGATCGGCAATCATAGCTCTTTTCAAGGTTTCTCGAAACTGAGAAGATGATGGTACGCCATTTAAGATAAGTGATCATATAATCCTCTGTTCTAGATATCAGTCGGACAAATACATGGAACAATGTCTTACTTATTGTCCAACAATTTGTTTCCCGATTTCCGATTTTTTTGACAAAGAACTTCATTGAACACATCAATTTTAGTTCTGACCGGGCCCGGTACATAGGTCAAAACAAAATCATCGAGGGGCCCAGATATCAGCTTCTAATCCAAGAAGGAACAGATAAACTTCGACTCATATGTTTGTTCTATTACTCATTGAATTACACACAAGAGCGCAATTTATAACATCGAGTTACCAATGCGTTTTTCGTACAATCAATGCATAACCAACTTGTAAGTAACAAATCATATCTCTAGGTTTAAAGACTTATATGATATTACCGTCTCACGATCACTCGAGATAGAATTCCATGAAGTGATTCCAGTGAGCGTGGGTTGAGTCTAATGCTCAGAACTTATGAGCACTCATGATTGTTGTAGCCTTGTCCAAGACCTCTACAACCAAACATGACAGTCTTGATTCATACCTACTTCCGACATATGACCGACTGTGGAGGTTTGAATAATATGTTATACCAAACAAAATTATTCTGGAAGTCAAAACATGCAAAAGAAATATAGTAAACGATCGACAAGAGATAGCAACACTTTACTCATAAATAAAACACTTTTATTCATCATCAAATGTCAATTACACTTTACAAATTTCGAGGTTATCTAACTACTAAATCTAATATCATCCTTCAGCCCTATGCTCCGAGCATGCTGGAGATGCTTAATCCGAGTCAGTCCCTTCGTGAGGGGATCTGCCGGATTCTCATCTGATGATACCCTCTTTGCCACGAGGAGTCCTTCTTCGATCCGATGTCTGATGAAATGGTATTTTCTGTCGATGTGTCTGGATCTCCCGTGATCCCTTGGTTCCTTGGCTAAGGCAACAGCACTTTCACTATCACAGAAAATTTCCATTGGCTCTTTAATAGCTGGTACAACTCCAAGGTCTCCAATGAAGTTCCTCAGCCATAACGCCTCCTTTGCCGCTTCGCTAGCTGCAATATACTCTGATTCACAAGTAGAATCTGCCACTGTCTCTTGCTTGGAACTCTTCCAAGAAATTGCTCCTCCATTTAGGGTAAAGACCCAGCCCGACTGAGAGCGGAAGTTATCCCTATCAGTCTGGAAGCTAGCATCACTATACCCTACAACTCTCAAGTCATCACTCCCACCGAGGGTAAGGACCCGGTCCTTAGTCCTTCGTAGGTACTTGAGAATATTCTTTACCGCAGTCCAGTGTGCCTTGCCAGGGTTCCCCTGAAACCTGCTAACCATGCTCAGGGCAAAAGCTACATCAGGTCGAGTACACGTCATAGCATACATGATCGATCCTACAGCCGAAGCATAAGGTACTCGACTCATTTGTGCTAGCTCAGCCTCAGTGCTAGGGCTTTGTGTCTTACTCAGTTTGGCGTTACTCTGGATGGGCAACTCTCCTTTCTTGGAGTCTTGCATTCTGAATCTCTTCAGAACCTTCTCCAAGTAGGTACTTTGACTAAGTCCAATTAGTCTTTTACTCCGATCTCTCAAGATCCTTATCCCCAAAATATAGGCAGCTTCACCAAGGTCCTTCATAGCGAAACACTTTCCAAGCCAGGACTTTACTTCCTGCAGGGTTGGAATGTCGTTTCCTATGAGTAGTATGTCATCCACATACAATACCAAAAAGCTAACTATACTCCCACTAGCCTTGACATATACACAAGATTCATCTTCACTCCTAGAAAAGCCAAATTCCTTGACCTTTTCATCAAAGCAAAGATTCCATCTGCGAGGTGCTTGCTTTAATCCATAAATGGACTTCTCAAGCTTACACACTCTATTAGGGTACTCGTTGCTGACAAAACCCTCTGGCTGACTCATGTAAACATCTTCAGCCAACTTCCCATTAAGGAAAGCGGTTTTGACATCCATTTGCCAAATTTGATAGTCATGAAATGCGGCTATGGCTAACAGAACCCGAATAGACTTAATCTTGGCTACCGGAGAAAAGGTCTCATCATAATCCACTCCAGAAATTTGAGAGAAGCCCTTTGCAACCAGTCTAGCCTTATAAGTGTGTACTTTACCATCCATGTCGGTCTTCTTCTTGAAGACCCATTTGCACCCTACAGTCTTTCGACCTGGTACATTCTCAACCAAGTTCCAAACTTGATTGTCATACATGGATTGTATCTCGCTATCCATAGCCTCTTTCCATTTAGCAGACTCGGGGCCTGCCATGGCTTCCTCGTAGCTGTTAGGGTCATCTTGACTTACTAGTGTCTCATCACTAATAAGTGTCTCACCTTCTGCAGTAATATGGAATCCATAGTAATGCTCGGGTGCACTCCTAACTCTCGTGGAACGCCTCAGAGGTACAGATTCGTCAATTGGCTCAACAGGAGTTTCCTCCTCAGGTTGAGGGCTAGAGTTTGAAGTTCCTTCACCACTTGACTCTTGAATTTCTTCAAGATCAACTTGCCTCCCACTGTCTCCTTGGCTTATAAACTCTCTTTCTCGAAAGACTCCTCTTCTTGCTACAAAGACCACATTGTCACTAGGTCTGTAGAAGAGGTAACCAAAGGATTGCTGTGGGTAGCCGATGAAAATACACCTCTCGCTTCGAGGTTCGAGCTTATCATGAGTCTCGCGTCTCACGAAAGCCTCGCAACCCCAAATCTTGATGTGGTCTAGTTTAGGTACTTTACCAGTCCACATCTCGTGAGGAGTTTTGGCAACTTTCTTTGTAGGGACTAGATTAAGGATATGGGCGGCAGTCTCTAAGGCATACCCCCAGAATGAGATTGGTAGCGAAGCTCGACTCATCATGGAACGAACCATGTCCAACAAGGTTCGATTATGCCTCTCAGCCACACCATTCAACTGCGGTGTCCTGGGAGGTGTCAATTGTGAGACAATCCCACATTCCCTTAGATAGTCGAGGAACTCTGAACTAAGATACTCACCACCCCGATCGGATCGAAGCATCTTAATGTTCCTGCCCAATTGATTCTCGACTTCATGTTTAAATTCCTTAAACTTCTCGAAAGTCTCTGACTTATGCTTGATTAAGTAGACATATCCATATCTACTGTAATCATCAATAAAAGTCAAATAACAACGATTAGCATCCCTTGTGGCATGTTTGAATGGTCCACACACATCCGTGTGTATAAGGTCCAACAAACCTTCACCCCTTTCACACGAGCCTGTGAAGGGTGACTTTGTCATTTTTCCAAGTAAGCATGATTCGAAACTATCATTTGACTTTAGGTCAAATGACTCCAAGACTCTATCCTTTTGGAGTTGGCCTATGCGTTTCTTGCTTATATGTCCAAGACGACAATGCCATAATGATGCTTTATCCAAGTTATTATTATTAGTAGAATCAATACACAAAACATTATTTCCTAAGTTATCTACAACAGATACAGCTTCATACACACCATCACAAGGTAATGCTTTAAAATAAAGAACATTATTAAAGAAAGCATTAATCGAACCAACTTCATTATCAAACGAAAAGGTGAAACCTTGTTTGTACAATGCATGAAAGGAAATAATATTTCTTGCCATTTCTGGCGAATAACAACATTTATTCAAATCTAAATTTAACCCACTACTTAGCGATAAAGTATAAACTCCAATCTTGGTGACAGGTGTAACTTTCCTATTCCCCATGATTAAGTTTATTCTTCCTTGCTCCACATTCTCACTTCTTCCTAGTCCCTGCAAGTCACAACAAATATGAATACCGCAACCGGTATCAAGGACCCAAGATTTCGAATGGGGTGAGTTATTAGAAATGATAGTGTAAATACCTGCATGGTTGGGTTTGACTTTCCCATCCTTCACATCCTGCTGGTACTTTTGGCAGTTTCGCTTCCAATGAGCTTTTTCATGACAATAGAAGCATTCAGCCTCTTTTGGGTCAGAAGAAGGAGTAATGAAACCTTTCTTGGTTCCACTTGAAGAAGAGCCATCAAGGGTCCGAGCCTTGGTACCCTTCGAAGATCTCTTTCTCTTCCTCCCTCGACTTTGCCCGATTGCCAAGACCGGAGTTGAGTCTGGAGTAGGAGTGATAGCAACCGACTTCCCCTTAAGACCTGTTTCTGCGGTCTTGAGAAGTCCCTGAAGTTTGCTGAGGGTGACCTCTTCCTTGTTCATGTGATATGTCATGCGGAATTGATCATAGCACGATGGTAAGGAGTGTAAAATGATATCTATTGCAAGCTCCTCAGGGAAGTTCACATTGAGCTTCAGCAAACGATCCACATACCTTTGCATTTTCTGCATGTGGCTCGTGACGGACTCTCTGTCCTTCATCATGGTTGTTATCATGGAGCAGATGACTTCGTACCTCTCTTGTCGTGCACTTTGATGGTATCTTTCCATCAAATCTTGGTGCATTTCATAAGGGTAGAAATCCTCATAAGACTTTTGGAGTTCAGATGTCATTGTGGCCAACATGATACAAGCCACCTTGGTTGCATCTCTTTCATGAGTATGAAACTCAGCGATCTCCTGGGGAGTTGCAGTGGACTCATCAATTTCCTTAAGCTCCTTGTCAAGGACATATTCTTTGTCCTCGTAGCGGGTAATCATCCTGATGTTTCTGATCCATTTATTGAAGTTGGATCCATCAAAGGTGACTTTCCCACACAAACTCATAAGAGTAAAGGAGCCATTAGGATTCGAGCCAGAAGCATTATTTGAAGACATCTGAAAGAGAAGAACAAGTTTAGTATAGATTTAAGGGAGTCCTTAATAAAACACCCAAATGTAATATTAAGGCTAGGATCCAATCACAATATAATATAACTTAGAAGAGGTATGTCGTAATCTAAGCTATACCATATTTGAAAGGTAGGTGAATGACGATTCACCAATTTCCACCACGAAAACCGAAATATTAGATATTTAGTTTTTATTGGTTTTAGAAATTCCTAGATTCTTTGAGATCCAATGAACTTTTCAAAGGCATGTTTCAATCTCGAGAGTGCCCTCCAAGTTTTATGACTGGGATGCCGAGGATCACAAAACGAGGTGTGAAGTAACCATGCAAATCACTTGGTACCCTTAAAGTTTATCACTCAATCGATGTGCCGGTAAACCACACACGCTCCACCGATACTATAATAAACCTTAAGTCACCCTTTACCTACCTTGTTAAGTCCAAGTTAGTGTGCCGGTTAACCACACACGCTCCACCAACGACTTAGACAAAGTGTAAAGTGTAATTTCATGGATTAGCACCTTATTCACATTTTCCTAAAGTAACTAAGATTGGGAATTTAATAAACATTTAGTTACTTTATTATATTCATCATACTTTGAATGAGAATTTATAAGTCCTTGTCTTACCCGTTCGGCTAACGACCCTCCACCAGTCAAGCAAGCGGTGGGTGAGAATATACACCCATTAAGTCACCATTTTATAGGCAACAACCTTATACCCACTTTATAGACCGGCTTCGTGAATGAGACGTACTAGCGGTAAGACGACTTTATTCTTATACATATATATATATATATATATATATATATATATATATATATATATATATATATATAATTATTAAATCATCATAATATAAGTATAAGGGTTGAATTTTAACTTTTAAAATTCTAGGGGTTGGAACTTAAAGTTTTAACTTAACTTTACTTGTTCCAAAACTTGAGGGCAAGTTTTGTAACTTTCAAAACTTTTCATTTCTTGTAACTTATGAGTTTAATAGAGTAATAAAATGAAGACTCTTCATTTTTCTAACTCTTGTATTTGTTTTAATGGTTTTAACTCAAGTGTGACTCTTGGTTTTCCATAACTTAAGGATAAGTCATGGACTCCATTAAAACACATTATGATCAAGAATTAATCTACCACATAGGTGACAAATAATTCCTATGATCATCTAAAACATCATAAGAACAAGAACATGAATATGAACACAATCAAAAATTACATTTAAAACTTTGTAATTTTGATAACTAGTTGTTGTAAATGAATTAGCAAAGACATTACACCACCAAAAACAAGTTTTCAATTACCAAAACAGTTTAGGGTAATGTTTCTAATTCATTTCCAGCAACTGAATTGAAATTCTGCAATCAGTCGACCCTAATCGCCGAGTGCATGAACTGACTCGCCGAGTTGGTTGAAGATACTCATGAACTCGACGAGTCCCCCCTATAGACTCGACGAGTCCATTCGCAGACAACAAGATTTCCGATTCTGTTTTCAACTTTTAAGCACAAATAAGAACAAACAAGCCTAGGATCTGATACCACTGATGGGTTTTGAGCATTCTAACACTTCTTAAGTGTACATGCAACCCTAATAACCTTGGATCTATGTTTGTCTAATTATCATGCAAAGTTGAATTCCAAGGTTATATTCCTATCTAGCATACATGGGGAACAATTTTAACATAAAGTATAGATAGAATAACTTACCTTGTTGTTGTTTGTGTTCCTTGAAACCTTGTGAGCCTAGCACCCCAAGTGTGATGCCTCAAATGCTTCACACAACACCAAATGCTATTGGAAGAACTTATGAGAGAACACACACTTCTTCAAAATCGGCCAAGCCCTCTTATTTCTTAGTGTAGCCGATTTTAGGTGGAGAACATGTTTCTTATATAGTGTTGACACATCTAGGGTTAAACCCTAATGTGTCATGACTCTTCATTTCCATGACCCATGGGTTTGTAACTCCCATGGAGCATCCTATGGGTGGAACCCAACTTGATAGTCCATGGAGCCTTTTAGCCCACTATACAAGATATGGATGATTTACATAATCAACCCATATATTTAATTAGTTATCTTTTGATCACATAATTAATTCTAAATTAATTCTTGATCAAACTAATCAAATAATATTATTAATATATTAGAACTTATAATATATTAATAATCTCCAAGTGTTATTTCTCTCATTTAGTCTATCCAATTGCATGGTGCCATGCAACCCAAATGGACCATGCCGGGTCGGGTCAAGTACATACCAGAAATAGTTATGGACTTAGACACCTTATCCAACAACATGTTCATCTCCTCTCACCGATTTCATAGATCGTCTTCATAATTGAACCCTAGACGCACTATCAACACCTCCAGCGCCTTGCTCCAGGTAATTGCATATGCATCTTCTAAGAAGCGGGCTATTGGCTTCAACTGAAACCTGTTCTCCTTCAGTTTTCTGGATGAAACGTAAGCCTGGTAATCGTGTCGTGTTCGGGTTGGCGTGTCGCGGGTCGGCGGGTTGGCGGGTCAAAATATGTCAACCCAAACACGACCCATTTAAATATACAGGTCACGGGTTGGCGGGTCACAGTTTGGCGGGTTTGGAACATAAACCCATATATGACCCACCAACCCATTTATTTATACGGGTTCACAAGTTGGCGGGTTCGTAGGTCAGATTTGGGTTCGTGGGTCTAAATTTTAGATATTTAAGTCTTAAACATCCAAATGAAAATTAAAAACATTCATAGAAATATATTACAGATTTAACCTTATAGGTTACGACTTATAACCTTAGACCATCCACCACGAGTAATAATGTCAAAAAATCAAATGGTCTATAAATAAATGGTATATATTATATAATACTTATTAATATTAATACTTGACACATAAATACATTTAAAAATATAATAATTTTTTTTATTAAGAATATAAACGGGTTGGTGGGTCAACCCATTTATTTTTTGAGAAACCCATATATGACCCGTTTAATAAACGGGTTGGCGGGTTGACAGGTTAGCGGGTTGGCGGGTTGAAAAACTCAAATCCATTACCCAAATCCATTTATTTCGTGTCGTGTCGAGAATTATCAGCCCTGAAACGTCTCTGCATCGCTTTCTTCCTCTATCTCTTCCCGTTATTGTTTGCTCCTGCTATGTTCATCGTGGTTCTCACCAATCTCACTGTTGATTTAGGGTTCAACCTCTACACCACCATCAATTTCTGATTTGCAGGTAACGAGGCTTTCATTTCGGATTTGAACTATGTTGTACTTCGATTTGGAGTGTAATTTTTTCATTTAGATTTCCATATTCTCAAGAATTTTAAGATTGTTATGCTATCAGATCTTGTTTTTCGGTTATTAGATTGAATTTGGACAACTGGGCTTATGTTTTATTATGTTTGCATTTTAGAGGCCTATTTCATCTGGGATTTCAAAATGAATCGATTTGGGTGACTGTTGGGTGCCTTTACACATGATATTTGTATATCCGTTTTTTTTCATTCTCTGGTTTAAGTCCTCGGTTGCACGATTGCTTTTGCGCCATTACGGACTTTGATTATTTCTTCCTTTCAGAGTGGGTCGCAAAGGAGTCGGTGGCAGAGGTTTTGTGCTCATATGGAATTGGGTTTGTTTTCCTATGTCGTGCTTCTTCGATATTTGCTTCAATTTTAAGTTCTACTTTCATTTCTGCTTATTTTATGAATAGAGGAGGTAATAATTCACTCTATTTTTTATGTTTCAGATTGGAAAAAGTTATGGTAATACGTGGGAAATCAAGTAAGCAGGAAATGACAATAATGCCCCTCTATTGAATATTAGTTAATGGTTTCTTCCTGGCATGACTTTGATGGAATGTGGAAAGGTTAGAATTCAAATCCTATTTTAATATTTATAATAGAATGATTTGAATTAAAGTTAATAAAAGATTTGATTTTGGACCTTCGTTAGTGAATCTGGTCTCAAGCAACACTTATTGAAATGGGTGTTTTACTATTCTCTACATGTACATACTAAGATTTTCTTGAATTTGTCGCTTACAATACTTTCATATATGTAATACGTCTAAGGGGTCAACTATAAATTGGTTTTTGTTGCCAAGTATCTCTTAAGTGTGACTGTGATGCTTTTCCTTATTCATAGCAGTGGATATGCTGTATTTTCTGGAAAAGAAAATTTCGCCAACCTTGAAGACATACCGAATTGGTTTCTTTTCTTCTTTATGCTCTCTTTGCTGATGGTTATTAAGCTTACTGCATGATGACACATAATAGCAATTGTTTCATTTAGTTTTGTGGCTATTGGTGATTCAAAGAGTATATAATTTGTTTAACGTGTTCCTGGGTTGCTGTTGCCTCAGGTAGCTATATTCAACAACTCTTAATTGTTGATTTTATATATTATGTGAAGATTCAAGTGAAGTTGTTATTATGACTCTTCATCAGTACATGGACATTTATTACAGAAAATACAATTTGGTGTCATTGGTGACTTTTTTCTATACTAATTAAAGTACCCTTGATCTTTATACAAACACGTTGGACCTAAAAAAATATGAACAACTTCTTGCAGTTGTGTGATGACCTAATTAATTAGAAAAATAATATAGCTAAACTGGAAATAATTTATTTATCTTTTTCAAATTTTCATGAGAAAAGGGCATATTTGTCCTTTTTTCCATATAGAAATAATGTCATTTTTTTGGCATTTTTTTAGCATAATTGGTGTAATCGTGATTTCATAAATCATATTTTTCTGATGTAATACTTTTTTTAAAACTCTTTTAACATAATGTTTATATATATTTTTTTCACCATGTACCATCATCATATTTTTCTGTTAAAGAGTTTTATAACAAAAACTCGAACTCACTCTAATGGTCCCACATTTTTATACTTTATAAATTTGCAAACCATTTGACTCTTAAACATACAATTTTTTGTAGGGTTGTTGCAGGTTTAACAACTTTTTCAGTCAAAGGGAAGGTTCGTGTGATGATGATCATCGACTTATGGTCAGTCTTTAACACTTATTCCTCCTCGTTATTTATTTATTAATTATTTTTATTTTCTTGTATAATTATATTTATTGTTTTATGATTCATATGCAACATGGATAGTCTGTCATGTATAAAATCAATGTTTCCTTTAAACCCACCTAAGGCAATAACAAATAAGTAATTAAGTTATATATATATATATATATATATATATATATATATATATATATATATATATATATATATAAGGTGCAAAATACTAATTTAGTACGGGACAGGGACCAAAACCGTTACCAAAGCCTTTAATACGGATAAAAATTGTAAAAATGTAACACCGTAAATTTTCAAAACAATTTTTCGCATTTATAAAACATAATTCATTTGTAAATCATAAAACATCATTGTTTGAAACTCAATTTATAACATATAACAATCCCAAGATCTCATAACATAAAAATCCCGTGTGTGTACTGATCAAGCCGACGCCTTACTGCGATCCTCACTAGTACCTGAAACACATAACACAAACACTGTAAGCACAAAGCTTAGTGAGTTCCCCAAAATACCACATATAACACATATTAGCCACTCGATGCTATAACTCTGTGGGTCTATGCACCCAAACTCTATGAACCCTCAGGTTCTAAATCTGCAAGCATGCACAGCATAAATCACATAGACGAATGTAGTGCAACAAACAATATATATAAAACACTGTATCACATAACTCTATTTACCTACTCAAGGTAAAGTATAGTGAGAAGACTCACCTCGCGTATCTCGGTAACTCGTAAATCCCTAAAATCACTAGTGCTCGATCTCCCGAGCTATAGCCCTCCTATAACAGAATACATCTCTAATTAACACTTTCCCAGCTAAGGTTGACTAACCCTATCAAGTCAATACCGGTCAACTCTGGTCAATGGTCAACAGTCAACCCAACTCGCCGAGTCCCTACGATGACCCAATTCCTCTGAGTCCCTTCCGACTCACCGAGTCACTCAACCAACTCGGTTACTCAACCCCTGGTTCGAAATCCATGAACAACCCGCACCAACTCATCGAGTCTACCAATGGACTCGGTGAGTGCATTCCATGTACAACCCCAAACAACCTTCTGAGGTCAGATCTGTTCCACTAACTTATAGATCTGGTCCTTCCAAGCTTATTTATCACGTAAATTTCATGTCTTGGCGCTCATATCACACCTAATGACTCATAAATGGTGTTTTGACCTCAAGCACAAAGATCCCAAACCAAAACCTCCATGGATTCATAAAAAGCTTGGACAAAGTGACACTCTGGACCTCCAAGGGTCCAGATCCAGAACCTAACTCGCTTAAGGGACCAAATGAGCACTAGATCTAGCCACAAAAGGGCTCAATAACCCTAAATCAATATGAACATCACCTCAACAGAAAAGGGTTCAAAAATGGTACCTCACACTTGATGTTCTGGACCTCAGATCTTCAGGAAGTTATCCCTCTTGCTTCCTCTTGGCTATAGCTTCCTTTCCCTTGCTAGATAACACTACCAAGGTTAACAATGGCTCCTTCTCTCACTCCAAACACTCAAGCTCACTAGGGTTTCTCTCTGGGGACTGGTGAGCACAAATGACGGCCGTAAGACCCTTTAAATAGGCCCCAAACCCGAGAAATTAGGGTTTCATTAAACAGCGGACTTGCCGAGTCTACCAATGCGACTCGTCGAGTCCGGTCATTAATCTGGATGAGAAATCGCGTCTCTACTCGGCGAGTCTACGCACCAACTCGACGAGTCCTTCCACAAAACTCAAAATAAAATGAATAAATATAATACCTAAAATTCCGGATGTTAAAAAAAAGTTTTGTTTCGAATGTCGACCATAAAAAGTAGCTATATATTTGATAGTCTTGACAAACGTTACGTACCATATTAACACTGACAATGCATATGTTTTATTTTTTTTTACCTTGAAATAAATTAAATATCCAAAACATACATACATGTGCGTAATTCATTTATAAAAGATTATTTTAGTATCATTTTCTTGGCTAACTCTTTCCCTTTCAAATTTAAGAAAGCATCCCTTCGGTTCGATGCGATGCATTTACTTTCATCGTTGCCACAATCACAAAAAATTGTGTGGGTACATCTCTTCCCACCACTATTTAAGTATAAATTTATTTATTCCATCTCTAAGGATAATAAAAATAATTTTACAGTATTTACAATGACTTTTTGATGTTTGAAAATGAACAGTTTATAGAACAACAACAGGAAAGTGAGCATTGTTTGTGATTATGCAGAGATTGGAAGTTCCCAGGACATTATAATCATCAAGCTTTTTTTATTTTTTTTTCGCTTTCTACCCCTTCCTCTTTTTAGCAGTACAAGTCTGCCCCTAATTCAAAATCCCATGTTCCAAGTTACTTCCAGCCTTACATTGTCACTTCTCATGGTCCATTTATTCAGTTCAAATGATAACAACCGTGACAAGATTTTTTAGAAAATATTGGTATTTTTCTTCTCTTGACATAAGTTAGCCTTATTAAACCAAATTTTTTTACATATACTTCTTTAATTAGCCCATAATGGTATGTTAGTCTAAGATGAAATACATAAACAAACCTTCAAATTCTTCCCAAATTCTTGGTATATAGTTGTTATGGGTGATGTAAGTTGCATAGTCCCAATTAAAATCCATATTTTAATGGCGATTGCTGCTACGTATGATAACCGTAAGAAAGGCACATTTAGGGCAAAAGTCGGTCATAAACAGGTAATTTTAAATGACAGTTTCTACTTCACCATTTGGTGACACATTACACACTTTTATTACATCAAAATATAGTCAACTGATTTGTTTGGATAATCAGTATATAGCATCAAAATGGTATCGGATGGTATTGTGAAAATGAAGTAATGATAATAAATAAATGAATTAGCTGATATTGTTTTTTATTGTAATATTTAACTATTCTTTTAAATGGAAAGCATATAACATGGTTTTTTATATGAAATAGTTTGAATGATAAACGAGGGTATGTGGTCAGTTCCTATCTCTTGCCTTAATTTATTATGTTGTTAGAAAACCACTTAATTTCCAATGGGGTTGCTTTTATGTCATTTTACAACTCACTCACTATGCATCAACAATATGATAAAACATTGTACGTTAAACTGATGGGAATCGACAACCACTGTTCTAAATATTGAGACATTTTTTTTTAACTTTCATTAGTGAAAATTTCACGTTATAAATATAAAAACTTATTTTATTATTTACAGTTGGTTTGTTCTTTGGAGGAATCACGGTTGTCCGTTATTTTTTTTGTTTCGACATCCTTTGGCAAATTGATAGAGGTAAACTACTTGGTTACCTTGTTTTCTTCTTTCTAATAAAGAGATTTACTATTCCTGTGAGCATTCAATGGTTTTAAAGTATTTTTAGGTTATATGTTTTTGTTTATCTTCTTTTCTTTCTGCAGGTATTTGCTAAAGGAATGGAGAAAGTAAGGCGTTGTAAACTTATCAACAAAAGTACATTGCTATTTCATGCATTTAAATATTTTGCTTGCTTTGTTTGTTTGTAATACTAGATGAGTAAGTGGATTTTAGTGACATGAATTCAAATGTGAAGATGATTGCTTTTTTTTTTTTTTGTCTATCGCATAAACATCTATGCGTCTTTTGGTGTTCTATATATATGTAACAATTTCGATCAGCCTTCATTCCCCTATGACCACATTAACAAGAAAATATAACACGTCACAGCGTACCACAAACGACTAAAAGAAATTATCAATAATCCATGTGTGTTCAGTAAATTTGTTTGTTCCGAACCCCGCAAAGTGGGCTTTCCCACCTAGTTTCTTATATTTTAACATCTTAAACAAAATGATTTTACACATTTTGTAATATAATGATAATTTTAAATTAGAGAAATCAAATATTCTTTTATATTTTATTTCTATTAATTTAGGCAAGTGTCAAAATCAAAAAACAAAATAAAAAATAAGAGAGAAAATTAATAGATTACATACATCATTGTTTTATAGGGATAGAATGATAAACAAGAGGACATTTATTTTTTTCTTTAAAATATAAAACAAAGTCTCCATTCTCCACAAATTAATGGGATCTTGGTTTGTAGATGTTTTGGAGAGAATCTAATTTGTCAAAATAGATTAGAATTTGTTAGGTGTTTAACATGGAATGAAATATCTTTGGTTTGTAAATTTGTTAAAAAAACATAAAAAAATATAATATGAATAAAATAAATTTATATTGGTTTTTATTGTAACTCATTATTATTTAAAAAACATAACATAACTTTCATTAATTTAACTCTTACCTAATCAAACATATAGGAGTTCGTTGCCGATTACGTATGGATTTTGCAGAGATAAGGCTATGGGGAGAGGTCACCACCAACCCATCAGAAAAACGTTGTCATTTCTGCGTCACGCCACCTTCACTACCAACCCACTAGACATTGAAAATGGTTACCACTCTACAATTTTTTTAACATTATATTAAATAAAAAATGTAATTTATAACATAAATAATTTTTTTGAAAAAAAAAACTACATTTCATTAATTAAAAACATAGAAATTTGATACTTAAATTACTAAAATAAACATAAAACATACCAAATAAAACATTACATTACTTAAAAACATAAAAATTTAAAACATCATCCGCCTCGTCGTTGTCGTCACCGATATCATCCGCCTCGTCGTCACCGTCCTCATTCGTCTCCTCATCACCACCCTCATCCTCCTCGTCTTGATTGTCATTTTGCCCTTGGAATCGTTTTTCCCATATGTGTTTGGTCAAATCGTGACGTAGATTGTGATGTGTTTTACAGTTATGTATTTCCAAAATCCTTGAGAGTATGTTGGGCTTCCAACTTGTATTATTGCAGGTGGATTAAGTATATTGTTCGAGATATATGAACAAATAACCCTACCCTCTTCTTCTATTATCATGTTATGTAAAATAACACAAGTAGTCATCATCGTCGTCAATTTGCCATATCTCATGTTCGTGATGGATGTTTGATTATGTGTCACTTTTGTTTGAGGACTCTAAACGCTCGTTTCACATCGTTCCTTATAGATTCCTATGCTAACTTGAACAATTTTCGTTTTTCATCGGCCAGAAATTGTTAGGGTGCAAAGTCAGGCTTGGATGTATTTGTGATTACCCTCTTGTATTGTGTAATGAGTTGTCTTTCCTATAAATAGGAAGTGAGTGACACTTATATTAATGAAATGATCATTTTAAAGTGTTAGTTTTAGAGAGAGAAATAGCAAGACTCATTTGTATTCTTTCTATCAAAAACTAATGAGAGCTTAAACCAGATTTATTTATTCAATGTGTTCATGATTTATATGATGATTCTAATCAATTCCACACATGTCATCATAATCAACACCACTACAATTGGTATCAGAGCAGTTGTTCTTGATTTGATCAAGAATTGATCCATGATGACATTTTAGATTTTTTGATTCTTTATGTTCCTTATTGATCTTCGTGTTTAGAGAGTTTTTTTGTGTTCTAGAAATAGAATTTTTCCTTGATTTGATCCATAATTCTCTCTCTCTCTAGAATACTTGTTTGTACCACTTTCTCTCTCATAAATTTTCACTACTAGAAAAACAGTCTTTTACAACGCTCATTGAGCGCAGTAAAAAGCTCATACGACGCGCAAATGCGCGTCAAGGAAGGCCCTGTCATAAAGAGAGACGACGCGCATTTACGACGCGCGTTTACGACACACAATGCGTATCAAGAAAGTTCCTGTCATAAAGGAAGACGACACGCATTCTCGTGTCGTAAACTTACGACGCGCGTGTTAATGACACGCAATGCGTATCAAGAAAGCCGCTGTCAAGAAAGGTCATGTCATAAATGAAGACGACATACTTTTTTTGCGTATCATAATTTTAAATGTTTAAAAAAAATATTATTTATAGATTTACTTATTTTCAAATTAAATTTGTATTTAATGTTTCATAATAGAAAATAAATTATCATATACAAACAATAGAATCCATTGCATAAATTTAATGTCATACAAATAGTCGTTCCATGGAAATATAAAACAAATCAATAGAAATTGTAACAAAAATTTACAAACAAATTAGATACAAAAAATATAATTCATTGCCTCTTTGCTTATTCAAGATCAACCTGCAAGTAGCTAACTAATCTGTACAAATTCACCCTTGTTCTAATCATTTTCTTAAATACTTTACAAACATAATTCATCCATAGTACCTGAACTATAGTTGCAGCCTTGTTTCTTCTTCTTCTTCTGAACTCATCTCTTGCAACCATTGCTCTAAGCCTAACGTATACACAATTACACATTGCATGAAAGGACTGGATTTAATAATATTAATATTTATACCATCCAGTTGTCGATCGGTTCCCATGGCTACAGTAACTCTTCTTCGAGGCTCAACTGCTTCATCAATCACCACATTCTGCAGTGAATCAAATCAAATATTAAATATAATGATAATGATTGAAAACAATTAAAGGCCTTCATTCAAAAATCAAAATCTAAAGGTCTATGCATGTTAAGGATCTTGCAACTTGTCTAATGTCTATTCAATTACAAGTACAACATGATAATTTCATTTTTAGTCCTATCTTCTTTTAATTTAGCAAGTACTATATATATATAACTTTATATTCTTACGTAGAACAACATCTCTTCACATTTCATACTTAGACCCTTTTAATTGTCCCACAAAACAGAAAAAATGTCACTTGATCAGAAAACTACATTAAAGATGGTCAGTTGGTCGCATCACAATTTGTAAAAGTTATCCCAATTCACACTTTACACTGCATCACTACACTGCATCACTAGGTAGGTTATTATGTTTACAACTAAGATACATTGATAATAATAATAATAATAATATGATCAATTTAACTATCTATCATTGACATCAGATGCATGTAATACAAGTAGTATAACATGCAGACTTAGTGACATGAATTCCAAATGTTGAGGTTGGTTTTCGCTTAAATGCATATGACCATGAAGGATACTGAATCCCATGTGTATGTGTGAGTGATAACAGGATCACTGCTGTCAAGCCTTTTCACAAGAGCACAAGTCAGAATGCACATCATTTCAGTTTTTTCAACAAAAAATTAAAGTAAAATAGAAAATGGCATGGGTATGAGTTTGACTCTTATTTTGAGTGCTAAAGGGGGGTGGGGGTCTTGTCTTAGTGTTCATTCCGTAAACAAGCCTTGTACTTCATTGTAAAGTCTTTCTCCCTCAACAATTACTTTGTAGCTTTGCTCTTTATTTTATGTGCTCTAAGAAATCTAAATTCTACAAGTGTTTTGACATTCATGAACATAAATAATGCATTTAAAATGATATGTTTATGTTTATATGTAAGAGGAACCTTCTCTGTATGGAGCCCATTCATGCTTTCGAAGATGATGTGGGGCATCAAGCGGTGGCAGCTTATTTCACCTATCACTTTGCTTCACTAAACCTTATTCTTTTGCTCCTGATGGATAAGAAAAGTCTTCATTAGCCTGTACTTTGGACAAATAAACCATTAACACAAAATATAAATCATAATCTCTCATCTTACAAACAAAAAAAAATGCCTACCTACCTCAACACTAGGAGTATCACTATTGTTGTCACCGGTAGTATCTTGTTGACGTTTTTTCTCAATATATATTGCAAGTTGTGAAGCAAATATTGTAAAAAAAAGTTTATAAAAATAATGATATAAAAAAATAAGAACAAAACAATTACCATTTGCAGATTTTTGTGAACTAAAGAGGTTGATAGATCAATTGCAGCTTTGGTTGGCATTCGTGGCAATGGTTGTGACTCTTCCCAACACCAACGTACTTCTCTAATAAGAAGTGACTCTAGTACAGAAATGGCTAAACAACATAAAAACAACAACAACAAACTTTTTTAGTGCTAACACAAAATCTTCCATGAATTTAACATCCAAGGGCATGGCTAATGCTTCAATCAGAAGGCGAAGCTGTGAAGCAAATCCAACCATGTTTCTAGTATAATCACCAGTGCTATAAGATAGAATTGTGTCATTTCATACAGACATATGTTGAAACTAAATTTAACAACATAATTCCAATTCCATTCCCTATAGATAAGAAGAGAATTCGGGAAGAATGAACCAATTTTGAGCATCCTGAATAGAAGCATTTTCAAGTTCAGCCATCTCCATGGAGCTTTCCACCATTTTCTCTCCCCACATAGCAACCAGTTAAAAAGATGCACACATTCTATGAAATTATCAGTAACAAAAAAAAAGTTACATTTCCCCATTATACATAAATATATTATTACCTTTTACAGGGTCTTCTGCAGTATACCACTCACTCCAAGGACAATCATCATCCCATTGTAGTTTGTTTCTATTATCGCCTCCATTATCACCTCCAGATTCAGTAATCTCAGACTCAGAATTTAGCACTTCATTGTCTTCATCATAAGTAAGTGTCTTGTATGTTAATTTCATGGTGAAATGGACTTTGAAGAAATGTGTTGAAAGGTCTGATGATGAAAAGGCCTACAACATTATGATTCAGTTAGAGAATATTCTTTAAAGAAAACAGAATGAGAGAGGTGACTTACAAATTTAGATACAAACAACTCATATAATCCCTCCAAATGCACGAGTTTTACAGGAACTTGAGTGGAAATAAGATCTCCTTCAAATCTTCGAGTAAATACTGTTCCCATATTTTGGATACCAATATAAGCTTTTCTAGAAGGATCATGCACTGGGATAAATGCTGGCCACAAACTAAAATTGTTCCATTGTTCATACAATCAGAACTTAAGTGTAATGTAATTAAATTTAAAAGAAAAAGAATGAGTGAATCCTACCTGGAACAATTTGAGAAGGCTATAGCAACTGCACTTAGAATCTTGCTAGCCTCTAGAGAAATTGGGAGAATTTTAGTCGTTCAATTGGGGCAAAGAATCTTTGTTGGCAACATCACCGGTGATGATGGATCTTGATTTACTGTAGTTAAAAAATCAACAATCTTTATCTTTTCTGAAATACCTGTTGGATAACCCACAGAAATTGGGACAATTTAGCCCAGGGGTATTTTAGGAATTTTTTAGCAAACTTGCATTCTTATGTATAAAATTGGACTTGCATTATATTGTAATTTCATTCAAAATCAAGTTTTTAATAAGAAAGTACAGCTTCAAGAAATACGGTATGGAACATGAAACGAATGAATCCCTCTATTAGAAGGTAGAGAAAAGCTAGTGCATCAGCAATAATAAATAAATAGAGTATGGCTTCAAGTAACATGGCCTTATATTTCATATTCTAGAATCTCTTCAGTCTCCCTGCATTTCGCCTACGCCAAAAACAAAATCAAAAAAAGAAAAAAGAAAAACACATCAAGAATCTAAATTCTAAAACCATAACTCAATAAAATGATCTACTCACAAGAACAATGGTACAGGCAAAGTGGTGATAACATCATAAACATTAACAACAGAATAATATAACAATGGTACACAGTAGCTAATTGGTCTCACAAGAATCGATGTTTTTTGAAACAGGTTTGTTGGTGCTAACATGTTGCTATTTGATGTACAGCAGAATAATATAACAAAGATATTGAATTGTTAAATTAATCGATGAATTTTAACTTTTATTTGATTTACAAAGTGGTGATAACATCATAAACATTAACAACCAACAACATCTAATGTTAGTATATCATTATTAAATGCTTGTTGCCTTCCCTTCATGATATTCCAACACTTCAACTAAAAATCAATCTGTGTGAGGATGAAGTCTTGTATGTGATCCACAATCATATTAAAAGGAAACTTTATCCTAGAGTTATATAAATTTTTGACCAACTATTAAAGTAATTTAAGTTGAACCAACCATAAGAGAAATTAATAATAATCTGTATGTAACGAAAGAAGAAAAATATCATGGTGATACAAAATCGAATTTTAAAACATACATTGGGCCAATCGTCAATCTTCTTACTCTGGAGCATCAAAATTCATGAAATTAATTAGAAGATAACTCTGTAAGAATTAAAAACATGGTAAGCCTATGTGTTTACTATATAGCATCTTACTCACATTTAACTTTATCCTAGAAAAAAGAGGTTAAGTTGTTGCTAGAAAGTAGAATACATGCCTCAATGTTAATCAACCATGCTTACTTTCTCCATGTGTATCACTGGATGTTGATGATTCTAATCTTTTTCTAATGCATCTAACTTCTTCTGTGGGCAACTGCTCAGTTGTGGTGGAGATTGGGAGATTTTAGGGAAGATCGACCAGAGGGGAATGTGAGATACTGGGATTCAGGAATCAGAAAGAAGAAGAGTGAGAAACCGCATAAGAAAGGAATCGAAGTAAACGTTGGCTCTCCTGGAGAAGTGGAAGCGTTACGATAACATTGATGAGTCTTGGAAATCGGTAATTTACATCTCGCTCCCGCTCCTTTGGCGCCAAATAACATTAGGTATTGGGCCTTTTACTAGTCCGTTAGGCTAAAAACAATGGACTGCCATTATAAATTTCAATATAACAAAAATAAAATAGAGGCCCTTTGGCATTTGCACCTTCAAGCAATTCAACAAGAGGAGGGATTCCACCTTCAACCCTTAACATAAGAATAAGAATGTGATGTCAAACAAGCTCAAAAATACCCAAAACTGTAACAGAAAAAGGGTAGAAAAGAACTGACCTAACACGGACGGGTCTTGATGCTGCTATTCTCGTTTGTGATTGCATCTGCTGCTCTCCTTATAACACCATTCACTGCATCCATGTGTCGCTTAAGGAAAGAAACAAGATGAGGCAGGGCTCCAGCATTGACAATGAGTTGCTGGTGTGTACACAATAATAAAAATTGGTTATGTATGGTGGATGAGGATGTTATTTTTAACCCAAATTGCAAGGAGAAGAAACTGTGTTGGTCAGGTCACTTTTCATACCTGAGAACCTTCTTGCAAACCTTCAACATCAATTTATGGTGACTCTCTATATACGATCTCCCACAAACCATTATCACTTTACTACTCTTGGGAGTTGAAGGAGGAGCTACTTACACAAACGATTTTGAAAAAAATTAAGCATATAAAACCCTAATATTGGAGTTCAACATCACGATTCACACCATGGAAATAAAATCAATCACGATGGCAAAAACTCCATCAAGAAATTAATACTTTCCAGATACAAGCAAAACTAAGGAACGATAATAGGGTAAAAACATTTTTTTTTCAAAATAGTATGAGCAACCAATTCCATAAAATTATAAAAACTTACAATTTGATTTGTAGAGGAGGCATGGTCATCTGTACGTTACACATTGCTTGAATCCGCATCTAGTCGTTCTTTTCATATGAACGATGAGGCTTCTTGAAAGTTTATCATATGAAAGTGGTGGGGATGGAAGAGATGGTATGGCGGCGGCGGATGGTAGGAATGGTGGTGATGGTCGATTGTGTAGAGGTGAGTATGAGGTAAGGTGGAATGAGATTTTATGAAAAAAAAGCCCTAGATTTGGATGCCTTTTGTAACTGAGGATAATGGATGTGCGTTTGGTAAAAGAATTATAAAACTACGCATTTACATTAATCCAGAAGGTGGAGGATAGAGATGAGAGAAAACCTGGTGGAGAAGGAAAGACGAGAAGGTGGTGGTGTCGATTAGAGGTTGTTCAACTAGTAGCTTCGATTAGGGGGTGGAAACGAGGGAGAAGAAGGCGGGGGTTTAAAAAATTTAGGGATTTCATTTTCCCTCTAAGGAGAAGCGCGTTTCTTAAAAAATATATATAAAACGACATGCACAGACGACGCACCTTTTAGATAAAGTGTCTTCCGTGTTTTTAATTTTTTTATATGAGACACTAATTTAAGGGCACGCCATAATGCACGACCTAAATCCTTAATTTTTTGAAGAGATGACACTTTTTTAACGTCACTCTCTTTGGTGTAACATAAATCTCCGAGTGTCGTTGTTTGCGCATCGTAAAAGGGTCGTTTTCTTGTAGTTTTTATTCATGTTCACTTACTCTCTCTAGAGATCTCTTTGATTATCATTTTCTCTCTTTAGAAAAACTCAAGATCTTATTGATTGATCAAAGATGGTGTATGTGTCATGATTCTTGGGTTGTGGTCGTTGAATATGTCAAATACAAAGTCAACGAAAATCAATCTTAAGAGTTATTGTTAAGCGGGTTGATTTCATGGGGTAATAAGGTTTCTTATGGAGGTTTGAAGGATGATCATGGAAGCTAGATATTTCAACCACTTTGTAAGATTGAATGGTTGACTAAAATTGTATTGTCCATATTAGTACATAGTAGAAATCAAAAGAAAGGAGAAAAAGATATTTGTTTAATAATAAATACATTTCTCTTATTGAAGACCCAAATGATCTTCATTATCTTAAGTTTGTTGAAGTTCAAGACTATGGAGTTCAATGTGATGTTCTTGAAGTTCCTGGCAAGAAGATTCAAGTTTATTCTCATGAAAATGAAAAAGTTTTTCGCTCGATTGAAGTTCAAATCCATGATATTTTGTGTTCTTGTGATTCGTTTGAAGGAATAATTCCTTATCAAAAGCCATAAATATAATAAATTCACAGGTATCAAACTCCAAAAGATTTGACTCAAACTTGCCAAGTTGAAGTTGTGGAAAGTGGGTTTGTTCATGAATTCAAATCTTCAAGTTCCAAGAAGATGAAAAGGAAAAAGAATAAGAAGATTAAACGTAAAACAAGCGAGTTTATTCACAAAAATCGTTAAATGTTGTTGTGAAGCCGAAATCCATGAAGCAAATTTGGGTTCCAAAGCAACAATCTCCAAGTGTTGCATTGAATTTGAAATCAAAACCCAAAAAGTACTGATGGTTCTTATGAAGATGTTTTTAGATCGTCGAAGAACACGAAGAACGAGTTGTACAACACACATCGTGGGTGTAACAATGTTCAAATTGTAGATTTTCTCGATCCAAAAAAAGAACCAAGATCTTCAAAAATTGATTCGTTCATTGCAAATGGAACTCGGATCATCAAAAAGTATTTCAAATGCATTCCCAAACGTCCATGATTTCGATTAATATTTTGCGTTTTTCAAATTTTGATCGCTTTGTTTCATTGGATCAAATCTATTTCTACCCCATTAATTGATCAAATTATTTTTGTTTAGATCAAAATTTCAAAAATCAAAATCAAATTCCAAAATTTTTTTCTACTGATTATTCGATTGTTCCTGTTCATCTTTGTAGCCTAGAATGTCAAAATTTACTTGTAACATTATGTTTTAAAATTTAATAAATAAATAAAATCAATTGAATAAATAAATAATAACCCTATAACCACAAGATATAATTTATAATTCCATTTATTTAGCCCTAAATCCATACTAATTTATCACTGCTAGCCTCAGGGAGTGAAACGTTATAATTTATGGAAATTAGGGATTATGTGGGAACAATTGGACTTGTAATGTAAAGATTTTTGGAGAGCAGGGGTGTTGTTTTGTAACTTTGGACCTAAGCAGAAATAAATCTAAGGGGGAGGGACTAAAAGCACCAATATGGTATGATGTTTGAAAGTTACGAGCCTTTAACCCGTGCTTCTCCTCTCGTGTTTCTTCCATGCGGTTCCCCTAAAACCCTAAACGATCTCTCATTAGAGCAGCCGCTGCCACCCTACCCTCTTGCTTCTCTGACCAACCAAGCTACCGGCAAACCATTATTATCGGCGAAACCATTCTTTGATGCTGCTTCTGTTGCTGACGAAGGCAATAACCGTGGGCGCAGCGTGCGAGTAAGGAAGATCGGGAACACAAAGTCGCGATTGCCGCCTCTACTGCCTCCTTACGGTAACGGAACAACCAACTATTCATCCTTCCTCTTAGTTTCAAACAATGCTACCTCCCACTGGCCGTTGTCGCCACTCCGACGGCTGTCCCATCGCCTCATTCCTTTCGGCAGTCGCATGCCACAATGAATGGGTGGTTGCATTGTATGTGTGTGTGTGTGTTTCTACACGATGGTGTATGTGTTTTAGTGTACATTGGTGTGTGTGTGTGTGTGTGTGCATTTTTGGGCCGAAAAACCGAAGAAAAACCCCCACCACCACCGTGAGGTGGTGGCTGCCACCTCATGCCACCGTTTTGCTGCCATTTGCCGCTACTTTTGGTGATTGTGTGTATGTGTGTGTGTGATTGGACGTGTGTTTGAAATGTTTTCACTATTTTGGCCTAAAAATCGTAACCGCCACCACCGTGAGGTGGTGGCTGCTGCCATAGACCGCCACCAACCCCCACTACCCGAGGTGGCAGCGGGTGGTGTCCGATTTATAAACACACATATATTTATTTAATTAACTAATTAACTAACTTATAAGTTCTGAACCCTAATTAGGGTTTAGAAAACCCTAATGTCATGAAACCCTAATTTGGAAGTTAATGGGACCCGCATTGAAATTATTTATTAGATTTAAATTATTAGTTAATAACCTCTAAAATTAACTCAACGCAATATGGAATTAACAGATTAAGTCCTTAATGGGTTAAGTGTTCTTACTTAACCCTAATCGTCATTTTATGTGAAAACCCTAATTTTGTTTGGGTCTTGAGTTGGGCATTTTTGTTGGGGATTGGTGATTAGGCTATTGATGGACCATCCAAGAACAAGAATATGGACTAGAATATTTTGATGGGCTTTAGGGTAAGGCCCATGTGAGACGTTTGGGCCTAATTTGGAAAATTGGGCCATAAGTGGGCCTTGATGATTATGAGATAGTGGACCATCAGAATGCCAAATGTTTGGACTAGAATAAAGGGTTGGGCCTTAAGGTAAGACCATGTAGAGGTTTGGGCCCAATTTGGAAATTTAGGCCATATGTTAGGCCTTGATTTATTATTTGGCTTTTGGGCCTCTAGAGTTTGAGTTTGGGCCTTGGCCATGGACCAAACTAGGTCAGGGGTAAAATGATCTTTTTACCCCAAGTATGGACTTATGGTTATGCATTAGAACCCGATTGTTAATTGGGTTTTGTTTTGACGATTGATAGTTCGGGGATCTGTCAGCCAGCAGCCAGAGATTTATTCTCGGGACTTCAGCAATGCGAGGTAAGTCTCCTCACTGTTTGTATGGGTCCAAGGCACCAATTATGATTCATTTAGTTGATGCACGGTAGGAAGACTCGGGGGTTAGCCCTAGGCTTTATGTATGAAAGATTAGGAGGTGTCATTATGCAGGAAGACTCGGGGGTTACTCTCAATTCATCACCCCCACTGAGGGTAAGGACCCAGTCCTTAGTCCTCCGTAAGTACTTAAGAATGTTCTTAACCGCAGTCTAATGAGCTTTAACAGGGTTTCCTTGATATCCGCTAACTATTCTTAAAGCAAAGGCAACATCAGGGCGAGTACAAGTCATAACATACATGACCGAACCAACTACGGAAGCATATGGTATATGACTCATTTATGCTATCTCAGCCTCTGTACTCAAACTCTGAGTCTTACTCAGTTTAGTATTTCCTTGGATAGGTAAGTCACCTTTCTAGGAGTTCTCCATGCTAAAACGTTTCAGCACATTGTCCAAGTAGGTACTTTGACTAAGTCATATTAGTCTTTTACTTCTATTTCTCAATATCCTTATCCTCGGGATATATGAAGCTTCTCCAAGGTCCTTCATAGTGAAACATAAATAAATAATAATAATTTCAAAATTAGCCAACGGAGTTTTCTTGTCCTGGCCTACTAAAAATAAATAATAATAATAATTTCAAAATTAGCCAACGGATTCCAAACGAAAGTTGTAGGTCGTAGTCTCACCTACATGGGGATATAAAGAACGTCGAAAACGGAGCTCGTATGAGGAAGATATGAATTTTTGAAGTTTATTAAGTAATTAAAGTATTTAATTTAAATATAAATTCGGGTATTATCCAAAGGGAGGGGGGAGTCATCGGGCTTATCCGGGTTACGCCCAGCGTACCTGGATTTACGCCCAGCGTAATTCGAAGAATCAGCCCCTATATAAAGGGTGCGAGGGTATCTGAGTTCCTTGCTCAATTCCACTCCTCTCTTTCCCGTTTTACCTCGTTTTTCATGCAAGAAATATCTCGAAGCCCCGGTATCATTCCCGAGGCCCGAAGCAAGTCCCGAAGCCTGAAGATCCCAAGAAAAATAGTTTTCGAGCCGAAGCTCTGCCCGTGTGAAGCCCGGTTTTGGAGGAAACATCCCGGTTTCGTCGCAAAAGATTATTTCAAGAGTCGTAGTGCTGTCCGATCATCTTCTGATCAAGTGAGTGTGTGGTTACTTTCTTCTAACACATAAATATGAAGTATTTGTTATGAAATACGTGCTATGTGTTTATATATTGTTGTTTATTTGAGATGAGTGTGGAATGGATGTTTTATATAGTTTTTAAATGAGTTAAACTGTATATGTATTTTATACCTACAAATATGTTGTGTAGAACATGGGTAGATGAGATAGTTAGTGTGTGGTAAAAGGATGAGTTGGATAATGAGATAAGAGGTGATATAGATCTTGAGATGAGGGTGACAAGTGGAAAATGAGTGAAACCTTTACCCAAACGAGGGCCCCCATCATTCAGCAGAGTAGGGATGACAACCACAGACTATTCTAAACAGTCAGTGGAACACTAGCAGGCTTGCAACTTGTAGGTGTTTGTGAACGATGTGTTCACCGGTGTACTCTAAAAAAACTCATTGACATGTATTGCAAGAGGGATCTCGAGAATGATACTGTCAATAAACAAGATAAACTTGTTATTAGATCTGGGAGTATGGATCAGATCAGGATTTAGGTATAGTAAATTGTCCCTAATCCGTGAGTTTGGATTGGGCAGAGTTTTAGATCCGGGAGTATGGATCAGATCAGGAGGTTAGTTTGAGATTCGTGGGTATGGATCAGGTGAAGAGATTAGTTTTAGATCCGTGATCATGGATCAGGTGAAAAGGGTAGTTTTAGATTTCTGAGTAGGGATCAGGTAAAGAGGAAAATTTTAGATACGAGAGTTTAGATCGTGTTGTTATGAGGATCGATGGGGTGGGATAAGAGTTGCCTTTATATGGTAAAATTGTACAATTTTGAATGTTTTATATTTATAAATATATAATATAACATTGTGGGAAGAAAACCTTATATGCTCACCAGGCTTCCATGTCTGACACACTTAGTTTTCTTTGTATTAGAGGTATCGATACGAAGACATATTTCATAGAGAGATTTAAAGGAGATATAAATCATTAGTGTTATTGAATGTAAGTTCTGTTTATGCTTATATGTATGTATCAGAACATGACATCCCGATGTTTTATTATTAAATGAAAATACATTCTCTTTGAGAAATGTTTTGATAAGTTATTATCATATCTTGTTTTGGGGACAAAGTCCGCAACTATTTTCTTTAAGAGATTACTTTAATTTAAAAAACAAAGCATAAATAAATTGGTATTTTCTTTCCGTGAAATTGGCGATGTCACAGTAACCTTATACCCCCTTATAGACCGACTTCGTGAATGAGGCCTACTAACGGTAAGAGCGACTTGTCTTATACATATATATTATTAAACTTAATAAGATTATAAAGTATAAGGGTTGAATTTTAAGTTTTAAAACTCTAGATTTTGGAATTAAAGTTTCATTTAATGAGATTTTGTAAATTCCAAAACTTGAGGGAAAGTTTTAAAACTTGTCAAAACTCTTCACATTCATAACCTATGCGTTTAATTTGATTTTAATGATGAGACCTTTCATTTTCCATAACTTGAGGACAAGTTATGGAGGTCATTAAACATCAATTAGATCATATTTCTAACAACTAAATTATCATATAGTTCTTGATCTAACTAAACTCATATACAAGGCAATTATATATCAACAATTTTAAAACAATTTGGTTTGTCATATAAAACAACAACCATTTTAAAACTTTGATAATTATTCTTTCAATTGGATGAGTATGATCACTACCAAATCTTAAAAAACATATTTTTATGATTCAAAACACTTTGGGGTAATGATCATATCCAAATTTGGCCAAAAACACAAATTTCTGCACTCTGATCAGCCAACTCGACGAGTCCATAAACTGGACTCATCGAGTAGCTTCATTTCTGCATGGACAAGTCGAGTTCCCCAGTGGACTCGACAAGTTCATCATTCAGAATGCAGAAAACTTGATTTTTTCAACTTTGAAAACAAGCAAGCATCAAATATAATAGAAAATAATCTTAGGCTCTGATACCACTGTTGGGTTTTGAGCACTATAATACTTCCTAAGTGCACATGCAACCCTAAATGCTTTGGATCTATGTTTTCTCTATATATACATGCATTTTCCTTTTCCAAAGCATTCACTCTAGCTATCATATAATTGAAGCTATATATAATCAAAACATAGTTAGGATACATACCTCTTGAGTAGGGTAGAGTTCTGAACCTTTAGAAACTTGAGCACCTCACGTGTGATGCCTCTAATAGTTTACAAACACCAATATGCAAAGGAGGTTCTAAGAGAATAAGTTACTTGACTCTTTTGAAGGTGCCACCGATTTTGGAGAATGGAGGGAGCTATTTATAGTTGTGGCAAGTGCTAGGGTTAGACTTTGTAAACCCTAATGATCCATGACTTTCCACATTCCTATGATCCATAGGTTTAACCTCCATGGGCTATCCATGGGTTATATTATTAGTTTAGCCCACTTACATAATCATGGATCACTTAGCCCATACTATAAGTATCATTGATTTACATAATCAATCCCTCCATATTTAATTAGTCTCTTTTGACCACAAATTAATTATTGTACAATACTAATTAAATAACCATATTAATATATTATACTTATAATATATTAATAAATCGAAAATAACCTTATTCTCATAAAACCATCCTATCAAATTGCATTGGTGAAGGCAACCCAAAAGAACCATGCTACTATCGGGTCAAGTACATACCAGTTATATTTATGGGCTTAGATACCAAATCCAACACATAAAACATTCAAATTTCAATGAGTAACATCACACAATAACACAGTGAAAGAATAATATAATAACACATTAAAAGAATAACATTCGAGTAGTAGACTAAAATATTATGTTTACTTATGTTTCTTGAATTGGAACCTGATTTTCCATGACTTGAATGATTCCTTGAAAATGAAGAACGAAGTTCGATTTCTTGAAAATAGAGTGGAGTTCGATTTCACTGTAGATGTTTTTTGTTTGTTCGATCACATTAGTAAGCGAGGGGTAGGAGATGGTTTTTTTTGTGTAGCAAGGTCGACGATGAATCAATCAATCCAATTAGGTATCACCGAGATCGATTATGGACTGCTAGGTTTTTTGGATGATCGATTATGGACGATCAATAGTTTTTTTGAAACTTCAATCGGTATTGGGTGGGTGCGACAATACACAACTAACGCAAGCAAGAGAAAAGCGGTGATCGATCAAGCGACTATTCAATTTCCAGGCCGGTCCTTTTGGCTCGATTAAACCGTTATCTGGGTAACCCAAACCAAATAACCAGAGAACCAATGTATAACTTATTCGGTCCTAAATTGGTTCGGGATTTCAGTCCAAACACCCATCCTTATGTGTTCTTATGGAATGAGGAAACAAGAAGATTAACCTTGTATTTAATTACACATGGTGTTCAAGAGCATGTAACCCGTCCAATTATTCATTTTCACACAACTAGAATATAACATGTAATTCAAACTAAATTACATGTCATAATTTTGGGCTCATTAATTTTTATGAAAATGACCAAAACTAAAAATACTAAAAACAATTATAAATAATAAGGGTTGTTTGATTGTTTTTACTTGGTAAGAGGTTGAGTCTGATTCGGTCAGATTTAGACTGTTTGATACAACAATTAATAACTTATCGATTGGTTATATAGCCTCTTATATGTTTTTTTATTGTGTTTGATAAAAGATTGTATCTTATTAAGTCAAATTTTGACTTAATTAACAACTATCAAACAACTTATAAATCATTAAAAAAAACATTTTTTTTTTCAAACACACAAGACAATGAGAAACTTGTCATAAGGTTACGTCTTGAACAACAAAGAGTTAAACAAGTTTTCTTGTTGCAAAACACATGTGGAAGTATGTATACTCCGGACAATATGCGAAATTAAAGGAAATAAACATGTTACAGGACATAGTCTCTATCTAATGTATAACGATGGCAACATTAATCCATCAATAACACGACGAATTTATTGTTGTCCACCCTAATAACCTACTTTGTGAAATATTACTAGGGAAGTGTCGCATTAACATTATTGAATGACAAAAATATAAAAATGGTCGTTATGGTTTACCAAAAGTCACAAATTCAGTCATGCTAATTTTTTTAGGAACATTGTCCCCTTTGTTTCCAAAACTTATGTGAATGAACTTTTTTGTTGACGATGTTATTGTTCATCCGTTAGTGTAACAATATTTTGGTCTTTTCAAGCAACAGAGACTGAGTTTGTGACTATAAGTAACTATATGGACCATTTATGTTATTTTTTCTATATTTTCTGTTGAGTTTGTGGCTTTTCCACCCATTTACTTTTTAAAATATCACTTTGAACACTTTACTTTGAATGTTTAAAAATGTTACTTTCACCCATCTATTTTCTAAATTTCCGTGTTTAACCTCATATTATATATAATTTGAATTTCATTCATTATTTACGTTCGTTAACCTAAAAAAACTATTTTTGCATGTTTATTTTTATATATTTGTTAGTATAGTTGCAGGTGGTTAAAGTTTCGCCTTTAATTTAAAACTTTTTTTCATTAATTTTTTTAATGAAAATTACATGAATTTTTTATAAACTTGTCGATTTAAATTCGAGTCTGTCTACGTTTTGATGTAGTTATTTATTTATATATGTTTTTGTGTTGAACTTCATGTACATTTTCTATATATAAAACGAGTCACATATAATAACTTTCGTTCGTTAACTTAAAAAAATATATTACATACGAGTTTGTCTACGTTCCGACATAACTTTTTTTAGGTTTTTTTACGTATCGGTATTAATTCGAGTTCATCTACATTTGGACGTATTTTTTTTTTCGCGCTTATTTTTATGTACGTCTTGTTTTTTTCGTCCGTGTTTTTTTTTTACGTCGAAACATAACTTTTATCAATAGAATCTTCAAAATTCAACTTACAAAATTCAATGCTTATAATTACGTTTTTATCTATTATATGTAAACAAACTCATATCTGGGAACATACATAAAATACACACCAAAATGTACAAAAAAAAAAAAAAAAAAAAAAAAAAAAAAAAAAAAAAAAAAAACTACATTGAAACATATAAAAAGACTTAAATTTATATCGACACGTGCATAAATAAGTAAGTTTTTTTAAATAAAAACAAAAACGTTTCGTAAACATAGACAAACTCGAAGATAATACATTTTTAAGTTAATGAACAAAAGTTATTATATGTGAACCGAATGATATGTATGAATATACATAAAATTAAGCATAAAAATGTAAATAAAATAAGTTATGTTGATACGTAGACAAACACGAATATAACATGTTTTTTAAAATTAACAAACAAAAATTTTTATATGTGACCCGTTTCATACGTAAGAAACGTACACAAAATTTAACATACAAAAAAAATCGAAATATAAACAAACTCGAATTTAAACCAACATGTTTATAAAAAAATCATGTATTTAAAAAAATAACAAAGCTCTAAATTTAAGTCGAGATGTTGATCATCTTCGGTTACACAGACAAATATATAAAAATAAATACATATAAATAGTTTTTTTAGGTTAAAGAATGGAAGTTATTAATGAAAATCAAATTATATATAATAGGAGATTAAAATGGTTTTTGACCTTAGAATCGGGTATGGATAACAACACCCTTTAATTTATCCATTTATTTTCTAAATATTCGGGTTTAAGCTTGTTTTTTTAATTTTTTAAGGAGCTACTTTTATCGAAAAATAATTTTAAATATATCAAAATTCATAATTTTTTATTTTCTATAAATAGACATTTATATTGATATAGTTTTAAGATAAAATATTACTTTTTTTTTAGAATTTGAGATCTCGTTATCCACAAGTAAATACATTCGTTATTCACTCATTAATAAAACATATGTTTAAATTTATTTTTTCAACTAAACATATATATATATATATATATATATATATATATATATATATATATATATATATATATATATATATATATATATATATATATATATATATATATATATGGTTAAGTTCAAATGAGAACACTATTTAATGTGAGAACGCGAGAACACTACTTTATGTTACTATTCTACTATGAATTTTGTATATAAAACGATATGACATTATTCATCAACAAATATACGAATAATCACACATTAAAATTTTGTATGTACAACTTTATGACATTATTAATCACCGAATATATGAACAATCACATATTTAACATTCACATTAGAATTTATTAAATTACTTCACATATATATAAATTTTATAGTAGAATAGCAATATAAAATTGTATATATTCATATTATAATTACTACAATAATATACATATTAAATTTATAGTAGAATAGTAACATAAAGTAGTGAAGTAGTGTTCTCACGTTCTCATATTAAATAGTATTCTCATTTGAACTTAACCATATATATATATATATATATATATATATATGGATTTGTATTTTTTTTTTCTTCTGTCTTTTGAGTATAAAAGCGTAACATGGTACATTTCGCAACTACATTACTACGTTATACAAAGGTGATGGATTTTTAAATAATAAAAAAAAAAAAACTTATCCGAAATTTTTGATGTAATTCCTTTTTAGAACGAAAAAAATACGAATACACCATATATTCATATTTTCCACCTATCTCTAAAACAATATTTGAACATTCATCATCTTTGAGAGATGTATATAATCACTATGTAAAATCAAATTATACAATTATTATTAAACTTATTGTCATTTGAGTGCTCCACAAGACCACTCATATGTATTTTCCACCTATCTCTAAAACAATATTTGAACATTCATCATCTTTGAGAGATGTATATAATCACTATGTAAAATCAAATTATACAATTATTATTAAACTTATGGTCATTTGAGTGCTCCACAAGACCACTCATATTTATTTTCCACCTATGTCTAAAACAATATTTGAACATTCATCATCTTTGAGAGATGTATATAATCACTATGTAAAATCAAATTATACAATTATTATTAAACTTATTGTCATTTGAGTGCTCCACAAGACCACTCATATTTATTTTCCACCTATCTCTAAAACAATATTTGAACATTCATCATCTTTGAGAGATGTATATAATCACTATGTAAAATCAAATTATACAATTATTATTAAACTTATTGTCATTTGAGTGCTCCACAAAACCACTCATATCATAAATATGTTGTTATCGTCTTCTTCTTCGTTCACAATTAAGGCTGGTAATTCTCGAGACAGCCCACGACACGATACGAAATAAATGAGTTTGGGTTGAGTTTTTCAAGTCGCTAACCCTTCAACCTACCAACCCATTTATTAAACGGGTCATATATGAGTTTCTTAAAAAATAAACGGGTTGACCCGCCAACCTGTTTATATTCTTAATAAAAAACTTTATTTTATTTTTAAATGTATTTATGTATCAAGTATTAATATTTAATAAGTATTATATAATATATATCATTGATTCATAGACCATTTGACTATTTCAACATTTTGACGCGTGGTGGATAATCTAAGGTCGTAAGTCGTAACCTATAAGACTAAGTCTGTAACATGAATCTATGAATGTTTTTAATTTTCATTTGGATGTTTAAAACTTAAATATTTAAAATTCGGACCCACGAACCCAAATCTTACCTACGAACCCGACAACCTGTAAACTTGTATAAATAAACGGGTTGGAGAGTCATATATGAGTTTATGTTCCAAACCCGCTAACCCGTAACCTGTATAATTAAATGAGTCGTGTTTGGATTGACATATTTTGATCCGTCAACCCGCGATCCGCTAACCTGAATACGATACGATTGTCAGGCATGTTCACAATGTCTATTATGTTAACATTGATTTAAAGGAATGATATTATTATGAAAACTTTATATTTTTATTTATCGTAGATGCATTAAGTAAAGAAAAAAATTATAACTTTGCTTTTTTTTTTTTTTAATTTGTTTTTGTTGGACGTTAATTATAATAAAAGAAAAAGATTATACTCCACCAAGATGATTAATATCATAATTATAATTCCATTCGTAGATATTAATCAGTTAGGTATGGTTGAGAGCGTGAGACCACTAAGGTGCTGTTTGATTTTCTGAAGCAAAAATTCAAGAAGTCTGCAGACCACCTCTGCAACCCTCTGCAGTAAAAGAGGTGGACCAAACGGCTGCAGACTATAATAAGAAGCGTGTTTGTTTTTTTAACATCTGCATACTGCTGCAGATATTAAAAAATCAAAATAAACTAATTTTATAAACCAAAAATAACTTTTTAATACGTAAACTTTAATAATGTATAACATTTCGGTAAAAATTAATGATATTCAGTAAAAAAGAATGATATTTCAACAAAAAATAAAGATATTTTAGTAAAAAAATAATGATATTTCATTAAGAAATTATCATTATTGAATATAAAAAAATGAAAAATAACTTCAATAAGAATAAACGAAAAAAACGAAAAAAAAATGTGATATAAAACTTTAATAACATATAATCAAAATTTTAACAATAAAAAAAGAAGAAGAAGAGGTTGGAAGAGGCAGTACAAGTGCTCCGCCAAACAGAGCACGAGCAGAGGTTTTTGACTCAGAAGACTTCTAAAAAACAAACAGCTGCGAGATAAAAAGTGTTGCGCGTGTGCTGCGCCGCGCAGCAATAAGAGGTTTGAAGAGGTTTTTTCCGAAAAACAAACAACATCTAACTATCGTATAAAAAGGACTCATAAGAGATCAATTAGAGCCCAAGAATAGAAAAAAAAAGTATAAACATTATTAATACAAGACTAATAAAATATAAAGAAAAAAAAATAAAAAGTTATAATAATTTATAACAAATCTATATTTTATTGAAAGAAATTTAATTTAAAGATTATAACGCCAATAAATAAAAAGTAAAACGAATGAAATAATCGTTAGAAACTAAAATTATATAATTACAAACATTGATATAAAATTAATTAGTTATAACAGAAAAGTGAAAATAATATTATTTAGAATAGTGTCAAGTAATAGAAAAAAGAGTTTTACACGGACATCTTATTGGAGCTGAGTTATCATTATTAAACAGGTTTATTAAAGTTTTTTAATATTTTTATTTGACTCTACAAATATTCGTTTTGACATTTTAAATGGTATCCCATTTTTAAAGTTTAAAGTAATGGGTTCAAAATGATAGAAACACTACAATCTCATAAACATCAAAATATAGAAAAAATTATATAAATGGTTCCTATAGTATATCCATTGCCACAAACTTAATCATCTCTATTTGAAAAGACCAAAATACTCTAACACCAATGTCAATAAAAAAAATCATTTACACAAGTTTTGAGAATTATAAGAACTATGCTCGTCAAGAAAAAAAAATAAAAAGGATTGAATTTATAAACTTTGATAAACTATATGAAACATTTTTATAGTTTTGTCTTAGTTAAGAAAAACCAAAACTTGCAAAACATATAACATATTATTTTATAGATAAGAAGACATCAACTCGGTGTGTGTGCAAACTTTGGCTTCAATCTTTAGCTTAAAATATGCTTTTGCTACAAGACAGAAACTATTTTAGACTCATCAAAGCATAATAGGTTTTTTTTTCTATTAATATATTGTTTTCTCAAATTTTCATTTCACCATTTAATTATATGTTAGTTATAAATATAATATACTTCAATTATTTAATTATTATATATATAATTAAACCCCAAAGGGCTTATGAACAGTCAAGTTTTAGATATATAAGAAATTTGCCACCAAAGTTTTTGAATTCATTGTTAGCCACATTATTTTTAAGGATTTGCAATTTAGTCCAAAAGCACAGGGTCGCGTGCCTTTTTCTAGTTTATATTAAATATTTATATAATATAAATTTTATAGCAATTCAACTTTTTTAAGACAAAATCGCAAAAATGGTTCCTGTAGTATGCATTTTTTCTGAGATTTAGTCAAAACCTTGAATTTTTTTTTTTTTTTTTTTTTTTTGCTTCGTGGTCCTTTTGAGGTAGTTTCTTTGTGTTTTTGGTCCCTCCAAATAGTGAAATGATTGTAATACCCTTCTGGTATTTATTTACCATTTTTCTTTCATTTTTTAAAATCTAATTCTAATTTATTTATTTTAATAATTAAAAAAATAAAAATGGGCTCTCTCTCTCTCTCTCTCTCTCTCTCTCTTAAAAAGATGAAAGAATAAGGTTTTTGGGGGGTCAACTTATTTGTGTAATCTGGTAGCAAAGAAGAGAGATAAATCGACTTATAAATCAGCTTCACAAAATTGGTTTTCGCCATTACTTCAGTCGTCTCAGACTACAATCGAACATCAGAACTCAAAGCTTTCTACCAAACAAAATGTGACATCCCCATTTTCACGGCCAGAAAAGACCGATTTTGTTTATGCTTTTTAAAAATCAGAGTACCTCTTTTAATAAAAATGTTGCGGAATTTGTTCCCAATAAAACATGATAAATACATTATCAAAGCATTTCTGAAGAAAATTATTTTTTTTATTCATTTAAAACATTTGGGATATCATCGTCAATACATAAACATAAGCATAAACATAACTTATATTTATTTATACTAGTGATCTACATCTCTTTTAAATCTCTCAGTGTAGAGTAGTTTCGTATCGACACCTGTGATACAAATAAACTGAGTGGGTCAGGTTGAGAAACCTGATGAGTACATAGGGTTTTCAACCCACAATAATATAATTATTACGTTTAATCATCAAACAGTTAACACAATTACTCATCCTCATTATCTTCTTTAATCTTAAGGATCTACCCTAAGAATCAACTGTTTCTTGTTAATTCATTCCAAAGGATTTTCCTAAGGAATAGGTACGAAGTCCATCGTTGTCAATGACACAGCTATCAAGCACAACTGCTAGTTCTATCACTTAGGCGCACCTGCCATAGTTGTCACATTCTATATGAGGCGCTTCTACCGGTATTGTCCTTTAGATGCTACTGTTAAGGTTATAATGTTCACTATTAGGCGCAGCTGCTGATATTATCCTTAGAGCGCAGCTGCTTGGATGTTTATCGTAGATCAACAACATCTACAGGTTGTGGTGCAGCTGCTAGTGCTCATCTATAGGGTACTAGGTCCATTGCTGCCAATGTTCACCTATAGGGCACTAGGTCCATACCACTAATATTCCTCTATTTCAGCTTTCATCCCTCGTCCTTCATCTACCCATGTTTTAACCAACATATTTTTTAGATATAAAAATATGTATACAGTTTAAAACATTTAAAACATGTATAAAAATCTCTCACCCAACATAGACAACAAGTATCCAGACAATATGCACACATAACACGTAATTTATGTTAAATACTTCATATCTATGTGTAAGATGGAAGTAACTATGCACTCACCTGGGAAGGTGGTGACTTGGCACTCGGACAACACTTCGTTACTCTTAAAACAACTTCCTCAACAAAACCTAGTATCAATATCACTAGGGTTTAGTCTAATATTCGTTGAGACTAATTAATAGTCTGGCTATTATTACTATTATATAATAATTAAACAATACTTATATAACCCATAATAATAGCCCAACTAATCCTTATAAGGTCCTAATAACATTACTATATTGAAACATAAGCTATATTAAAGACAGGGTAGGCATAGCTCACTTACAGCGGGTTTTCTCGAAAACCAGGCTTCGCTGGAGCAGCGTTTCTGAGCCGAAAGACTCTTTTTTCAAGGCTTCGGTAGCCTCAGGGCTTCCTTCGGGTTCTAGGGGGTTTACCTAGACTTTAGGGGGAGTTTGGGGCTTTAGAGAGAGAAACTAGAGAGATAAAGAAGGGTTTGAAGGTGTAAGGGTGTGAGGGAACCCGACACCTCTATTTATAGGGGTGCTGACTGATGGACTTGCCGAGTAGGAGGACCTACTCACCGAGTTGGGGCATGTGGCAGCCTTATGGTGGTGCCACGTGTCCAATTTTGGCGGTGCCACGTCACCCCCTATCGTGTATCAGCCTTCAAACTTAGAAAAATCACAACTCTCGCATACGAGCTCCGTTTTCTACATTTATTTTTTCAACGCGTAGGTAAAATCAAGATCTATAACTTTCATTTAGACTCCGTCGGCTAATTCTCGACCGATCTCAAATTTAACAGTAGGAGGCGTTTAGACTATTAAATGACCACGAAGAATTCGTAACTCCTTCATACGGACTCTGTTTTCGTCTATCTTTTTACCGTTGAATTCCTATTAATGAGATCTTCAACTCTCATTTAGGTCGCGTAAGCCAAAAACCACTCGAACTAAAAAGCGAGTTTCGGGTCGTGCACTGCTAAGCCAAATCTTAGAAAATTCATAATTTCCTCATACGAAGTCAGATTTGGGCGTTCTTTTTTGTATGTTCTCGGTTTAACATATACTACAACTTTCTTTTAGATTGTTGAAAGACCCCAACTTTCGTATTTATGAAAGACCCAAACTTTCATACTATTTTACAAGATTTCTTAAGTTACTTCCTCAAAACATGCTACATGCATATTTATAAAACAATATTTTATATTGATAAAGTGATTACAAAGGATTGGATACAAACCGACTAAGTTTTATTACAATTTCATGACTACCCAGGAATCTACTATTCATATACATACATGGACATTAAAAATACAGAGAAATATTATTAACTATTCTAAATCTTTCAGCAGTATAAAACTATATTGGAATACTCATCACCTGCAAATTGTTAAATATTGAGAGGAATAAGCGATAATGCTTAGTGAGTTCAATAGATAGATACAATATAATCTTATGCCTTACATATTCCAATATGACAGAAGCAGAAGGGAACAAGAAGACATATGTGAAATCATGTGACAAGCGTTCATATCAATCAAAGACTTTATTTCAAGATATACTTTTCAATGAGACATAACGATTTCAATACTTGATATGCATCAATAAAGCTTTGGCCCAATTGGCACAGAAGACATATAATTTCTGATTAACATTTTGGTAGATTTCAGGCTTATAGCTCTGTCTAACCATTTGTCAATACCATAGAATAGAGTTCATTCTCTTACGGAGTCATGCTCTACATGGTCATAGGCTACATACCATTCCTATCAAACCTTATGCCAATGCCATAGAATAGAAGTCATTCTCTTACGGAGACATGCTCTACATGGCCAGAGGCTACGTACCAGTACCAATGTGAATCTAAGTCCTTTCACTGATCACATGGTCAAAGGTATTATATTTGCTATAAACATAGCGAATAAAATAACACGGGAGAATAACTCAAAATAACAACGTGGAGAAGCACATAGCATATATAACACATAACATACAATTGTTCCTATATATTGAACTCACCTTAAGTTAACTGGGGGTTAAAATAGTAATTTGGACAGCATTTCGGCTTTAAATATATCTTTCTATGTTGAAAACCGGGAGCTTGATTGAAAACCGGGCTCTGCGAAGGTAGGGCTTCAAAACCGAAAAGATAAAATTTTCGGGCTTCTCGAAGGTCTCGGGACGTGTTTCGGGTGCTAAAATTAATACCCGGGCTTCGGTAAAAGTCAAAATAGTGAAAATATGGAAAAAGGGGGCTAAAAATGGCAATTTCTCAAAATTACCCGAGAAGGCTTGCAGGCCTCTTATTTATAGGCGAGAGGCTCGGATCTGGAGCAAATCAGAAGCACGCACGTGGCTCGCATGTGAGCCTCCAGGTGGCTCGCTTCGCAGGTTGACACGGCAAGGGCAGGGGGCGGACTCGGATTGGTCCAGCGCTTCGGTCCACTCGGAAGGCGACAGGAGCGCGAGGCGCGTCAGCAGCTCGGATGGGACACAATGTTTACTGGGACAGGAAAATCCGTTAAAAATTCATAACTTCTTCATCCGACATCCGTTTTCATCATAATTTTTACCGTTGTACTACATATGACGAGACCTTCGATTCTCGTTTAGGATGTACCGGTAAAATATCGCTCGATCTAAAATTCGAGTTTTTAGCTGTCTACTGCTAAGTTGAAACTTCGAAAAATCATAACTTCCTCATACGAAGTCAGATTTTGGCGTTCTTTTTATCGAATTTCTCGGTTTAACGAATACTACGACTTTCATTTAGATTACTAAGGCTAAAAAGTAGTTTATCAAAAACTCACTTTTTTTACGTCATTCGGCGTCGTGCCGGTTTTGTCGCGGATCTTCGGTTGGTCATAACTTCTTCGTTATAACTCGGATTTTGACGAGGTTTTCGCCTATAAGTTTCTAAAGAAATGATTTACAACATCAAATAATAAAATTTTACTTATTTCAAATTTTATATTTTCGCTAAATTTCATTATTTGGCTATTAATTGGAATCTCATAAGACTTCCAATATTTTATGAGTGATTCTAAACATAGTTTTACTTCATATCTAGTAAAAACTAGTTGTTAGAATTCAACACTCAATTTTATTCACTTTTAATAATAAAAATACACAATTTCAAAACGTGTATGTTACAATTGCTAAGGCTAAAAGTTGCTCCATCATAAATTTACTATTTACGCTTCCCGGTGTCGTGCCAATTTTGCCGTAAAATTTCGACGGGCCATAATTTATTCGTTATAAATCGGATTTCGGCGTTCTTTATATGTACGGGAACCTTGAGACATATTCTACAACTTTGTTAAGACTATTTATTACAAATAATCTTTTGCCGAAAAGTCATTTTCGACACTTATTGTCTCTAAATTGACTAGCTCAGATCTGCGGGCGTTACACAAAAACTGGAGTGAATGGCATCGTAAAACGATTTTCAACCCATTTCCATTTTCCCCCCATAAATGAAATAAAAAATGAGATAAATAATGTTTCATCTCTAACCCTACCCCATTTTTTACCCCAAAAAGTATATTTCTAGAATATTCTATTTTTATAACTTATTTATATATATATATATATATATATATATATATATATATATATACACACACACACACACACATCCCTCTACTAATTAGATTTTAACAAATATATATTATATTTTTTCATTACAAAATATTTCAAATTATATTATCATAAATAAAATGTTTATATATAATAAATTTAAATTAATTATTATTTTATTATAAATAATTATTAAATAAATAAGATTATATTTATAATAAATGTATCAAGATTACGATCATATTTGTATCTAAATTTTAATTAGTAGATAAAATAAACTAGAAAAGTATAATAAATATTGCATTTAAATTATAATTAGTAGATAAAATAAACTACAAATGTATAAAATAACAATGAAAGGGACTAAAATTAGCAACCAAACTTCAACTCAATTTTTGAAGATATGAATAGTATTCCCCCAAATATGGGGGAATACTATTCATATCTCCAAAAATCGAGGTAAAAATAGGATAGGGTTGGAGAAGAATGAGGGAAGAAATGGAGGAAAAAATAGAGTTTTGGTGTGGGTTGGAAATGCCTTAAGTCCACCTCCTTCCATCAGTTCCCTCCTCTCATCTGAGTTTTCTAATCACAACTGACACATTCTTCTTCCTTGAATATAAGGCTTCTTATTTCATCATCTTCCATTGATTTCATCCAAAAATTGGCCTAAATTTGTAAATATGTGTGTACATGTTTATGAGAGAGATAGAGGCGCCTAAAATTGGGTTTGATTTTCACAGTTCTTCCATATTACAGACATCGATTGTGATGGGGAAGTGTTCGTCGTATGTCATGTTTCTTCAGGGCTTCACGATGAGAGAGACAATGGAGTGTGGGTTCACGATGGTGGGCATCCATGGAGTTACAATCACAAGATAAGGGAGATAGGAGTGATGGGAAGAACACCTAGACTGTGTGCTTGTTGATTTGTAGTTTTATTTTGATTTATCTCTTTAGCTTCATCAACGAAATTGTCCATCTCTATAACCTAATTTGCAAGTAAAAATTAACAAGAAACCAAATAAAGAAATTAAAAAAGAACAACCAGTTGTAGAGTCTATAATTTTATTTGCGTAAGTTAAGGATAATTTCTAATTTCAACTTAAATGAAATAATCATTGGATCATTAGATAATAAAAATCAGTGATGATCTTATTTTCTTTTTATAAACTCGTATATAAAGTTTTATGTATTTAAATAAAATTTAAATTTACAGCTAATTTCTAATAACACAAAAGTCCTAAGTTTTTAAAGTCTAATTGGAAAAAGACATTATATATATATATATATATATATATATATATATATATATATATATATATATATATATATATATATATATATATATATATATATATATATATAGACACACACACATTATTGCTATGGTCATAATTTTCTCGTAAAATTATCACTCTAACCACTTAATGAGTTTTACGGTTAACACTATTATCATTTTTTGCAAAATTAATCCAAAAATTAGATTTAAAGTTCAAATTTTGTCTTTGCAATTTGTAAAAAATGAGTTTTACGGTTAACACTATTATCATTTTTTGCAAAATTAGTCCAAAAATTAGATTTAAAGTTCAAATTTTGTCTTTGCAATTTGTAAAAAATTACACCATATGGTGTTTTAACTTTACTTTTTGTTTTTTATATATACTTTATTTATTTTCATTTTTATTATATATATATATATATATATATATATATATATATATATATATATATATATATATATATATATACTAGCCGTTACGCGCGCACAATGGCGGGGACAAATAGCTTCTTTCAACGATATTTTTTTAAAGAAAAATGTTATGTTCCAAAAGAAAGTTCATGTCGTGGGTGAGAGGAAGGACGGTAGTCGTGATAGTGGTTGGTTGAAGGCGGAAGGAGGCAGAGCGGCTGTGGTGGTGGTGGTTATACTGTCTTGGTTACAGGTTAGGGTTCTTCGAGAGAGTGTGCGTATATTTCTTACTTTGAAGGGATTACGAAGATAAATATTATGAGATGACTTGTTACCAATGTGAGAAAAGAGATCCTCTATAAATTGTTGACATTAACCGTTTCAAATGGCTAAAGTGTTGAGATTGACGGGTTCAATTTGCAAATGAATTCTTCTATTAATTTGATACAAGATTTTTAAGGGATAAATGATAGGGTTAAAGTTTTAATATTATTATATTATAAATGAGTTGTATTTCAAACTTAATAGTTTGAACGTTTTAAAAAATATATTATTATACTCAATCTATTTATATAAATAGTTAGATTTTTTTATAAGTAGTATATATATATATATATATATATATATATATATATATATATATATATATATATATATATATATATATATATATATATATATATATATATAGACACATACATTTTATTTATTTTTGTTTTTTAACTTTATTTTTTAACGGTTTGATTTATTTTTAATTTTCTTTACCTTTTTTTTTTTTTCAATTTTAGTTATTTAAGGTTTTTCTAATGATTTTATTTATTTTGGATACAAGTAAATTAACTTGAATTCAATTTAAAAATATTATATTTTTTCTATAGAGATCGACTATTATTATTTATTTTGTTCTTTCTTTTAGTCTATTATCAAATTAAAAAAATATATATTATTTTGAATTTAAACTATTGTTATCATATTTAGAAATATGATATAATTTGCAAGTTATATCATATATTGAAACATTAATTCTCAATAATCAAGTTGTTTGTATTTTTTTTAATTTTCATTTTTTCATAACATAAATATAATAACACTAAAATACAAAAAACTTAACAGAAAATAAGTTGGATGGAAATTAGAAATATAAATAACTTTTTTATTTGCTTGAATAAAAAAAAATACTATGGATTACCAAAATTGTAATATACTCTAAAAGTATAAAATGTATGAATATATTAGAGTATATAAAAAAAATAAAGAAAGTATATATATATATATATATATATATATATATATATATATATATATATATATATAATGAAAATAGATTTAAAAAATCAAAAATAAATAAATTATATAAACACCAAAAATAAGGTTAAAAAAACATGTGTAATTTTTTGCAAACTACAAATACCAAACCCAATTTTAGGATTGATTTTGAAAAAAATATACGTTAAGTGGGCTAGAATGATAATTCTGCAAAAAAAATTATGGTCATAACAATAATAAAAAAAATAATATTAGAGTTTTTTCTAATTAAATGTTAAAAACTTAGGACTTTAGTGATATTAGTCATTTCTATTAAATTATTTTCATTTTTCATAAACTTGATCATTATGAAATATAATAAAAATTAACTCTTATCTACAATCAAATCACAATTATCTAATTTGAATTTGATTAAAAGATGATTCTTAGACAAAACTGCAAAAATGGTCCATGGAGTATGCATTTTTCTTGGTTTTGGTTCAAACTTCGATTTTCTTTTTGGCTTCGTAGTCCTTTTGACCATGTTTCCATGTAGGTTTTAGTCCCTTCAAAGTTTAAAATTAGTGTAATACACTTATGTATTTATTTTCTATTTATTTTATCTATTTTTAATAATTAAAGAACATTTAAGGATCTCTCTCTCTCTCTCTCTCTCTCTCTCTCTCTCTCTCTCTCTCTCTCTCTCTCTCTCTCTCTCTCTCTCTCTCTCTCTCTCTCTCTCTCTCTCAAGCCATGTGCATCGATCCTCCTCATCCAACTTCTTTCTACTTCATCTTCTCCATGGCTTTCCCTTATCATCTTTCTTTCTCTGATAATCACTAGCAATATCATTGCTCCATAAATACTCAAAATTTTCCACTAATTTAGAAATTGTTAACAATCGGTGAAGTTAAGATCTACATAAAAGAATTGAAGAAGAAGAAGATTACATATTCTTTAATGACGACAATTCCACTTCTGCATCCAGTGTTTCCGCCTTTGCTTCTGGTTTTTCAGATGTGATCGGGAAATTGTAGTTATGGGTAGAGGTTAAAGAGCAACCAAAGCTTTTTGCTTCCTTCAATGACGATTCAAGTGAAGCAATTGAGATTCTCCTCCTCTATTCCAATTTATGGGTATTTACTCAACTTAACTCCATTTTTTCTAAAATTGATTTTGTTTTATTTTGTGTATTTTTAGCTATTCGAGCTAACTTCAAGCACGAACATCGATTGATCGGTAACTATTTATGTTTTTTTTTATTGTCATTGTTGCTTGATTTTAAAATTTACTTGTATTTGTGGAAAGTTACTTTATTTTGGGGAAGAAAGGCTTATTGCATTTACATTCCATCGATTCTGGTTTGACGTGGAAAGCTGGAATGAGATGATGTGCTGACTAGATCATTGAGATGATGTGTCCAAATTACAAAAAGATTCATTATGGATTTAAAATTGCATAAACAACTTCAAATGATGATCATATTATGAAGATGAACAGGGTAGAGATATGTTTAAGTTTGTGTGTATGTGATTGAGTTTCAACATATACACACATAGATAGGGAAGAGAAAAAAAGAAACCCTTAAATGTTTTTTAATTATTAAAAAAGATAAAAAAAAATATGAAAAAAACTATAAAATAAATACATAATGGTATTGCAATAATTTCAAATTTCAAAAAGATCAAAACCACATAAAAACATGGTTAAAAGGATCACAAAAAAAAAAAAAAAATTGAAATTTGAACCGAAACAATAAGGAATTTTATAGTTTTGTCTATTTTTTTTAATTATATTATTATTTTATGTTATTTATTTATTTATTTTTGACAAATAATGAAGGAGTCAGCCTTCCGATTGGACCCTCACTCCCACCATAACCTTATCAAGCACCGTCAACAGATAATCATCTCTCGTCTTTCTTCTTCAAGCTTCTAAAATCTCAAGATAACCTCCATAACAGCTCAGGCGAATAACATACTGCAAGAAACTCACCCTTAAAATATCACCAATTTACATTGATTACCCTTATCGAATCTTCAACTTTAGGTATCCAAATAATTGCTCATGGCGTCGCCTGAAAAGCCGCCGCCGGCGATCATCGTCCAACCGGCGTCCCCAAGGTTTCCAAAACCCGGCGCTTTAAGTGCCGGAACTCAGAGGAAAGTTGCGATAGCAGTCGATCTGAGCGATGAGAGTGCGTACGCCGTGAATTGGGCAGTTCAGAATTACCTCCGCCCTGGAGATTCCGTCATACTCCTCCACGTCCGTCCTACCTCTGTCCTGTACGGCGCAGATTGGGGCGTCGTGGAGGATCCCGACACCGCCACCGATGAAGAATCGCAGCAAAAACTCGAAGATGATTTCGACGCGTTTACAACCACCAAAGCAAACGATATCGCAAAGCCACTAGTCGATGCCCAAATCAATTTCAAGATCCATATAGTGAAAGATCATGATATGAAGGAGCGATTGTGTTTGGAGGTCGAAAGGCTAGGGTTAAGTGCTGTGATTATGGGGAGCCGAGGGTTTGGTGCTTCGAGAAGGACATCGAAAGGGCAGAGGCTTGGGAGTGTTAGTGATTACTGCGTGCATCACTGTGTGTGTCCGGTGGTAGTTGTGAGATATCCAGATGATAAAGATGGCGAAATTGCTGTTGGATCACCTCTTCGTGTGAATGGCGGCAGCGAGGTTTCACTGCATCCGGTGCCGGAGGAGGAACCGGAGTTTCATGATGCATCGGATAAACAATCAGGTTAGTTTTTTTTATATCGAATCTAGGGTTTAGTCAACTTATCAAACAGCTTGATCTTATTGTGCATCACTGAAACTTTTTTTATTGCCATTGATGATGACTTAATTAACATACGTTTTCTAGTCATGTTTTGATTCTCTTACCAAATTGGTTGCATAAATTGATAAAAGGAAATGACTTTTGATGCAGATCTGGAAAAGCCCTCCTAAAGAAGGGTTTTGGTATTTGGGTGTTTTGTTGGTGTTTGTTGTGTGTTTCAAAGTGATTTGGGGATGATGAGGAGGTTGCTGATGTTTTCCTGTTTAAGGGTTTATTTAGGGTTTAAAAGTGGATGGTGTTCAACTGTTTATGTGTTAAAGCATTGTCAAATGGAGTGGTTGTTGAGGTGGTTTGTTGTTATTATTATGGCCTCTTTGAGATGGAATGAAAGTTATTATATTTGTTGTTTTAACAATCTTATTCTGTGGTTATGGGAGGAGAATCAAGGTGTGTTTGTTGTTCTGTTTAAAAATTTCTGCTAAAAAAGAAACAGGTAAAACAATCGATGAAAGTGTGTTTCTGGTGATAGAAAGTGTTTGCAACACAAAATAAATCTAAAAAATGATTAACACGTATATAAACAATTCGATTGGGAGATTATTTTGGACAATCTGTCTAAGACCGAAAAGTAGTAAGGAGGTTTGTAATGCACTCTTGGGTCGGTCCTGATATTCACAAAACTGCCAATCCTAAACAACTCCGAATTGATCTCCCGTCGGTCCTCAACAGATGCTTCCTTTTCCCGTGGGGTAGACAAAAATATCCTTGTGGTTTGTTAAAAGTTACAAAGTCAGTTTCTGACTATTTTTGTTTTATGCAAATGGTCCTTTTGGTTTGTAAAACTTGCAAAGTTGATCCGTTCGTGTTGGTAAAACGCTGTTAGGGATTGAATCTATAAGGATATTTTTATTTTTTTAAGTATAAAGGGATTGGATTCGTGATATTTGATAAACCAAATGGATCATTTTTGAATTTTTGAATTTTTTTTGAAAAGACAAGTAAATAGCTAGAGGAAGGATTGAACTCGTGACATCCCCTTCTATATAGTTTCCAACGACTTGACCAAAGCTCACTTGGTTTTTACCTTTTAAAATTCATTTATATAATAATAAATCGATAAAAATAAACAATAAATAAATTAAAAAAACATTTTTTTATATATTTTTTTTACTAAAACAAAATATATCTTAACGTATTATAAAAAAATACGTTTAGAAAAAGTATTTATTTTACATAAAATGTTTTTTTTAATAAAATAGAAACAATAAATAAATTACAAAAAACATTTTTTACATAATTTTTTTAAAATAAAACAAAAGGTGTTTTCCATGTTATAAAAAAATAAGTACATTACAAAAAACATTTTAAATAAAAAAACGTATTTTTTTTCTAAAAAACATATATACAATAATAAAATTGATAAAACATAAACAATAAATAAAACGTATTTTTATGTATTTATTTTACGTAAAATATGTTGTTTTATGTATTTCTAAAAATCGTTTTTCGGTTATATATATTTAAAAACACATATAAAAACTATTTGATTATATGTCTTATTTAAAATACCTATTTTAACTTAACCGCTAGTTCTAAATCGTATGGTTAAAATGACGACGGAAAGAAATAAATATATATATATTTTAAAATAAAATAACTAACACTAATTGTGACATAAAAAATATTAGTTGTTTAAATACATATAGCAAAATTGTTGTTAAGTTTTTTTTTAACCAAAAAACGGTTTTTAGAAAACCAATTGAACCAAAAAAAGAACTAATTCGGCCGATTTTGCCTTTCATTACAATGCAATAACATATTTTCCAAAAACGTATTTTTTAAAGACATAATTTTTTTTATGTAAAATAAATTCATAAAAATAAATATGGAAAAAAATGTTTTACTAAAAAAAACATTTTATGTAAAATAAATACATAAAAACAAATACTTTTTATAAAGTATTTTTTTTCTAATACGCTAAAATACATTTTGTTTTATTAAAAAAAATTATGGAAAAAAATGTTTTTTTAATTTATTTATTGTTTATGTTTTATCGAATTATTATTATATAAATGAGTTTTAGAAGGTAAAAACCAAATAGGCCTTTAGCTCAAGTGGTTAAGGCGCTGTGCTTTCTTGAAGGGTGGAGGGCACGAGTTTTATCCCTTCTCCTAGCAATTTAATTGTTTTTTCAATAAAAATTTTAAAAATGATCCCTATGGTTTATCAAATGTCACGAATTCAGTCCCTTTATACTTGAAAAGACGAAAATATCCTTACAGATTCAGTCCCTAACGGCGTTAGTAAAAGTGGCCAACTTTGCAAGTTTTGCAAACCACAAGGTCCATTTGCATAAAAAAGATTAGCAAGGACTGACTTTGTAACTTTTGCCAAACCATAGGGATATTTTTGTAATTTTGTCCATGGGGTATTTAGAACCGAAGTTAACTGGGTCTATAATTATAAGTAAATAAAATTCAGAATAAATTTTTGAAATTCTGGTGATGTTTTGGTTTTTTCAACAAAATGAGTGCTAAAACTAATGAATTAGGGACATAGTAATTAGGGGTGATCAAAACTGAACTCAGAAATTGAAAAACCAAAACCAAAATAGTAACCGCCGCTTGATTCTATTGCCTAAGATGTCCCTCCCAGTACTGCCTGAGTTAGCTTAAGCGACTCGTAAGACTAATGATTTAGCCACCTTTCGGGTGAGAGGAAACTAGACTTAGAAAGTGATAGAACTCTGTGTTGGAATAGTGTCTAAGGCTATAACTATATTCGGTTGTGCATGGTCCTTTTGGGTTGCCTTCACCATAGCAACTTGAATGATGATTTATTAAGAGAGAGATTAAATATTATAAGGAATAATATTTGGCTATTTGATTAATATAAGTCATAAATTAATTGGTATTAATTTGGTGGCTTAAAGAGATTAATTAAATAAGAGGGTATAAACTGTCAATTGTTTGATAGTTAGACTTTAGACTATAAATCCATTAGGATATACCTTGGACGGATTCTAAGAGCTTTAGGATAGCTCAAATCATCCATAGGGTTATCTATGGAATGGATTTGGATAGCCTTAAGAGAAGATTATCTAATTAGGGTTTAGGGTGAAACCCTTAAGGAGTCTAATAGTATAAATAGACCCTATGGGTGAGGGAATTCGACACACAACCTTAAGCAAGGAACCCCTGGCCGATTTCCTCCCCTCTCCTCTCTCCTAAATCATCTTGCTTGCTATTTGTGTTTGTAAGCCATTAGAGGAGTGACAATTGTGACTCTAGAAGCTCCAAGACAAACAAGATCAACAAGGAATTCAAAGGTATGATTCTAGATCTGTTTTAATATTGTTGTTTAACCTAATTAGCTATTAGAAGTCTTGGATTCATAGCATGTTTATTAGAAAGCCTAGATCCAAGCATTAGGGTTTTGCATGCGCACATAGGAAAGTTCTTATGGCTAAAACCCATCAGTGGTATCAGAGCCTAGCTTGGTTTTCTTTAAATTGTTGCTTGACTAACTGAAACAAACCTGCAAAATTCGATTTTTTGGGTTTTGAGTCACTGACTCGTCGAGTTCCAAGGTGGACTCGTCGAGTAGGCCTGACTCGGCGAGTCCCCTTGTGACTCGGCGAGTCCAAGCGTCAGGAATGGCCAGATTCGGGATTTTTTCATAATTATCTTATGGAAACTTACCTTAATCATATTAGATCAATATAAATCCGATTTTTTGATAAATATGACTATTATCTTGATCTAATTAAAGATATTTATCATCTAATAAAATATTTAATTTCCTTATATGATAATGATTAATTATTTTGGTAATTATCTTCAAAGAAATCAAGATAAATCAAATAAAGATAATTAGAATATTAATTGTTAATTGGAATTATTTGTTATTTGATCCTCTATGTTTTTAAATGTTTAAAACCTACCCTAAAGTTTTGAAATTTATATTTGTGATTAAAAGTTTTAATTTAGACAACTTAAATTTCAAACCCTAGATTTTGAAAAGTTTAAAATGCAACCCTATACTTATATAATATTACTAGATTAATATATATACGTATAACTAAATGCTAGTCTTACCGCTAGTAGGCCTCATTCACGAAGCCGATCTATAAGGTGGGTATAAGGTTGCGGTCTATAAAATGACGCTTAATGGGTGTACACTCACACCCACTGCTTGCTTGATTGGTGGAGGGTCGTTAGCCGAACGGGTAGGATAGGGCAACCTCATCCTCTCATTAAAAGTATAATAAGAAATACAAAGTAACTAAATTTTTTTAAATTTCCCAATCTTAGTTACTTTAGGAAAAGTGAATTGATGCAATCCCATGAAATTACACTTTGCACCTTGCTAAGATGTTAGTGGAGCGTGTGTGGTTTACCGGCACACTAATTGGTTCTAAGCGAAGGTGGCAAAGGGTGATTCATTGTTCATCATAGTTCGATGGAGCGTGTGTGGTTTACCGGCACATCGAATAGGTGATCGTTACAATGAAGGCACCATGTGAATTTGCATGGTAATTCACACCTGTTTTGTGATCCTCGGCATCCCAGTCACAGACAAGAGGGGCATATCGAGATTTAAACATGCCATTGAATAGTTCAATGAATCTCATCCGAATCTAGGAATTCTCAAAAACACTTAGGACTAATAGTTTAAGTTTTGTAATGGAGAATTAGTGAATCGTCATTCACTTACCTTCAATTTATTTGCATATTGGATTACGACATCCCTTTTTTAGTATGTAAATGTTATTGTTGGATCCTAGCCCTAATTTTTCTTATTGGGTGATAATTAGGGATTCTTGTTCTAATCTATCTTTGTCCTTTCTATAGATGTCAAACGCAAACAACGCTGCTACTAGTTCTTTCACGTTGATGAGCCTTTGCCAAAAGGTCACCTTCGATGGAACGAACTTTAGCGAATGGATAAGATACATTCGCACCATTGCTCGCTATGAGGATAAAGAGTATGTCCTCGATGAGAAGCTCGAGAAAATCAACCCCGAAGTTGCTACTCCCGAAGAAATCACCGCCTTTGAAACTCATGAGCGAGATGCAACGAAGGTACATTGCATCATGATCGCCACCATGAGCTCCGAATTCCAAAAGTCCTACGAGGACATGTATCCATACGAGATGCATCAAGACTTGTTGGAGAAGTACCACCAAAACGCGAGACAAGAGCGTTACGAGATTTTCACTAACATGATTTCCGCTAAGATGGGTCATGGAGAATCTCTTACCGTGCACTTGCAAAAGATGCAAAGGTATGTCGACCGCCTTCGCAAGTTAAATGTTGACTTCGGCGAAGACTTGGCGATCGACATGGTGCTTCACTCTTTGCCTCCGATGTACAATCAATTTAGGATGACCTACCACATGAACAAAGAGGAGGTCACTCTAAGTAAACTCCAAGGTCTCTTGAGGGTTGCTGAGAGCAATTTCAAGGACAAGTCTATTGCACCAACTCCCAATCCATCCGCTGCTCCTGTCTTGGCTATTGGTCAAGGGAAGGGAAAGAAGAGGAAAGCTTCTTCGAACAACTATCGCAAGGTGAAAGCCCGAGATGGTTCCTCTTCTAGTGGGACCAAAGTTGATCCCTCTAAGCCCTGCTCTAACCCGAAGGAGGCAGAGTGCTACCACTGTCACAAGATAGGACATTGGAAGAGAAGCTGCCCGGATTACCTGCAAGCCATCAAGGAAGGAAAGATCAAGCCATCTTTCGCAGGTATATATGCAATCAAATCTAACGATTCTAATCATGCTATTTCTTGGGTTCTTGACACCGGTTGTGGTTATCACATTTGTTCTAATGTGCAGGGACTAAGAAGAAGTAGGGATGTGGAGCAAGGAAGGATCAATCTAATTATGGGGAACAGAAGATCGTCGCCTGTGACGAAGATTGGAGTGTATTCTTTAGTGCTTAAGAATAGTTTAGTTTTGGATTTGAACAATTGTTGCTATTCGCCAGAAATGGCTAAAAACATCATTTCATTTCATGGTTTATATAGACAAGGATTTAGATTTTCTTTTAATAATGAGAATGGTTCTATTTTGGCTTATCTAAATGGTGTCTTTTACTTTGAAGCTATACCATGTAATGGAATATATGAAACTGTTATGATTGTTGATAACTTAGGAAATGATGTTTTGAATATTGATTCTTCCACTAGTATGGATAAAGCATCCCTGTGGCATTGTCGTCTTGGACATGTCAACAAGAAACGCATAGCCCAACTCCAAAAGGATGGAGTGTTGGAGTCATTAGACCTTAGGGAAGATGACACATGCGAGTCTTGTTTACTTGGAAAGATGACTAAGTCACCCTTCACGAGTACTTGTGAAAGGGGTGAGGGGCTATTGGACCTAATACATACCGATGTATGTGGACCCTTTAGATCAACCACGAAGGATGGGAACCGCTTCTATGTGACTTTTACCGATGATTATAGTAGATATGGGTATATCTATTTAATCAAGCAAAAGTCAGAAACCTTTGAAAAGTTCAAAGAGTTCAAGAATGAAGTGGAGAATCAATTGGGCAGGAAAATCAAGATGCTTCGATCCGATCGAGGAGGAGAGTACCTAAGTCTTGAATTCCACGATTATCTCAAGGAGTGTGGAATAGTTTCGCAATTGACGCCTCCTAGGACACCGCAGTTGAATGGTGTGGCAGAAAGGCGTAATCGAACCTTATTGGATATTGTTCGCTCTATGATGAGTCGTGATTCACTACCTATCTTCTTTTGGGGGTATGCCTTAGAGACTGCCGCCCATATCCTTAACCGAGTCCCTACTAAGAAGGTTGCCAAAACACCTCACGAGATGTGGACGGGGAAAGCTCCCTCGTTGGCACATATCAAGGTTTGGGGTTGCGAGGCCTTCGTAAGACGAGATACTCACGACAAGCTTGAACCTCGAAGTGAGCGATGTATTTTCATAGGCTACCCGCAAACTTCCTTTGGATATCTCTTCTATAGACCGAAAGATAATGTTATCTTTGTTGCGAGGAGAGGAGTTTTCCGAGAGCGAGAACTCATAAGCCAAGGAGACAGTGGGAGGCAAATCGAACTTGAAGAGATTCAAGAATCGATAGATGAAGGAACCTCTACCGCTGGCATTCAACCCGAGGAGGAAACTCCGGTTGAACCGATTGACGAATCCTTACCTCTTAGACGTTCCGATAGAGTTAGAGTTCAACCCCAGTTTTATGGTTTTCATATTACCACCGAAGGGGACACGTATATTAGTGATGGTACACTAGTAAATCTTGATGAACCTAATAGCTATAAGGAAGCCATGGCAGGCCCGGAGTCTGCGATATGGAAAGAGGCGATGGATAGCGAGATCCAATCCATGTACGATAACCAAGTTTGGAATTTGGTTGATTACGTGCCCGAACGTAAGACCGTAGGGTGCAAGTGGATCTTCAAGAAGAAGACCGACGTGGATGGGAATGTGCACACATGTAAAGCGCGATTGGTTGCGAAGGGCTTTACTCAAACTCCCGGAGTTGACTATGATGAGACCTTCTCACCAGTTGCGAAGATTAAATCTATTAGAGTGATGCTAGCAATTGCCGCATTTCATGATTATGAGATTTGGCAAATGGATGTCAAGACCGCTTTCCTTAACGGAAAGTTGGCTGAGGATGTTTACATGGCTCAGCCAGAGGGGTTTGTGGATCCGAAGCATCCGAATAGAGTGTGTAAGCTTGAGAAGTCCATTTATGGACTTAAGCAAGCGTCTCGCAGATGGAATCTTTGCTTCGATGAGAAAGTCAAAGAGTTTGGATTTGTACGAAGCGAAGACGAATCTTGTGTATATGTCAAAGCCAGTGGGAGTATAGTAAGCTTCCTCGTTCTATATGTCGATGACATATTACTCATAGGAAACGACATCCCGACTCTGCAGGAGGTTAAGTCCTGGCTCGGGAAGTGCTTCGCTATGAAGGACCTCGGAGAGGCTTCTTACATTTTGGGAATAAGGATAGTAAGAGAAAGAAGTAAGAGACTAATTGGACTTAGTCAGAATACTTACTTGGAGAAGGTACTAAAACGTTTTAGTATGGAAAACTCAAAGAAGGGAGAACTACCGATACAAGGAAATGCCAAGTTGAGTAAGACTCAAAGTCCGAGTACCGAAGCTGAGATAGCAGAAATGAGCCGAGTACCATACGCTTCCGCAGTTGGCTCAATCATGTACGCTATGACTTGTACTCGCCCTGATGTAGCCTTCGCTTTGAGCATGGTTAGCAGATATCAAGGGAACCCTGGCGAAGCACATTGGATTGTAGTGAAGAACATCCTTAAGTACCTTCGGAGAACGAAAGAATGGTTCTTAGTCCTTGGAGGGAGTGATGACTTGAAGGTGCGAGGGTATAGTGACGCCAGCTTTCAGACCGACAGGGACAACTACCGTTCGCAGTCGGGCTGGGTCTTTACCCTAAATGGAGGAGCAGTGACATGGAAAAGTTCCAAGCAGGAAACCGTAGCTGATTCAACGTGCGAATCAGAGTACATCGCAGCGAGCGAAGCGTCGAAGGAGGCAATATGGCTGAAGAACTTCATCGGTGATCTTGGAGTTGTGTCGGCCATAAAGGAGCCCATGGAGATTTTCTGTGATAACGAAGGTGCGGTTGCCTTGACCAAGGAACCGAGGGATCATGGTAGATCTCGACATATCGAAAGAAAATATCACTTCATTAGACATCGTGTAGAAGAAGGACAACTCGTAGTGAAGAGGATATCATCAGAAGATAACCCAGCAGATCCGCTTACGAAGGGACTGAGTAGGGTTAAGCACTTGCAACATGCTAGGAGTATTGGGCTGAAGGATGATATTAGTATAGATTAGATAGTATTAGAAACGCATAATAGATAAATGTAATTAACATTTGATGATTAAATAAAGGAGTGTTATTTATGAGTAAAGTTACTGTCACATGTTAGTTGTTTAACTATTGTTTCACTTTGCATGTTTTGACTTCCAGAATAATTGAGTTTATTAGGAATAATCGAATTATCCAAATGGTCCACAATCGTTCATATGTTGGGAGTAGATATGAATGAAGATTGTCATGAATTGGTGTGTAGAGTGTCTAAATGGTGTTAGACATAGCAAGGGTTGCTGCAACGTTCATGAGTGCTTATGAACTGGTTTTGAGCATTGGAATAAACCCGCGCTTGATGGAATCACCTTATGGAATACGATATAAAAGGTGATCGCAAGACGATAATATCATATGGTCTTAAAACCTAGATATATGGTTTATTATTTGTTAATTAATTGTGCATTGATAATGCGAAAAACGCATCAGTAACTTGATGTTATAAAACACATTGTTGTGTATAGTTGGTTAATGAATAAGTAAATGCATATAAGTCGAAGTTTATCTGTAAATTTTATCCTAAGAGGGTAGAAGAGATATCTTGGCCACTCGATGATTTGATTTGACTTATGTGCCGGGCCCAGTCAGAACTGAATTGATGTGTTCGATTAAGTTCTATGTCAAATAAATCGGAGATCGAGAAATCTAAATGCTAGACTAACCATTCCATAGGATTGTCAGCATGATATCTAACAGAGGACTGTACGATCCCTTATCTAAAGGACAAGATTGATTAGATCAGAGTTGACAGCGTCTTTGAGAGCTACGATTGCAAACCGTATTGTACTTGTATAGTTACTAGACTTATCCAAGTGGGAGACTGTTGGAATAGTGTCTAAGGCTATAACTATATTCGGTTGTGCATGGTCCTTTTGGGTTGCCTTCACCATAGCAACTTGAATGATGATTTATTAAGAGAGAGATTAAATATTATAAGGAATAATATTTGGCTATTTGATTAATATAAGTCATAAATTAATTGGTATTAATTTGGTGGCTTAAAGAGATTAATTAAATAAGAGGGTATAAACTGTCAATTGTTTGATAGTTAGACTTTAGACTATAAATCCATTAGGATATACCTTGGACGGATTCTAAGAGCTTTAGGATAGCTCAAATCGTCCATAGGGTTATCTATGGAATGGATTTGGATAGCCTTAAGAGAAGATTATCTAATTAGGGTTTAGGGTGAAACCCTTAAGGAGTCTAATAGTATAAATAGACCCTATGGGTGAGGGAATTCGACACACAACCTTAAGCAAGGAACCCCTGGCCGATTTCCTCCCCTCTCCTCTCTCCTAAATCATCTTGCTTGCTATTGGTGTTTGTAAGCCATTAGAGGAGTGACAATTGTGACTCTAGAAGCTCCAAGACAAACAAGATCAACAAGGAATTCAAAGGTATGATTCTAGATCTGTTTTAATATTGTTGTTTAACCTAATTAGCTATTAGAAGTCTTGGATTCATAGCATGTTTATTAGAAAGCCTAGATCCAAGCATTAGGGTTTTGCATGCGCACATAGGAAAGTTCTTATGGCTAAAACCCATCACTCTGGAATGGTGAACTGAGTAGAACACAATCGATGTATCACAAGAATGATGAAGTTTGTGATTGTCGCATGTTAGTCTTAGAGATGAAGATAGAGGCATGCAAACTAGCTAAATCTTCCATGGGCGGATTTACTATGTTGTACCTCTTAAATTGTTTTTTCAAATGTAAATTTAATGAAAATTCATCAAAATCCGTCGGTAATCCATCACAAAGTCTGAAAATTGTGAATATTCGTCGGTTTATTGAAGATTTTGTGACATAAACCGTCTTCAGAAATGACTTTTTTCTAGTAATGCAATCCCTAAGAAATTTGTGCAACTCTTGACTTTTCTTTCTACAACCATTATCCTCTATCACACACACACACATACACACACAGAGAGAGAGAGAGAGAGAGAGAGGGGTGAAAGGTGAAGTAGATTTGTCTAAGACAAAGATGATTCTTAGTCTAATCGCAAACTGAACCTGTATGTAACAACCTCTTAATTCAAATGCAGGTTGATAATCTCGTAGGGCACTCAAAGCCATAAAAATAACTATTAACTTTCTTCGATAGAGATCAAGTTGTTAGCTTTGTAAGATAATCGACTAGTTGCATAACATGTTGGCAACATGAACATTGCTTACTATTCTAGACAATTTTGGTAAGTTTTATAAAAACCAAAATAACGGGTTTAGTTTTGGTTTTATATAAAAATCGATAAAACTTAACTGAACCAAATTATGAATTATATATATATATATATATATACATTATGTATTTTATATTAGTGTTGTGTTAGACACAAGTAGGAACTTGCGTGGTCTGTTTAGTCGCAGATACATATTTTATGCTACTTAGGTTCGAATTTTGCCTTTGACATTGATGGTTTTATTTTCTTTTAGCAACAACTTATGCCATATCACGAGTGAATTCTTTCTTAAACATTAGAATTTGTCCCGCATCAGATCTCATAACACTAAGTTTTCAATTTTCAAAGTTAGGATTGGAATGAGTTTGAGTTTAAATCCGAAACGATTTGGGAAAACCAAAAACTAATAAACCAAATCCATCGGTCTGAGTGTACGGTTTGATTTTAAATATTTGAAAACCGATACTATTGGTTTGGGTTTGGTTTTAGGTCAAAACCCACCTATGCTTAACATTAACTAGTATGCATTGTTAGTTAAAATACATTTTTTTTTACTAAAATATAGGGTTAGCCCCACTTATAGGTCTGAAAGTTTGATCATTCTTGGGTTGACTTCGATTTGCAGGCCTAAAAGCCGACGATTCAGTCACAACCTGATCAACCCCCAAACATGGGAATGACTCAATCATTTAAAAAGCATCATATTAATGCCACACTTCCGTGTTTACTTTTCGACCAAAAAGCCCAACAATTTTTTCTCCGTGTTTGTTAGATTAAGTGTCTATGTAGTTAATTTAATTATATATTATCCTACTTTAATTTCTATAATGCGTAAGTGGACGAAAAGGAATAAATGAGAGTATGAAACTATAAACGTACAAATAGATGAAAGTATATTTCTACTTCTTGCATTCAGAAGTTGCTAGTGATTTCTTGAAGTTGGCTTTATGGTGCCTATTTGGAATGAAATGAATGTTACAAATTAAAAAAAAAAAAAGAAAAAAAAACAATAACTTGTAAGAGCCCCAAGATCAGGCCCGACAAAGTTGGGGTAAGGCCCAAGAACGCCCCTTTAAAACTTGCCCAATAGCAACTCGATGGATCTTTTGACTAGGTTTATCCTATTGACTTGTCCACAAGCCAAGTCTAGTCAGGTCCGAAGACCCAAGTCATTTGTGTAGCTCTAGGATGGCCCTCACTTGAAAGTTTGACCATTGATCAAGTAGATTCACCACTAATTATAATAAACTTTTTCTTATTCATTTCAAAACCTTACCTCATAAACACCTCGTAGTGATAGACCGAAGATCTAGAATTAGGGTATTTGTTTGGTTTTGTTCCGCATATGCAATATATTTGTGTGTTTGATACTTTCGTTATACGTTCCAGAATGAGTATGTATGCAAGATTTTTTCGAGTGCCAATTTCTAGTGGGGGAAATGACAAAGTATCGATGGATGTATGCAATATCTTGCTCCGGACTACACATGCTTTGGTGTTGATATAATCAATGATATAAACTTCATTGAGTTAGTTACGTTAGTTGCTTCCAAGTCCAGATTACACACTAATCAAATTTGTTTATCTTTTTAATGTATTGGATCAAATATAGTTATGCAAATTCTTGACGATAGTGATGTTAGATATTTTCTTAGTTTTGTTAGTACTATGCCTCCCAACACAATACAATTGTTTGTTGTTAATAATGTTAAATAAAGTGGTGCTAATCGATTTCACGGGGAAAATTATTCTAGCAATGGTTCTTCCGGTGCTAGAAGTAACCAAATTTGTAATTTATTATCTATGATAGCCAACCATGTTCCTTCTAACAATGACCCTATAGATGGAGGTAATTATAGGTCTAAAGGTAAGGTTGTTGTTCAAATTGAACTTACAGTTGATGTTGATGTATCTACGAATGATGAGGCAAAACTAATGATGTTGGTTGATGATGGTAATATAATTCTACATAGAGAGTCAGTTGAACATTTTCAGAGTTACACTGAATTTGATGGGGATGATGAAGGTGAAGAAGAGGAAACCGATCCCTTACAACCCCGAAAAGCACAAGAGGAAAAGTTTCCTTATTATTTTTCCGATTATGAAGAAACACAACCCACCCATTGGGGTATGCATGGACCTTTACCATTGTCCGAATTAGCTCAACAAAAACTTAAAGGGGTCACAACGCACAACTATACTTCCCATGTGAATTTATACCAACTCTTCGAAAACAAACAAACACTTCAGTTTAATTTAGGATTGAAAAGTGTTAGTGAAGCATTCGAGTTGCTAAAGAAGAAGCTATGTGAAGCACCGATTCTTTCTCTACCCAATGGAGTTGAAGACTTCGTTGTTTATAGCGATGCATCCGGGGTTGGATTGGGTTGTGTTTTGACCCAAAGAGATAACATGATCGCGTATGCATCTCGACAACTGAAAGAGCATGAAAGGAACTACCCCACTCATGATTTGGAGTTGGCAGCGGTAGTTTTCGCTCTAAAGATATGGAGGCATTACCTCTATGGCACGAAGTGCAAACTTTTCACTGATCATAAGAGTCTTCAATGTCTCTTTAATAAAAAAGAGTTGAATATGAGGCAACGACGCATGCTAGAATTACTTAAGGACTACGAATGTGAGATACTTGACCACCCATGTAAAGCGAATGTTGTTGCTGATGCTCTCAGTCGGAAAGTCAATCTTTAAAGAAAAAGGCCAAGAGCGTTGAGAATTGAAGTTGTCTCGACTATTGTGGAAAGTATAAAGAAAGCTCAAATAGAAGCTTTATAGAAGAGTGACCTGAAGGAAGAACATTTGGGCAAAATGTTAGAGTTCGGTACAAACAATCATGGACTGAAGGTATTCAAAGAGCGGATTTGGGTACCTAAGTCAAGAGGAATAAGAGATCTTCTAATGGAAGAAGCTTACAAAACCATGTACTCAATTCATCCTGGCAGCACTAAAATGTGTAGGGACCTGAAACCCTATTATTGGTGGCCGACGATGAAATTTGACATTGCAAAATATGTGGCAGAGTGTGTGACCTGTGCAAGTGTCAAGGCACAACATCAGAAACCGTACGGGAGTTTGGAACCTTTTCTTGTACCTATGGATAAATGGGAGGACATTGCAATGGATTTTGTCACTAAACTGGCTAGAAAAATGAATGGTCATGAAATGATTTGGGTGGTCGTTGATCGATTCACTAAGAGTGCGCATTTCATAGCAGCAAAGGAGAAATGGTCTATGGATAAGCTTGTGAATTCTTATGTGAAAGATATTGTGAGGCTTCACAGTGTTCCATTAACGATTGTGTCAGATCGTGACAACCATTTCACCGTGTAATTTTGGAAAAGTCTACAAGAGGAATTAGGTACCAAGTTGTGTTTGAGTACAACTTACCATCCGCAGACTGATGGTCAGAACGAACGAATGATACAAACACTTGAATATATGCTGAGAGAATGTACCCTGGAATTCCAAGGTAATTGGGATGAACATTTACCTTTGGTAGAATTTTTCTACAATAATAGTTTCCAATCGAGCATAAAGATGACACCTTATCAAGCTTTGTACGGACATAAGTGTCGTACGCCATCTTGTTGGCTTGAGGCTGGGGAAAAGCAGTTTATGGGACCAGAGATAGTCCATCAGACTGCGGAAAAGTTGAAAATAATTAGGGAGCGAACGTTAGCAGCTTAGGATCGTCAAAAGAGCTATGCTAACAAGAAAAGAAGACATATGACTTTTGAAGTTGGGGATTCGGTTTTACTTAAAGTCTCGCCGTGGAAGGGACTTATAAGATTTGGTAAAAGGGAAAGTTGAGTCCAAAGTTTATTGGACCGTTTAAAGTTCTTCAGAGGGTTGGGAACCAAGCTTACAAGCTTAAATTACCTGAAGAACTGAATGGGATTCATAACACTTCTCATATGTGTTATCTGAGGAAGTTCACAGGAGAAGTTCCCGATATGATTCCACTTTTGGAAGTAAGAATTGATGAAAATAAGAGGTTAAATAAAGAACCAGAGGCAATCGTTGACCGAAAGACTAAGAAGTTGCGTCGCAAGATGGTCGAATTAGTGTTGTCCATTAAAAACATATGAATGGGCCAAATCTCACCTGAGAGACGGAGAGTGACATGATGAGTTGCTATCCGCATTTGTTTGTTGATGTGTGATTCCGAGGATGGAATCATCCTAAGGTAGAGAGAATTGTAATGTCCATATTTCTGGGACACGCATTAATGATGATGTAATTGTCCAGGTTAACCTTTGTAACCCATTTTGAAATAATAAGAATGTATTATTTGAGTATTACGTGTTTTATGCTTAATTGCTTAATTGTGTCGCTTAAATGAATTAAGAATAAAAATAAGCGTGAAAATGAAATGTTAGATAAACCCAATATCGATACATGAAGACGCAGTGGTCGTGACGAGGTTTCCGAATATATAAAGAATGCCAAAATCCGAGTTATAACGAAGAAGTTATAACCTGTCGAAGTTTCGCGACAAAATCGATACGACACTACAGGATGTAAATAGTAAAATCTAGATAGATAGATATTTAGCCTTAATAATCTAAACGAAAGTCGTAGAATACGTTAAACCGAGAGCATGCATAAAGAGAACATCTAAATCTGACTTCGTATGAGGAAGTTATGATTTTTCGAAGTTTCAGCATTAGCAGTATGCAACCCAAAGTTCGAATATGAGATTGAGTGGTATTTAGCCAAAACTTTCTAAATGAGAATTGAAGATCTCATCGACAGTAGTCCAACGGAAGAAAGACAGACGAAAACGGATGTCAGACTAAGAAGTTATGGATTTCTAACGGAGTTTTCCTGTCCCGACCTACTAAAAATAATATAATAAAGATATAATAAAAATAAAATCAAAATTAGCCGATGCAGTCTAAACGAGAGTTGTAGAGCATAATCTCACTTACACGTGCATATAAAGAATGTCGAAAATGGAGTTTGTATGCGAAAGATATGAATTTATGAAGTTCGGGGCGCAAACCCCTAAGCTGTGTCAGAATTCACGATGTGAACACTATGTTCACGACGTGAACTCAGAAGTGACGCCTTCTGGAGCCTTCCAGAGCAAGTGGGATGATGACGAATGCCTGACTGAACTCACAGCGTGAATTTTGAGATTCACAACGTGAATCCAAAAAAAATGGCCCTATAAATAGAAACCAAAGGGCAGCCGGCCAAGGTTTCTATTCCCTTCTCTCTCTCACTCCCGATACCCTCTCTGGTCATCTTGAAGTACCCCTGAATCCCCGGCATCATCTCGAGACCTGAAACAAGTCCCTTAACCCTCGCCTTTCAGTCGTACCAACTTATAATTCGATCTTATATATGCATGAACTATGTATTCATCAAACATATAATACAAATTACAAACGATAATCCCCTTAGCTCACATATCAATCCCAATTACATAAAATGTCAGGTGACACTAAAATCACCAAAAGTAATCTAGGATGGTTCGAATTTTTCATAGAGATTTTGATGAAAATTTTACAGAAATTATGCTTGTTGGTTGTCACTCTATGCCTATTATGAAGATAACAGTCTCATGCTTGAAATTACAAACACATATTATATGCGATACAATTATGTGTTATTTGTTGGTGATTTTGGTGTTATCAACATATTTTAGTGTACTGCTTATTATTAATATTGATATAGACTGAGCTCCATTTACTAACCAAGACAGGAGGTGAGGGGTGCATAGGAGGGTGGTCCAGACATGCTGAAGGCCCAGGAGGGCGGTCCAGACATGCTGAAGGTTCCGAGAGTGGTCCAGATAGGCTGAAGGCCTGGTAAGGCGGTCTAGTCATACTGAAGACTCTATATGTGTTAGTGGATCGGAACGAGGAGAATGAGGAAAAGCGTCACCAGGGGATGATAATTGATATGGTCTGGCCCCAAGTATTAATCATGTTATAGGAAAGCAGTGCATGGACCCGAGAGTCCTTGCGAGTAGATTCATAGTTTATGGAAGTTCGAGAATAGTAGTTGCTCTACATGGATAATGTAGAGTGAAGTTTAGATTAGTGGCACATGCACATGCAGGTGCGGTAAGGGTTGTTGAGTGGATTTCCTGGAGGGGAAAGACATGTAGCTCCGGAAGGAGCGTGGGTACTCCAAAAGAGGAGAAAATGGAGTAAGTGGATTATCGGTAATGCTTCAGCTATTGGAGGTAAGTACTAGGATGGTACTAGTGGTATGGAAACACATCCGATTTGGGTGTCTGTTGAGGTTGTGGAAGGATTTCCGGTAGTGTTGAACCAGAGGAGTTCGAAAGGGATGCAAGGAGGGAGCCTTGAATTTTCTGTATGGTTGTGATCAGGAGGTTATGTATGTAGTAGTAATTCATCCCAGGGATGTCTGGAGGTATCATCAGTGTGTTGGGTTTTCCACCCAGAGGATGTTAGAGCAGGTTCAACATGCGTATGTGATTGCAGGGGAGAGCTCATTTGAGTTGCTCAGGAGTTGAAGGATGTGCCATCCTGTTAGCTTGGAAAAAAGCGAGTTGGATTCGGAAAGGAAAGTGGGATAAGCCCTAGAAGTGAATTCGATAAAGGATATGCCAGTCGAGGAAAGGGGTAGTAGCTTGGTACCGGGTCAGGACCCGGTGGTTCAGGGTGATGTCTAGCTTTGTAAGGGTCAAGTGATTATTGTGATTTAGGGTGATGGAAGTATTATGGGGGTGATCATTGGTTAATGAGGGTTGTTATCAGAGAAAGAAGCTGGTGGCCAGCTTGAATCAGTTGCCGTAACTCTGGGAGGGAAGAGTTGGACTTTATAGAGGTTCGATAGCAGTGTTCGGAGGAACCTGGGTCGGTTGATACCAGGAGGTGCATTGTGGGAGTATTATCTGGAATTGTGTGCTGCAGCAGGCTTCGAGGATGAAGCCTAATTTAAGTGGGGGAGAATTGTAACACCCCGAGTTCAGAAGTGCAAGTTCAGGGTTCTAAGTGTAAATAAGGAAGGTCGACTCGGCGAGTCGATGGATAACTCAGTGAGTCGGGTCACGATTCTGGACGCGTGTTAAGTGACCAACTCGACAAGTCGACAGATGGACTCAGCGAGTTGGTGCTGAAGGGAGAAAAACCCTAATCCGGGGTTTGTGCCATATATAAAGCACATTATAGCCAGCCTCAGCCTCTTTACCTTCCCTTTTAGTTCCAGAAAACCCTAATTTTGTGTGAGGCTTCATTGTTGGAAAGATTGGGGCTTAGAAGAGGAAATTGTGAAAGGAGCTTGAGAATTGGGAGTTAGCATCAAGAAGCTTGTAAAGATCTGGGATCTACATCAGAATTGTGCACATCTCTGAGGTAAGGAGCTCTTACCTTAAGCTATTTCCCTTGTGGTTCATCCTTGGTGGTTGTTTTGGGAGTTTTGAGACCTATCTCGAATTTGGAGTTGGATCTGGGGTTGCTACTCCAGATCTAGACTCATAATGGCCTAGAATGTCATAAAGCTTCAGTCCTTGAGTTGTTAGTGAAGCCCTTTGTCCTAAAAGTCTAGCCCTAGAGCATTTTGGGCTCATAGCTCCTGGAGTTCACGTAAAGTTTGCCACTTTGCATGAGGAATGGCTTGTAAAAGGGTAGATCTAGGGATTGGATCCCCTACATGGCTTGGAAAGACTCTATATGGAATGAGAACTGAAGAGACTCGGCAAGTTCCATGGGTGAACTCGGTGAGTTGGATGAAGGTGGGCATGGACTCGACGAGTTGGAAGAACAACTCGGCGAGTCTGTTGAATATTGCTTTGGACTCAACGAGTCTGTTCTTAGACTCGACGAGTCTAGTCGAGGAGTCCTAACCTTCTCTGGTTGAACGGTGAATTGGCGAGTCGAGGGATGACTCAGTGAGTTGATCGTGAAGGGATTCAGAGTTGTTGGACTCAGCGAGTCTTGGGGTGACTCGGCGAGTTAAGTCGCGTCATGGGAGTTTTCAGAGCATAGGGACTCGACGAGTCACCAGGTTGACTCGGCAAGTAGAGTCAGTCAGGAAGGTTAACTTTGACTGAGGACTTTGACCCTGACCGGGAGTTGACCAGTTGACTTCTAAGGGTATTTCGGTAATTATGGGTATTTATTGAATTCAGTCATTTGGTATGGATCAGTGATGGAGTTCGTGTCGGAGGTTGGGGCAGCGTGATCTTATCTCTTCAGTCAGCAGTTGCGAGGTGAGTTATCCTCACTATATCGACAGGGTATAAGGCACCGAGGCTGACCTTTATCGGATGGAAATCCGGGTAGTTGTTATGTTATTGCTTTGCTATATGTTTACATCCTAGTAGTTAGGATAATATATGTTAGAGGCCTGGTTAAGGTCGGAATCCTGGTATATAGGATGATGCTATGTTAGTGACCGGTTAGGTTGGTATCCTGGTTATGATATGTATGTGATCTGCTACATCGGTTGATTAGTGATTAATTGATATATGATTATATGTTTATGTGCACATGGTTGGTTGACTGGGGTTGGGTTGAGGCGGGCCCTGCTTTGTGCTGTAGGCCAACATACCCAGGGCGGACCGGATATCCCGAAGGCCCAGTTTTCAGTGTATTGTTTAGTAACTCACTAAGCTTTCGAGCTTACAGTTTTCAGTGTATTGTTTCAGGTACTTCAGAAGATCGTGGCAAGGCGAAGGTGTGATCATGCCGCTCCTCATGTTTTATGTATTTATGATGTGGTTCTGGGAAATACTCTGATAATAAATGAATTGAAAACCTTTTTGTAATGAATTAATGAATATGGGTTGTTTTTGAAAAGTTTAAATTGGTTGAAAATTTTTGGATGTTACAAATACTCTCAAAAATCATCCTTCTGATTCTATCTATCTCTTCAAGAATACAAAACAACAAGGTATTTTTCCATGTTTCAAATTTAGAAGTAGTCTGACTTCTAAATTGTCATTCTTTAGATTATCCAAAATCTGATTTCATGATACCCCAACTATAGGGACAAAATCAAAGATTTTGGAAAGTGACTGCAATAACGATCCTAGAAATATCCAAGTAATTTGATATTTTTAAGACCCCAAAACTCTAACATTATTTGTTTTCTTAAATCTAATATTAGGTTTTTTTTCCCTCATTTTACACGGAGAAACAAATTAATCTATTGCTGATTTTATCATAATTATGTTTGGTATAATATTTAGACAAAATTGCAAAAATGGTCCCTGTGGTATGCATTTTTCATGGGGTTTAGTTTAAACCTCGACTTTTTTGGCTTCATGGTCCTTTTAAGGTAGTTTGTTTGTGGAATTAGTCCCTGTTAAACTTGAAAAGAGGGCCCTCTTAATTTGTTTTTCTATTTTCTTAAACATTTTTTCCTTGTATTTAAATTTTAAAAGAAAAACAAATAAAAAGAGCCCTCTCTCTCTCTCTCTCTCTCTCTCTCTCTCTCTCTCTTTCTCATACCTTCTTCGTTCTCATCGAACCTCTAAAATAAACTACTAAAGACTCAATGTTTCCAATGATCTCCACCCTCAAATAAGCCATCATCATTGATGTTTCTTCCTTCCCCCTCACTACACGACTGTCGTCTGCTTCCTCCTCCCGCATCGTCGCTGCCTGCTCCTTCCATTCTTTGCCCTAACCCGTTTTCCCTCTCATCGCCGCCAATACGCCTACTCCTTCCCTTCTTTGCCCTAAATCCTCACATGAACTCACCGATTTCTCTTCATCAGGCGCCAATGACAAACTTTGGAAAGAACAACTACTTCTTCTTGGAATTCATCAATATAGCTCCCGCTTCCATTCTTTTTACTATACATTTTGTTCCATCATGTACTTGAACCTTGTAAACAAACCCCAAATTAATCCACTGTGAACCAGTTCGTGTTCATTGGAGAAATTTTTATAGAACTTGAACATAGAAGGGGAATCGATGCTCGGTCCAGGACATTCAGTAGGAGCAGGTGATGACATCGTTATTGGTGCAGGTGCTGGAGCATTGTGCTTATTTGATCGGAGACTGACCAATGTGGGTGGGGAACTCACTGTCACAACTAGCATCTTAGCTAGGAAATTCTATTCCTATGTAACCATTCAACTATTGTAAAACATATACTCTAAGTAAATCTCACTCAATTCTCATTTAGATCCACCATTTATGTTCATCAAAGAGTCTGAAGCCCTAAGAACCATGGTTTAAGTCCATATTGGACTAGGATTTCCTTATTGGGCCTAATGGACCAATAAGCATCCAATTCAACCATTTTGAGCTTGGAAACCTTATTCGGAGTCTAATTGGACCCACTTCCATAAAACTTAGCCTTTTGGGACATTTTGGGTGCAAAACAAATTAGTTTACCCTTAATAGCCATATGGGCCATTAATGAGTTAATTTTCCCTAATGGGCCATAAACTCCCTTTTTCTTTCAAAATGGGCCATGAACTATCAAATGAACCCAATGGGTCGAAAATTTTATGTTTAGGTTCCAAAAATCCTAGGTAGATGTTAATGGGCTCAAACTATTCCATCCCTCCCCCTCTTGGTCCAAAAATCTTGGCCCAACATCAGTTAACAATAAAAAAGGGAAATATGATGAGAGTTGACTTAGGAGGTGCCACCTCCATATTGTTCAACATGTAACAATGTTAGATCCCCCATACTTCCATGCAAGTCACCTCACCAAATCTCTCCTCTCTCCTCTTGATATTTCAACCGAGAACCAAAAGCACACACACACACACTAAACAATTCTCTCCAAAACATCTCTAAAATCATCCTCTTCTTTCATCAAAGATCTCAAGGTTTTGCTTGTGCTGCAAGAGTAATCTTCAAGGTTTCAACTACTTGGTAAGTATTTATTATATATAAACACATATTATCTATCTTAATGATAAAAATCTTTTCTTACATAACCTCCTTTCATGTTCTGACTCATTAGAATTACCTAAGTTCGAAAACTACTCAAGGGGATTTTCTAGGGCCGAAAATCACTTCATCTCTTTCCATTCGTCTTCAAAAACCAAAACATCAAGCAAAGGTGAGTTCATACTCCCTTGTTTTCGGTTTTCATATGATTTTTGGTGGAGAATGAAAGTAAAATGTGTAGATCTATGTGTTATATGCATCTTTTGTTGGATAAGGTGTCTAATTCCATAACTTATTTGGTATAAACTTGACCCGACCCGGCATGGTCCATTTGGGTTGCATTTCATCCAAACTATTTATGGATAATTTTATGAGAGTTATACACATATGATTATTAATATATTATAAGTTATAATATATTAATATGGAGTCATGTTATTTAATTAGTCTTAGTCTTAAATTAATTATGAATTAATTTAGAGATTAAAAGGAAGACTAATTAGATTGTGGGCTATTGGTTTTATATGGTGTGGGCTAACACTCATTTGTTAATGGGCTAGGCTTGTATGGAAGTCCATGGATGATCCATGAAGCTTTTAACCCATGGATCCTTGGAAAAGGAAAGGTCATGGGTTATTAGGGTTTCACCCTAATCATGTACACTATATAAGCATGCTATTGTTGCATGAAATAGCCACTAGTGTAACTAGTATGTGTGTTTGTGTGTGGCCGATTTTGTAAGTGTGTATACACTCTCTCAAAGTTTTCCAAGAGTTTGTGGTGATTTGTGATTCCATTTGAGGCATTCACACTATTGGTGCTTGGCCCTCAAACTCCTTAGGAATCAAACTCATCATCAAAAGGTATGTAATCTCAACTAATTCTTTTATGTTTAAAAGTACCCCATGCCATGTTAGATAGGTTATGAACCTTGGGAAAAATTATTATTTTGCATGTATTTAGACAAACATAGATCCAAGGTTTATTAGGGTTGCATGCACACTTAGGAAGTGTTAGATTACTCAAAACCCAACAGTGGTATCAGAGCCTAGGCTTGCTTGTTTGATACTTGATGCAAAATAGTGAAAAAAGTCGAAATTTTTGCTGTCTGCATGATGGACTCATCGAGTCCATGGGGGGACTCTCCGAGTCCAAGGCAAAATTCATCCTACTCGCCGAGTAGGTTCGTCCACTCGGCGAGTAGAAGGTTCAGAATGCAGATTTTCGACTTTTGCTGCTGGAAATGGACTAGAAACTTTACCCTAAACTGTTTTGATGTTTTAAAACTTATTTTAGTTGGTGTAATGGTTGTTCTAATCCATTTACAATAGCATATATGAAAATTTCATGCTTTGTATGTGTTCATATAATTCTTGAAACTTTGATAATCATGCTCATGTTCTTATGAATTTAGAAGATGATAGGAATTATTTGCTGAATTGTTTAGGATTAATTCTTGATCATTTATGTGTTTTAATGGAGTCCATAATTTGTCCTCAAGTTATGGATATCCAAAGGTCACTTTTCTTTAAGACACATTAAAAACACATAAGTTACATAAAATGAAGAGCCTTCATTGTATGAACCTTTAATTCATAAGTTATGAAATGAAAAGTTTTGAAGAGTTACAAAACTTGCCCTCAAGTTTTGGAATTTGGAAAAGTTTCACACACTTTAATAAACTTAAATTCCAACACTTAGGGTTTTAAAAGTTAAAATTCAACACTTATACTATTTATAACATTAATGGTTAATTATTATATATATGTATAAGAACAAGTCGTTTTACCGTTAGTAGGCCTCATTTACGAAGCCGGTCTATAAGGTGGGTATAAGGTTGTTGCCTATAAAATGACAACCTAATGGGTGTCCACTCTCACCCACCGCTTGCTTGACTGGTGGAGGGTCGTTAGCCGAACGGGTAAGACAAGGACTTATAAATTCTCATTAAGTATGATGAATATTATAAAGTAACTAAATCTTTTATTTAATTCCCAATCTTAGTTACTTTAGGAAAAATGTGAACTTGGTGCTAATCCATGGAATTCACACTTTGTACCTTACCAATTCGTTGGTGGAGCGTGTGTGGTTAACCAACACACTAACTTGGACTAGTAAGGATCACGAAGGGTGACTTAATGTTTGTCATAGATCAATGGAGCGTGTGTGGTTAACCGACACATTGATTAGGTGATAATATTAAGGGTACCAAGTGAATTAGCATGGTTATTCACACCTTGTTTTGTGATCCTCGGCATCCCAGTCACAAAACTTGAAGGGCACAATCGAGATTGAAACATGCCATTGAAAAGTTCAATGAATCTCAAAATAATCTAGGAATTTCAAATCCAATTAAAACCTAATAAATCATTTCGTTTTCGTGGTGGAAATTGGTGAATCGTCATTCACCTACCTTTCAAATATATTATTACTTAGATTACGATATCCCTCTTCTAAGTATAATATATTGTGATTGGATCCTAGCCTTAATATTTCATATTGGGTGTTATATTAAGGACTTTGAATCAACTAACTTGATTTTCTCCCATTATAGATGTCTGGTTTAGACAACTATGATCTTCCCAAATCTCTTGAAGATGGTGTCACTCAACATCATGCTTCACTTCCTCCACCTCCTCAAATTATTCTCCCTCACCCACAAGTTCTTGAAAAGTTTAAAGTCACTCAATACCTATTGGCAAGCATAGTCTATGTGTGCTCACATCTTGGAGATAAAATCACATATTGACAAGTTGGGAGAGTTGGGTGTTAAAGTCTCATGAAGGTTGGATGTTCAATCACTTTCTTAGTAACATAGTGAGTCTCTTTGGGACTACTATGAGATAGACTATGACATGACCCTTAATGGTCTTATCTATTTGCTTGGTGTTGTGGAATCAACAATGATTTGGAACACCAGTAAAGCAAATTTGATTAAAAGAACAACTTCCCAAACCTTAAATGGACATTGGCAATGGTAGCATTGGATATCTAGAAAATCATTTCTCTTCCCAATGGAAAGGGATCGGCCATAGTCAACTCGGTTGACCAAATGGTAAGGAGAAAGGCTAAGTCTGAGATAGTCTCATGTGCCATTACCAAAGGGTCTATATGGTTTATTGCCAAAGGGAAGGACACTGATTGCAAAGCTGCCATATTTACCTGAAAGATCATAAGATTGATCAAGTCAAAAAGTTTGACTCTACTTCAGTTAAAGTCCACTGACTAACTCTATTAAGTTCCTATTTGGAGATTCTTATTACATAATGTGAATGGGTCACATGTTGATGTTTTTAAGAATCAAAGAAAAGATAGGAAGGTTAAAGTAAGTATATGTTGATTCTGATTGCGAAGGTGGGTTTCGATCGCATGGTTCGGTAATCAGAATTTTGAGCTGTTACTTAAGAGTTATAATATATTGCTTATGAATAGATAACAACAAGGTTTTCATGTGGATTGTAAGGATAAGTTTTTCCGCAAAGTTTTAAAATAAAAGAAAAAAGGGTTTTAATTTTATTTATTTTAAAAATATCCTTACAATGACATCTGTGGAAAATTGTTGCTTATATGTTTCCAGTAATAGCAATATTGGAAAGTGGATTTGATTATTTCATTTGTGGTAGTGTCTGAATTTACCAAATGAAGAAAGTTTTTCATCACCCAAGTTTCAATTGGACAGAAACTTGGAATCATACAAGTTGTATTGTATGATGAATGAGAATTTTCATCTTTGGAAATTAAGACTAATTTTTTGATCACATGTATATGTGAGTCAATTGAAGGACTAAGGAATTAGGTACACTGGGTGTGCGCTGGTCAAGGTCCACCACAAAGATTGATTTGTTTATTATTTACTAAATATTAGTAAATATGATTATACTTATAAGGTTAAGTATAATTCTGTAACATTGGAAAGGCTACAATGTATGACAAAACAAATGAGAAGAATCAACTTAGGCAGAAAGATAAAAGTTTCTCAAATCTGAAAGGATGGGAGAGTACTTTAGTATCATATTTCATGATCATCTTAATGATTATGAAACCATATCACAAATTCATACTCTAAGGACGTCTTAGTGCATTGTTATGGCTAAGAAGATAGGTCGTGAATTGTTGGATTGGTTAAAATCAAGATGATGAGTCATACTTCGTTCCAAAACAATTCTTAGAGTCATACTCCAAGATTGTAACATTGAGTGACTTAAAGTAAGGTTTAAAACATTTATCAAATGTAGTGTAAAATGTTTCTACCCTTGTACATTTGAGATTGGTAAGTTGTGATGTCTTGGATGAGACAAAGACCAACTAAGACCAATTGTGTGAAGTGTTAGTCTTGATAAGAATCCGCACTATCCCTTGAATATTTGTTTTGTCAAGGAATGGTTCTTGACTGGGGAAACTTATATGTCAAGGGGACAGTGGGAGCCTTAAAGATCCTGAAAGAGTTTGTAGATTTAATCAAGAGTAAAACCTGTAATTTATCACTAGCACACGACTTATGGTTTGCAACCTATCGTGTTGACATAATTCTTATTTCTGTACCTACTTCAAATAAGTTGAATTTGCATGAGAGTTATCAGAGTTCAACTTGGAAGCATTGGTGGGCCTTGTGCTACCAAGGTGACAAGAAACTAAGATTGAACAAGTTTAATCCATGTAAGGCTGAATTTGTCACTAACCTTATCTTGTGATTATGGTTTTGACAAATTCACATGGATAGGAACTCATACACTATAAAATCTAAGTGTCATAAGGTTTCTCTCCGATTCATGAAAATGATGGTGAGGAAACGCTTTCACTAAGTAGATTTTAAGTAGATAGCAATTGTGTTATTTGGATTTTCAAAAGTCGTTAGTGGAGCGTGTGTGGTTAACCGGCACACTAACATGGACTTGTGAGAAATGGCAAATGCCTAAGCAATTGAGACTATGATTACGGCATCCCTTTTCATAGTTCTGAAAATTGTTTAGACACACATGTGAGCTATCTAAGAAAGGGTGTATGAATCTAAATCTCAGAAGTCCAGCAGATTTCTGGAAATATGTCAGAGCTAGTGGGAGCATAAGTTTTATGCTGATAATCATCATGTTAGTGGGAGCATGATTATTACATTTAGTATTGCAAGTTAGCAATGTTAATTATAGAAAACAAAGTTTCAATTCGTGAAGTTGCAGGGGTTGAAAAGTTGTTTTGCTATAATTAAGGGAGAGGAAATTATACTTTATTTCAATTCTAAAGCTTAGATTGAGATTTTAATCATCTTTAGTCAAGGACATATATATGAATTTTATGTCTGAATGGTTCGACTTAAGGAAATTCTATATATATTGCGTTCTCAAAATTCAATTATGACTACGGCATCCCTTTTCATAGTTAAATTTTGAAAACATGGCAAATAAAAAATATTGTAGCAAAAGACTGATCTAGTATTATGTCTTTATATGAGACATCATGAATCGGTTCCCATATGCTTCGGATATAGGATCGATTTCATGTGCTATAATATTCATCCTTTCTAAATTTTCAAATGCTCAGGGCATTTAGAAGGAAAAAGTCTAGAACTGGATATGACTAAAGTGATTAAGCAATTGTCGAGGACAATCTGAGGTTTGCCAAAGATTGGTTGCTCAGGGATATTTGGAAGTATAGTGTTAATTTTGGCAGGACCATATTGACATTTTCTGAAAAGAGGTAACTCTTGTTCGGAAGTGATAGTCAAAATGGGACTATGGAAATGTCTCCATAGGTGGAAGTTATTCAATCTATGTAAGATTAGAAAACCTTAATGCAAGAAGGATGTTAAAAGCAATGTACTTTGAATATGAGACTTCCGTTCCATAGAAGTTGACCTTCTTTGGAATACTCTGTAATGACTGGTGATAAGGTTTTGGTGACTTTGTGAATAATCATTACAAGAGGAACATTGCATAAAAGTTTTAAATCTAACATATTTTTGGTAAATGATAGGAATCGGGGATTCTCACATTTACAATAAGGATTTGGGATTGTGAAATGAGTATCATTGGAATCATGTTCAATTGATCTACATCACAATGTAAGGATCATAGAAAAACATAGTGTGCATACTTGGAGTATGGCATAACTATTGTTTCGAAAAACAAAGTGTACATGCTAGGAGCATGGGACGACTGTTGTTTTATTCGAAGTCTTAAGTTGATTGTTTGAAACATTATACAATGAATAATGTGTAATCAATATGGTGATAAATAAAAGGTGGTTCTATTTATATTCAAAAGGGTTCTGAGACCATATTGGATTCGATTATTATTGTGTTTCACTTTGCATGTTTTGACTTCAAAAATAGCTAGGTTATTCTTTCCGAATGACTAAGTTATTTAAACACTCCACAGTCGTTCATATGTTGGAAGTAAGTATGAATCAAGATTGTCATGAATCGATTTTGTAGATGGCTAAATGGGTTTAGTCATAGCAACGGTTGCTACAACATTCATGAGTGCTCATAAGTTATGAGTATTGGAATAAACCCACGCTCACTTGCATCACTTCATGGAATTTATCTCGAGTGATCGTGAGACGGTAATATCATATAAATCTTCAAACCTAGAGATATGAGTTGTTACCTATGAGTTGGTTGTGCATTGATTGCACGTAAACACATCAGTAACTTGATGTTATAAAACATGCCTTTATGTACAATTCAACAAGTAGTAGAACAAGCATATGAGTCAAAGTTTATCTGTTCCTTCTAGAAATAGGAGCGATATCTGGGACCCTCGATGATTTTGTTGTGACCTATATACCGGCCGGTTAGAACTAAATTGATGTGTTCAATTAATTTCTTTGTCAAACAAATCGAAAATCGGGAAACAAACTGCTGGATAATAAGTATGACGTTGTTCCATGTATTTTTCCGGTTGATATCATGAGAACAGAGGATTATATGATCACTTATCTAAAATGGCGCTTCATAGTTCAACAGAGTTTTCGAGAGCTACGATTGCTGGTTGGTTCCTGAAGTAACATACGCAAATATAGTTATCAGACTTATCCAAGTGGGAATCTGTTGGATAAGGTGTCTAAGTCCATAACTTATTTGGTATATACTTGACCCGACCCGACATGGTCCATTTAGGTTGCATTTCATCCAAACTATTTATGGATAATTTTATGAGAGTTATACACATATGATTATTAATATATTATAAGTTATAATATATTAATATGAAGTCATGTTATTTAATTAGTCTTAGTCTTAAATTAATTATGAATTAATTTAGAGATTAAAAGGAAGACTAATTAGATTGTGGGCCATTGGTTTTATATGGTGTGGGCTAACACTCATTTGTTAATGGGCTAGGCTTGTATGGAAGTCCATGGATGATCCATGGAGCTTTTAACCCATGGATCCTTGGAAAAGGAAAGGTCATGGGTTATCAGGGTTTCACCCTAATCATGTACACTATATAAGCATGCTTATGTTGCATGAAATAGCCACTAGTGTAACTAGTATGTGTGTTTGTGTGTGGACGATTTTATAAGTGTGTATACACTCTCTCAAAGTTTTCCAAGAGTTTGTAGTGATTTGTGATTCCATTTGAGGCATTCACACTATTGGTGCTTGGCCCTCAAACTCCTTAGGAATCAAACTCATCATCAAAAGGTATGTAATCTCAACTAATTCTTTTATGTTTAAAAGTACCCCATGCCATGTTAGATAGGTTATGAACCTTGGGAAAAATTATTATTTTGCATGTATTTAGACAAACATAGATCCAAGGTTTATTAGGGTTGCATACACACTTAGGAAGTGTTAGATTGCTCAAAACCCAACATCTTTTGTGTGAATTCTTAGTTTATTTGGTAAAAATGGGTTAGATCTTAGCAAATCTCGAAATTTTAAGTAATATTAAGCAAAGATCTATGAACTATGACATTATATACATCACATTATCAAGCCAAAAGTGATTACATGTTTAAGATACAAAAGATTTCAACAAAAACCTTGTTAAAGATAAAAAATTGTTAAGAAAACAAAAGATAAGGGCAAAAAGTGACATTTATATTTTTATAGGGACCAAACAGGTCCTACTTGTCTAAAAAGGGATTTTTATGATAAACATACTGTCCAAAGGACCAAGAATGTAAATTTTGGCTTAATGGGCCAAAATTTTGGGCCTCACAATTTTGGGCCCAAAATTGCGAAAAAAAAGGTTTTGGGGATTAAAATGTAAATTGGCCAAAGTTTGAATCATAAACGTAAATATGCCAAATTTTGGGGTAAAATAACGCATATTCCAAAATTGGACAAAAAATGTAACTTTTATCAAAGATTTGGCCGAAAGTGACAACTTTTACAAACAAGAGGCTGAAAATGCAATTTTCTGCAAAACTAGGCAATAAATGTCAAAATATAAAATTTTGGATTAAATTTGTGAGTTTCTAAACATTTGGGACAACATTGCAAATTTTTATAAATTATGGACTAAAATGTCATTTTTACAAAACTTTGGGCCTTAATTGAAAATTTGTAGGATTATTGGCCAGAAATGTCATTTTTACAAAAAGAAAGCTTCTTATCATCAATCTAGTAAACGTCGAGCTAAAACAAACAACAAAACAAAACAAATGAACGAAAAACGTCGATAACTATTTATTGGACCTAATATTCATGTTACTTGGCCATTGGGCCCTAAGGGCCTATTTAAGTGTATATTGGGCACAATGTTTTCCATGACGTGTTTATCGGGCCTTGCGACTCACTTACATGTTAATTTAGGCCTAAGCTATAAATTACATGTTTATTGGGCTCTTGTGGCCCATTTATATGCCTATTAGGCCTAAATTACCCTCTTACATGTTATTGGGCCTTTGTGGTCTAATTAAATGCTAATAGGGTTTGAAATGGAAATTTCACATGCTAGTAGATTGTAACTGTACTTTTGCATAATCATTAAACTTCGTATACTTATATATGTACCTTTCGAATACAAAAACATATCACATATACGTAAACATTAAACATAGTACAAAAATGGGTTGAGAATCTAGTGATACATGTCGGTTGGCACTTCTGAGTGTACAATCGTAGCTTGTAGTTATAATCAGAGTTTCTAGGTAGGAAAGCGGGAGTTTGTGTATAGATCTATACGGGATGACCCCTCACGCCTTAGCTGTTCGCTACAGCTAGACTAGGCCAGTCTAGGGCGACAAAATTTTGGGCAATATCGGCATTTGGAAAAAAAATACCAAGACGGGCAACCTAGTCATTATCATGTATGGTTATAACGACTCATAGGGATTCAATACCAAAAATCTAACCTTTCGAAGATAAACTCTTCGATTGTATCAATGCAAAACGACTTATTTAATGATACAAGAATCTAGACATTGTTATAAAACAAAAAATATCGGATTTTTTGGGGAAATTATTCATATACATTTATCATTTATTCATAATGCAATGAATCTAAACTACACTCATATAATTTATAACTATGAAATTCACACATGCATTTATACTTGATGTTTACATATTTTCAGACAATTTACAAAAAATATCGGATTTTCTTGGTTTTTACAAAAGATACAAAGGCTTTTATTCAACCATACTTATGAACTCACCAACATTATATATGTTGACCGTTTTCAAAATAACTTGTATTTTTAGGTAACCGTTAAGCAGGAAGGATTTGCAAGAATGTATGAAATTATTTTGTGTAACATAATCTATTGTACTTTTAAAAACTTGAAACTATGTAACTTATAACAATGTACTTGATGTGAACAATGCTAGTTGTTATATGTAATGCTGGTGATGAATGTGTTATGCTTTATGTTGTTGAATTATTATTAAAAGAGTTACATTTTTGCATCATGTAATCTACTTCTATCTTTTTTAGATAGATAATCTTGGATTTCACATATAATCTTACACATTCGAATGTGTATTACAAGAAACTATCACCAAGATCACAACATACAACATTAATTTTGCTTGAGAGCCAAGTCAGCTAATTACAAATCATACATATATAACAAATAGATATGTTAGCTCAATTACTTGCTATCGCCCTTCCATCATGGATAGAGTGACTGTATTTCTAGAACACATGTTCTTGAATTCCTGACCAATGCCATTGGTACTAGACAACCTTTGTAAAGTAAATAATGGCATTTTTGGCTCTGGGAGATGAGTTTCACTGCATAACATAGACACTGCTTCTGTCATTGTTGGCCTATCCTCAGCCAAATCCTGAACACAAAGAAGTCCCACGTGTATGCATCTCAAACCTTCTGTTGACACTCCTAATGTCTCATCGATCAATTCTACTCCTTGCCCTTCATTCCATGACTTCCATGCCTGAAAGAATAAACGAGAATAATCACACACACACACAAAAAGATATAATATTTAATATGGTTCGATTAATGTGACTTACGTCCACACATGAGATAATATTCTTATTCATGAGCTTGGAACCGATATTATTTCACAAATAAAACCCTAGAGCCGTTATATATAGTCAAAGTACAAACGTAAACCCAAAATAGAACCGGGTCGGGCCAATCTACAACTCTCAAGTCACATTTAACGGTATGTATTCTGTTATATGTAAATGGGAGAAGTTATGTGGTATGGTTTTGTGCGTTAAATTTTATACTTACGTGTTCGAGTGGATAGATTTGTTCGTTATGTATGAATTCGGTATTCCTTTTACCACTTATAATCTCCAATAGCATTACTCCATAACTAAATACATCCGATTTCTCTGAAATTACTCCTCTCATGGCGTATTCAGGAGACATATAGCCACTGCATTTCATAATATAAAAAGCCGATTGTTAGAATGTTCTCAAGAATCACAAATCTACATGTGAAATGAATGATTCTCACTATGTTCCAACAATCCTGCGAGTATTTGCTAGCTCTTGTGTTATTTGAAAAGTACGTGCCAATCCAAAATCTGATATCTTGGGATTCATTTTGTCATCTAGTAGAATATTGCTACATTTCAAATCCCTATGTATGATCCTTAAACTAGAATCCCGATGGAGATAAATAAGTCCACGACCAATTCCTTGAATGATGTTGAAACGAGTCGCCCAATCAAGTTGCATACGTTTCTTTGGATCTATTTCATACATAATACAAGTTATTTCTAAATTATGATGATTTTACAAGTGAAAATGAAAAGTGATCAATCCATTCAAACTGACCAAATAGAAAGGTGTCCAAGCTTTTGTTTATCATGTACTCATAAATCAATGATCTTTCTTTCCCTTCAAAGCAGCAACCCAAAAGTTTAACAAGATTCCTGTGTTGGAGCTTAGAAATCAACACGATTTCATTCTTAAACTCTTCAAATCCTTGCCCAGAATGACCTGACAGCCTTTTCACTGCTATCTGCTGTCCATTATCTAACATTCCCTATTTTAATCATTTATGAAAGTAGTTAGTGCTGGTTTTGTGTCAATTAATTGCTTGGAAAATATGCAAATAAAGAAGTTTGTAAATACTAGTTTATTACCTTATAAACAGCACCGAATCCTCCTTCACCAAGTTTGTTTCTGTAGCTAAAGTTTTCGGTGGCAGCTATTATTTGTTGGAACTTATATATAGGCAATTCATAAGACTCCTTGCTAAGCTCATCTTCTTGTAGCGTATCCTTTAAGACAATATGATCCTCCGAACTTAAGTGATTCAACTTTGTTTTCTTTCCTACAAAGATAAATTTTTGACACACAAATTAATAAGATATCTAAAATTAAATTAGAAATGGGTTCTTTTGACAACAAACATTCTTTTGGCTGTGCTTTAGACTAAGAGCAGCAACCATTGAATAAATTGTTTTTCTTAACTATCTCATGGTAAAAGTATCTGGATAATCATAAATCGTATCTTCTTACCCTTTTTATTTTTTTTCCACTTGTATAAACACAATATGAAACCACCTAAGGCAAGTACACCACCTATGGCTGAGATACTGATGGCAACTGCTACTGCTGCTCCTTTTGTTTCTTCACCTATAAACATGTGTTAATAGTTATAAAGAAGTAAAAAAAAATCTACAAAAATCAAGAATTTGAATTTACCTGATTCCTCAAAGGCAAGGCGCAAGAAAAGATTCTCCCCACCAAATGAAAACTTCTCGATATCAATAAGCTCTTGTTCCCAAATCATGCAGTTTATCCCTTCCACAAAAGCATACGCCTTACAAGAACAGTTACCCAAACACAAGCTCTTGCAATCATCCGTATCCATGTAAGGAAAGTATTGATAATAATCTGGGAGCTTGATCCCACTTACCACCTGAAACTTATCCGGTTTACTTTTTCCAGAAGCCAAAATACTTTCATTCTTCTCACACAAAAGTTCATTTCGTCTCACACAACCCCTAGTCCAATTACTTATACTCCATTCATCTTTTGACTGTGGTACAAACCCTTTTAAGCACTCACAAATACGAGTCTTGTTTGTACAAATTGAAAAAACACCACAAACTCCATAAACATCACAAGGATTCGCAGGTGCTTCCCACCTAAACTCCCATATGTTACGAACATCATCCAAGGAATTCAACTCCAACACACCATTATCTCTTAAATAAAGCCATCTGATATCTGATGAGCTATGAATGTTAATGCTGATGTATGCTCCTCCTTGTGAGTTCTCAGGCATGAGAGTCATTAGATTCGAGTAGCCAGCCTCAAGCTCTGGTATCCCTATAAACTTTCCTCCATCCCATGGCCCACTTCTCCAATACGGTTTTGAACCACGCCATGTGAAAGCCTGTGGTGGCTGCTCTTCCGAAAGCCCAACTACAAAATCTCCAAGTGTTGGATCATTATCACTTTTCCATGATGTCAACAAATCTTTCCCTTGTGTTTTCCCATTCGTCCCAACTCTCATGCCTGGTAATAGAGTGTTACCAGGATAGTCAAAACTTTCCCACAAAGTCAACCCTGAGATGGTATCGTTAAGAGCAAAACATCCTGTGTCTGTAAGCTTTGCGATTGTTTCGTTTGACTGGACTTTTATGCTTGTTGACCAAACAGTCTTTTGGTCATCATCTAGGATTCTCAGGTTCCCATTGTTGCCAATTGTGAGGGTGGGATTGGTGTCGGAAACTGAGATTGGATTTTGTCTGTTTGCAACCCATATAAATTTTCTTGGGAGAATATTTTTGAACCATATACCGAGATATCGGTTACTTGAATTACTTGGACTGAAGAACCCTAGCTCAAAGACTTGATTGGAAGAGACAAGAGTCTGCTGTAATGAGATTGGACTTACTTTAGTCAATATATCAGTTGACTTGCAGTGTTGTAGTGAAATAATCAGGATATACAAGCATGTCATGCATATACAGTTTACAAAAGTGGCTCTTGTAGTAGCCATACCCTTTTGCAGATTAAGTCTTTAGAATTAGGAAAATTTACAATCTATCAATTTAGCATGATGATCATATTTAATCTAAAGCCAAGTCTTTCATTTGTAGGTCGGTGCTCTTTTCATATTGTGATAAACACTTGACTTTTTCTGATCGAAATCTGATATTTCACAATATGACATGGTCTCTCTTTTAAAGAAATCAAGACTAATATCCGGATAGCTATACTTTATCTACTTTGATGCCAACCACAATATATAAAAAAGTGATATATTGTACTGAGGGTTAGTACTTAGTAGTACAATTAATCATAGATCCGGTCAAAACCACATAAAGTCAATATTATGAAAGTAAACATGGTTTTGATCCTCTACCTGCTATTGATCTTGAATTTATAGGTCAAAATCATGAATCATAGCTTAAGATGTTACATGGTGCAAGGTATTAACTCTAGTATTAATGTAGGTTAGTCACATTCGGAAACGAGTATCAGTTGTGCTCATCATCGAAGTAATTATAAATGTTTGGTTGGATGGAAATGGAATGGAACGATTGAATGAATGGATTGGACTAGGTAACGATGGAAGTCATTAAATTCCATGATGATCATGTTTGTTTTAGGATTAGTATGAATTTTCATATAAATTATTTTTATTTATATGTTAATAAAATGTATATTTTTAACTCTATTATCATGTAATTACTGTTAATGAACGAGTCATTAAATTCCATGATCAAGAAAGTTATGACAAAAACGTGTTTTTCTAGTTATTTTTGAAAAAAATGTAATTTAATTAAAATCATGAAATGTAAAAAAAATTCCTTTTAAAAATGGGTTATCATGCAAATTTTCATCCCATTGCACATCTCTATGAAGAATAGCATATTCCATTCCATTCCATTCATCGTTGGTCTCATTCCAATCAATTTTTTTCTTCGTTAATTGAGCAATTTTTTTTAATTAAATTAAATTTATATAGTGAGGTCAGTTTAGTCGTTTAGTTGAAGTATAAATAGGATGTTAGTGTTCACTACATGGATCGAGCCCTACGCAGACGACAATTAAGGACTCTGTACCGACGACGTGTCGTCGGTAATGTTTATAACGACGACATGACGTCTATAAAAAATCGTCGGCATAGCTCCGTTGGTAAAAGTTGAAAATGTTGTCGGGACAGGGGTCGTTGGTATAGAATAACCAATCCAGACGATATGTCGTCGGTATAGGATCGTCGGGATTGATTTTCGAGGAAATAAGAAAAAGTTTTATTCGGAACTTATATCGACAACTTGTCGTCTAGACAAGGATAACGTTATACCGACGACTTGTCTTCGGGGAAAGTATGATCAATACCGACGCCTTGTCGTTGGAAAAAAGAGGCGCAACTAACTTCCATTCTAAAAGTACGTTGCTATTAATAAGCTAATTAAGCTAAAGTTGTAATGACCAACATTAAGTCATTAACAAAAATAAAGCACTTTGAAATCATATTAGGCACTTTACAATACAAACAACAACATCTAAATACAAAAAACTATAACTTATCAATTAAGATATTTTTCACTTCATCTTATATACACTCAAACTACTAAACATAAATATCATATAATCATACATATATACAATACATTCAATTCTAATTTTCATTTCATTTTAAATATACAATACAAATTTATACATCTAAATACAAAATCAAACATCATACAAAATCAAAATCAAAATCAAACATACAATTCCAATTTTCATCCAATTGCATACAATCATACCTTATAGCACCTTACATTTTAGACATCAAATTTCAATTTCATACAAATGTATACATCTACATAAAAAATCAAACATCATTCTTAATTTCACTTTCATGCTAATACACCACAATGAGATAAACAAATTATGCCTAACTTCATTTTTATTTTCATGCCAAAACACAAACTCAAAGTCCGGGAAGAGGATATTCCAAAAACCGCTTTCCGAACTCGTTACGGACATTATGAATTTGTCGTAATGCCCTTCGGTCTAACGAATGCCCCCGCCGCATTTATGGACCTAATGAATCGAATCTGCCGACCGTTTCTCGACAACTTTGTCATTGTTTTTATCGATGACATCCTTGTCTATTCTCGAAACAAGGAAGAGCATGGCCAACATCTCCGACAAGTCTTAGAAACTCTACGATCAGAAAAACTATATGCCAAACTCTCCAAGTGTGAGTTCTGGCTGCGGAGCGTGAACTTCCTAGGCCATGTAGTCAGCCGAGATGGAATCCATGTGGATCCCTCTAAGGTCAAAGCGGTAGAAGGTTGGGCAATCCCGACAACGCCCACGGAAATTCGTCAATTCTTGGGATTAGCAGGCTACTATAGGAGATTCATTCAAAACTTCTTTAAGATCGCCAAACCACTTACCTCGCTTACGCAAAAGGGCGTACCATTCAAATGGACAGACAAACAAGAAATCGCATTTCGAACCTTGAAGCAAGCTCTCTGTAGCGCACCTGTACTATCTCTACCTGAAGGAACGGAAGACTTTGTAGTCTACTGCGACGCATCAAATCAGGGTTTAGGTTGCGTCCTCATGCAACGTGGGAGAGTGATAGCCTATGCATCCCGCCAGCTAAAGACGCATGAAGTAAACTACACAACCTATGACCTAGAGTTGGGAGCTGTAGTCTTTGCCCTAAAAATTTGGAGGCATTACCTTTACGGTACAAAGTGCACCATCTTCACGGATCACAAGAGTCTCCAACACATCTTAAACCAAAAGGAGTTAAACATGAGGCAACGAAGATGGGTTGAGTTGCTAAACGACTATGAGTGCGAGATTAAGTACCACCCAGGCAAGGCCAACGTAGTAGCTGATGCATTAAGTCGGAAGGAGTACTCTAACCACCGTACGAAAACTCTCTCGATAACCATTCAATCTCACCTGGCCACTCAACTTGCAGTAGCCCAGTCAGAGGCCATGAAGACGGAAAATAGAGCTAGCGAGGCGTTGCGCGGGATGGAAAAGAACCTAGAAACAAGGGAGAATGGGGTATACTACTTCATGAACCGTATTTGGGTCCCTAAACTTGGAGGGCTTAGAGATGTTGTCATGAAGGAAGCCCACAAGACGCGATACTCCATTCACCCCGGTTCTGATAAGATGTATTTGGATATTAAACAACACTATTGGTGGCCTAACATGAAGGCGGAAATCGCGACCTACGTCAGTAAGTGCCTTACATGCGCCAAAGTAAAGGTGGAATACCAGAAACGTTCAGGATTGTTGCAGCAACCGGAAATTCCCGAGTGGAAATGGGAGGGGATTTCTATGGATTTCATCACCAAACTACCCAAGACGTCGGACGGACTGGATACCATATGGGTAATCATCGATAGACTGACGAAATCTGCCCATTTCCTGCCAATCAAAGAATCTTACAAGATGGAGAGACTGACGCGGTTGTACTTACGAGAAATCGTGAGACTCCATGGAGTGCCAAAATCTATTATCTCGGATAGGGACAGTAGGTTTACGTCCCGATTTTGGCAATCACTCCATAAGGCGATGGGAACAACCCTCGATATGAGCACTGCTTATCATCCTCAAACGGATGGTCAAAGTGAGCGAACTATCCAAACACTCGAAGATATGCTCCGTGCATGCGTGATAGACTTTGGAAAGTCTTGGGATACCCACCTACCCTTAATAGAGTTCTCATACAACAATAGTTACCACTCGAGCATCAAGGTGGCTCCTTTCGAAGCACTTTACGGGCGTAAATGTAGATCACCGTTATGTTGGGCTGAAGTAGGTGACTCCCAGCTAGCAAAAATGCATGCGTCGGACAAAGCACTAACGGGACCGGAGATCATCCGTGAAACCACGGAAAAGATCGTTCAAATCAGAGCTCGATTGCAAGCATCACGTGACCGACAAAAGAGCTACGCTGACAAACGATGAAAGCCCTTAGAATTTCAGGTCGGTGATCGAGTACTGTTAAAAGTCTCGCCCTGGAAAGGGGTTATACGTTTCGGAAAACGGGGAAAGCTGAACCCGCGATACATTGGACCTTTCGAAATCGTCGCTCGAATTGGTCCAGTAGCATACAGACTGCAACTACCTGCAGAGCTAAACGGTGTACACCCCGTGTTTCACGTATCTAATCTGAAGAAGTGTCTCTCAGATGAAACACTCGTCACTCCTCTTGACGAAATCGAAATAAATGAGAAACTCCTGTTCGTTGAAGAACCAATCGAAATCATGGACAGGGAGGTAAAGCGTACTAAGCAGAGTCGCATCCCGATCGTGAAAGTACGGTGGAACGCAAAGCGTGGGCCAGAATTCACTTGGGAGCGCGAAGACCAAATGAAGCAAAAGTACCCTCACCTATTCTAGCTTTCTCAAATCTAGCTTTCAAACAGAATTTCGGGACGAAATTCCCTCTAACGGGGGGATGATGTCACAACTGGAAATTTTGTGTCATGTAATCTATACATTCAAGCTAATGTGAATCAAAAACTTCAATCAAATACATTATACAAGTACTACAAATAGTCATCAAACAATTGGAAAACCCTAGAAGTTCTTGTTAAGTCCATTTTGGACTAGAACTTCCTTATTGGATTCAAATGGACCAATAAGCTTCCAATTGGACTATCATGGGCTTAGAACCCTAATTGGGCTCTAATTGGACCCACATTCATTTATTTCAATATTTTGGGCTAGGTTGAACCTAGAATGAAATAAATTAATGACTATGAACCATAATTAACCTAATTTGACCCTAGCAAGTCATAAAAATCACATTTAAATTGATTTGGACCAAAAATCACCCAACTTAACCATGAAAAATTGGGCTTAAGTATTTAAGGCCCAAACACCCTCATTTCCTCCATTATTTTCGGCCCAAAAGCTCAAGCCCAAGAGGAGGGTTGACCTTAGTGTGCCACCTCATTATTGCCCATAGGTTTTCCATGCAAATCCATTCCATGTATCCATGCACATCACCTCATGTCTATATCTCCCTCTCTCTCTTTGTTTCGGCCGAGAGCAACACCACACACACACAAAACACTCACAAACTCTCTCTAAAATTCACTCAAGGCTTCTTCTTCTTCTCCATCCAAAGTCTCGAAGTTTAGGTAGCATTCAAGGAAGTTCTTCCACAAAATCATCATCTAAGGTAAGGTTTTGCTTGGATCTATGACTTGTATTCCTTATTTATCAAAAATCTCTTCCTAATCCATGCAAAAATCATGATCTTGCACTCTAGAAACCCCATAAACTCGAAAATTTCATCAAGGAGTGCAAAGGTCAAAAATCACTTCATTTCTTCCAATCTTTCTTCAAAAACCGAATCAACACCCAAGGTGAGTTTCATATCCCCTTATTTTCGGTTTTTATGAGTTTTTGTGGGGGAGAATACAAGAAAAAGTGTAGATCCATCATTATGTGTATGTTGTGGTTGATTTCTATGCTTACATGTATGTTTTGTATGATTTTATTGATAGATCTAGGGTGATATGCTAAAAACCGAAACATATATTTTATCATAGCATAAAATAGACTATCACATGCAAAGTATACTAAGAAAATGGCTACATAGCTTGACAACACTTAACTTGGACTAAAAACTCATTTTTTTGACATAAAATGTTGGAAATACAAAGTTAAAGGGCCTAAAGTGCAATATCTTGAAATCTGATGGGTGAGATGAGTCAAAACAGTTTACACAAAGTATTTTCTGAAAATATACTAATTAGAGGGTTAAAAACATAAACTCCAAGCTTATTGGGCTAAGTATGACATTTTCGGCCCAATAAGGCCCAATATGCGAAATTTTCTAAATTGGAGGACCAAAACTGCATTTTTCTGTAAAACAGTGGACTATAAGTGTTCCATGTGCTTTTCAAGGGTTTACAATGCTTTTCAAATTTAAAGGGGACCAAAATTGTAAAAATTTTCCAAATTGGGTCAAAAATGTAAAAGTTGCGAAAAACAGGGGCTATAACCGAGAAAACTGAAATTTCAAGGGTTTAAACTGTTTTCTATGATAAAAAATGCTAGAAAATACTTATTTCAATAATTTTTGGTATAAAAATGTCAAGAAAATTTGATTAAGGACCAAACCGGAAAGTTTTTAAAATAAAGGGGTGAAAAGAGTAAATTCCATAATTAAGGAAGGGCTGAAAACAGAAAATCTTCAAGGCTAGTTAATGCATTCAATTTGACCAATTAATGGTACCACGCTTGCCGACGAAATACAATATACTACAATACCAAAAGTCGTTGTTAAACGAATTGGTTCGGTCTCGAACCAATAAAAATCCAAAACCACTAACACGACGAAGTTACGACATTTCGATTCATAACTAATAACGATGGGGAATTCACGATACCTACGAGTGTGCGCTGACGTCTATGGACCATCTTTGGGCCCAAAAGTGTAAAATCTTGTTCGTTGAGCCTAGCTAGCCCAATGACCTGATCTTAAGGCCCGAAGGTCTCTCTCTCACTTACGAAGTGTTGGGTTTTACTGATCCGACATGACGTAACAGGACTTTCAATGGCATATATATACTGCTGGACCCCAAGGGTTTTTCAGTGTTGCTAGTAAAGTCGGTAACTCACGATTGCAGGTTGGGCTTCGGGCCCTTCGCAATTGCATTTATCCCAATCGACGCGGGGAAATACCGAGGGTTTCGCACCTTCTCTCCTTCCCTCCGGTCGTGGGACTACACAAGTCTAGGAGGATCGAGTTGTGTGAAGAATTACGAGTGGTGCCTAAGGGATCGCTTGTAAGGTTGTTGATTGGACGTCTTCGTCGACGTACGTCACAACACTTCACCACTCATTGTATTCTCAATGCCTCCGGAGCTCAATGATTCACTCTAACGAAACGAAACAACGGTATACAAACTAAGTAATACAAAATGATAGGAAAACGTCGGGTTTTCCTAGGGTTTTCAACAATTACAAATTATGAATTACCGGTCGAAACATTTTTACAACTATTACGCTTACATCAATAAGAATTCAAACATGCATACTCATGGATCAACACATATTTTTACACTATTCTATTATTAGAAAATATCGGATTTTCTGATGGGTTTCAAACATTACTTTGGTTTTCAAACTTTACTTATGAACTCACCAACATTTCGTATGTTGACGTTTTTCAAAATACTTGTATTCTCAGGTAACAGATAAGGTGACAGATGATTTATACTCTATGATGTTTGCTGTAGTTTAAGTGAAGTTGAACAGTTATTTTGAGAATGTAACGTTTGAACAATGTAACGAATGTAAACACTAACGGTTGTACTATTCCAAATGTTGGTGATGCTTTATGTTATGTTTCATGTATATGCATTGTAATGGTATTCAATGAGTCACGATAGCCCTCGGACGTTTCCCCGCCGTTTGGTTCGGGGGTGTGACAATGTTGTACCCTTTCTACCATCAACATCCATTCTATAGCTACTATCACTGAAGTCAATCAACTTCCTATCACTGCCCTTTCTATACATTAGACAATACTTTGTAGTCCTTTTATGTACCTTAAGATGTGTTTGAATGCTTTGAGGTGACTTTCCTTCGGTGACTCCATGTACCTACTTACTACTCCAACTAAGTAGCTCAAATCAGGTGTTGAGTGAATGAGGTAACGAAGGCTACCAATGAGGCGTTGGTAATCAGTAACATTGACTGATACCCTATATTCCTCCTTTGTTAACCTGCGTCTTGGCTCTATTGGGTATTTCAATAGGTTGCAGTCTCCCATTCCCACTAACTGAAGAATCTTCTTAGCATATCCAGTTTGACTGATTGTAATGTTGTCTTTATCTTGCTGAACTTCTATGCCCAGGTAGTAGGATAAAGTTCCCAAATCACACATATCAAATATCTTCAACATCTGCCTTTTGACTAGTTCCTCACTTGTACCTGTCACGATCAAATCATCCACATAGACACCAACAATCAGAATCATATTTAACTTCTGAGTTTGTACACAACATACTATTGTGGACATATTTGGAACCCCGTATCCTTTAATGTTTTGTCAAGTCGGTTATTCCAAGCTCTTGGAGTCTGACGCAAACCATAATGGGCCTTATTTAGTTTGTAACCATGCTTTCTTTTCCTGCAATGACAAAACCAATTGGTTGAGTAACATAGACCTCTTCCTGTAGGATTTCGTTCAAGAATGCAGACTTTACATCCAAGTGATGAACTTCCCACCCTTCAATTCACTTGCCGTTAATGCCAATAACATCCGTATTATCTCCAAACAATCCACTGGTGCAAGAGCTTCATCCAAATCAACATCATTTTATTGTACATACCCCTTTGCTACAATTCTTGTTTTGTGTTTGGTGACTTTCCCTTCTGCATTGTTTTTCTATTTGAACACCTATTTCAATCCTATCGCCTTTTGCCCTTTTGAAAGATGTGTCAGTTTCCATGTATTTTTCTTTCAACTGGGTCCCGTTCCTGTTTCATTGCAGTTCTCCATTCTTTATCACCAGAGACTTCTTCAAAAGTTGTTGGTGCTTCACATGCATACATTAGAGTTTATGAATCATCTTCCAAAGATTGTGTTTCATTGTAGATTTCTGTCAAGGCTCGAAACCTCGAACAAGTGTGTCGTCGTATGGTGATCTGTTGAGACTAGAAACTTCATCTGATGATGGGGTTCTTGTATCATCAAAATTATTTGGTGAATCACCAATATAGTTACCAGCTTATGATTAATCAGGTGGTGTCGATGGTGAACGACTTCCACTCGATTTCGAATTAGGGGTTCCCATCTCCCCTTGTACTGGATCGATCCCCACAATAGTTTCCTGGGCTATACATACACTAGGAAATCTGACCCAATCCTTTAAAATCGGGCCTTCAGTTTGGACCTCATCCCAATCCCATTTTCTCTTCTCTTCGAATATGACGTCACTTGCTACACATATTTTATTTCATTTAAGGCAGTACAAACGAATGGCTTGCTTCGTTCTTCGTTATCTCACTTCTATCGCTCAACTTTATGAGTTTATTTTGTGGTATCTTTGCATCAGCAACACAACCAAACACCCTAAAATGCCCCAAAGTTGGTTTCTTCTTCTGCAAACCTTCATATGGAGTCATGTCGTTTATTCCTCTTGTTGTAACTCGATTAAGGATCTTGTGACCTCACAGATTGTTCAAATTTTCTGCGTTCTACTACTCTGTTTTGTTGTGGGGAGTAGGGTGTTGTCAACTGTCTCTTAATTCCTTCTTTCCTGCAATATTAAGTGAATTCATGGGACGTGAACTCACCTCGTCGGTCTATGCATAGTGTTTTCGGCTTGTGTTTCCCTTCACTTTTAGCTAATATCTTGAACTTATTGAAGGCAGTTAGCGCTTCATTCTTGGTATTAATTACAAACACCCACATGTAGCTACTATAATCTTCTACAATCAAGAGAAGGTATTGATTACCTGCACGAGTTTGGGGTGTTATAGGACCAGCTCCAGTGGGGAACTAGCTCGCCGTTGTGCTTCTTTTGGGAACGGTTGGCGGGTTTGCTTGGCGACTAGGCATCCCTCACAAATCTGTGTGGGATGCTTCCTGTTCATGTTCTTGAGTTAGATTCATATTGGCCTACTTTCGTTTGGGGTTGGGGCACTCAGATGCGAAGTGCATGTATATTTCACAGTTGAAACATTTTATATGACTCTTATCTCTTCCCTTTCCTCTATTATTACTGGTGTCTCGTGATGCGGCCTCTTCTTCCCTGTGAGCCTCCTCTTCCATGATAATTTCCTTGTCCCCCCTCTCACTATGAGAGGAACCACGTCCTCTTCAGTGCCTCCTTGGGTCTTTTGACCTGATTGCCCTTCTGATCGAGTAAGCAATAATCCCGCTTCACCGCTTGAGTTATCACTACGAACTCGTAAACGATCTTCATAGGCTTTGAGTCTCCCATTAGCTTCTTCAAATGACATGCTATCAAGGTCTAAATATTGTTCTATAAAGGCCACAAGTTTCAGATACTTTTCTGGGACAAAATCTAACAACTTCCTTACCAAAACATTGTCTTCTATTGTTGCACCAAGATTGATGTATTTTGAGTGGGATAAACTCAACTTTCCTGCAAACTCATCTATGGATTCTCCTTATTTCATCTTAAGTGCATCAAGCTCACTTTTGAGAGTGTGCAACCTTGCATTTTACACTCGATCAGCACCTAGGTACCTTATTTTAAGCGAATCCCACAATTCTTTTGCAATATTCTTGTTGGCCACCTGCATGAGAATATCTTTTGGAATTTCCTGGAAGATATAAGCTCTTGCCATCTTGTTCTTCTTTTCATTCACAGTCACTCCAACTGTGGGTTCAATGGATTCCCAAACACCTTAAGTATCCATGATAGTCTCCATCTTTATCGCCCAAGTGGTGTAATTTGTTGAAGTCACCAACAAAGATTGTGAGATAGTTCCGTAAAGCCATGTTTTCTCGATGGCGTCAATTTCATCCCATTTTTCTTTGTCATTGCCAAAAGCAATAGAAGTCGATGGCAGGACGTGTTTGCTTAACACCAAAACCTTTGCAGTGAGTCTCAAACAGCTCATGCCATGCATCGCAATTCATGCGTTCCAGATCCAAGATGAGGGGAACGAATGATTTGATGTTAGTAATCCCATATGGTTTATTGGAATTTTTTTTTATCTTTTCTGATGAATGCATCTTGAAAGAATTGAGAAGGGTAGAGAGGGATTAAGAAAATAGAGAGAAAGACGATGGATGAAAAATATTGTAGCCTTACAAAACACAGAGATCAGTGGCAAAGGGATGAACTGCCAGAGAAGAAAGGGTAACAAGAACAGACAAGAAAATAATAGTTTGATACCATGCTGTAACAATAATTTTCCATGAATCGTTCATTTTCTCATTACGTAAACATACATACTGAACAATACATGATGGGCTACACATAAGGGTTGAAGGCCCACAACACAAATACATACACTAATAATAAGGCCATCCCCAATGGGGATTCTATGAAGAGTTTAATGGGATAAAAAGTAGTGATGTGGCACTCAATAGAGTAAAAATGCAATGTAGCTTGAGTTTATTGAATGGGGAGTTCAATCCCCATTGAACCGTGTAATGGGTTTTTTTTTTTTTTTTTTTTTTTTTTTTTTTTTTTTTTTCAATTTAATATAACAATTTCTAGTGAAAATAACACTTTTTTTTCAACAAACATATTATATATTATTATTATTTTATTTATCTTTATTTTATTTTATATTCAATAATTTAGTTTATTAAGTTACTTTATATTTTTTTTATTCTAAAGAATAAAAAAATATATAAATCATAAAAATATTTTAAAAAGATAACATCTTATTTAATGTATTATTCGTCACTTTTAATTTTTAAATTGTAAACTATAATTAATATTTTATAATTGTAATTTTGAATTTCTAATTAATGTAATATTTTAGTTTTATTTATTAATATTATTTATAAAAAAATAAAATGATGATGTGGCAATCCATTGAACTTTTAATAGTTTAATGGAGTGTAGAGTTTAATGGGTTAAATAGTATGGTTAGTGGAATACTGATGTGTCAATCCATTGAACTCTTAAGAGTTCAATGCATTGGAGATGGCCTAATAATAATAATAATAATAATAATAATAATAATGATAATAATAATAATAATATCGTTAACATGAGTCTCCCCTCTCTCTGTAAGGACCTTTTTGGAGAGACGATTTTGGACTCCACATGCAAATGTATATTACAAAAAAACTGTTAGTAGTTTTGATTGAGCCAAATCAACTAATTGCAAATCATATACATAACAAATACATGTGTTATCTCAATTACTTGCTATCGCCCTTCCATCATGGATAGACTGACTATATTTCTAGAACACATGTTTTTGAATTCCTCACGAATACCATTGATACTAGGCACCCTTTGTAAAGTAAATAATGACACTTTTGGCTCACGAATTCCTCACTGCATAACATAGACACTGCTTCTGACATTGTTGGCCTGTCTTCAGCTAAGTCTTGAACACAAAGAAGCCCCACGTGTATGCATCTCAACCCCTCTGTTGACTCTCCTAATGTCTCATCCATCATTTCTACTTCTCTCCCTTCATTCCATGACTTCCATGCCTGAAATGTATGTGTTAGGAATAAACGAGAATAATGACACAGAAACGATACATGTGTTTAATGTGGTTCCATACGTCCACACAGGAAGTAGTATTCTTTAGGGGTGAGCATGGTGCGGTTTTCAGACCAAACCGAACCACAAACCGCATGGTGCGGTTTTTGCATTCTTAAAACCGTTGGGTGCGGTTTTGCAATGGTTCGGTTTTTCGGTTTTTAAATGCGGTTTCGGTTTGTATCGGTGCGCTTTCGGTTTTTAAACCGTGTTAAGAATTTGGTGCAGTTTTCTTATGTTTTTTCGTGCGGTTTTTTTAAAACTGTAAGAACTGAAAACCATATGCATATAAGCTTGTATTGTGCTGTTTTTTTTAATACATTCATTTTCAGCTCAAAACAAAATTACATAATCAAAAATTGTAAGTCACTTAAAATACAACTTGTCACTACTCTCACAAACTAATTAATGATTGAAGGTTGGTTGATTTTGAGTTAATTTGTTACAAGCTTATTACATGTAATCGATTAGTACGTTTAGCTAACAATAGAACATTTCTTTTGCAACCCATATAGTTTTATACAAACACAAAATAAACAAATAATAAATATATTATCGTTTATAACTATTTTAAATAGAATGTATATAATATACATTGATTGATTTATTACTATACACACTTGCGGTGCGGTTCGGTTTTGATGGACCGGTTTTTAGGATAGAAACCGCACCGCACCGTTGACCTTCGGTTTTTGCAAAAATTAAATCCGCACCATTGGTTTTTGCAACGGTTTCGGTTTTTCGGTTGCGGTTTACTGCGGTTTTGTCGGTTTTTCTTTAGTCGGTTCGGTTTTTGGTCACCCCTAGTATTCTTTTCTCACAAGCTTGAAACCGATATTATAGTACAAATAAAACCCTAGCTATGAGTTGTTATATATAGAAAAAGTACAAATGTAAACCCTAAATTGAACCAGGTCGGGCCCATTTACAACTCTCAAGTCACATTTAACAGTGTCTTCTGTTATGTGTAAATGGGAGAAGTTATGTGCTATGGTTTTGTGAGTGGAATTTATACTTACGCGTCCAAGTGGATAGATTTGTTCGTGATGTATGAATTCGGTATTCCTTTTACCACTTATAATCTCCAATAACATTACACCGTAACTAAATACATCTGATTTCTCTGAAAATACTCCTCTCATTGCGTATTCAGGAGACATATAGCCACTGCATTTCACCATAAAAAGTCAAAAGTTAGAGTATTCTCAAGAATCAGAACTCTAAATCGGAAATGAACGATTCTCACTATGTTCCAACAATCCTGTGAGTGTTTGCTAGATCTTGTGTCATTTGAAAAGTATGTGCCAATCCAAAGTCTGATATCTTGGGATTCATTTTGTCATCAAGTAGAATATTGCTACACTTCAAATCCCTGTGTATTATCCTTAAACTAGAATCCCGATGAAGATAAACAAGTCCACGACCAATTCCCTGAATGATGTTGAAACGAGTCGCCCAATTGAGTTGCGTACGTAATTCTTTGGATCTATTGAAATGAGAGATTGCTGAATATTATAATTTACTGAAAAATAAAAAATATTGATCAATTCAATCGCACCAAATAGAAACGTGTCCAAGCTTTTGTTTATCATGTACTCATAAATCAACAATCTCTCTTTCCCTTCAAAACAGCAACCCAAAAGTTTAACAAGATTCCTGTGTTGGAGCTTAGAAATCAACATGATTTCATTCTTAAACTCTTCAATCCCTTGCCCAGAGTGACCTGATAGCCTTTTCACTGCAATTTTCTGTCCATCATCTAACATTCCCTATTTCAAACATTTACTTTAACTCCTTGGAAAATATATAACAGAAGGAAGTTTGTGGATACAAGATTATTACCTTATATACTGCACCAAATCCTCTTTCACCAAGTTTGTTTCTGTAGCTAAAGTTGTCAGTGGCAGTTATAATTTGTTCAAATTTGTATATAGGCAATTCAAATGACTCATTGGTAAGATCATCTTCTTGTAGTGTATCCTTCAAAACTATACCATCCTCCGAATTGAAGTGATTCAGCTTCGTTTTCTTTCCTACAAAGATAAATTTTTTACACGTATAGAACTACAGATCATTAAGAGTATTTGGATGATTCTAATAAGACATATTTTCTTACCTTTCTTATATGCGCTACACTTGTATAAACAAAAACAAAGCCACCTAAGAAGACTAAACCACCTATGGCTGTGAGACTTATAGCAACTGCTTCTCCTTTTGTATCTTCACCTATAAACTTGTGTTAGCCTTATGCAAATTAAACTGTCTATAATTATGATCTAAACAAGAATTTTCATTTACCTGATTCCTCAAAAGCAAGGCGCAAGAAAAGATCCTCCCCACCAAATGAAAACTGTTGGATATCAATGAGGTCTTTTGTCCAAATCATACAGTGAATTCCTTCCACAAATGTATACGCCTTACAAGAGCAATTACCCAAACACCAGCTTCCACATTCTTCACTATCCATGTATGGAAAATATTCATGATAATCTGGAAGCTTAATCCCTTTTATTACTTGAAACTTATCTGGTTCACTCTTACTTTCATTCTTCTCACATAAAAGTTCATTTCACCTCACACAACCCCTTGTCCAGTTACTTTCCCTCCATTCATCATCCGACCATGGTAGAAACCCTCTTAAGCAATCACAAATAGGAAACTTTTGTCTGAACAAATTGAAAAAAACACCACAAACTCCATAAACATCACAAGGATTCGCTGGGGCTTCCCATGTAAAATCCAATACGCCTTTCAACCATGCCATATGAAAGCTTGTGGTGGCTTAAGAGACAAGAGTCTGATCTAATGAGATTGAACTATCTTTAGTTAATATATCAGTTGATAAAAGTTTACAAAAGTGGCACTTCTAATAGCCATATCCTTTTGCAGATTAAGACTTTAGAATTTGGAAAATTCACATATCTATCAGTTTAGTATGATGATCACATTTAATCTAAAGCCAAGTCTTTCCTTTGTTGTGATAAAGATAAACACTTGACTTTTTTCTGATCAAAATGTGATTTTTTACAATATGACATGGTCGCTTCTTTAATGAACTCACGACTAATATCCTGATAGATATACTTTATCAACTTTAATGTCAACCACTATATAAAAAAAGTGATATTGTACTGAGGGTTAGTAGTACAATTAATCATAGATCCAGTCAAAACCACATAAAGTCAACATGATGAAAGTAAACATTGTTTTGATCCTCTCCCTGGTATTGATCTTGAACTTATTGGTTAAAATCATAAATCATAGCATAAGATATTACATGTTGCAAGACACTAACTCTTGTATTAATGTAGGTTAGTCACATTAGTATCAGTTGTGCTCATCATCAAAGAAAATGTAATTTAATTAAAATCGTGAAATGTAAAAAAGAAAAAGAAAAAAAAAAGATCAGTTTCTTTAAAATGACAAAATAAAATTTGGTTATCATGCAAATTTCATCCCATTGCACATTCCTGAACGAATATAGGACATTCCATTCCATTTCATTCATCCTTAGTCTGGTTCCAAACAACTTTCTATTATGACTAATTAGGTGTTTCTGTTATGTTATTAGGGGGTTTATAATTTTTTATAGTAAGATCACTTAAGTTGCTTTAGTTGAAGTATAAATCGGAGGTTAGTGATAGTGAGTAGGCAATCTTGTTAAGGCTGTTTGGGAACCCTCTTAATGGTTTTATTAAGAGGTAACATCTGGATCTGAATCGTTAAGCATTCACGTCGTTTCGTTACGTTAATTAATTTCTTAATTAATTGTCATTTATGATATCGTACCAAGCAAGATACACTTTCAAACTTTATTTTTGCTCTTCTCCTCCATACATAGTTGTTTTGATTGAAACTTTATATTTATACTTTTGTTGTCCACTTTGCAAAGGAGTTCCCCATCACAATGCGCTAGATGACTAAATAATAGTATGATATCAAACACAATTAGAAGTAATCAATCACAAATACCAATGACAGAATTCAAAGTATCAACGAGAACACAACAGAAGACTCAACTTTCCCTTAATAATGTATGGGTATGACCAACATAGGATCTATATCTATATTTTTCTGTATCAAAATAACTACTTAAAAACACCTACTACAATAATTTAGGGGGTATAAGAATCTTTCTGCTAGTGAATTATGAGAATGCAGTTTGCAAACAGAGATATGTTACGATGCTTTACATTCACAATTCTTATGCTCACATGTTCTACTTGATATAGCTTTAGATTAACAGAATAGTAATATAAAACGATCACTTCATCAATAAGGACCAATCTTCAACCATGAATCCAACTAGTTTAGCTCAAAAAAGAACCAAATCTATACTGGTTCTTAACAAGCATGGAAGATAATCAATTTGTGAAGAGCAACCTGCATACAAAAATATATACAACGTACATTAAGATCTTGAAATTAAGGATTCGTAGGAAGGAAAGGGTCAACAAGATCTTATTACTATTAAGTCATGCATTGACTACTGAGCACAAGAAACACAAGTTTTTGGGAAGCTACCTAATTCTATTAGTTTAAGTCATGTAGGAAATGAGTACTCAGTCAAACTGTCATCAACTGTTTTTTAAATTATAATTTCATCATGTTGACTTTATGTGATTTTGACCGGTAGAATATAATAGATAAACTATAGCTATCACTGATCAGGATGTTAGTCACTAGTTCTTTAAAAAAGGGATGATATTACTATAAATGTAAGTTCTAGGAAATTTGATAAGAAAAGTCAAAGTGTATAAGATAATAAGAAAAGAGCACCGGTGGAAAAGTCATTTTCTAAATTATACTACCGAAGAACGACTCGTTCATAGATTGAAATTTGATTATCATGCTAAACTGAAAGGATCCATAGATTGTGAAGTTTCCAAATTCTAAAAACTTAAACTTCAGAAGGTAGTGTCTTTAAAAACCAATAGGTATACAATGAGTATTAGAAGAGATATAGCTGCAAACCGTTTATGTATGTACATCCTGCTTATTTCACTACAACACTGCAAGTCCACTGATACATTGACCAAAGATAATCCGATCTTGTTAAAAAATACTCTTGTCTCTCCCAATCGAATCTTTGAGCTAGGGTTCTTCACTCCAGGTAATTCCACTAACCGATATCTCGGTATATGGTTCAAAAATATTCTCCCAAGAAAATTTATATGGGTTGCAAACAGACAAAATCCAATCTCAGTTTCCGACACCAATCCCACCCTCACAATTGGCAACAATGGGAACCTAAGAATCCTAGATGATGACCAAAAGACAGTTTGGTCAACAAGCATAAAAGTCCAGTCAAACGAAACAATCGCAAAGCTTACAGACGCAGGAGATTTTACTCTTAATGATACAATCTCAGGGTTGACTTTATGGGAAAGCTTTGACTATCCTTGTAACACTATCTTACCAGGAATGAAACTTGGAACAAATGGAAAAACACAAGGAAAATATTTACTGACATCATGGAAAAGTGATAATGATCCAACAATTGGAGATTTTGTAGTTGGGCTTTCGGGAGAACAACCACCACAAGCTTTCACATGGCGTGGTGTGAAACCGTATTGGAGAAGTGGGCCATGGGATGGAGGAAGGTTTATAGGGATACCAGAGCAAGAGGCTGGCTACTCGAATCTAATGACTCTCATGCCTGAGAACTCACAAGGAGGAGCTTACCTCACTATTAATGTTTATAGCTCATCTGATATTAGATGGCTTTATTTGAGACATGATGGTGTGTTAGAGTTGAATTACTTGGATGATGTTCGTAACATATGGGAATTTAGTTGGGAAGCACCTGCGAATCCTTGTGATGTTTATGGAGTTTGTGGTGCTTTTTCAATTTGTACAAATAAGTCTACTATTTGTGAGTGCTTAAAAGGGTTTGTACCAAAATCGAATGATGAATGGAGTAAGAGTAATTGGACAAGGGGTTGTGTGAGGGGAAATGAGCTTTTGTGTGAGAAGAATGAGAGTAGTTTGGCTTCTGGAAAAGGTAAACCTGATAAGTTTCAGGTAATAAGTGGGATTAAGCTCCCAGATTATTATCAATACTTTCCTTACATGGATACGGATGATTGCAAGAGCTTGTGTTTGGGTAACTGTTCTTGTAAAGCGTATGCCTTTGTGGAAGGGATAAACTGCATGATTTGGGAACAAGAGCTTATTGATATTGAGAAGTTTTCATTTGGTGGGGAGAATCTTTTCTTGCGCCTTGCCTTTGAGGAATCAAGTAAATTCAAATTCTTGATTTTTGTAGATTTTTTCTTACTTCTTTATAACTATTAACACATGTTTATAGGTGAAGAAACAAACGGAGCAGCAGTAGCAGTTGCCATCAGTCTCACAGTTATAGGTGGTGTAGTCATCTTAGGTGGCTTTGTGTTTTGTTTATACAGGTGGAGGAAATATAAGAAAGGTAAAAAGATACGTCTTATAATCATCCAAATACTCTTACTATAATGGGCTAACTTTAGATATCTCATCTTTACATCAAGAACTGATCCTTGTGTGTCAAAAATTTATCTTTGTAGGAAAAAAAACAAAGTTACATAACTTAAGTTCGGAGGATGGTATTGTTTTGAAGGATACACTACAAGAAGATGATCTCAACAATGAGTCATTTGAATTGCCTATATACAAGTTTGAACAAATTATAACTGCCACTGACAACTTTAGCTACAGAAACAAACTTGGTGAAGGAGGATTTGGCGCAGTTTATAAGGTAATAATCTTGTATTCACAAACTTCCTTCTGTTATATATTTTCCAAGGAGTTAAAGTAAATGTTTGAAATAGGGAATGTTAGATGATGGACAGAAAATAGCAGTGAAAAGGCTATCAGGTCACTCTGGGCAAGGGATTGAAGAGTTTAAGAATGAAATCATGTTGATTTCTAAGCTCCAACACAGGAATCTTGTTAAACTTTTGGGTTGCTGTTTTGAAGGGAAAGAGAGATTGTTGATTTATGAGTACATGATAAACAAAAGCTTGGACACCTTTCTATTTGGTGAGTTTGTATTGATCAATATTACTCTTTATTTTCACTTGTAAAATCGTTATAATTGAGAAAAAAACTTATATTATTGTTTGAAATAGATCCAAAGAAACGTATGCAACTCGATTGGGCGACTCGTTTCAACATCATTCAGGGAATCGGTCGTGGACTTGTTTATCTTCATCGGGATTCTAGTTTAAGGATCATACACAGGGATTTGAAATGTAGCAATATTCTACTTGATGACAAAATGAATCCCAAGATATCAGACTTTGGATTGGCACGTACTTTTCAAATGACACAAGAGCTAGCAAACACTCGTAGGATTGTTGGAACATAGTGAGAATCTTTCATTTCCTATGTAGAATTGTTAATTGTGATTCTTAAGAATACTCTGACTTTAGACTTTTTTTTTTATGATGAAATGCAGTGGCTATATGTCTCCTGAATACGCAATGAGAGGAGTATTTTCAGAGAAATCGGATGTATTTAGCTACGGTGTAATGTTATTGGAGATTATAAGTGGTAAAAGGAATACCGAATTCATACATCGCGAACAAATCTATATCTATCCACTCGGACACGTAAGTATAAAAACATATTAACATACCACATAACTTCATCTAATTTACATGAACGTTTTTTTTATGGTTTGACATAATTTCTTCAGGCATGGAAGTCATGGAATGCAGGGAGAGGAGTAGAATTGATGGATGAGGTATTAGGAGAGTCAACAGAGGGGTTGAGATGCATACACGTGGGGCTTCTTTGTGTTCAAGATTTAGCTGAAGATAGGCCAACAATGACAGAAGCAGTGTCTATGTTATGCAGTGAAACTCATCTTCCAGAGCCAAAAGTGCCATTGTTTACTTTACAAAGGTTGTCTAGTATTAATGGCATTGGTGAGGAATTCAAAAACATGTGTTCTAGAAATTCAGCCACTCTAACTATGATGGAAGGGCGATAATTAGATAAAGTGGCACAAGAAACTGATAACTTTAGGTATGATTTGCAATTTTGTGACTATATGTTGTGATGAACAGTGTAACAAACATAATTTCGATAAATTCAGCAATAGATTTGTTTCTCTATGTAAAATTAGGAACGTACCAGATTATTGGTTAATCAGGCATGAATGGCATTTAATACATTAAATGTGAATGAAATTATAAACCCTAACGTTAGTTCTTTGTAACGAAATGACAAAGTATTACACATAATTACAAAATTATTGTATAATTAAAGCATGAGATCGTGTATTGCATAATAAACATTGCAACAAACATGATTTCAATAAAATTTGCAGTAAATTGAAATCTCTAATGTAAAGGGGAAACGTATCACATTATTTCATGATGAACATGAATGACATATAATATAATCCCGTAATATACAGAGTACCAAGCATAATTTCTGGAAGTTTTCAACAAATTTGAATTTCTATGAAGAATTAGATCCATTCCGGATTAGTTCTACACCAACATGAATGATATGATTAATGATATCAAACCCCGTAAAACTCGAAAGCGATTATAAATCCTAACGTTGATTTACTGTAACAAAACACGGAAGTGCACAAATCTTACTATATTAGTGTGGAAATTAAGAATGAGATCTTAATCTAAACAAAATCTGTGAAAATTCACCTCTATCAATTGAAGCGTGGCTCCGCAATGGCGTTCCCACGCAAATGTACAGCAATTAGCTTGAGGAAAGCCATTTATAGTTGATGGCAAATTTGATAGGTACATAAATCTCCGAAAATATGAGTTATTGCTATGTTCACCCCCTAAGACTTATATAAAATGTCAAACATCTCACAAATAATTTGTGGTGATTAGAAGTCATTATCAAATCTCTCCGCTTGCAAAAACAAACCAATATGTTACAGTTTGGTTTCTGTATTATTTTGTTTTTATTTAATGTTACTTTATGATTAGAACCGACAAAAACCGGAACCGTATATTGCTATTTTTTAAGAACCGGTTCCAACATTGAAGACACAGCAAGAACCGGTAGAACCGGCGATCCGGTTCGATTCTAAATTTCCGCCGACTTCGGCTCCCGGGTGGGATCGATTCGGGCCGGTTCCAGCCGGGTCGGTTCCTTTGCTCATCCCTAGTTTATGTTATATATCTTTTATATATTGGGACAAATATTAGAAAAACACATTGAGAGGCCGCCACGATGTGTTGATGTGTATTGCGGGCAGGTGTTGTGAATGTCACCCCCTCATTTTTTCACCCTCAATGTGAGAAATTACCACAACTTTACCATATTTCCCCTAACCATTTTTTTTTTTCATTTGTATAGTATGTGATGCTTTTGCATTAAAAGAGAGATGTAGTGATATGTGATCCTTTCCTAGATGAGAAAGGAAGTGATGGGATGAGTGTTGGAACTTTATTCTACACAAAAAACACATGTTGGATTTGTCCCACATAGGAAGAACAGAAAACCTTGTACCATTTTACAAGACTTGTCCAATTCATTTAGGTGTTGTTTGTTTTTTCGAAACAATAATGTTTGCAGTCTAAAGACCACCTCTACAATCCTCTGTAGCAGAAGAGATGGACCAAACGATTGCAGCATGTAATAAAAAATATGTTTGTTTTTTAACATCTGCAGACTACTGCAGTGAGTTAAAGTAAGGTGTGAAGATGTTTGAAGCAGATGCTCTAGTGCTGCGGCACGCAGCACATGGGTATCAGTTGTTAAGTCAGAAATATTTTGAAAAACAAACAGCTGCGAATGACCAAGTGGTGCGCCCGTATTACGCGGCGTAACAATAAAAGATCAAAAGATGTTTTTTAGAAAAAAAACAAACAACACCTTAGTTAAATAGAGCAACTAATGGGTTAAACATCTTGGGTTTGGGTTGTGGTGATGGATTAGTCATATAGGGCTGGAAAAGACTTAGAGTAATTATATATTAATGTCAAATATTAGGGCCCTGGGCACTTCTTGACAACAAAATACATTTTTATTATTATAAATCCGAAATTAATTATTAATTAACTTTTATTTAGAAATTTTTTTGTTAATAAATAATTAACTGCAAGACAGTTTATGACAGTTATTTTTGGTTGGTGGCTTACATCCACCATTAGAACCCTATAAATACTTGGAGTTTGATAGAATTTAGAAGCTAATGAACCACATTCATATTCTCTTAAAATCGTTCCTCATATAACTTGGAAGCACAATGATTTTCAATATATTCAAGATTTGTTATTAAATTGATTCTTGTATCCTCAAGACAGACCCATACCAATGCAATTTTTGTCTTAAGACACTACAGATTGTAGGCCTCAATCTACATATTTCCATGGTTGTAATTCTATTGTAAACATCAACATTCAAGTATGTATTCCGATTTGTGAAATCTTTGATATATAAATTCGATTTATTTATGTTTCAGTTTGTTATATTGCGTGTTTGATCACTTGTATCATAACAATGAGGGGGTAGTGATGGATCTAGAAAAAAAATATATGTTGAGGGCACTAGATCAACTATATGACCAGGTCATATAAATTGGTTAAAATGGTCTACCGTTTCATTTTAATAAAAAAGATTAAAAAAAAAATGTAATTTACAAACAAAAAAATTAACTCATTCATATGTAATCCACAATAAATCTACCTAATTCAAATTTAGTATCACATAACCTATATTCAAAGTCTAAACAATTATAAAATTTCATAAATTTAACAAAATCATAGTAATTGATTATAAATTTTACATATGACAGTTCTTTTATCATTTATAATAATACTTCAAAAAAAACTTATATAAATGACATTCAAAATTTATCTTTTATAACCCTTAAATTATATGATGAAAAGAATAAGGTAATATACTAAAATGAAACGAAACAATTAGAATAGTTGCAATAAAGTAAATAATGGAAAAATTGGAGAGAAGTCTTAAAAAAACACCATGTGGCACGTTCATACATTTTTTTCAAAAATATTTTGTTTTTCAGCTGCCACTCCATGAACATACATACACATGGAAAGACGCATCAATCGTTTAGTTACAGGATGAGGCATATTAATTGCATAGGAATGATAGTTTGCGTAAAAAACCCAAGGTGGTCGTTTATAATAACTTTTAAGGTTAAATGGTGATACAAATTAGATTTTTTAAAATTACCATATAAAAATTATGTTAAAAACTATAAGTAAGTGAAAAATGACTAATTATTTACAATCATTAAATCAAATATTATATGGATCACAAAAAAGTCAGTAGATATTAAAATTATAAACCAATAATTAGGTTAAACTTTGAACTCATTTGATTCAGATTGGATTGAAGGCCTGAGAGAGATGAAAGAGGTGACAGAGAGATAAAGAGACTCAAACCAACGAATAATATCCAATATTATGTTTGATATATATATATATATATATATATATATATATATATATATATATATATATATATATATATATATATATATATATATATATATATATATATATATATATATATATATATATATATATAACAACTATGAAGAATTACTTTTTTTTTTAACTGTTGGATAGTTTTATTAGAAAAGATAAACAAAGAGCTAACATTTAATTACATAAGAATAGACAAAATCATATTTAACATCCATGATACTCAGACTAATACTAATTTTTTTTATTGCTAATAACAAAACAAATATAAGAATAATCTATCAATCTATTAACTAACAAATTCTAATAACAGTTTGTTGACTAAAAAGAATGTTGTATAGTTACAGTAAAACCTCTATAAATTTATAATGTTTGGATTAAGATATTTTATTAATTTAGCAAGATATTATTATACCAATAAATTAATAAATTCTTAATTTAAAGAGTTGACTTTATATTCATGAGCAACTCTCAAGTTAATGAATCGACCTTCAAAATTTTCTTTTCCGTTCACTCTACCTATTTGAATAAAACATAAATAAGGACCTTCAATTTAATATTCACACATTAATGAATTTGTGAAGTTCAATGTATATAGATCTAGATTAATTACTATAAAATATCTAATGATAAATTTTAAAATCACATCAACTATGGCTTCTAAACTAAAATGTGTTAAAAATCAACAGTGACCAATCAACAATGAAAACTATTATGCGAGGTTCAGAGAGATCACCAAGGATGCACTCAACAAGATTTGGTGAAGTTGGTTGACAAAACTTTCGATTTGAAAGTTAGTTAATGAACAGTATCAAACACTCTTAAGAATCACCGGAGTTCCTATCCGCTAATTTTGACAAAGATGGATCTTCCAAGCTTCTCAAAGCTGCCAAATATTCGGACATGAAGAAAGTTGTTTATGAATGATTTCTCTAACATCAAGAGCATGTGAATATATCATGATAGTTAATCATAGAGAAATTGAGAATACAGTGCCCCAACTCTTAAATGCAATTAACAGATTTAAAGATAAACTCAATATAGATTTGAAATTTACAAAAAAACAAGTGACTATAGATTCATTTTTTACTATACAATTCTAAAATTTTGAAATATTTTATTAATTATTAATTTATAGTTTTGTAGGACCAATATATTTACATCATGATTTCATAAAAAAAAATTATTTTATCGATTGAGGATCCAATTTTGTACTGGTTTCAAATTAGAATCGAACAAATTATTAATTTTATAGAGGTTATTAATTTATCGAGTAAATTATAAAGGTTCTACTGAATATTTAAAATTAACGTTTGTACTATCAAAATGAATATATATATATATATATATATATATATATATATATATATATATATATATATATATATATGTGTGTGTGTGTGTGTTTTGAAATTATATGCTCATTTACTTTAAAATTATATAAATAATTGTTATATTAAATAGGTTTTGAAAACAAAATTACCATAATAACAATCTATCTTTTGATAAGTCAACTTGACTTATTGAAAATAGTAAACATCTATCTACTCATTATTTCTATAATGTGTAAAAATTGTCACTTCAAGACTTTAAGTAATAAACCATTTCATAACGTTAGACTTTTCAAATTTGAAGTTATATGAAAGAAATAAATTAGTAAGAAAAACTATAAAAAATAGTGAAGTACTATATAAAATATTTCTATTAACAATTACTGTGAACTCTATAAAAGTATTTCTATTGACAAATCCATAATGGAACAAGTTGAACTTATGTGCCAGTTTAAAAGGATGGTATATTTTGAATAAAAATGATTTTTGAATAAATTTTATCATAGAAATTATAAAAATAAAAATATATAGATATAGATATAGAAATACATATAAATATAAATTGATATAGATATTAGATTTTCTTCCTTTTGAAAGCGACTATATTATATTAATTCATTAAATAACCAATTTGTAATATAATGTAGAATATAATGTAAGATGTATTTGAAATTACGAAGGTTGTTGATTTGGTAATCAGTTTGTGTGATTATATTTTATTATTTTAAAAACTAGTAAACATCTAGAAACATTTCTTATACCAAAGACTTATTCGTGGTTATCCCGAAATGATTAAATGATTTTGCATTTAACGAGCATTCGAAGACTACAAGTCTACAACATCTTGTAAAGAGATTTCTATACTCGGGTTCAATGATTAATTGTAGTAGTCGAAAGGAGGCACTAGAATTTTGGCTAAGTTCTATGTGAAATTCTTACTGCTAGCTTTCAACGAGGGAAAGAAAGCAACTTCATAAAAAACTATTGAATTTTATAAGGTTTAGAGGGTAGCCATGGTGCTGAGAATGGTGTTATCTTTCTCTAAAGAATAATGTAAATAATCGATCAAGACAAACTAGTAGTCTTTTGTTATAGCACAAATTTTGTAATTGTACAACTTTTGACACATATGGACACAACTTTTGTACAAACATGATATACACATTTCGTTTATGTTTATGTTTGGGACAACTTTGGTGCATATTAAATGGAAGCGGGACTTGTTTCTCTTGTTTATTATCGATTTTCATGCAAATGTCCATCAAATAAATTTCACATGTTTCCATTAAACATCACAGGAAATGATGTTTTACTATCAACCGTTAAGGTTGTAAAAATAGATAGACGGTTGACACAAGAGATCAAATGATTAATCAACCTAGACGAGGATAAATTGAACGATTTTTTTAAGAATAAATATTATCAAATATCAAAGTATGATTCATTTTATGTTTAGATTTACATCAAATATTATATATATATAGATAAAAGTTAAAAGAAATGATAAAGTTTGATTAATTTTAAGCTCAGGTACATAGAAATCAAGATTATCATAATGTGGAAACTCAAACACCATCTTCGCGTTCTATAAAATTTTGGTTAATTTCGATGTTTTACAAAAATAACGGTATTGAAGATTATTATATCACAGTTAGAAAGATATGTGTGAGAAACCAGAGATAAAAAGACAGGTGCAATGTATAATTCAGTACTCATGTACATATATTACTTCAAGTACGTACAAACGAAAGAGAAATAGAAAGAAAAGAAGAGACTGTGAGAATGAGAGTTAAAGTATAGAAAGACAGGTGTGAGAGGGAAGAGAGAAGAGAGAAAAAGAGACCTAGCGAGTAGCGACCAATGTCATTGTGAAGGTTAACATTGGAATGATGAGAGATGAAGAAACAAAAGTGACTGTGTGATGAGAGATAAAGATATGTGAGTCTGAAATGATCCAAGTTAATTAGATGAGTGAAACATTTTGTATAAGTTCCTAATATCAAGTATTAATTAATACACCTTTAGATACATAGATGCCAAATAAGAAACATTAAATTACAATATCTAGTCCAAATCATAGGTTTTGAACAATAATATGGGGTTTGGGGTTTAATGGTGTGAATCGTGTATAAAAAACAGTAAACTAACTAAATATATACTTAAATCATAGTTTATTTCTATCAAGTAATTAATTAATCCTGTAGTATAATCAAGTTGTTATCTTAATCATACTTTTCCTTGACGACCTTTAAATTTGAAGAAATATGATGTGATTCACATGACTTATATCTTGATCAATAGTAATTCATCATTTTTAAAAGAATCTTTAACTGGTCAAAGTACTCAATTTATTTTATAAGAAAATATAACACCGACATCTTAGGTTTGTTCCACCATTTCCACGAATTCTTTAAAGATGAGAGCCAACTTTCGGAGAATGAAAATCTTTGTAACTTTCAGAGAATGAAAACCCTCCATAGCCATGTCAGCACCTTCATCTTCACATTCTTTCTATTCTACCCTTTTCTCTGTGTAGCCATTGACACCATCACACCCACACAACCCCTCACCATCAATCAAACTCTAGTCTCTAATGGTGAAGTTTTCGAGCTGGGTTTCTTCAACACAAGCAATAATCTGTATATAGGAATTTGGTATAAACAAATACAACCCATAACATATGTTTGGGTAGCTAACAGAGATACCCCCATTACTTCATCCTCCGGGAACCTAACCATCGTCGACAACGGCAACATGGTGCTGGTAGATCAAGCGGGAACCATCGTCTGGTCGTCAAATCAATCTACACCGGTGGTGAAGACGGTGGCGCAGCTTTTGGACAATGGTAACTTTGTGCTTCGTCCGGAAAATGATGAGAACCCGGAGAATTACATTTGGCAAAGCTTTGATTATCCGACTGATACTCTATTGCCGGAGATGAAACTGGGGTGGGACAGGAAATCTGGAATTAATCGGTTTCTGAAGTCGTGGAAGACGAATGAAAATCCGGCGACCGGTGATTATTCTTTTAAACTGAATATCAGTGGGTTCCCGGAAATTTTGGCAACTAACAATGAAAATATAACTTGGCGGAGTGGGCCCTGGAACGGGAGAACTTTCAGCGGTACACCGGAGATGAATGGGGTGAGTATTTTGCGTTTTGAATTTCAGGAGAATTCCGAGGAGATTGTTTATTCTTTTGAAATACCCAATAGTTCTGTTTATTCGCGAGTCGTTATAATTTCTTCTGGTATAAGTGAAAGACTTGTTTGGGCAGAAACAACAAAAACTTGGAATGTATTCTGGGCTTTTCCCGGTGATTTATGCGATCACTTTGGTGAATGTGGTCCGTTCGGCGTTTGTGATGCAACCACTGCACCGGTCTGTAATTGTATGACAGGATTCCGGCCGAAAAACAAACAAGCATGGGATCTACGAGATGGGTCTGATGGATGTGTTCGGAGCTCCGAATTGGATTGTGGGTCGGATGAATTTCTGCTGTTGAAGCACATGAAATTGCCGGAGAGTTCGAAGGCGATTGTTAATCAGACGATGAATCTGAGCGAGTGTGGTGAGATTTGCAAGAGGAGTTGCTCTTGTGTGGCTTATGCTAATATGAATATCACTGAAGGCGGGTCGGGTTGTGTGATTTGGGAAGTGGATCTCATCGATATGAGGCAGTATGCTGATTTTGAAGGTGGTGGACAAGATCTTTACGTTAGAGTTACAGCTTCTGATTTGGGTATGTGTTTCTACTTTCTAACTCCAGAATGTCGAAGGTGAAGATTCGTGCAGTAAAAACTTGTATCGTACAAGTTACAATGCACAGATTCCTACCCTTTAGGCATTCGATCAAACCTTTTGATAATGTGTTAAATGATAGTTTATTTAAAAAAAGATTAATTAATCATCTAAACAGCATTATAAAGTTGAATTTTCAATATTCTAGAAACAAGGGAATTGAAGTTCGTCCACGTTTTAAATTTGCAATTATGCAAATTTGTGAACTATTTAAGCTTTGAAAATCTTTGAAAGATGTAGTATCCTAATTTTCAAAGATTGACTGAGATTTTGAGTTTACTAAACGATAATTAAGGCATGTAATTGAAAATATTTCTTATTAGTGGCATGTAATTGAACATATTTCAAAGATTTTCAATTACATGTCACTGTGTTATATTTTCATGATTTTTGTCCTACCCATACATGAAATGACCATTTTTACATTAATGATAGTTTGTAGTCTTTTATTATTAAAAATTAATTTGACTCGTCTCAAACCCATATAAACCTGATTTTGAAACCCATTTCAAATCATCGATGATTAAAAGTATGAACTTATTAACTACAGACAAAACACCGATGATTAAAAGGTCTAAAAATGGCTCTAGTAGTGACAACAAAGTTGTCAAACCTGTCGCCATTAGCATCGGTGTTTTTGCGCTGGTGACAGTTCTATTGATACTCTTTTACTTGAGGAAGAAGAAGATACGATTGTCGAAGAAAGCAGAGGCAGAGACAAAAGGTAATTTTCAATTTGAAGAGTCAAACACCTTAGTTTATAAGTCTAAAACCAGTATAATTAAAGTAATTTAGAAAATAATTCATACTCTCATTAACCCCTACAGTCAAAAAAGTTTGTGGTCCTAATTTGTTGGAGTATTTTGTGTCATCAAACTATTTAGTATAATCATAATTAACTTTAGATAAGTTAAGCTCAATTTCTACTACGTTACGAGTTTGAGAGGTGCAGAATGCAAACTCGTATAAGTTCAATTAATCTTAAGAACCTGGTGTTTGTGATATTCGTTACCCTTGTTTTCTAATATGTGATTGATATATTTAATTCTGATACAAATTAGGTCCACGAGAAAGAGCCGAAGATTTCTTATTAAATGATGGGAGTGTTGTGCCAAATAAAAGAGAGATGGATGAACTAGAATTACCTCTGTTTGATTTCTCAACACTTGTTACGGCCACAAACAACTTCTCAAATGAAAATAAACTTGGACAAGGCGGGTTCGGGTGTGTTTACAAGGTAAAGTATTTGCAACATATTAACATTTAAATTTAAAATATGCTAACATACAAAAAAAGCGACATACGTTTTTTTAAGTCACGATAGCAATGTACTTATATTCTTAACTCATAAGATTGGTAGGTGTGGTTAACGCCCACACCAACGATATTAGGAAAAGGACAAAAAAAAACGCGTTATAACATGTTATGGTGGTAACTGAGAGTAACGCGCAGGCTAATAACGCCTGATAACGGGGAAGGGGGCGGTGTTCACGTGTTATAACACGCAATAACACCCAATAACTCCCCTTGTAGCGTTGCCCATACCCACCTCTCTAATAGCAATAATAGCAACATACATGTAACATAAAAGTTACAAAATACTAGCAAGTGTTAGACTAAAGATTATTTTGATTGGTAAAAAAACTAAAGCCATTGCTATTAAGAGTAAATAATATACTTATGTTACTATAATATTATCGTAAAGACATGTAAGTAGATTATTATTAAGGGTAACAAATAGCATAATATATTTTATAAGTTTCATAATATATATTGTGTGGTTATTATCAAAGAAATATAAGTAGTTGTCATGAGTGTATACATTATAAATATAGGGTAAATTAATGGAAGGTGAAGTTGTAGCGATAAAAAGACTCTCAAGAATTTCTGATCAAGGGATTGAGGAACTAAAAAACGAGGTACGATTAATCGCGAAACTGCAACATCGAAACCTTGTTCGGGTATTAGGTTGTTGCATTGAAGCCGAAGAGAAGTTATTAATTTATGAATTCATGGAAAATAAAAGTCTTGATATGTTCATTTTTGGTATGTTTTCCCAGGCTTTATTTTTTCCTTTTGATGCAAAGTTTCTTACTCGAACCTAACTTGTTCTTTGGAATTGTTATAGAGAAAGAGAAAAGCATGACACTCAATTGGAAAAGCAGACTTGAGATCATGTGTGGGATTGCTCGAGGGCTTCTTTATCTTCATCAAGATTCAAGATTTAAAATCATTCATCGAGATCTAAAGGCTAGTAATATTTTGCTCGATAAAGATATGAACCCAAAGATATCTGATTTTGGTATGGCACGGATTTTTGGAAGTGATCAAACCGATGCGAAAACAAAGAAAGTGGTTGGAACATAGTAAGTATCAATGTACTTTATATATGCAAAAACAATATCATATTTTTTAGACTTATAATTTTTCTTAAATGTCATGTAGTGGTTATATGTCTCCTGAATATGCAATGGATGGACATTTCTCAACAAAATCAGATGTTTTTAGTTTTGGGGTTTTGGTTCTTGAGATAGTGAGCGGTAAAAGGAACACAGGATCATCTTACTCGAGTAGCCAACATAACCTCCTTGGAGAAGTAAGCATTAAGATAACATTTTATATATAGTAATAAAAAGAATGGAATGGAGCTTTATGTTGGCATGTTTGTTTGCAAGTAAAAATGAAACTGAACATTCATTGATTAATCAAAATTAAGATTTTTTTGTTAATTAAAAAATTAAGATTTTTTTGTTATTATATTTATATTTTTTGATTTCATGATACTTAATTTTATTTGTTTAATTTTTATAAAAGAGTTTTTAAAGTTAAATAAACTTTTATTCACTATTTGAAATACATATTGAATATATTTCATATGACATGAAACATGTTTATGTGTAATTTGTTTGTCATATAAACTTTTTTTGTAAGATCAAAGTTTATGTTTATAAACTAAAATACTTTTCTTTATCTTCAATTTAATTTCATTTGGTTTTCTAAAAAAAATCTATTCTAATAAATGAAAGTTTTTATTTTTTGTCACATGTCACACTCTCATTCAATTTGTCAAATGTCATTTTATAGTTATTTTGAATTAATTTTTTTTCCACATGTCATTTTGTGGGTTTTTCTATTTTAATAAATTCCACATAATATAATTATAATAAATGTAGTAATAAATAAATATCAATTTCATTAATAGATTTACTTTTTTATTTCAAAATTCTAAAATTAAAGCTCATTAGTTTATTTTCTTTATTTATTTAAATTTAAAAGATAAAAAAAAATCAATTTTAATAATTTATTATTTTTCTTATTTACTTATAAATTCAATGTTTTTAAATATTTAGACCTTTATATTTAATTTTTTTTAATTAACCCATGTAATAGATGTGTCTTACACATAGTAAATAATAAAGAACCAACAAAATAATCTATTCCTTCCACTCAAATTATATAATGTAATGACTCATTACATTATTTTGTTCATTTTATTTCAATCATATTAAATTATCCTATGTGTAACAAAGATAATGTTTTTAGACCTGGACTTTATGGAAAGAAGGCAAGGCTTTAGAACTAGTAGACAAATCTATGGGGGCCAAATTTTCAGAGAATGAAGTATTGAGATGCATACAAATTGGACTATTATGTGTTCAAGAACATCCAGAAGATAGACCTAATATGTCAAAGGTGTTATTTTTATTGTGTAGTGAAACTGTACAAATATCACCACCAAAGTATTCTGGATTCTTTATTAGAAGAAGAAATACTGAAACAGAGTCTTCAAGCCAACAAGATGATTTCATGACCATAAACGAAATTACAGTATCAATATTGCATGGTAGATAGGGAAACTAGCAACTAGCTACCATATAGTACAAATATCTTAATGAATTTTGCTTTATTAATTCTTTTATTACAACAAGGGAGATTATGCCATATTTAACACCTTATAGCAACAGCCAACCTTTTGGGTTGGATTCGTTATATTATCATACAATGGTTTGTTCTTTGTGAGATGAACATTTCAGCTTAATTAAAGTAAAATCAAAATTTTAGACCAAATTTAAACACTTTTCCTTAAAAATATATATTCTAGTTCAGATTTTGTGACACCAAGACACATAATAAATTTATCATCACTTAACATTACCTTCATGCATTTGTTGATTAAAGTGACTCTGAAATAAATTTTCAGTCAAAAGCTTTATATATGTTTTCATTATCTTCATGACGTCTTGTGTAATTCCAATTTAGATTAATATTTCAAAATCGATGAACACTTTGAATGATTGACAATTGGAAATAAAAGAGTACTTGTCAACTATCAAAACTACTCGAGGAAAAGAGTTTAAATATAAATAATTTCATCATGCGTGTAACATCCAATTTCTTCAAAAGATTACACAGATTTTTTACTGTTAAATTGGTATATTTCCGTGTCTCATATCCTGTCGCTATCTACAATAAAGATAAGATCTATCAACTATAACAATACTTCCTCAATATGAGGAAGGATATCTTCGGCTAATATACCCCCATAGTCGAATCGGGAGAATGACGAACGTTGAGACTGTTTTTAAAATAGTCAAAGAGAATGAAAGGTAGACCCTTTGTGAAGATATACGCAATTTGATAGGGATAAGGAATGTGGAATACACAGACTTGACCCCTAACGTCATTTTCCCGAACGAAATGAATGTCGAGCTCGATGTGCTTGGTACGTTGATGTTGAACCAGGTTGCAGGATAAGTAAACGGCGCTAATGTTGTCGCAGTAGACTGGCGTGACTGTAGTTGGGGGACATGAAGCTCCAACATCAAATTTCTGATCCAACATGTTTCGGAAACGACATTTGCAACTCCTCGGTATTTTGCTTCGGCACTAGATCGGGAGAGTGTTGGTTTATGCTTGGAGGACCAGGATATTAGGTTATCGTCCAAGTAGACACAGTAACTAGAAGTTTAGCGTCTCGTGTCCGGGCAACCTGCCCAATCGCCATTAGTATAGGCAACAAGTTTCTTGGACGGTGATTTGTGAAGATGCAACTTGTGAGCAAGAGTACCTTTAATATACCTAAAAATCGTTTAAAAACATTAAAATGAGATGTTTGGGGTGCATGCATATGCATGCAAAGTTGTTGAACCGCGTAACTTATGTCTGGTCATGTAAAAGTCAAATAGAGAGCCACTGCCAAAGTTAATGTATTCCCCGGTCAGGTAAAAGAGTTCCATCGGTGCTGCTCAATTTGGCATTACTATTAACTCAACTAGTGTGGAAGTTGGGTTACAAGAGGTCATTCCTGCTCGTTCCAAAATTTATGTGGCGTATTTTTGTTGTGACAAATAAAATGAATCTTTATAACGAGACATTGAAACTCCAAGAAAATGTTTAGGGGTCCAAGATCTTTCATGGAAAACTCTTTTTCTAATAGACCCATAAACTCATGATGTAAGCCGGGTGAGGAGGTGATGAGTAAGGTGTTGTTTGTTTTTTTCTATAAAACCTCTTCTAACCACTTATCGTTGTGCCGCACAGCACACGTGTAGCACTTGGCCCTTCGCAGTTTTTTGTTTTTTAGAAGACTTCTGACTTAAAAACTGTTGCGCATGTACTACATGGCGCAATAATTGACCCTCTTGTTTAAACCTCTTCACACCTTACTTTAACTTATTGCCGTAGTCTGCAGAGGTTAAAAAACAAACAAACCTTTTATTACATGTTGCAGCCGTTTGGTCCCCCTTTTCTGCTATAGAGGGTTGCAGAGGTGGTCTGCAGACTTCAAACATTTTCGCTTCAAATAATAAACGACACCTATATATCGTCTGTGTATAGAAGAAGGAAGTATGTATGGGTTCCCTTGAGACTTTGAGTATTTTGAGCTTGCCAAGAGATTGAGACTTCAGATATGGACCTTATAAGGTCCCTTAAGCCCAAAAGTCCAAGCTTTATCAAGCTAGAGGAGATCTTTTATGCTTAGGACTCTAAATGGAACTTGTTTTGGCATTTCAAGCCCTAAGTGCCATGCATGGAAGTAAAGCTTGCAGCTTTACATGGTATCTCAGCCATGTAAGGCTAGATCTAGAGTTTGGGGTTGTAACTCTGCCTTAAAACGTCTGAATGAGAAAATATACTTAAGGGACTCAACGAGTTGATAAGCCAACTCGACGAGTCGGCTAGGGTTTTCCCTAACGAGTCAGGACATGAGTAACTCGGCGAGTCGATGAGACAACTCGATGAGTTAAGTTGGATTTTCGCAACATTGCTGAAGGAACAAGGGAACTTGATGAGTCACATAGATTCACTTGACGATTCGGGTCAACATGGAATGTTGACTCGAGTGTTGAATTCTGTTGACTTAAGGGTTTGGTCAAGACAAGGTTTGTGGAGACCATGGAGGGGTAAAATGGTCTTTTACCCATCCCAAGAGCTAGAGAGAGAAAATAACTTGGTTTATTTAGAGTTGTGATTTAAGTGTTAATTAGAGATGCTTATGACATGCAGGCAGGGATTAGACCGTTCTAGGGGTACACGATTTCTTTGCTTACTTATGAGGTGAGTCTTCTCACTATACTTGCCTTGAGTGGTAATTTTGTATGACCGTAGGGTCTTGTATGTTTTATTGAGTATTGTGATATCCTGCATTATATTTTTGTGATTTATGTTGTGTATTATTCTGAGTTTTACTGAGTTAGGACCGGAGGGTCCATCCGAGTTGTAGGACCGAAGGGTTCCACTGAGACACATTGACCGGAGGGTCTTATTCGAGATATAGCCATGAGAGGCTAATGAGATGTGTGTGATATTTTGGGGAACTCATGTGTTTCAAGTACTTCTCAGGATCACGGGAATGCGTCGGCTTGATTGTACACACGAGATGAAGTTATGTTTTTGAGAATCCTAGATTTTATTTAAACAATTATGAACATGTATTTTGATAATTTGATATTTTGTGGATTTTTGTGAAATGTGTTGATGAGATTTATGTGATTTTAAAATGAAAATTTTGTTTGAAAATTTACGGTGTTACATCCTTTTTTTAGCTTTTAGCTAGTTTTGTAATAATATTTCTGCGGTTCAAAAAAAAGTTAATTATATTTATAGTTTTTTGTTACGAATGTTTATGTAAAACAACTATAATTTTGTTTTAAAATATTTCGAGAATGAATCAAATAATAAAGGGTAGTCTTGGTCTAAAAACGTGTTAAAAAACGCTTAACAAGATGTATAGCTAACCCAGCGAATTGATATGATGTTCGTTTCCGGGAAAATCAGTTATATTACTGATCTTAGCTTTCTTAAAAAGGGCGTATATTTTGTGTACGATCTCCATTTTCGACGTTCTTTATATTCACAAAATCTTGTTAACACAATCTATCCATTTAGAGTATCATGTGTTCCTAAGTATACTTAATGTATAAATTTTATTTTTAATGCATTAATCAATACTTATTATTGTGAATAGTGTTACGTTCATTAGTCGTTCAACATCAATCCATCAGAGACAAACATAGTATTCCGCATGTAATTCTAAGTATGGAAACTTTATCTGCATAAATATGATGGAATTCAATACATTAGGTCTATTACCAGTGGTGTTCACGCTGACTGAGACAGGTGAATGATTACCTTTTTTTTTTTTTAATTTTTTTTTTGTTATAATTTCTACAGTGTCCCACACATTTATGTTGAATTTATTAGGCATTTTAGCCTTAATCTTCCTTAAACTCATTTTGGATTCTTTATAATTTCACCCATAAATGTTTTCATATCCATTTATAAGTCACTATTGACCCAAGCTTAAAAACCCTATAATAGTTATGTTCACTAAGTAGAGATTTGATCTGAAATGTCTTCTCTTTAGCTATCCAGGAGGCCCAAGGTATAAAGAGGCAAGATAGTGACTTGTTCTTGTTGTAACATTTAACTAAGAATCTTTCAGAGTCATTTTTTTTCAAACCAAAGATCATACCCATTAACAATTTTATAACTTCTTAACATATGCTTAAGCTCAGTAGGATTAGAAAATCGCATACCTAACATTGGTTTAATCTTATCCCATGGTTGTCTGTCATGATGTATATCATCATGTACAAGGTATTGGGGTAGAACATTTTCATCATCTTCATTCCTAGGTATAAGAGGAAAAAGAATGTTTAAAAACCTGTCATTTATAGTTTTGTTGGTTGCAAAGGGAAAAGAAGCATCATCTTTTCTTGGTCAAACATAACATGAATATGAAAAGATTGAATCTTCATCTTTATAGTTTTGATCTTCATTTTCATTTGTTTCTACGAGTTCCTCAACCTCAATCCAGTCAAATATATGTCCATTGAGGTGGTCCACATACACATTCATTCTCTTTCATTAGCATATGCCATATCCAAAAATTCTTTGTAATCACCATCGGTGTGTAATATATGAATGCCCTAAGTCAATGATTCTTGTGGAAGGCAGAAGTACACATATTTTCAACTCTTTGTGGTGAGCCTCTCAAGGAAATCAATGAACTCTAGGTACCCAAACCCACTAAATTCAACGTCATGAACGGATTCTCCATCGGGATCAAAGTAGACTAGGGGACTTGGTACAAACATCCCATTGTAATGGATGTCCACTACAATGAAGTTCCGATTACTTGGAGGAGATCCAATTCTTCAGAGTAAGGAAGGAGTGACATGAAGAATCCATGTCCTAATCGAGTTTATGGATTAAATGTGAACCCAAGGTCTATTTTAATGAGGGGGGAAATCATGTCATTTCCATGTAATGTTTCTTTTAAAGGTATAACGGTTATAGCCGGTTTTACAAGTTTGTCTTTAATCACATGTCGCCCTTTCCTTTAAGATCCCTAATTACATCGCAGATGACTCAGATGTTCCGATCAACTTCGCCACCGAGGTCATAGATACTTCTTTTCATGCGTGATCGCCTTATGCTGCTTCCAAATGTGAAAATGTGATACGTATGATATGATTTGGGGAAAATTATGTTGCTTCCACCGAAGTCAAAGAGAGAAAACGAGGGAGCACTGAACGAGGTTACTACAATGATTTGGGGAAAATGGAAAAGTAGCTTAAGTAAAAATAAATAATGAGACGTGATATATATATATATATATATATATATATATATATATATATATATATATATATATATATATATATATATATATATTTATTTAGGTAATTAAGAAAAAATCATAACTTTTTAAATTATGATGATATCATTTTCTTCTTCTTCTTTTTTTTTTTTTTAAGATTTTTACTAGTTTCCCTTTAAAATAATGTTGTATATTTTTCTACGGAAAGATATTACGTAGCTATTTTAACTACGGAATAATTCGTAGAGAAATAATCATGGATTTTGATTTCGTAGTTATTTTGCAAGTTCCGAAACCAATCGTATACACAAATAACTACGATTATCTTTTCGTCACAAGTGTCATGGTAGATTAACTACAGAATTTTATTGTGTAGCAAATTTTCATAGCAAAATAACTACGAATTTCAATTTTGTAGCTAACTAGCTACAAATTTTGATTCCGTAGCGAGATTTCTAGCCAAGTAGCTACGGATATGAATTCTATAACAAGTTCCATAACGAACTAGTTACAACCAAAAATTATGTAGTTTATTTTATAGTAAAATAGTTACAGGTTTCAATTTCGTAACAAGTATTCATGATTTAGCTACGGAATACAATTTCGTAGCCAATTTCGTAGCAAATTAGCTACGACCAACCATTTTGTAGCATATTTAATAGTAGAATAGCAACGAATTTCGATTCCATAGAAACTTCACGTAGCTATTTAGGATTTAGCTATGGAATGCAATTTTGTAGCCATTTCCGTAGCTTTATAGCTACAACAAGTCATTCCGTAGCATATTGCGTATTAAAATCGCTACGGATTTTGATTCCGTAAAAATTTTCCGTAGCTATTCATGATTTTTCTTGTAGTGAGCGGTGTACCGGGGATGAAAGGGGTGAGTATAATGCAGTTTGAATTTGAGGAGAACTCCGAGGAGATTATTTATTCATTTGAAATGCTGAATGCTTCTCTTTATTCACGTGTGGTTATGAATTCTTCTGGTATTGCTCAAAGATTCGTTTGGGCTGAAACAACAAAAACCTGGAATGTCTTCTGGTCTTTCCCCGATGATTATTGCGATAAGTTTAATGAATGTGGGGCCTTCGGCTTTTGCATGACACCCGGATTCTAGGCTAAAAACAAACAAGCATGGGATTTTCGAGATGGGTCCGATGGGTGTGTTCGGAATCGGAGCTCCAAATTGGATTGTGGGTCGGATGGATTTCTGCCATTGAAGAACATGAAATTGCCGGAGAGTTCGAAGGTGTTTGTAGATCAGACGAAGAATTTGAGCGAGTGTGGTGAGATTTGCAAAAAGAAATGTTCTTGTGCAGCTTATGCTAATATGGATGTCACTGAAGGCGGGTCGGGTTGTCTGATTTGGGAAATGGATCTGGTCGATATGAGGCGGTATGCTGATTCTGAAGATGGTGGACATGATTTTTACGTTAGAGTTGCAGCTTCTAACTTGGGTATGTTTCAATTTTCATAATGCACATGTATATTTTGTTACCCTTTGATCAAGATTTTGAAAATATGTCATATGATTCTTTTATTCTTTATTAGTACAATCATTCCAATTCAATTAAATACAACACTTTATTAAGAAGACTAATTTTCTATATTCTTCATATGGTCGCTAGTTAATTTTATTTTTATCATATTATTAATAAGCCGTCCCAATTTTTTTATTAGAGTGAACTAATTTTTGGGTCCATGTGGTTTGTACTAGTTTACTTGTTCGGTCAAAGTGTTGAAATTGATACGGATGGTTCTTGTAATTTTAAATTCCATCGCATTTTTTTTTCTTAAGACTCTTATAATTTATTTATTTTTGCCTTTGGACCAAAAGTAATCTTAAAAACACAAACACACGAACTTCCCAACTTGAACAGTTTATTTAATATAAACCAGTTCGATTATACATCAACTTACATCAAAAAACCTCACTACAATAACACTCACACTCGGATGAAAACTTAAGAACAAGATCTAATGAGACTATGAACTTCTATTAGAGAAACCCTAACAGATACCGAGAGAGAAAAGAAGATGAAAAATATCTAGATCTGATCAACTGAACAAAAATGACCAAGCTTCTTCTCTTAAATACTTCGGATACTTGACCAACCCATAAAGCATCTAAGATCCGCGCATTAACCCGAATTATATCACCTGCATAAAATTTATACACTCTACCCACAAATAGCAATATTATACAAAACATACCCTTCAACATTTAAAGTTCAGTTTGTCAAATACTAAAGGTATTTTCAACACCCCCCCCCCCCAACAAACTGAACATTAACACAACTTATGATTTATTATATTTAAAAACATTTATTAAACCTAGTCTATTAGAAATGTATTCATGTTGAGAAGATCCAAGAGCTTTGGTTAAAACATCTGCATTTTGATTTAAAGAACCAATCTTATTAACTTTTATAATACCATTTTCAACTTTTTCTCTAACAAAATGAAGATCCACTTCAAAATGTTTAGATCTCTCATGAAATATAGGATTTAGTACAAGTTTGATTGCTGCTTCATTGTCACAAAAAATATTGACTGGAGTTAAACCAGTTATTCCCAAATCATATAGTAACTTTAAAATCCAAATTACCTCACAAGTTACAGACCCTAATGCCCTGTATTCAGATTCAGTGGAAGAACGAGAAACAGTGCTCTGTTTCTTGCTTTTCCAGGATACAAGTGAACCAGCAAAATAAACAAGATATTATGTAACAGACCTTCTACTAAACAAACATTTTGCCCAATCAGCATCAACAAGACCAATGAGACTAAGAGAATCAGTTTTTGTTATATGAATTCCTTTCCCTGGACAATCTTTTAAGTATCTTAACAATCTTAAAGCTATATTCACATGAGATTTATAAGGTTTATGCATATACTGACTTAAAATTTGCACAACATATGAAATATCAGGTCTTGTCATAGTTAGATAGATCAGTTTACCAATTAATTTTTGAAATTCTGTAATATTTACCACATAATCAGAAGGATCTAGATCACATTCTTTCTTAATAACAAGATTAGGTTCCAAAGGTGTTTTAACAGGTTTACAAGCAAGCATACCAAACTCTTGTAACAATTCCAAACAATATTTCCTTTGATTTAGGCAAATACCCTGATCTGTTCTAATTACTTCAATTCCAAGAAAATATTTCAACTCTCCTAAATTTTTTATCAAAAATTGAGATTTTAAAAAACATTTAACATTTTCTAATTCATCTTTACAATTTCCAGTGATAATAATATCATCCACATAAACCAACAAAATGACTATAACATGTTTTACTTAACAAATAATGAATAATCATTAATACTTTGTTCAAAACCAAATGAAGAAAGGGAAGAACTCAACTTCTCATTCCATTTCCTAGGTGCTTGTTTAAGTCCATAAAGTGATTTAATTAACCTACAAACTCTATTATCTTTTTTTGAATGATATCCTTCAGGAAGTTGCATGTAAACATTTTCAGACAAATCACCATATAAAAATGCATTATTTATATCCAATTGATATAAAGGCCATGCATGATGAATAGCTAAAGTTAAACAAATTCTGACAATAACAATTTTAGCAACAGGAGAGAAAGTTTCCTCATAATCTATACCTTCTCTTTGACTGTACCCTTTAGCAACTAACCTAGCTTTATACCTTTCAATTTCTCCATTTGACTTATATTTAATTTTATAAATCCAACGACAACCAATAGCTTTTCTTCCCTTGGGAAGATCTACAATTTCCCAAGTATTATTCCTATATAGAGCTTCCATTTCTTCATTCATTGCTTTTATCCATTTAGGATCTAAAACTGCTTCACTGTAAGTTTTAGGTTCTACTGTTTTATTAAGATTAGCAACAAAGCAATAATTTTCAGAATTTAAAGCTGAGTAATTGACAGATCTTTCTATACCATATTTATGTTTTCCTTCCACAACATAATCATTAAATCTAAGAGGCATATGAACACTACGTCCGGACCTTGTGACCCTAGAGGACTGTTCTTCAGAAGGACTAGTATTAATTAAAACATTTTCCTCAGTCAATAAAGAAGAATTTGGAACCACCTCATCAGATGAGGGCACATCTGCCTCACCAGACTGGTTGCTGACATCAAAAGAAAAAGTCTCATCCAAGTTATGGTCTGCATCAACACCACTCAACTGATGGGCACCTCTCAATTCATCTAAATTAGTATTGTCTAGTAAAAAACTAGAAGATATTGACTTATCATAGGAAAAAGGATCATTCAAAAAAACATTAGATTTATCTGTTAAAGATGAATGCTTTAGCTTGAAAGGAAAAACAGACTCATAGAATTTTATATCCCTGGAAACAAAAATAAGATTTGTATCAAGACTTAACACTTTATAACCTTTTTTTATCAAAATCATAACCAAGAAATATACACTTATCAGCTCTTTCAGAAAACTTGTCAGAATTATTTAACTTTGTTGCAAAACATAAACAACCAAAAACCCTAAGTTTATCAAAAACAGGAGCAGTTTTATAAACCAACTCATAAGGAGAAGAACCATGTAAAACAGATGTAGGAGTTCTATTAATTAAAAAAACAGCAGTTAGGATTGCCTCTCCCCAAAATTTTAAAGGTAACCCAGATTGAAACATCAAAGACCTAGCAACATTAAGAATATGTCTATGTTTTCTTTCAACCACTCCATTTTGTTGTGGAGTGTGAACACATGAAGTTTGATGCAAAATACCTTTAGATTCAAACAATTGTCTCATTTTAAAATTCAAAAACTCAGTTCCATTGTCTGACCTGACTGTTTTAATTTTAACTCCAAATTGATTAAACAAAATATTAAAGAAAACAAGAACACAACCATAAACTTCATCTTTTGATTTCAACAAATAAACCCATGTAGCTCTAGAATAATCATCAACTATGGTTAAAAAATACCTAAATCCTTCTGAGGTTGTCACTCTATAAGGTCCCCAAACATCCAAATGTATTAACTCACCCAGTTTAGTGGTAACATGTTGACTAGCAGGAAATGACTCCCGAGTTTGCTTAGCCTTATGACATACATCACAGGGTGGCAGTACTTCATTACCAAAATTTAATTGAGTTCTTAGAGATCCTAGGGCTTGATCAGAAGGATGACCAAGTCTATTATGCCAAGTTAATTTTGATACACAACACACAGAAACAGAATAACTATAACTACATGAATTACCTAAAGGTTCACTATTGATGTAATAGAGACCCTCAGATTCTCTACCATTCCCCACCATATCCTTTGATTGTAAACCTTGAATTTTACAACTATGTTCATTAAAAACAACCTCGCAATTACTGTCTTTACAAACCTTATGAACAGACAACAAGTTAACATTAAAATCAGGAACAGTAAAAACATCAAAAAGAGTCAAAGAATTAGACAAATTCAAATTTCCAATTTTTTCAATTTTAGCTGAAGTGCCATTAGGATGGCTAACCAGAAGATCTAATTTAGACACATCTACAGTGTCATGAAGAAGAGACTCAGAAGCAATCATATGTTGATTAGCTCCAGAATCAACAATCCACTTTAGAGGACTAACAGAGGAATTAAAGGCTTGAAACAAACAAGTACCTGCCATATTAACACTGGCAGAAGTTTCCTCATTAAGCTGTCTATCACCAATAAGTTGTAAAAATTTGAAGTATTGTTCCTTGGTGAGCTGATGAAATTCTGAATCCCTACTAGAATCAGGAGTACTAGAAGGAATAGCATTACCAGAAGTAGTAGTAGAGGAATTGGCAGAAACATTTTTATTAAAATTATTCTGATTACTGGACTCATTTCTTGACTTAAAATCCTTAGGATAACCAATTAGCTTATAACATCTATCAATTGTATGACCTTTAATTCCACAATTTTTACACTGAACAGATTGAGTTTTATTTTTATTAGTGTTATTAAACCCAGATTTGTTATTAAACCTGCTATTAAAAGCAGCATGTTGAGACTTGGAAAAAGACTGTGAAGACTGAAGAGAAGACAAGGATCCATTTCTTTGAATAGATTCTTCTCTTGAAAGAATAGAAAATGCAGTTTTAACATTAGGTAAAGGTTCCATTAACAAAATATGACTTTTTACTTGACTATAGGACTCATCAAGCCCAGACAAAAACTGCATAAGTTTCATGAGATTAGAATGATCTTTCAATTTGATAGCAGCTTCACAAGTACACTCAGTCAAGCTAGTAAGACCATCAAATTCCTTCCACAAGGAATCAAGTTTATTAAAATAGTCAGACAAGGAAATTCCATTTTGTTTAAGTGTATTAATTTGTTGATGTATATTAAACACCACAGATCCATCTGACTTATTATAAGTTTCAAATAAATTATTCCAAATATCCTCAGCTACCTCAGAGTAAGCTTGACTCTGATATATAGAATCAGAGATAGAAGATAAAAGCCAGGAACATACAACAGCATTAGCCCTATCCCACTTAGATTTTTTTGACTCATCAACACTAGTTTTCTTAAGAGTACCATCAATAAATCCAAGTTTATTCCTAGCTTTGAGAGCTCTAGAAATAGAACTCTTCCATAATCGAAAATTTTCATTTCCAGTTAATTTTGTAGTAACTATTGAAGTAATAGCATTATCAGATGGATGAATGTAGAGAGGATCATCAAAATTAATTGACTCATCCTTTCCACTTCCACTAGGTATAGAACCAGAATCACCACTCGAAGTAGTGTCTCCGGCCATTTAAAAAAAGAGTAAAGAACAACAAATAATACCACAAACAGAAGACAACAGTACTGATCTAACGTCCAGAAGGTCACCAGGTATGTTAGGGCCCAAGACAATCAGTACAGTGTCAAAGAACAAACAAGAAAAAACATATAATGCAAGAACCAGACAATGGTGTGCACAATACAGTCACAGATTCCCAACCAGAACAATATTACCAATCAATAGAGAAAAAGGAACAAAACAGTCCTCACAGTGAGTTGGAAGCGGCCAAAGGAATCGACTCTCTAAGTCCGCTCTCTACTAGGGTTTATCGGTGATCAAATCCGACCCCTAGAGAGTTATTTCGGAGTAGAGATTAATCGATTATGATAACTTTGAAGATCAACAGAAGCGAAGCGCTAATATCACAAGCGTTTATTTCAACTTTACTTGTTACCTGCAAGAATCAAAACATTCTCGCAGTACCAGGATCTTGAGCAAGAAACAGACAAAAAATCTATAAAGAACAGAAATGATCTTCACAAGAAGAAATCAGAAAAATACCGTTCTTAGATTGACGATCTGATGATGAAAATCACGATCGAGCGTCTGCAACAACAAATCGGAGCCTGAGAGCTCTGATACCATCTTAAAAACACAAACACACGAACTTCCCAACTTGAACAGTTTATTTAATATAAACCAGTTCGATTATACATCAACTTACATCAAAAAACCTCACTACAATAACACTCACACTCGGATGAAAACTTAAGAACAAGATCTAATGAGACTATGAACTTCTATTAGAGAAACCCTAACAGATACTGAGAGAGAAAAGAAGATGAAAAATATCTAGATCTGATCAACTGAACAAAAATGACCAAGCTTCTTCTCTTAAATACTTCGGATACTTGACCAACCCATAAAGCATCTAAGATCCGCGCATTAACCTGAATTATATCACCTGCATAAAATTTATACACTCTACCCACAAATAGCAATATTATACAAAACATACCCTTCAACATTTAAAGTTCAGTTTGTCAAATACTAAAGGTATTTTCAACAAGTAATAACATCTATAAACTTCATGAACCATTTCTAAAATCATTAGCGAGTGTGAAAGAAAAGTCATATTCTAATAGCCTATAACATACACGTATTGAAATCGTCTTTTGTAATGAATAATATTACGAAATATTATGTGAATTTAAATGTTGAGTTCTAACATATGGTTTTACTATAAATTAAGTAAAACTATGTTTAGAATCACTCTGAAAATATTGGAAGCCTTATTAGATTCCAAATAAATGTCAAATGGTAACATTTAATGAAAATATAAATTTTGGAATAAGTAAAGTTTTATTATTGAAAATTGTAGATAATCTCGTTAGAAAATTATAGGCGAAAACTCGTCGAAATCTGAGTTATAACAAAGAAGTTATGACAAATTGAAGATCCGCGATAAAACCGGCATGACGCTGAATGATGTAAAAAGTGAGTTTTTGATAAACTACTTTTTAGTCTTAGTGATCTAAATAAAATTCGTAGCATTTGTTAAACCGAGAAGTTTAATAAAAAGAACGCCAAAATCTGACTTTGTATGAGGAAGTTATGATTTTCCTAAGTTTCGAAATAGCAGTAAACAGCTAAAAACTCGAATTTTAGATTGAGCGATATTTAGCCGATACAACCTAAACGAGAATCGAAAGTCTCGTCATTTGTAGTACAAGGATAAAAAGTCTGACGAAAACGGATGTCGGATGAAGAAGTTATGAATTTTTTAGGAATTTTCCTGTCCCGGTCTGTTAAAAATAATAATATTAAAAATAAATCAAAATTAGATGACGAAGTCTAAACGAAAGTTGTATATTTTATTCCCGCCTACGCGTGCATATAAAGAACGTAAATAACAGAGCTCGTATGTGGAAGTTATGGATTTTAGAAGATTTTGGCTCATTTTCCGAGGAATCTCGCATGGATAAGCGTCACCGGAACCGGCCACGTCACTCGTCCCTATGCTTGCCACGTATGCGAGCCGGAGACCCAACCGATGACGCACCGCGCACAAAGCAACCACGTCTCTCGCACGAAGCAGCTACGTCACCGAGACGTGCCACGTCCGAGGTGCGACGCGTGTCGCGTCTGAGCCTCGCTGCCTCGCCACTTGCCCTCCGCATGCGAGCCTTGTCACCCCCTCCGATCCGAGCCTCGCAGATGCTACGTGGAGTCTTCTCAGCCCTCGGATCCGAACCCTCTCACCCTATAAATAGGGAGGCTGCGAGCCTTCCTGAGTAGTTTTGAAATTTTGACACTTTTTCACCCTAATTCCATATTTTCACTATTTTAACTTCCCCCGAAGCCCCGATATCAATTTAGCATCCGAAACACGTCCCAAAGTGCCCGAAAAATTTATCTTTTCAGTTTTGAAGCTCTACCTTCGCGGAGCCCGGTTTTCAATATATTTCTCAGTTTTCAACATAGAAAGTCATATTTAAAGCCGAAGTGCTGCCCAAATTACTATTTTGACCCCCGGTTAATCAAGGTGAGTTCAATATATAGGAACAATTGTATGTTATGTGTTATATGTGCTATGTGCTTTTCAGTGTTATTATTCCGAGTTATTTTTCCGTGTTATTTTATTCGCTATTTTTATAGCAAAAGTAATACCTTTAACCATGTGATCAGTGAAAGGACTTAGATTTACATTGGTACTGGTACGTAGCCTCTGGCCATGTAGAACATGTCTCTGTAAGAGAATGACTTCTATTCTATGGCATTGGTAAATGGTTAGATAGGACTATAAGCTGGAAATCTAACAAGATGTTAATTAGAAATTATATGTCTTCTATGCCATTTGGGCCAAAGCTTTATTGATGTATATCAAGTATGGAAATTGTTATGTCTTATTGATTGTATATTTTTGAATCAAGTCATTGATTGATATGGAAAGCTTAACACATGATTCTCATATGCATTTGTTGTTCCTCGTTTCTATTTGCTTCCGCCATATTGAGTTATATATATATGACATAACGTTATATTTTATCTATTATTGAAATCACTAAGCGTTACCGCTTACCCTATCAATGTTTAACAATTGCAGGTGATAAGTAACCAGTATGATCATATACTGTTGAAAGATTTTGAATAGTTTGTAATAATACTTTTGTACTTCGGCTTATGTTAGTATAAATTACAATATCCTTGGTAGTTATGTAATATATAACACTTTGTAATATTCGGTCTGTATCCAATAGTTTGTAACCTCTTTATCAATGTAACATATTACTTTTATGAATATGCAAGTAGCATGTTTTGGAGTAATAATATTGTGAAGTATGAAAGTTTGGGTTTTTCAAAAATACGAAAGTTGGGATCTTTCACAGCCCCTTCATTCAAACTATATAAATACGTTTCATTATGTGTAAATACATATAATATGAAAAAAAAACATTTATATATTCATGGTAAAAACGTAAAAGATTACAAACTTAGAAGTATTTTTCGAATATACTAAAACATGTGATAACATAATGGAAAAAATAGCAAAAGCTGCAATATTTATTCATCTAAAAAAATTGCTCTTTTAAACCTTCATTTCTCAACAAATTGTAAGGTTTATCTTAATATCCCAGTAATCAAAGCTAACCAAAGTCTAGTTCTAGAATGGCTTCGTTGATTTTTTTCCCCTCTTTTTTATTCTTCTTTTAAGTAGTAATTAATTATGTGAGAATCTTTGACAGTTTTAACGACCCATTCATGAGTGAGCTTAGCATAACAAAGACAGTTTGTTAGTTAAATTTTTTAAGCAACATCATAAATTGGTCTTTTCACGAAGCAATTGGGAAAATTGTTCTAAATGTGATAAAACAAACATCAACATCACTGATTCACATAAAAAAAATAAAAATAGATAACCATTAATTAAATATTAAAAATGACTGATGAAAGAAATTATGACACCATTGTATGTTATGGTCGATGTGTTAAAACTATAATCAGTAATATTAAATCTGTGAAATACTTAAAACGTTGTTTTTCTGCAGAGAAACTTATTACATATAGGTTTTGCCTTCAAATTCTTTTGTTTGACATGTGAGTTCGTAGGTTTGACCAGCAAAAAATGACCAAAACTTTAAAAAAAAAAAAGATTGACATAAGAAACTATATATTGTTCTATACTGCCAGAATTGTTTATATTTTTATGAAAACCATTAATTATTGTGGTAGCAATCTTCAAATACCATTTTCACAGGAAAAGTAAAGATTTCATTGATAAAATGAAGTGATTTTAAAAAAAAAATAGTATATAAATAAAAAAAACTGAAAAAACTAATGAAGGCATGTGAAAGTAGTGGTTATTTAATAAAAAAAAACTTTATTTTCATCTATATTTCGGAAAAAGCATAACAATTGTCTTTTTCACAATAAAAAAAACATTTTTTTGTCGCATGAACATCATTTCAAATCCAAACCTCGATACATATTAAATACAATACAACGGATTATGTCTTGCATAACAAATATTACAAACCGTAGTTTATTTTCTTGCCCATGAGGCCATGAATGACCATACTTCAAAATAACTAGCTATCTTCTGGTCCAAAAGTTTCTTTAATTTGTCATCTTGATAATATAATCAGTAATCAAAAGTTTTATTTAATTAGGTATGTTTTACCCAAGTTGTTCTTTTGGAAGAAAACAGATTCACGTAATGTGTAGCTCATGCATTAATATTATATATACAACATTAGACTTCGTTACTTTGGGGGACACACAAAAACTTACTTTGTCAGTTTGGTGAAATTTATCGTATGTATTAAAAGTTGTAGATTTGTCTTGGATTTTACAATTTCAGATATCATTAAGTACGAATCTATTCACTGTAGGCGAACCACCGATGAATAAAAGTTCTAAAAATAGCTCTGGCAGCAACAACAAAGTTGTCAAACTTGTCGGCATTACCATCGGTGTTTGTGTGGTGCTGATATTTCTAATTATACTCTTTCACTTGATGAGGAAGAAACTACAAAGGTTGAAAAAACTAGAGTCAGATATACCAGGTAATTTTTAACTTTGAGGAGTATAAATATATCATTAAATTAACATAGAAAATAATTTAGAATCACATTAACACTTACAGATTTCTAAGGTCAAAATAGGTTGTTTTCTTGATTCACATATGACTAGTATACTTTTTTAATGATCCAAATTAGCTCCAGAAAAACGAGTCAAAGATTTCACATTAAAAGATGGGGTGGTGGTGTCAAATAAAAGAGATTATTATGGTGAAACAAAGACAGATGAACTTGAGTTACCTTTGTTCGATTTTATGACACTTGTTATGGCTACAAACAACTTCTCGAACTCAAGTAAGCTTGGGCAAGGCGGGTTCGGGTGTGTTTATAAGGTAAAGTATCGTCAACGTATTAACAATTGAAATACCCCCAAATTGCATAAAATAGCAATTACTTTACTCTTTCTACCCGTCTAAACAACATACTATACATTGTACTCATAATGACAAGGTACTTAACAACATACCTTCTTTTATCTACGGATTATACCAACATTTTATCTGAAAGTTACAAAATACTTACTAGTGTTAGATTACATATTATTATTATAGTAAAAAAAGACCAAGTGCATTGTTATTATTAGTAAATAGATGTAATTATTTTGCTACAATTCTATGGCTAAGAAATGCATTCAACTTGTTAACATGAGTAAGAAATTAAGTATATTTTTATAAGTTTCATGATACATATTTTGTTGTTATCGGTGAAGAAATATAAGTATACTGTTGTTATGGATATAAAAGTATAACTAATGTTGCCGGAAAAAATAGTGCATTCCCTATATTGATATCAAGAGTATAAAATGTTATTATTTCTTAAGTTTCCCCTTTAAATTATTGTGTCGTGATAAACATGAGAACATCAAGAAGTTTTTTGTTGTTGGTAATACATGGTACATTAAAGGTAGGCGAGGTTGTAGCGGTAAAAAGGCTCTCAAGAATTTCTGATCAAGGGATTGAAGAACTTAAAAACGAGGTTCAGTTAATCGCAAAACTCCAACATCGGAACCTTGTTCCAGTATTAGGTTGTTGCGTTGAAGCCGAAGAGAAGTTATTGGTTTATGAGTTCATGGAAAATAAAAGTCTCGATATGTTCCTTTTTGGTAATTTTTTCACATGCTTTATTTTTTTTTTTCATTCGATACATATTTTTTATTCAAATCGAAGGTGTCTTTTGAAATAAATATATACAAAGAGAAAAACGTGACACTCACTTGGAAAATCAAACTCGAGATCATATGTGGGATTACTCGAGGGCTTCTTTATCTTCATCAAGATTCAAGATTTAAGGTCATTCACCGGGATCTAAAAGCTAGTAATATTTTGCTCAATAGACAAATGAACCCAAAGATATCTGAATTTGGTATGGCACGGATTTTTGGGGGCGATCAAATTGTAGCGAAAACAAAGAAAGTGGTTGGAACATAGTAAGTAACAATCTATTTATGCAAACTAATATCATTATAGTTTTAGACTTATTATATTTCTCAAATTTCTTGTAGTGGTTATATGTCACCTGAATATGCAATGGATGGACATTTTTCAACAAAATCAAATGTTTTCAGTTTTGAAATTTTGGTTCTCGAGATAGTAAGCGGTAAAAAGAACACAGGATCATGTTATACACGTAGTGAACACAACCTTCTCACACAAGTAAGTATTAAGATAGTGTTTGAATTATAGTAATACGAAATGAATAAAATGAAGCATTAAGTGGCAATAAATAGATCTTGTTTGTTTATCCTCGTGTACAAATCTGAGCTTTCTATGATGATTGTGATTATTTCTCTTTAGGCAATTTTCATTCATTTGGGGAGATCTGTTCTTTCCATTTCCTTTTTAATGGAATAAAATGATTTATTATATAACTACTTTATAAAATTCAGTAATATTTAAAAAAAAAAAAAAAAAAAATCAAAACCTTAACTAAGTTAACTTTTGTTATTTTATAAAAATTAAGAACTGATTTTTATTATAATTTTACTTTACTTTCATTATACTCAATTTTGATTTTGTTTTATTTTTATAAACAAGCTTTTAAAGATTAATTACTTTCCACTGTTTGAAATACTTATTATATATTTCAAATGTTATGAAATAAGTTTTTTCTTTCATATATTTTTAATTAGTTAATATTAATTTTCTAATAAAATTTTGCTTCCGTATAAACTAATAAACATGATAATATATATAATATAACGACTCATTAAATTACATTGTTCATTCCATTGTTTTGTTAATTTTATTTCATCATAATAAACATACCTTAACTATGATAGATTAAGAAATTCTAACCATTTCTTGATATATCTTATATGTAACGATTACTATTTTAGACATGGACGTTGTGGAATGAAGGCAAGGCTTTAGAACTACTAGATGAATCTATCAGGGCCAATATTTTTGAGAACGAAGTATTAAGATGCATACAAATTGGATTGTTATGTATGTATTCAAGAACATCCGGAAGATAGACCTAACATGTCAAATATATTGTCGCTATTGTCCAGTGAAATCGCTTTAATATTACTACTAAAATATCGTGGATTCTTTATTAGAAAAAGGAACATTGAAACGGAATTTTCAAGAATACAAGACGATTCAAGGAGCATAAATGAATCACAGTATCAATATTACATGGTAGATAGTGAAAGTAGGTTAGTAACCATCTACAATTGTACAACCTTTTATTCTCTTATTACTTTTGCTTTATTAAATATCTTATTTCAAGAAAGTGGAGATTATGTCATGTTTTCCTTATCCATGTTCTTCTCATCTATCCTTTCCTCATCCCCAAATGATTGAGTTTAGGGACTCCTTCAAATGTAATTTGTCTATGTATTCATATATCATATAACAAGCATAACAATAAATAGTTAGTAAATTAAACACCATAAGTAATGCATATTATTACATAACATGAAGAAAGAGAAAGCATACCACAAACATACTAAGCTCCACATGTACTTATTTTACACCTTTAAACTCTTGTAATTTTGCTTCATTGATTCTGATATAGTCTATGGTCTCCTTTGTAGTGTACTTTGACTGTTAGGAGCCTTTATAGCTTCAAGAAGACACTAGTTGTAACGCCCGTAAACCCGAGCTAGTCAAATTAGAGGCAATAAGTGTCGAAAATGACTTTTCGACAAAGGATTATTTAGAATAAATAATCTTAACCAAGTTGTATTATATGTTACAAGGTTTCCGTACATATAAATAACGCCGGAATCCGAGTTATAACGAAAAAGTTATGATCCGTCGAAGTTTCGCAACGGAACCGGCACGATACCGGGAAACGTAAATAGTGAATTTACGATTGAGCAAGATTTAGCCTTAGCGATTTAAAGGAAAGTCGTAGAATACGTTAAACCGAGATCGTCCATAAAAAGAACGCTCAAATCTAACTTCGTATGAAGAAGTTATGATTTTTCGAAGTTTCGGCTTAGCAATGTACATCCCGAAACTCGAATAATTGATCGAGCAGTTTTTAGCCGACACGACCTAAACGAGAATCGAAGATCTCGTTAAGAGTAGCGTAACGAGAAAAAGATGGGCAAAAACGGACATCAGATGAAGAAGTTATGAGGATTTAACAGAGCAATCCTGTCCCAGCCTCTTAATAATGTAAGTTTTAAAATATAGTCAAAATTATCCGACGAAGTCTAAACGAAAGTTGTAGAGTATGTTCCCACCTTCTCGTGGATATAAAGAACGTCAAAAACGGAGATCGTATGAAAAAGATACGAATTTTAGAAGTTGGCACTCGATTTTGCGAGACTTGATGCGAGTTAGGCGATGTGGCTCGATCTGAGCAGTCCGATGAAGCCCAGCCTCGCATCCGATGATGGACATGTCGCTCCTTCGCTACGCCCTACGTCCGAGATTGGGTACACCCAGCGTTCCTCGGTCTTATCCGGGTCCTGTCCGAGTGTGAGCCAGCTGTGCAAAGCTGGCAACCTTATCCGGGGACTACGCCCAGCGTAGCTGCTGAACGCGCAACGTAGTCCGAAGCCCCCAACCCCTATAAATAGATGCGAAAATGGCCGGATTTATCACACCAAAATCATTTCTCTCTCTCTCTCTCTAAACTTTCTCTCTCTAAGTGTTTTAATCCTCCCCTAAGCCTAGGTGATCCCCTAGCACCCTAAGGAAGCCTCGAGGCTCCTGGAGTCCCAAGAAAAAGAGTCTTTCGGTTTCGAAACGCTACTCCGAGCAAAGCCCGGTTTTCTTTAATTAAAATCCGCTGTAACTGAGCTACGCTTACGCAACTTTTAATATAACTTTTAAATAATTATAGTAATGTTATTAGGTCGTTAAAATAATTATTTGGGCTATTATTATGAGTTATATTGAGTGTTATTTAATGCTTACATAATAATAATAACAGTCAGACTATTGATTTGTCGCGGTTATCGTTAGACTGAACCCTAGTGGTATTGATACTAGGTTTTATCGAAGGAAAATTGTTTTGAGAGTATCGAAGCGCTGTCCGAGTGCTGAGTCACCACCTTTTAGGTGAGTGCATAATTACTTTCATCTTACATATAGATATAAAGTATTTTTATATAAATTACGTGCTATGTGTGCATATTATCTGAATACTTGCTGTCTATGTTGGATGAATGATTTTATACATGTTTTAAATGATTTAAACTGTATATGTATTTTATATCTACGATAATGTTGGGGTAAAACATGGATAGATGTAATAGATGGAATATGAGTTTGATGATGAGTTGAGAGGTGTTATAGACTATGAGGTGAGGGTGAGAGGTGGACGATGTGAGAAGCCTTTTCCCATACGATGGCCCCGTTATTCAGCAGAGTATGGATGATAACCACTGACTATTATAGATAGTCTAGTGGAACACTAGCAGACTCGCAACCTGTAGGTGTTGTGAACGATGTGTTCACCTGGTGTACTCTAAACCTAGGTGATCATGCAGACTTGATGCCTAAACCCTGGTGATCATGCAGGCTTGATGCTTAAACCTTGGTGATCATGCAGACTTGATACCTAAACCTTGGTGATCATGCAGACTTGATACCTAAACCTTGGTGATCATGCAGACTTGATGCCTAAACCCTGGCGACTATGTAGACTTAGTGTCTAAACCTTGGCGACTATGCAGACTTAGTGCCTAATCCCTGGTGACTATGCAGACTTAGTACCCGTTGTGTAAACTGTGGCAACGATGGACTTCTTGCCGATTCCTTAGGAAAATCCTTAGGAATGAATGAACGAGGAATAGCTGATTCTTAGGGTAGATCCTTAAGATTAAAGAAGATAATGGGGACTGATAATTGGGTTGTTTGTTTGATTGTTTAAACATAATAATTATATTATTGTGGGTTGAAAACCCTATGTACTCACCAGATTTCCCAACCTGACCCACTCAGTTTATTTATATCACAGGGCACAGGTGTTGATATGAAGTCACATTACTTTGAGAGATTAAAGAGATGTAGATCACTAGTGTAAATAAATGTAAGTTCCGTTTATGCTTATGTTTCTGTATTGACGATGACATCCCAAACATTTTAAAATGAATAAATTACGTTTCTTCAAAAATGTTTTGATAACATATTTATCGTGTTTTTTTGGGAACAAATTCCGCAACATTTTTATTAAAAGAAGTACTCTGATTGTTTTTTAAGCATAAACAAAATCGGTCTTTTCTGGCCGTGAAAAATGGGGATGTCACACTAGCATATGAAGAAGTAAATTAGTAATTGTTATTAGCAAGTATAATAAATGATAGGTAAATAAAGGAATCGTTGTGATGATCACTGATGACACATAATCCCCTACCATGCTCCAATGAAAGGTCTTCACTAACTAGTTCTAAGAACCATTTTCAATTAACCTTGTTTTCAACCTCAAAAACATCTCATGTTATAGGGTAAACTTGATTGTTTTCATCTCTACCTATTGAAGTTAGTAGCTCACCCTTACATTGTCCCTTTAAAAAACAGTCACCCATGCCTATTACCCTAAGGCATCCTCTTTTCCGTCCCTCTTTGATTGTCTTAAAACAAATATATATTCTATGCAAATTTGTACTCTGATCAGGGTTAATGTTAACATAAATCCTAACTATACTGGTTCGATTGGACCTCATCAACTCATGTGCGTAATTCCACACTCTTGCATAATGGTTACTCAAATTTCCATTCACTAAGGACAGTGCCCTACACCTTGCTTTATAGCACTTTAACCAAGAGACCTTGCATTGAAATTTACTTTTTATAATTTCCTATATTTCCTTTTATTTTCAGCTTGGTTTAGTTATCAATTCTATCACAAATTGCTTTGCTAACCAAGCTGGATTCATAAGCGTTAAATTATTAAAATTCCTAAGACATATATGCATGTCATTCATCTTCTGTACTTGGAATGATTTTTCAGTACTCATCCATGAATCCCTAACCATGAAAGGGGAATTTTCTAGATCACTTGCATATACAAGTATACAACCACTAGTCTAACCCTATCACACTTCTTGAAACGAATTTGACAACCCTTATAGATGGAATGATTTGTTAAACATAGTTTTAGATGACGCATGAATTCATACTTTTCAACACACACTAGTGTCATAATATTCCATTTGGCTTTCGGATCATGGATGGCATACTAGAATCTATCATCCTCACTATCTTCCTCATTGTCTACTTCATATTCTCATCCAAGTCGTCTTCATGACGGTCTACTTCGGCTAATGTGCTTCATCATCAATCTCATCATGCAGAAACTCAACTTTGCATCTTGAAATACGTTTTCTTTTGAAATACTCATCAAGTTGAATGTTGATGGTGTGTTCAACTCAAATAGTTCATCCATCGACAAAAGCTTAGGATGAAATGAGGGAATGTTAAGAAGAAAATGTTGGATGAAAAAAAAAGACAAATGAGTTCCCTTTTAAAAACCCTAAATTAATGAGGTTAACATACATAATCACCAACTAATGACTACATCGACAAGGGTAACCAGTAAAATGAGGGTTACCAGGTATAATAGGTTAAAGTGAACGATTTATCTAATTTATTGGGCTATATTATTAAATAAAATTAAAGACTTAATCGTTAATTTTTTCAAAATAATAGGAATTTTTTACAATTTTCCCTTAAAATTTTGATTTGTACCAAATCCATAAAACAAGATTACATGAGAGCAAAGTAGAAAACATATTCTTTTTTTAATGAGAAATCTCCATTAAAGACCCATTATTTTACCTTAACTAAGTCCCAAACTAAAATTTATTTATGAAAAAACATGAATTACCGATAAAAGTGATGATTTTACTATTTTTTCCTAGTTTACTGGTTTCATTGCTGACGTGGATGCTTTAAAGTGTCGTTATTTTACCTTAATTTACGAATAAGTCCAAACTAAAATTTATTTACGAAAAAGCATGTTTTTTTTCTCATTTTAACACATATTTTGTCGGTTGCATTGTTGGTCTGGACGCCTAGTCATTAAATAAATGAATGAGATGGATATGATGAGTTATATAATTCCATATACACCGTAAAATTTGATATTTATCTCATTAGCTCATCCAATGACTAGGTGTCCAACTCATTAATGACTCTGGAAAAATGTGCGTTACCGGTATAAAGAAAAAAGAGGGGGGGGGGGGGGGGATGAGCTGATGGGATGGATATTATAGGTTACATAAAATATAGTTAGACGATTTGAAATATCTTATAAACTTAAAGAATTATAAGGTTATTGTTAGTTTATGTAATTATTGTAGTCTTTATTTGATTCATTTCATATTCCAAAAAAAATACAATGCAAAAGGATATCAAGTTTTACGGTAGACGTAACATTATATAACTCAATCTATATATCTCATCAACTCATTTAATGATTATGCATTTAGGTTAACAATGAAAGCGATAAAATGTGTGGTATAGGAGAAAATGGTCAAATAATCACTTTTACTGGTAGTTTATGTTTTTTTCGTAAACAAATTTTAGTTTAGGATTTATTCGAAAATTATGGTAAAATGATAAGACTTTAATGTGTATAAGTCTATAATGAAACCTGTAAATCAGGAAAATGGATCAAATCATCACTTGTACCAGTAATTTATATTTTTTCTGAAATAAATTTTAGTTTGAGCCTTCTTCATAAATTATAATAAAATAATAAGACTTCAATGGAGAACTTCGGTATAGATTCAGATTTTTTTTCTCAATTAATCCAATAAAACATGTTTTCAAATGGGCCATATTTGTTGTTCAAATAATATTCTAATGAAAGTACTCAATGTTTGAATGTTTGTTTACTCACTTTATTTTAAGTTATTTGTTATATATATATATATATATATATATATATATATATATATATATATATATATATATATATATATATATATATATATATAATAAATGAATAGTTTTAACATCCTTTTGCCAAGTGTCACTCTAAATCTCTAATACACTTCTCATTTAATATTATGTCATGTGTCATGTACATATATTAGGCAACTCATTTCAAAATTCAAATTTACATTTTCAAATTATATGTTAAACTTGAAGTCATAATAACTTTAAAATTTTTGATATATCTTTTAATTAATAATTTATTTAAAATAATTGATTAATAATTATAAATTTTTATTATAAAATTTTAATTAATTTTATAACCGTGGTTCCCACGGGTTATAAACTAGTATATATATATATATATATATATATATATATATATATATATATATATAGTAGTTATTTATGCCATGTGTCATCATGTTAGACATTGTAATTAATATAATGAAACTTGTCAATCTATTAATTCTCCATTTCAAATTTCAAATTTCAAACTTTAAATCTAATTTTAATTATATTAAATTAATAACATTAGAATAAAAATAAAACAAATTTTATACAAATTATAAGATGATATATTTTACGTATTTATTTAAATTAACAATTATAATTTTATGTATAACTAAAATTATATCTCTAAATTAATAAATTATTTAAAATTATTAATTAATAGTTTTGAGTTTTTACTTAGAAAGTTTAATTAATTTTATAACCGTGGTTCCCACGCGTTATAAACTAATATATATATATATATATATATATATATATATATATATATATATATATATATATATATATATATATATATATATATATATATATATATATATATATATATATATCAGTGTTGTAAAAATCGGCTTAGGCGGCCGATTAATCGGCGCCTAGGCACTAGGCGGTCGCCAACCGATTACGTTTATACCTAATCGGCCTATGTAATCGTTTTGGGTCAAAGTCGGACCTAATCGGAGCTAGGCGGAGTAAGGCGCCTTGATCGGTCAAAATACAGTCAATAGAATTCAAAATTTTCAGGGGCAAAATCGTCAAACCATTGCTAGGGTTCGTTTCTTCTTACTCATTCCATCTCAATCGCATTATAAATTTCACTGCTATCTCTCTCTCTCACATCAAAACGGCGATTTCTTCTTCTTCTAAGCATCCCGTCTGTTCCAAGATCGTTGTTGCCTTCCAAGATCGTCATCGCATTCCGGTCATCTACAAGATTGCGTTGTCGCTCCTTCTCCTTCGACATCCTCTGTCGTTGTTCCTTCCCATCCAACATCATCTGCTCCTCCAAAATCCCTCTGATTCCTTCAGCTCCTCTGTTCCCGATAATACCGCTGACCTATACAAAGTTCCCGATGATACTGAAACCGCAAAGGTAATCATCCAAATGTTGAAATTTCCTGATTAGATCTTTAATAAAGCTAGCTTTTCACTTGGGTTATGCTAATTTTGCATCTTATAGTCAATATATGTTCATATATTAGTTTCTTTTTTTGATTGTTCTTGGTTATAGAAATGAATAAAGTGAAAGCTTCTTTGACTTTTGTCATCGTTGATGATTCTGGTTATTAAAGTGTGAAAGCTTCTTTGAATTCTGGTTATATAAAAAGCATGCTGATGTGTGATGATATTAGATGAAGTGATGATAAATTGATATGAATAATGTGATGATGTACTTAATTTTTCTGTTAAAATGATATGTGAGTGAGTATATTTAATGTGTTAATGTGATTTTTTAATGTGTTCAACTGATATGAATATCGTGTTAATGTGATGATATATTAGATGAAGTGATGATAAACTGATATGATACATAGCATGTTGATTTGAGTGAGCAATTTTAATGTGTTAATGTGAGTTTTTTAATAACAGTTGATGAAGCTCTTGCAGCTGATGTTAGTGAAGCACCCCGAGAAAGTCCAAAAACGAGGGAACTTTTCAATGAAGATTTCGAGTCTGAGAGTGAGTAGCAAGTGTTAGAAGAAGATGAATATGAGTCACATGGGGTTCAAATAATGGAAGTATGTGGAGAATATTAGAAGAAAATTGTTGTGCTTGTTAAACTCACTATTAAACTTTTATGGACTTGTTGGATGATGATTTTGTGTGCTTGTTAAACTTATTATTAAACTTTTACGCTTATTTTGGATGATAAATGATTGTGCTTGTTAAACTTATTAAGTTATTATTAAACTTTTATGCTTATTTACTTATATTCTTAGTATTAAAGTTAGATTTATAAATTTTTGAATTATTTTTTTAATAATTAATTGTCCCCGATTAATCCTCGTCTAACCGATTAATCCCTAGACCCCGGTCCACCGCCTAGCTAACATCTAGCGTTTTCTGCAACCTTAATATATATATATATATATATATATATATATATATATATATATACACACACACACACACACACACACACACACACACACACCTATATAAAATATAAATAGAGTTCGTAATTTATCTATCTACCTATTCTTAATAAAAGATTCTTTTAAGCTATACGTGTCCGCCTTATAAACCCCTGTTTTGTCACGCGGCAAGTTCTCCACCATTTGCTCAATTGTTTTACCGCTCTTTTGCTCATCGCTATTGTATACCTTTAAAATCGACGATATATCCCTTTAAATCAACACTTCCATTTGACTATCTTATCTTTTACCAAAATACAGTGAAATAAAAATCAACTTTATTTATGTAAACAAATCAAAATGTATTTAATCCCTAAAATTTGGTCAATTTGTTTTCTGCCAACGATTTTGAAGCTTGATCACCTTTACCAAGTTCTTTAAAATCTATCAAATCCCTAAAAATCATCAATATTATATCGAAACTAATGTAATTTTCGTAACAATTAAGACAATTTAAATCTTCTCCATTTAAAACAATATATTGCGTCTCATTCCTCTACATATGTTTATATGTATTGCATGAAAAGAGGTCTATTTATTTTCTACCACTGAATTTGATATCATTCTCTGTTGCTCTGCTCTACTATGCTCTACTGATTTCTTCAAGGTTAGTAATATGTTCTTTTTCTATTATTGTTGTGCTACAATAATATGCCAATCATGCATTTTTGCATAAACTAATTTGTCCCTCCTCTTGATCATGGAACTGCTTCAAATATGACAATCATGCTTTTATATAAATCATGTTTTTCTATTAGTGTTGTTTTTCTAATGTTTTGTGTAGGCCTTAACAGTATTATATGTAAGTTATTTAAAAAGCATTATCAATTTGCGAATTTTTTTAAAACTACAATGTTATGGTTTGTATGTTTCTGTGATAAAATACCAAAAAATATATTATTACCTTCCTACAGAAATACTTGTTGTGAGGGCTGACCTCCATTTTCTTGATGTGCTTTTCTCATACTATCACAAGAACCGGTACCTGAACAATACAATTTATACATATAAAAACTAAAGTATAATGACCATTATTGTAACTTTTTAGAAAGTAGTGACCATTTATGTATTAAGAGGGTGACTATTTTGTTACAAAACAAGGACCATTTTTTATATTAGTTAACATGTAAAGATTATAACAATTACAACGCATATAGGTTATAACTTATAATGATTATAACACATAACATACATTCATTAAATAGACTATTTTGGTGAATATATTAATCTATTTTCTATATGTAAATCTAAGTACTCGATACAAAAAGAGGATTAATATGTATTCCCATTTGGTTCTTTCATGCCCTTCTATTTCTACTTTCCAGCAAAATCTTAAAATTTTGACAGATTTATCCTTACCAGTTGTCTCATGTAGCATTGAGGAAGCATAAAGATTAAAAGGGTTATTTTCAATCCCATTTCAAATGTTGCAATTTTTTTAAGAGTTAATGCCTTAAACTGTTTCATTTTAGTTTCCTTATTTTTTTTTACTAATTACATAACAAACAATAGGTAATATTGTTTTGTAATTTGATTGAAGGTTAAAAGATTATGCTATTCAGATCAATGAAACATGAAATGAAAGTTTAATCTCCTAAAAATAAATTTAAAAGCACTTTAATAATGTATCAAATTGGAGGTTAAAGCTGAGTTAAATTTAATTAATATAATTTTAAAAATGACTTTTTAGAAAAAAGCATAATTGTCCTTTTCTGATTAATTTAAACTTGAATATAAAATAATTGGTTTTAATATACGTGTTACGAAAATCAAGTAAGGTCGGATGATCATTGTGCAATAAAAAGAATGAATGGAGAAAGGACAATTTGGTCCTTTCATGGTTGTTACCATAAGTGACAGTTTGATGATTCTCTTCACCTTGCAATCCAAAAGTCTTTTTTATATCTTCAAGAGAAGCACTAACACCTATAGACAATGCTATAATTTTGAATTGTTCAAAGCATATTGCTGTAAACAACACAAGTATTTTAATCATAAACCTTTTAAGATATGAAAAGGGCTTGGAAAATGGTTAGTAAAATGCATAACTTGTCAGCAAATTAATTGAAACATCCCAAAATATGGTCCAAAAATTTCATTTTAAATCATTAATAAAAATCATAAATATCAACCATTTGATTCATAAAAAAAAGTCATTATATCAATCAGAGTATCATATCAAAAAATGTTCTTTTTATTAGAGTAAACATCCCAGGCTAAAACTTATTGGTATGTGTCATGCAATCATCCCGAGCTCCTCCCTCCGCTACCGGAAGCACCTGAAACCAAAACTAAAAACTGTAAGCACGAAGCTTAGTGAGTTTCCCAATCTACCACATACTAAACACATAATCACATACTACAAACATTGGGCCTAGCCCGCTACATCGGGCCTTGCCCAACATCGGACGAATCCAGCATCATGCCTCGCCTGGCATCGAGCCCCACTTAGTATACATATCTGTTTCTACTAGGCCCCGACTATCTCCGGGCCCCGCCCACTATACACATACAAAAAATAACATATAATCATGGTAATACATAAACAAACAATCGTTATACTATAACAGCCCCCGCCCACACTCATCCCCCTACCAGGCACATACAAGTATCATAAAGATAACAAGTATAACTAAAAATACATTACTGCCTTGGGTACCACCCAACATCGAACCGTAGCTCGGAAACATCCATAAAAACCTTCCTCGGGCCTCGCCCGACATCGAGCTGAAATCCGGAACATATAAAGTGCATCGGGCTAATCCCGGCATCATATCTAAATCTGGTAAACACTAACATGCATAAACAGGCCGACATTGGTGCCTACTAGAGAAAACTCACCTCAAAAGCTGACTGTAGAATCCTGCGAATAACCCATCGCTGCTAGCTGACAGATCCTCAAACTGCTGATCACTCGACTCCCCAAGCTATCAATTACCAAAATAACAATTAGACCAAAATACCCTCTAAAGTCAAACTAAGTTAACCCTGGTCAAAGTCAAAGTCAACGCTCCGAGTTGACTCAACTCGCCGAGTTGCTCCCTTAACTTGCCAGGTGCTAAAACTCCGAACACTGAAATCGCGAACCAACTCGTCGAGTCAGCCCCTGACTCGGCGAGTTCCCTGGCTACTCCTAGTTGCGATTTATCGAATCTACTCGTCGAGTTAGTCCTCAGACTCGTCGAGTTCTCGCATAAACAGAAATAGGACAACTCGCTTCGACACATTGAGTCCCTCCCTAGACTCGCCGAGTCCCCCAATACGGGCCATCTTAATGGATTAAGCCCTTACACTCCAGATCTCAGTCCCAAACTTTGCCTACAAGGTGGAAATGACCTCTTAAGGGTAAAGTTTCCAACTTTACCCACCCCAAGTCCTTCTTAATGGGTTTAGACAAAACCCTAGATCCTTAAGACATAACTCTATATCCAAAAACCATTATTACTCCAATGCAAAATAAGGAAACCAAGATCTAGGCTCTAATCATCCAATAACCACGTAAAGTCCTGAACTTTACTTCCATGCATGGCCTTTTAGGACACAAAAGGCCATACTAGCCTCCTTAGGGTTTGTATGGGACTCTAATGGCATAAAGTTTATGCCTTCACAACCCTCAATGACCTCAGATCTAATGGTATCATGAACTTGGGACACCCATAACCCATGAATCCTACTTCTTGGACAAAAGCTCCATAAAAGGAACCATAAAGAGATCTAAGAATCTATAAGGCAAGTTAAGAGCTTGATTACCAGAAAGTAATGAGATTAAAACAAAATCCCTAGATCTACAACCTTCTCCTTGATGCTCCAAGATCCTTCTTCTTCCTCTAGTCTTCAAGAACACATAAAGCACTCTAGGATGGCTCACACACTCTCACAAGGCCTTAGGGTTTTGTGGGGTAAGCTCTGGACAATTGGGGCTAGGAATTGAACCAAGAGGAGGAGAATAAGATGCTTAAACAGGGTAACAAGTCCCGAATTTAGGGTTTTCCAAACCCTGACCAACTCGCCGAGTTAGTCTCCCGACTCACCGAGTCAGTCACTTAACTCGCGACTCAGAACTGCTTTGACTCGCCGAGTTCTCCCATGCACTTGACGAGTTGACTTCATAATTTAGGGTTTTTTCCTTCCTTCATTACTCTTCTAGATTCCGTGTGTTACATTAATGGTGTCAAAAATACTTCAATTACATTCATAAGCAAAATCACTCTTTGCAAATGAACTTTTGCATATTTTTTTTTATCATTGATAACATGCCTATTCTTTTCCAAAAAGGTTAAATAAGTGAACAATATTTTGACAATTTCACCTTAAATAAGGAAAGTATAAACTCAAATAAGTTATGTGTATATCAAGTTATACTTCTACAAATATAAATATTAGAAGCCCATTTTCTAACATTTTAAATGGTACACATTTGTATATACATATTTTTTAGTATATACTTGACAATAAATTATTACAATTCCTAACCTTCTAATTTATATTATTATTTTTTCAGCCAATTATATTTTCAATAATAACAATCAAACATCCCTACCTATTAACAATCATTATTTAGTGTTTACTACTCAAACATCGACATTACATCCAACAATTGTTCGAATATCATTCAAATTTCTTTATCAATCAAGTTAATAACAAGAAAACATCAATTACAAAGGAAGACTGCACATATATCTTATATACCTATGTTTGATTTGACATTAGATGAAAAAATTAACAATGACATATTATTGAAGATATTGGTCGTGGTATATTAAAAGGTAATCATAATTCTTTTAATTTTAATATTATTCATTTTGTACTGTTCAATATGTTGATGATTTTTATATTTATCATATTCAATAGATTACTTGGATCATGGAGACCAGATTGTTATATGTGAAATATGCGATGCAAAATTATGGATATGTGAATCTCTAAAGGGGGAAAAAGGGAATACATCTTATTTACTCCGTACGTTGTGTTTATGACAAAATTGAGCTACCAGTTTTAAAAGAAGCATAGCCAACTTACAAAAATCTTTACTATTCGGTAGATTCAAATAGCAAAAATTTCGTGAAGAACATTCGTCTTTACATTTCAATGTTTTCATTTACATCAATGAGTGAAAATTTGATTGATCCATTAATAAAGACAACACTTCATAAATATTTAGATTTAACTGTCAAAATTATCATAATTATCGTAGGATGTGAAGTTTTTTCTCCGTAGATTGATAAAGACCAAAATTCAAATAGGTTGACAAGTTGTGGGTATATAATTACGCTTAACTTTACTAATTCAATTCACTTCAATTAATTATCTATTTATACTAATAGTAAATATATATTTATAATCTTGCGGTGGACCAAATAGCGTTTCTATATCGACTTATGGTTCATATAACAGTTCTAGTTCAAAGTAATGTTATAGTTTGAACTAATCATTCTATCATTATAAACTTATAAACAAAACATCCATCTTCATAAATTAATAAATTATTTCTTATCATTGGTCAATCATTATCTTATGATTCATTTACAGTTTTTTATTTTATTTTTTTATGGGTGGTGGTTATAACCTAGTTCTACTAATAAATATGTATATACATTAGTATTTTAGTATTGTTAGTATTCTTTTTTTCCCAACTTGACGGTTTCTATGTCTGTCCCTAATTATCCACATTAGTTTACTTTTCATTGCTCTTGACTTCATGAGGTACTTGCAATATAATTTCCGTAAATTATTAATCAAGTTTCATCCGAAAAGTCAACTATCAAACTGGATTCAAGAATTAAAAAAATATAAACACCACGATCTCCCCGAATTCTTTGAAGTTGACAACCTTCATATAACCTCCAATCACACAAATCAATGAACACAAAAATTCTGTTAGTGCTAATCTGTAACTTTCAAAGAATGAAAACCCTCCATAGCCATGTCAGCACTTCCATCTTCTTCTTCATCTTGTCAGTCTTGTACCCTTTTCACTCTCTAGCCATTGACACCATCACATTCTCACAGCCACTTACCATCAATCAAACTCTAGTTTCTAAAGATGAACATTTTGAGTTGGGGTTCTTCAATCCAGGCAACAACAATTTGTATATAGGCATTTGGTATAAGCAAATTCAGCAGAAAACATATGTTTGGGTAGCTAATAGAGACACCCCCATTACTTCATCCTCCGGGAACCTAACCATCATCAGCAACGGCAACATGGTGCTTGTAAATCAGACGGGAACCATCGTCTGGTCGACAAATCAACCTACACGGGCGGGGAACACGGTGGCGCAGCTTTTGGACACCGGTAACTTTGTGCTTCGTCTGGAAAACGATGAGAATCCAGATAATTATATTTGGCAAAGCTTTGATTATCCGACTGATACTCTATTGCCGGAGATGAAACTTGGGTGGGACAGGAAATCTGGGATTACTCGGATTTTGAGGTCATGGAAGACGAACAACGTTGATCCAGCAACTGGGGATTATTCTCTTATGTTCACTGTTCGTCAGTTCCCGGAGATTTTGCTTATGCGCAAGGAAACGTTAATTCGTCGGAGTGGACCGTGGACTGGAAGAAGGTTTAGCGGTGTACCGGAGATAAAAGGGAGGAGTATAATGCAGTTTGACGTTGAAGATAATTCAGATGAGATTTATTACTCATTTAAATTGGTGAATAGTTCAATTTATTCACGATTGGTTGTATATCCTTCTGGTGTGAATCAAAGATTGGTTTGGGCTGACACAACAAAAACCTGGAGCGTGTACTGGTCTTTCCCCGGTAATTGCGACCACTTTGGTGATTGTGGTCCGTCTGGCATTTGCACTGCAAACCCTGCACCGATCTGCAGTTGTATGACTGGATTCCAGCCGAAAAACAAACAAGCATGGGATCTCCGAGTTGGGTTGGATGGGTGTGTAAGAAACTCAAGCTTGGATTGCAGGTCGGATGGATTTAAGCTATTGAAGAACATGAAACTGCCGGAGACTTCGAAAGCTTTTTTAGATCAGACGATAAATTTGAAAAAGTGTGGTGAGATTTGCAAAACGAATTGTTCTTGTGCTGCTTATGCTAATATGGATGTCACTGAAGGTGGGTCGGGTTGTGTGATTTGGGAAGGGGATCTCATCGATATGAGGCAGTATGCTGATTCGGATAATGGTGGAGATGATCTTTACGTTAGAGTTACAGCTTCTGATTTGGGTACGTTTCTAAATCTATATCCTAAAATCTATAATTATTCGTGCATTAATAGCTTGTACTGTGCACGTCTCTACGGCATGCATGTCCCAGTCTAATCCTCAACACCACTAATGGACAATGGAGCGGGAAACCCTAAATATACTTTATTATTATTCCCAAATTATACCAATTACTTATGTGATTGGACACTCATTTCCAACCCCTTCTGCATCCATGCCTTTGACACTCTACAAAACTTGTATGTTGGTCCAAATGAGTAGTATCTCCATGACATATAATACTAAAATATTATAAAACTCCCACATACCTTATTGTAAACACATGGCTCGTTTACACTATTGGTAAAAAAACAAATTCCTGATCAATACTTTGAAAACCATAGATTCTGACTCAGAGATGATTACTTAATCCAAAAAGGAATCTATTTACACATTATGTACTAAGTTATTCGGAAGATGTTTTAATATCCATCTGTAATTCTTATAATTAAATATGTGCAAATAGAGTAACTGAATTAAAATGTTCCATCATAATCGATTTTATGAGTTCGTTTGTAGCTTTTAGCTTTTAATCGTGCTTTAGCTATCCATGTCCATTTCTTTTAGGAACATTTTCTAATGGCTCTCTTTATGGGTATTTAGATTTCCATCTATTCCAATCTTTCTCTTAAAGACTCAATTATACCTAATAGTCTCGCTATAAGGAGGTATATGAAATAAGTCATGTTATTGGTTGATGTACATGGATTTGATCTCAACTTCCATCTCTATATGCCATTTATTTGAATTATAGTTATCACATCAATTCTTAGTAGTTGGTTGGTTCATATAGGTCAAGTCTTATGCCTTCTTTATTAGTAAAAACAACTTTATATATATATATATATATATATATATATATATATATATATATATATATATATATATATATATATAATATACCCTTAAGGTATATAAGCTTAGGTACCCAAACTCACCATACTACGTCGTTTTCTATCATATATATACATTGTAATTGTCTAATGTTCTTATAATTCAACTTCTAACTTGATTTCATTCAAAAATTTTTATAAATTTCACATTTATTTTGCTCTTACATATTTTTCATTTTCAACTATAATATATATAGCCTAATTGATGTTCGTCAAAAAGATGTGATTTAAGAGGAAGATAATAATGAAATTTTGACAATGTTGAAAGTAAAATCAAGTTAAGGATTGAAGTTGAAAAACATTATAATAAATATATCAAACAAAATGACGTATTATGGTGAGTTTGGGTACCTAAGCTTATATACCCTTTAGGGTATATTCACTTTTCCTATATATATATATATATATATATATATATATATATATATATATATATATATATATATATATATATATATATATATATATATATATATATATATATAGATTCGGTAAGAAATTTTTTTTGGTACATATTTTTTTGACGAACAAAATAAACGAATCACTAGATGATTCATTTGTAAGATGATTCACAAGAAAAAATTCTCAAAAAAACATCTTTATGATTCATTTTTAAGTAAATTAAGAAAAAAATTCATTTTTATGATAATTTTAGTGAATAACAACAAAATCATTGTAAAAATGAATCATCAAGATGTTTTTTTGAGAATTTTTTCTTGTGAATCATCTTGCAAATGAATCATCTAATGATTCATTTTGTTTTTTCGCGAAAAAAATATGTAGAAAAAAAACTTCTTACCTTCTTACCAAAATTTTCCTTCTTATTTGATATTGACTATATATATATATATATATATATATATATATATATATATATATATATATATATATATATATATATATATATATATATATATATATATATATATATAGAGGATATAGATCCGGTTAGAAATTTTTTTTGGTAGGAAAGTAAGACGTTTTTTTCTATATATTTTTTTGACGAACAAAATAAATGAATCACTAGATGGTTCATTTGTAAGATAATTCACAAGAAAAAATTCCCAAAAAAACATCTTTATGATTCATTTTTAAGTAAATTAAAAAAAATCATTTTTATGACAATTTTAATGAATAACAACAAAATCATTCTCTAAATGAATCATCGAGATGTTTTTTTGAGAATTTTTTCTTGTGAATCATCTTTCAAATGAATCATTTAATGACTCATTTTGTTTGTTCGCGAAAAAAATATGTAGAAAAAAACTTCTTACCTTCCTACCAAAAATTTCCTTCTTATTTGATATTGACTATATATATATATATATATATATATATATATATATATATATATATATATATATATATATATATATATATATATATATATATATATATATATATATATATATATATATATAGTCAAGATCAAATAAAAAGGAAATTTTTGGTAGGAAGTTAAGAAGTTTTTTTCTACATATTTTTTTGACGAACAAAATAAATGAATCACTAGATGATTCATTTCTAAGATGATTCACAAGAAAAAATTCTCAAAAAAACATCTTTATGAATCATTTATACAATGATTTTGTTGTTATTCACTAAAATTATCATAAAATGAATTTTTTCTTAATTTACTTAAAAATGAATCATAAAGATGTTTTTTTGAGAATTTTTTCTTGTGAATCATCTTAGAAATGAATCATCTAGTGATTCATTTATTTTGTTCGTCAAAAAAATATGTAGAAAAAAAACTTGTTACCTTCCTACCAAAAAAAATTTCTTACCGGATCTATCTATATATATATATATATATATATATATATATATATATATATATATATATATATATATATATATATATATATATATATATATATCATGTTCATAACTACCAGACCTTTAAGGTTCTAGTGTTTCAAATGGCACCTCAACAATAGTTTGTTAGGATCTCTTTTTGGAATGGTAAAAATATTATTTAAAAACCTAGCAAGATGCTAGATAAAAAATAACGTGCAACCAACCTACTTATTTGATCTTACATTCTTTCTTGATGAGCTGTTTGCTCACTAGAGGGTTGAATACTTTGTGTCTCATGAATTTCTTCAAGTATCACTTTGCCATGAGTGTCTTTTTTAGCTATAAAGTCTTTCTCCAAAAGACACCTCGGTCGGATTGTAAAATTAGAATTTTGGTTTCATTAGAGTCTATTTTGGTTTCATCTTTTTATACTTTATGGTGTATACATGATCAAAAATATACTAGAGTCTATTTTGTCTCATCATATTATACCTTATGGTGTATACATGTTCAAATGAGATGCTTTTATTAAACTATCTATTTCACACATGTTTGTATTTATGGAAAATAATACTTCAATTATTTGTATCTAATGAATCAATATTGTAGATACCACAATGTATTAAAAGTTTGTTCATTGCAGATGAACCACCACCACCACCACCATCATCATCATCACCACCACCATCACCACCACCAAATAATAGAGCTGGCAAGATTGTAGGAATTAGCATTGGTGCTTTTGCTATCCTCATATGTCTACTGCTACTCTTCTACTTGAAGAGGAAGAAAACACGAACCTTGGGAGATAGACAAGGTATTTTTTTTTCTATTTAGAGTTACACACCTTAATTTATAATTTTAAAATATGCATGTACCATTAAAATAATATTGATAGTATAGCATTGAAATTAATACAAAGTTTGAATATTTAAAGTCAAGATATATAAATTATCATATTGATTTCTATATGTCTGATAGATTTTGCTATGATCCAAATTAGGTCCAGAAGACATCATATTAGATAATGGGGTTATTCCGCAAAGTAGGAGAGATTATCTTAACGAGACAGTCATTGATGAACTCGAATTACCATTGTTCGATTTTACAACATTGGCGGTGGCTACAAACAACTTCTCAGACACAAATAAAATTGGACAGGGTGGCTTCGGGTGTGTTTACAAGGTAAATTGTTTGTAATATATGAAAAATTAAAATTACTTGTGTTTAAAGATAGTGATTTCGAAAACCACATCCAAAATTCTAAAAATCTGCTCTTAAATAATCTGAAAATATAATTAGTGATTTTTCAAAATTTTGGAAACTCAGATTATACAAGAATTGAAAATATATATTTATAATTTTTAATTTCAACTACATCTTTAATTGGAAAAAGCCTTTATATACTTAAAATGATGCAATGTTGTTCATTTTTGAAGTGTACACAACTAGAATGCAATAAGGTTGCTTGAATATATATATATATATATATATATATATATATATATATATATATATATACTACAATATATAGACACACACACTACAATATATAGACACACATACTACAAATGCTTGCGCTACCTTAAAGCATCCACAACCCACTTCTATTTTCTATTTTCATTCATTCCTCTCCAACACTATTCCATTTATTCCCTTATTTTTCAAAGAAATGAATAGTATAATACCATAATTATATATTTCTAGTTTATTTTATGTACTAATTATAATTTAAATGTAATATTTAATACTTATAAAATTTTATTATATATTAAATTGTATTAATTAATTATAAATATCAATTTTTTTTTCATCAAATTAATATAAAATTTTAAATACATATTGAAATTCTAAAACACGATAACGTATTTTACAAAATCTTATAATTAAGTGTTATAAATGTAATTTTATTTATTTAATATTATTGTAATAAAAAAATATAGATTATATATTTATTAAAACCAAATTAGTAAAATGATTGTGTTTGAGAATATATATAAGTTGGAAGAATTGAATATAGAGGGAATATATTTTTTAAGGGTAATATTGAGGTAAAAAATAGAAATGGGTTGGAGATGGTGTTACATGACGATATTTATTTTACTTTTTATTTCCAACCCTAAACTTTATTTTCTTTTATATTTTTTACCTCTAAATTAATATTAATATAATAGTTTTATCCATCATAATTTTAAAATTAAATTATTGGTACGTGATAAGTTATGATTTTGGTCGTTTATTACATTTTAAAGTTACACTTTTGGGCCCTTATGTAATTTATTTTCATAGTTTTCATTTTTTTTATATTACTTTTTATTATAATGATGTTTTAATTTACAATTATTTATGTATTGGACGAATCAAGATACACTTTCAAACCTTGTTTCTATCCGTCTCTTTCAACCATAATTGTTTGTATCACAACTTTATTTTATATTTTTGTGGTCTATTTTGCAAATTAGTTATCCGCTATGATTCTATTTTTTTTAAAAGCCTAAAAATTGTAGCTTTTTATACAAAATCGTAGAAACATTTTTTGAAAAAAAAAAAAAGCAAAAAAAGAGAAAAAAAAATCATTTTCTATTTTTTTAGCGAATGTGTTTAAAATCCTACGATGTTCACGTAGTCAAAAAAATGATTAAATATATCAAAATATATTTTTCTATGTTTTTCATTATATTCTTGTGTTTCTAAAATTTATGAATTTTCTGTTGAAACTTCATATATATATATATATATATATATATATATATATATATATATATATATATATATATATATATATATATATATATATATATATATATATATAGGGTTAGGTTCATGTGAGACAGCCTAATTTTGTGAGACCGTGAGACGTATTTTTTTTTGATTTTTTTTAAATTTTTTAAAATTTTTTTTAGTTAATTCAAGTTCCGAAAATAATATTTAAATTTTTTTTTAATTTTTCCATTTATTTTGCATTTTAAAATTATTTTTAGAATATGTACAGTGTAATATTTTATTTAGAATATTTCACGTATTTTTAAAAAAAATTAGAATTTTTTTTTTTATTTTTTTTAGTTAATTCAAGTTCCGAAAATAATATTTTAAAATTTTTTTTTAGATTTTTTCATTAATTTTGCATTTTAAAATTATTTTTTTAAAATATGTCAGTGTAATATTCTATTTAGAATATTTCATGTATTTTTCCAAAAAAAAAAACCAGATTTTTTTTAATTTTTTATTTTTTTATTTATTTTTTTTAGATAATTCAAGTTCCGAAAATAATATTTAAAAAAAAGAATTTTTGGATTTTTCCATTTATTTTGTATTTCAAAACTATTTTTAGATTTAGTCTCACGGTCTCACAAAATTATAATGGTGTCAAATAAACCTGAACCTATATATATATATATATATATATATATATATATATATATATATATATATATATATATATATATATATATATATATTTAAATTGAATATATGTTTTCAACGCTTGTATTTAAACCATCGTACGAGATAATAGGAATGTGGGCATAAAAAGTGACATCATTATATTTTTTAATATAGGGTACATTAACGGGAGGTGAGGTTGTAGCAGTAAAAAGGCTCTCGAGAGTTTGCGACCAAGGGATTGAGGAACTTAAAAATGAAGTTCGATTAATCGCGAAACTCCAACATCGAAATCTTGTCCGAGTATTAGGTTGTTGCATTGAGGTCGAAGAGAAGTTGTTGGTTTATGAGTTCATGGAAAATAAAAGTCTCGATATGTTTCTTTTTGGTAAGTTTTCACAGGTATTGATTTCTATTTTTTTGGATGCCTAATTTTATGTTGTTGAAATCAAACGGTTTTCTTTGAAAATCATCATAGAGAAAGAGAAAAGCATGAAACTAAATTGGAAAATCCGACTCGAGATAATACGCGGGATTTCACGGGGGCTTCTTTATCTTCATCAAGATTCAAGAGTTACAATCATCCATCGAGATATGAAAGCAAGTAATATTTTGCTTGATAAGGAAATGAACCCAAAGATATCAGATTTTGGTATTGCGAGGATTTTTGGGAATGATCAGACAGAAGCAGAAACAAAGATAGTGGTTGGAACATAGTAAGTATCTTTGTATTTGTGCATAAGATAAAATATATGTGACACATAATTAATGGTATACCTTGTATTTTAGAAGGTTTTATTCCTTCTTATTATTTTTTGTCAATTTCCTTCTAGTGGTTATATGTCCCCCGAATATGCGATGGATGGTCATTTCTCAACGAAATCCGATGTTTTCAGTTTCGGAGTTTTGATTCTTGAGATAGTAAGTGGTAAAAGAAACAGAGGATCATCCAACACGAGTAACAAACTTAACCTTCTTGCACAAGTAAGTACATGGAGTGACATATTCAAATCTTTCAAAATAACTATAATATCATATTTTTTCTAAAAGAATACCCATATACTTGCAGTTAATTTCATATCGGTCCTTGTATTATTAAATTGTTATATTTGTGGCGTAAACAATATTTTTAGGCATGGAAGTTATGGAATGAAGGAAATGCTTTAGAACTATTAGATGAATCTCTTGGGGCCAAATTTTCAAAGAATGAAGTTTTGAGGTGCATACAAGTTGGACTGTTATGCGTTCAAGGACAACCGGAAGATCGACCTGGCATGTCGAAGGTGTTGATACTGTTGAGCAATGAAACTATACAAATTCCACAACCAAAACACCCTGGATTATTTACTAGAAAAATAAACAACAAGACAGAATCGTCAAACAAAGGTGATGATTCAATGACGTTAAATGGAATCACAATCTCGATATTAGATGGTAGATAGTGAAACTATGCTGGTTACCATCTAGCATCAATTGTACATCACAACCTTTTTCATAAATCAATGTTGATTTGTTAATCTCTTTTCTTAAGTGAAAGGTAGATTATGTCATATTTACACATTATAGCAAGTGTGAATTTGGGTTGGATATTTTATATTATGACACAAAGGTGGGCTTGTGTCATACAAGAATTTTCAAACTTATTCGTTGTAAAACCTTAATTTTAATACAAATTAAAATTATTTTTCAAATTATAAGTTTTTAATAAAAAAAATTGACAACTAACTACACACGATAAATAGTCATGACCACGTGAACTTACCCTTTTACATTAGTCAATTGAGTGGTCCTCAATTTATTGTTCGCTCTAAAGTTTCATCACGTGTCATATTATTACTAATAACATGTTTTGACTAGCTTCATAACTTCACGTATTGTTGTGAACTTCTCCTTCAAATGAATAATATGCATTTTACCAACACTTTGGGAGATAGATCATTATAAATGAAAGGCTTATTTGTCAATCGTTACAAATCAAGAACTTAATTGTTACAATTCATCATATGCTAATAGAAACTAAAAGAATATATGCACTTCGTTGCAAGCAAATGGTTATCATAGTGGCTTGTCTTCTAGACTTTGCAATCATACCGTGGTTCAGAAAACATCCACTACAATCATACCATTCCTGTTTTCCTTGCACACACAATTATTAAAGAAAAATTATTAGTTTAAAAAAAATCCAAGAAAAGTAAAAAAAGAAACATTATTGATTTGCTCAAAAACTTCAAAATTCATGAATAAACATATAAATTTCACAAACTTTACCATCAATCATCGTTTTCACATTGTACTTTGAAAGTACAATGCTATATAGTTGGGTAATATTTTTCAAAGTATACCCAGTTATGGAATTTCACTTTCAAAGTATGATGGTTTGATAAGAAAAATTAACACACATATAATATAAACACAATCACATACACATTGTGACATCCATTATTTTTCAAAATTGAATAATAAAAAAAACTTTTCTTTATGCTTTCAATACCATGTTGTTTTTGTTGCGGAAAATCTCACTCTAATAAAACATTTTGAGATAACATATAAATGTTTTAGAATACTGAAAACACTAAGTATATCATAAATAATATACAACATAGGTTACAATGTAAACGCATATCGATCATAAATACTATGACATGTTGTCGCTTTATTCACTCAATATTTGTAATCAAGTTTCAACAACTTTAGTAGCTGGTGAGACACATAGAGTTTTCAATCCCACAATTTTAAATGTCACAAATCATATTTAATAATCATGCAAAATAAATATTCCCAAACCTGATGAGACACATAGGGTTTTTTATCCCACAATATTATAAAAGTCATAAATCAAATTTACTAATCATGCAAAACAAATATTATCAGACAATATAAATATATAATCCAATGTTGATATCTATAATACAATTTACCCATAGTTACCCAGCCCAATCAGTTCTCACACATCCTAATCAACAATTATTTGGAAGAATCACCTTACCTGATGAATTGATTTGAGCAACGGTTTGACTACACAATTAATGGATTCCTTGGCTAGTGTTAAGTCATAAAGAAATCCAAATATTAGAGTATTTGATAGATATAGTATCACATTTCATCTATGTCTATGGGTTATAAATCCATACTAACAATGTAATTCATAAGACCATCTAGAATAATCAAGTTGTTATCTTACTTTGGTATATGACTCAGACGCCACACTTGGTGTCAGACAAACCCACTTAGTGTCTGAAAGAGGAGGAATACTACACTCCGCTTCAATATCACGCATTACCCCATAATGAGACTAGTCACTATTCAACTTAATTTGAATTAAGCATCCTTTATAAGTCTTAGTTTATAACTATAAAAGATCTCAATACATGTAATCAACTTCCAATACTAATATCCTGTATATGAAATACCACCACAATACATGGTATACATTTAGCACATAATACAAATAGTAAGCATTCAATATACATTCACTTTTTTAAATAACAATTACTTTTTTTTAAGATTATGTGTCAAGAAAGTAACTATGCACTCATCTTATTAAAGGTGGATGATCTACAAGTAAGTTAGCTCATTGTCTAACACTATTTCTTTCTATTTTTTAATTGATATAGATACAAGTATTACTAAGTTTTAGTTTTTCATTTATATTTATATTATTCAAGATTATATTATGTAACATCCGGATTTTTACCAGGTATCTTGTAAGTTAAATTTTGATATGTTGTGAGAGGGACTCGGCGAGTTGGAGCTCAGACTCGCCGAGTAGGGACGCGAAATTGATCGTTGGTGCGCGCTTGGACTCGGCGAGTCCAGGGTATGGACTCGGCGAGTCTGCGCTGTGTAATGAAACCCTAAATCTCCGGGTTTGAGGCCTATTTAAAGGGCCTTATGGCCGTCATTTGTGCTCACCCAACCCCCAGAGAGTGTCCCTAGAGTTCTTGAGCGTTTTGTGAAGGAAAGAGAGCCATTCTTGATCTTGTGTGTGTTGTTTAGCAAGAAGAAGAAGACCCTAGGCAAGAGGAAGCAAAGGAGGCTACCATTTCGTGGACTTGGAGCTTAGATCATCACTCTAGAGGTATTATTTCGGACCATTTTCTGTTTAGTGAAGATTGATGCAATTTAGGGTTTAATGTGGTCATTTATGGGGTGATTTGGTGCCCATTAGTTCCCTCTTTGAGTTGAGACCATGGATCTGGATCCATAGAGGTCCAGAGGGCCTCACTCACCAAGCTTTATGGGGGACAATAGAGTCCTTGACCTTGTGTTGTTGTATTTGAGTCTAAAACATCATATATGGTCACATAGAGGTTGTATGTGCATCAAGATTGTGACTTTACGTGCTAAATAAGCTTGGAGGGACTGGATCTATGGATTAATGGACTGGATCTGACCTTTAGAGCAAGATTGAGTCAGTGCATGGCACGGACTCGCCGAGTCCGAAGAACAGACTCGGCGAGTAGCATGAATGTTGCCCGACCACTCAGCGAGTGGCCCCGCCGAGTTGGGAAGGGTGAAATCAGTGAGTCAAAGGGGGAGTCAGGATGGTCAGGTGGACCGAGTCAAACTGGACTCGCCGAGTTGTTCTTGAGACTCGGCGAGTTGAGTCGTGGTGGCCCCACAACTCGTGCCAGGTGGAACTCGTCGAGCTGAGGGAAATGCTCGACGTGTCAAGGGAGGGTTCCAGGGGAATTGGTGCATGCGCTCAGACTCGCCGAGTCGCTATAGTGCACTCGCCGAGTCCGGTCAAAGTTGACCGTTGACCGTTGACCAGCGTTGACCTAGATTGACTTGTTAAGTGTGGTCAACCCCAGTTGGGAAAGTGTTAATTAGAGATGTATTGTGCTATAGGGGGATTACAGCTCGGCAGATCGAGTGTTTAGCGATTTCAGGGTTACGATTTACCGAGACGCGCGAGGTGAGTCTTCTCACTATACCTTACCTTGAGTAGGTAACCAGAGCTATGTGATAGAGTATTTTATGCTATGTATGTTATGTGTTGTACTGCATGATTTCTATGTGATTTATGTGGTGCATGTTTATCAGAGTTAGAACCTGAGGGTTCACAGAGTTTGGGTGCACGGACCCACAGAGTTATAGCCTAGAGTGGCTAATATGTGTTGTATATGGTATTTTGAAGAACTCACTAAGCCTTGTGCTTACAGTGTTGATGTTATTTGTTTCAGGTACTAGTGACGACCGCGGGAAGGCGCCGGCTTGATCCGTACACACACACGTTGGAGCTTGACATTTTGATCTTGGGATTTTGTACTGTTTTGTTGAACAATTAAAATGGTTGTTTTATGAATATTGACGGAATTATGTTTTTATAAAAAGTCGAAAAAATTGGTTTGAAATTTTCGGTGTTACAAATTGGTATCAGAGCCTTGGTTTGAGGGATTCGGGTACACCTTCGGGGGTATTTGAACTCAAACTGAGGAATTAAAGAGATATTTTCAAAATAAAAACCAAAATTTTCTAAGAGTAAAGGGTTTTCCAGGAAGAAACGTGTGTACGATCAGTCAGCGCCCGAACGGTGAATTCCCCGAATATCTTTTATTATGTAATAATTATTACTGTGACGTGTTTGCATGCTAGAGTAGGCTAGGTATTGCTGATAGGACTAGAGTGACCTGTTTTGTGATGCCTTAGCTTAGGGAATGGTGAGCTGCTATGAGACGCTGAGAATGATTAGGAAGCAGCTAGGGCTTTGTGTGAGATCTGTTTCAGAACGATTTAAGTATAATAGAGTACTTGGGGACTGGGATCCGAAGAGGACGATTTGGGGTGTGTACTGAGACGGTGCGGACAGTAGTATTGGGCCCGTACTACTAAAAGCACCGGTGCGGTACACAGTCCAAATAAGAATCGGGGGATGCCAAGAATCAAGGAGGGGTGGTTTGTTGAATGTAAGAGTGTTCGAGTGAATTCTAATTATCGCATGTTGTATTTCAGAGGTTGATCATGGTGAGGACACGTCATATGCCGGAGGATGCCGGATCTAGTGATGAGGAGATTCGACAGATCATTCATGAGGAGGTGGCTGCGGTCATCAGAGCTGAGATACCAGAGATGTTCGGGTCTATTAAGACCGCTTTGATTGAGACGTTTGATGAGCGCTATGCCGCTCTTTCTGAGGCTGCGGTTGCAGCGGCTACCGCAGTGATTGCTGCGGCGAGACCCCAGGGGGGTGATGCGATGTTGTTTAGGGAGTTCAGCAACACCAAGCCACCAGAGTTTGATGGTACGCAGGATCCGGTGGCAGCTATGAGGTGGATATCTGATATGGAGGGATGCTTCTTCACTTGCTCGTCCCCTGAGCATTTGAAGGTTCGGTTCGCGCTGAACCAGCTTCGCTTGGGAGCAAAGGACTGGTGGAAGTTTGTGACTGCGCACTTCACACCGACTGAGCTTTCGGCAGTGACCTGGGAGAGGTTCACTACCATGTTCCGAGATGAGTACGTTCCTCAGGTGGAGAGGGAACGTCTGGCGCAGGAGTTTCTGACCCTCAAGCAGGGTACCGAGTCAGTTACAGCGATTACGAGGATGTTTCATGAGAGGGCGATGTTCTGCCCTGAGCACGTGTCCACCGAGCAGGCACGTATGAGCCGTTACTTGAGCATTCTGAGGCGGGATATTCGGGAGTTCGCTGCGAACTCCTCGTACCGGACATTTGCCGAGCTTCAGGCGAATGCTCGGAAGAGGGAGATTGAGCTTGAGACTCAGGCCAGGGAGGAGGCGGAGTCTCTGGGGAGGGATCGGCGGCCGGCACAGTCCCAGCCGGCAGCCAAGCGGGCCAAGCCCGCTGATCCCAGGCTCGGGAGCCAGAAGGGCCGCACTTGTGGGAAGTGCGGCAAGGGTCATGATGGAGTCTGTCGGGCAGGGTCTTGCTACAAATGTGGCAAGGAGGGGTATATGGCTAAGGACTGCCCCAAGGGATTTGCAGTGTGCTTCCACTGCAACCAGACCGGACACCAGAAGGCGGAGTGTCTGCTGCTGCGCGGGGCATCTCAGGGGTCTGCTCCCGCCGCCATCAGAGCTGCTGCTATAGAGAGTCGGCCCGTGAAGGCCGAGGCACCGAGGGCTCGGGGAAGAGCCTTCCAGCTGACTGCGGAAGAGGTCCGCGCTGCGCCCGATGTTGTGGCTGGTATGTTTCCTTTTCATTATTTATTTACGGTGCTGAGATATTATGCTTATATTATGCTATGCATAGGTACCTTCCTTGTGAATTCTGTACCTGCTTTAGTGTTATTTGACTCGGGTGCGAGTCGATCTTTTGTGTCTTTGGCATTTGGTCAGCGTATCAGTGTTAGTCGCGGGACATTGAGTCGGCCCCTGCGGGTTTCCATAGCCGCCGACAGAGTGATTTGTGCTACTGAGGTCTTCCGGGGATGTGTATTGGAGATATTCGGGGTTGAGTTTCCGATCGACCTGATTCCGATTACGATGGGTGATGTCTGTGTTATAGTGGGCATGGATTGGTTGAGCCGATTCGGTGCGGTTATCAATTGCGAGCGTTAGCTGGTGACTATACGAGATCCTAGTGGGGGAGTTCTTTCGGTGTACGGCGAGGGTACACGTTCTGGATCGGCCTTTTGTTCGGCTGCTAGGGCGAGGCAGTGTTTACAGCAGGGCTGTAAGGGTTATGTAGCGTATGTGATGGATACGCGAGTGATCTCAGAGAGACCGAGCTCTGTGGATGCAGTTCCGGTGGTGCGTGAGTTTCCTGACGTGTTTCCTGAAGAGTTACCAGGTGTGCCTCCCGTGAGGCAAGTGGAGTTTGGCATCGATTTGGTTCCTGGAGCCGCGCCTATTGCTAAAGTGCCGTATCGCCTTGCGCCTCCAGAGATGCAGGAATTATCCTCGTAACTTCAGGAGTTGCTGGGGAAGGGGTTTATTCGGCCGAGTAGCTTGCCGTGGGGAGCACCCATCCTGTTTGTGAAGAAGAAGGATGGCTCGCATCGCATGTGTATTGATTACCGGGAATTGAATAAGCTGACGGTCAAGAACCGTTACCCGCTGCCGAGGATCGACGATTTATTCGATCAGCTACAGGGAGCGTCTTGGTTCTCCAAGATTGATTTGAGGTCGGGCTACCATCAGGTGAGAGTGCGGGACGAGGACGTCCAGAAGACAGCATTCAGGACTCGTTATGGGCATTACGAGTTTGTGGTGATGCCTTTTGGGCTCACCAATGCCCCGGCTATGTTCATGGACCTCATGAACAGGGTATGTCGGCCGATGTTGGATCGGTCGGTGATTGTTTTTATTGATGACATTCTGGTATATTCGAGATCCAGAGAGCAGCACGAGGAGCATTTGAGGGAGGTGCTTGGGGTTTTGAGAGCGGAGAAACTTTACGCAAAGTTTTCCAAGTGTGATTTCTGGTTGCGGGAGGTCCAGTTCCTGGGACATCTCGTTAACCAGAGAGGGATATTGGTCGATCCGGCCAAGGTTGACGCAGTGATGAGGTGGGAGGTGCCGAGATCACCTTCTGAGATCCGAAGTTTCCTTGGGTTGGCAGGGTATTATCGGAGGTTTATTAAGGATTTCTCCAAGATTGCGGTTCCACTCACCAGATTGACCCGGAAGGGTGTGACATTTGCATGGGGTCCCGAGCAGCAGACCTCCTTTGAGACGCTTCGCCAGAGGTTGTGTGAAGCTCCAGTATTAGCCCTCCCGGAAGGTATGGAAGGTTTTGTGGTATTCTGTGATGCATCGATCCTAGGATTGGGAGCGGTATTGATGCAGAAGGGTCATGTGATAGCTTATGCATCGAGGCAGTTGAAGCCTCATGAGACGAGGTACCCCACACATGATTTGGAGTTGAGGGCAGTAGTGTTCGCCCTCAAGATTTGGCGGCACTACTTGTATGGGGTTCGTTGTACGATTTACACGGACCACAAGAGTTTGAAGTACTTGATGGATCAACCTAACCTAAATATGCGGCAGAGGAGATGGTTAGACGTGGTCAAGGATTATGATTGCGAGATCTTGTACCACCCGGGCAAGGCTAATGTGGTAGCCGACGCATTGAGTCGCAGGGCGGAGAGTACTCCCCTGCGAGATGTATGTTTGAGATTGACCGTGATAGCTCCAGTTCTGGACGCCATTCGTGGGGCTCAGGCCGAGGCCGTGCGTCCGGAGATGCAGAAGAGAGAGCGGGTTGTTGGGTTGGTTTCTGAGTTTATATCGGATAGTCGAGGCCTTATGACTTATCAGGGCAGGATCTGGGTACCGTTTGTGGGCGGTACACGTGCTACATTGATGGAGGAGGCTCATAGATCGAAATTTTCAATCCATCCCGGGGCCACGAAGATGTATTTGGACCTAAGAAAGGAGTATTGGTGGCCTTGTATGAAGAGGGACGTAGCATGGTTTGTCGAGAGGTGTTTGACCTGTCGGAGGGTAAAGGCCGAACACCAGAGACCGCATGGCAAGTTGTAGCCATTGGAGGTTCCCGAGTGGAAGTGGGAACAGATCGCTATGGACTTTATCACCAAATTGCCGAGGACTGCCAGAGGAGTTGATGCAATTTGGGTGATTGTGGATAGGTTGACAAAGAGCGCTCACTTTCTTGCCATCAGTGAGAGTTCTTCGGCGGAGAAGTTGGCGGAGATTTACGTGAGGGAGGTTGTATCTCGGCATGGGGTGCCGATCTCGATTGTTTCAGAACGCGATGTGCGTTTCACTTCCCGTTTTTGGAAGAAATTTCATGAGGAGTTGGGTACTAAGCTGCATTTTAGTACCGCATACCACCCCCAGACCGACGGTCAGAGTGAGCGGACGATACAGACACTCGAGGACATGCTTCGAGCTTGTGTATTGGACTTTGGGGGTAGTTGGGACACGCATTTGCCTTTGGCGGAGTTTTCCTACAATAACAACTATCATTCGAGCATTGGTATGCTGCCCTTTGAGCTGTTGTATGGTAGGAGGTGTCGGACTCCCATATGTTGGGGAGAGGTTGGGCAAAGGGTAATGGGCAGTACAGAGATCGTGAATCAGACGACAAAGCAGATACAGCTGGTCAGACAGAGGCTACTGACCGCTCAGAGCCGACAGAAGAGTTACGCGGATAGACGCCGGTCCGAGCTGGAATTTCAGGTCGGCGACTTTGTTCTCCTGAAGGTTTCTCCTTGGAAAGGAGTGATCCGGTTCAGGAAGAAGGGCAAATTGGGGCCCCGGTTTATTGGCCCGTTTCGTGTGATTGCCAGGGTAGGCCGGGTAGCCTATCGGTTGGAGTTACCAGCAGAGTTGGGGCAGATTCACAACACTTTTCATGTATCGCAGTTGAGGAAATGTATAGCCGATGAGTCGGCAGTGGTTCCACTAGAGGATATTCAGGTAGATGCGAGCCTGAATTATGTGGAGAGACCAGTGGCTATTAGGGATCGGAAGATCAAGATTTTGAGGAACAAGGAGGTACCTCTGGTATTGGTTCAGTGGCAACATCGGAAGGGATTCGAGATGACCTGGGAGCCGGAGGGTATGATGCGGGAGCAGCATCCGGAGCTGTTTTAGAGCGGGACTTCGAGGGCGAAGTCCAGTTCTAGTGGGGGAGAGTTGTAACATCCGGATTTTTACCAGGTATCTTGTAAGTTAAATTTTGATATGTTGTGAGAGGGACTCGGCGAGTTGGAGCTCAGACTCGCCGAGTAGGGACGCGGAATTGATCGTTGGTGCGCGCTTGGACTCGGCGAGTCCAGGGTATGGACTCGGCGAGTCTGCGCTGTGTAATGAAACCCTAAATCTCCGGGTTTGAGGCCTATTTAAAGGGCCTTATGGCCGTCATTTGTGCTCACCCAACCCCCAGAGAGTGTCCCTAGAGTTCTTGAGCGTTTTGTGAAGGAAAGAGAGCCATTCTTGATCTTGTGTGTGTTGTTTAGCAAGAAGAAGAAGACCCTAGGCAAGAGGAAGCAAAGGAAGCTGCCATTTCGTGGACTTGGAGCTTAGATCATCACTCTAGAGGTATTATTTCGGACCATTTTCTGTTTAGTGAAGATTGATGCAATTTAGGGTTTAATGTGGTCATTTATGGGGTGATTTGGTGCCCATTAGTTCCCTCTTTGAGTTGAGACCATGGATCTGGATCCATAGAGGTCCAGAGGGCCTCACTCACCAAGCTTTATGGGGGACAATAGAGTCCTTGACCTTGTGTTGTTGTATTTGAGTCTAAAACATCATATATGGTCACATAGAGGTTGTATGTGCATCAAGATTGTGACTTTACGTGCTAAATAAGCTTGGAGGGACTGGATCTATGGATTAATGGACTGGATCTGACCTTTAGAGCAAGATTGAGTCAGTGCATGGCACGGACTCGCCGAGTCCGAAGAACAGACTCGGCGAGTAGCATGAATGTTGCCCGACCACTCAGCGAGTGGCCCCGCCGAGTTGGGAAGGGTGAAATCAGTGAGTCAAAGGGGGAGTCAGGATGGTCAGGTGGACCGAGTCAAACTGGACTCGCCGAGTTGTTCTTGAGACTCGGCGAGTTGAGTCGTGGTGGCCCCACAACTCGTGCCAGGTGGAACTCGTCGAGCTGAGGGAAATGCTCGACGTGTCAAGGGAGGGTTCTAGGGGAATTGGTGCATGCGCTCAGACTCGCCGAGTCGCTATAGTGCACTCGCCGAGTCCGGTCAAAGTTGACCGTTGACCGTTGACCAGCGTTGACCTAGATTGACTTGTTAAGTGTGGTCAACCCCAGTTGGGAAAGTGTTAATTAGAGATGTATTGTGCTATAGGGGGATTACAGCTCGGCAGATCGAGTGTTTAGCGATTTCAGGGTTACGATTTACCGAGACGCGCGAGGTGAGTCTTCTCACTATACCTTACCTTGAGTAGGTAACCAGAGCTATGTGATAGAGTATTTTATGCTATGTATGTTATGTGTTGTACTGCATGATTTCTATGTGATTTATGTGGTGCATGTTTATCAGAGTTAGAACCTGAGGGTTCACAGAGTTTGGGTGCACGGACCCACAGAGTTATAGCCTAGAGTGGCTAATATGTGTTGTATATGGTATTTTGGGGAACTCACTAAGCCTTGTGCTTACAGTGTTGATGTTATTTGTTTCAGGTACTAGTGACGACCGCGGGAAGGCGCCGGCTTGATCCGTACACACACACGTTGGAGCTTGACATTTTGATCTTGGGATTTTGTACTGTTTTGTTGAACAATTAAAATGGTTGTTTTATGAATATTGACGGAATTATGTTTTTATAAAAAGTCGAAAAAATTGGTTTGAAATTTTCGGTGTTACATATTAAATATTTTCCTAGATTCTTCATTAATACCAAAGAGTATAAAGTTCAATAAAATAAGAAATGACTAGGTAAGATCATATTGGTGGTAAGATTTGTTTGGTATATAAATATACTATACGGAAATACACTTTAAACAACTCACTAAGATATTGCCTCGACACCACACTTGTAAGAAGATCAATAAGTATTATAACTAAAATTACTAATAAAACTTATTTATAGGTTCTTAACAATGACAATAGACACAATATAAGTTACACTTCAAAGGCATCGTAAGTGTAACTCACCTTACTGGATTGTCTAGCAAAAACTTGGAATTCTATGAGTGTGACTTTGTTGATAAATCTTTAACATAAAAGATTCTCCAGTGCTCTGCTAATGATACTATAGAACGAAGAAATTAGATCACGAGGGACTGAAATCTCAAGGGTTGAGAAAGAAATTCAATCGAAATTAGAAACTAAACAAGGAAGGGATGTCTCACTATTTATAGGGATGATTTCTGGCCACTAGGACACAATGAAGGCTTGACCGCATCATGGCCATGTGGCCTCATAGTTGCCTCGCCAAGGAGGTGGTTGGTGGCTGGCTGTTATGTTGGAAACTACTATTTTCTCATTATCTTGGGATAATTGTAACTTTCACATGCGAGATTCATCTAGTATATAAATATACTATACGGAAATACACTTTGAACACCTTACTAAGATCTTGCCTCGACACCACACTTGTAAGAAGATCAATAAGTATTATAACTGAAATTACTAATAAATCTTATTTATAGGTTCATAACAATGACAATAGACACAATATAAGTTACACTTAAAAGGCATAGTAAGTGTAACTCACCTTACTGGATTATCTAGCGAAAACTTAGAATTCTATGAGCGTGACTGTGTTGGTAAATCATTTTCATAAAAGATTCTCTAGCGCTCTGCTAATGATACTAAAGAACAAAGAAATTAGATCACGAGGGACTGAAATCTCGAGGGTTGAGAAAGAAATTCAATCAAAATTTCTCATTATCTTTGGATAATTGTAACTTTTACATACGAGATTTGTTTTTGACGTTCTTTATATCAACTGATTCGTTTTTACGTCTACTAAAACTTTAATTTAGATCTTAACAACTAATTCACAATCTATTTCCATTTTATATTTTATAAACAATACTAACACGTTGTATCTTTGAAAAATCATAATCTCTTCATTCTAGCTCCGTTCTCGATGTTCTTTCCTTTACACTACTTTGTTTGAAATTTAATGTACTTTCTTTTCATATGTTATAACAAATACTGATGCAATGTGTTGTAGCACGTAATTTCGAAAAATCATAAATTCTTCAGACGATCTCGGTTCGCAACGTTCTTTATATACACATATTCGTATGCACGTCTACTACAAATTTTATATAGATAATTTCATTATTTTATAAAAGTAACTCAAATATTATTTATATACAAATAACATTTGTATAAACACATATGATGTATGAAGAATTCTTATTTATTATTTATAAGACACATATTATGTATGAAGAATTCTTATTTATTTATTTATAAGAGAATTTACATTATTAACTAACATAAAGAAAGATTCTTCTACGGAATCCTTAACGAAAAAACGTGGGTGTTACAATTCTCCCCCACTTAGGATGATTATGTCCTGAAATTTGTGGATAGCAGCTCTTCAAGTCACTTTTTGTTTCCCAAGTAGGGTATGGCCGCACCGTATGTTTCCATCACACAAGCGCTAAATCAACTATTTTGTGTTGTAATTTCTTCGTTTTACGATTGACAATTGCTTTACGTTCTTCGGTTAACCTTTTGTTTTCATTGACCGGTAATCCTGAAAGTGGAATCATATTGAGTTATCCTGACTACTTAAAGTAGAAAACATGAAAGGTGTTATAAATACCTTCCCGTTTAATTGGCAACTTGAGTTTCAATGTGTGTTTTCCAATCTACTGAAGTACTTTAAACGCCCTGATAAAACATCGACTTAGCTTCCCTTGTTTAGAAAATCTTCTAAGTCCTTTCCATGGAGAGACTTTAAGCAACACCTGATCACCGATGTCAAAAGTCATAGGTCAATGTCTCAGATCTGCATAATTTTTTGATGATTTTGAGCAGCTAGCATTCTTTCTCAAATGATTTCATCTTGTTAGTGGTTTGTTGAATGATTTTAGGCCCCACAAAATGTTTTTCGTCAGCTTCTAGCCCAACAATATGGCATATGACACTTTCTTCTGCGCAAGGCTTTGTAAGGTGTCATCTTGATGCTTAAATGATAACTATTGTTATATGCGAATTCTACTAATGGTAAATGGTCATCCTAGCTACTAGAGAATTGTAAAGCACATGACCATAACATATCTTCCAATGTTTGGATAGTTCTTTCACTTTGTCCGTCAATTTGTGGATGGTAAGCAATACTTAAACATAGTTTTACACCCATCTCTTGTGACATAATCTTCCAGAATCTAGAAGTAAATTGACTGTCTCTCTCTAATACAATAGATAAGGTTACACCATGAATATTGATAATCTCTTTGATGTAGGTTTTTTCCAACTTTTCCATAGACCATATCTTCCGTGCAGCTAAGAAACATGAAACTAAGAAGTGTGCCCTCTTCGTTAACTGGTTTACTATAACCTTGATCATATCGTGGCGTTTTCTCGTATTTGGCTACTTGGTTACGACATTCATGGTAAAGTCATCCCACTTACCCATGGGTACCGATAAAGGCTGCAGGTTTCCATATGGATTTTGATGGTGTGCTTTAACTCTTAAATAATTCACACATTCAGCCACATCTGTTGCCACGACAATCTTCATTAATGGCCACCAGTAATGGGTTTTAGATTAAAATATATCTTGGTGCTGTCTAGGTGTATAGAATACATGGTTTTATGAGACTCTTTAATGAGAAGATATCGTATACCGCCCAACTTCAGCACCTAAATATGATTATGGAATGCTTTTAACCCTTGATTGTCTTCCTAAAACAGTAACGTCTTGCTCAAACGTTCTTCTTTCTTCTTATCCTATGCTAAAGCTCTTGTATAAGCTTCCTTTATCTTCTCTACAATCATTGAGATTACTTCAATCCTTAACGATCTTGCTTTTTCCCTTTTTGGATTCACCTTTATACTTAAAGCATCTGCTATAATATTTTATTTACTAGGATGATAAAGTAATTCTAACCATCGTCTCTGTCTCGTGTTCAATTCTTTTTAAGTAAAGAGATGTTGTAGGCTTTTATGATCTGTAAAAAATTTGCATTTAACACCATGAAGATAGTGTCAATATATCTTCAAGGAAAAAACCATTGCTGCTAGCTCTACATCATGTTATGGGTAGTTTTGCTCGTGGAACTTCAGTTGTCTCGAGGCATAGGCTACTACTTTGTCTCTTTGGGTAATGAACATATCCTAAACCAACTCCATAAGCATCATTGAATACTGCAAATTCATCAAATAGGTGAACAAGGATTGGTGCTTCACATAATCGTTTCTTCAATTCACCAAAAGCCACTTTTTGCTTCTCATTCCAAGTGTATGCAATTCCCTTTCGAGGCAAGACTATCAGTGGAGCAGCAATAGAAGAGAAGTGGAAAATCCTAAGGGAACAATCCTAGGATGTGGAAAATCCCAATGGAACAATCTTAGGAAGAGGTTATCTCAAGATTTGTAACACTTCTATGTTATCAATTGGTTAAAACATGGCCTTTTTCACTAAGACAGAGACATTGAATCTAAGATATAAATCAAAGATTTAAAACAACAAGGGCATCTAAAGATATCAAACAAAGTATCATCTATCCAAGATATTATTCAAGATAAAAAATGAAATCACTTCAGCTCAAGATGTCATTCTAAGATTTTATCCTAAGATATCAGCTTCAACATCAGGTACACAATCACTCTTCAATTCTAATATTGCTTTCTACTCATAACCCTAAACCTTCCTTTTTTAAAGTGTTCCACAACTTTAACCTTACACTCATTGCTCGAATATTTCGATGTTGTATCGAAATTACTCTCATTCATAAAAACTACTTTTTATCAAAATATTTATCTCAAACATGTCTTTAAAAATAAGATATGAAATCAGAAAGTTGTTCTAACCCACCCATCAATGCCTTGTTGTTTATTTAGAAATAAGATATTAAAATGTCACGACCGGGGTCATTTAGAGAAACAGAGCTAGTTGAGTGTTCTGAGAGTCTGTTATTCGATAAGCAAATAAAATAATGATATTTTGCGAGGAAGATCTGGCTAGGAGACAGACCACTAGAGTTTTCATGTTCTGGAGAGCCAGATCGAGAACAACAGCGGAAGAAGGGTATGTCCTTCTTCGGGCTTGGGAGTTCCTGTTGGGATCAAGTGTCGTTGAAAGAGATTGTTGTATGATATGAGGTCCTTTTGGTGGTGCTTCTCGGGTTATTAGGTTCGATCTATGTGTTGATAAGGAGTGATTTTGAGGGCGAAATCTAATTAAAGTGGGGGAGCATTGTAACATCCTGTTTCGGATCGTCTGTGATTAGGGTTTGTGGGCTGCAACCCGGGCATGAGGAAGCCTCGGGGGTTGTGACGAGTTGCTAAGAGGGTAGGGCATCTCATCACCTTTCCGTGGATATCAGGTTCATTGGAAACGGAGTTATATCGTGGAAGCTATGGAAGTTTGAAGTTTTGGCAGGATAAGTCCCAATATTGAGAAAGGTGGCAGCTGAGTATGTTGGGCGTTCGTGTGTGTACACTTAGCGTACTCATGTACGCGACATTTAAACGGGGACACCTAGTACGTTGGGGGCGTACTAGGCACAAAATGAAAATCCTAAAGGATGGGGTGTCCCTATATAAAGAATAAGGTGGCCTCATTCCACCATCTTCAGATAACAAACCCTCCTAAACCCTAAACCTTAACTCATAGAGCTTGTGAGTGCATTTGAGAACCTTTAAGTGTTTTTGTGTGTTCTTGGAGTGAATAAGAAGCTTTGGATAAGGAGTGAGAGTCCAGGTCCTTGGATCTGAGCATATCTATGGTGGGAGCTTCATATAGAGGTATAAAGCTTTAAGCTTTCTTACTCTGTTGATTTGTGCATATTAGTAGAGTATTTTAGGGTTTTGAACCAAAAGTTGGAGACTTTATGACATATTGAGCTCCAGAGACTATGATCAATCCCTTTGAGTATATTCAATGGTGTAGTGTCATAGAAATGAAGACTTGGACGTTGGAATCAAGCCATACATGAGATATGAGCATTTTGAGTTAAAAGAGTAAGAGTTTTATGTGTTTGTGACCTTATCAGCCATACAAAGGCTTAAAGTCACAAGCTTTATGGAGTAAGAGCCATTAGGGAGTCCATATCTGGGATTTGAGTTAATATCTTAACGGTTTAAGACCAAAGGAGTAGGAAAAACAATCCTGGACGTATGTTCAACGTAATTCCAATACTCCCCAGGTACTGACCAAGTGTCCTCGATGGCCAATCTGGATTCTTGAGTACGCTGAGCGTACCAAGGGAGGTACGCCCCGTGTAACCTTCGTGTTGACTTTTGGGCTAAGTCTTATTCTGGGCCTTAAGTGTTGGGCCTGGAGTTTAGGCTTATGTACTAGAGATTTTGAGCAGAGAAATATTATATATATGCCTTGGGCCCTTGTATTAGGCTTGTCACTTGGACTTGAGAGTTGGGCCTCAGGAGAGCCCATTCATTATTGGGCCTTGGTGGGCCCAATGAGTTTTAGGTTATTGATGGGCTAGTTAGTGGACTACCTTTAGACCTAAAGAATGTGGATTTGGACTTAGATCTTAATTGGGTAATTGTGGATTTTGGTTCAGTGTTATAGGCCGATGTGTCAGCAACATCTATAGGAGCTGTTCATCATTCGAGGTGAGTCTTCTCACTATACTTTACCTAGAGTGGTAACCGTTGTGTGACCGGAGGGTCTTATATGCTTATATTGAGTATTGTGATATCATGTATTTTGTCTCTTTGGTTTATGTTGTGTATTATTCTGAGCATACTGTGTTAGGACCGGAGGGTCCACCCAAGTTTTGGGACCAAAGGGTCCCACACATTGACTAGAGGGTCTTATCTGTGTACAGACATGAGAGGCCAATGAGATATGTGTGGTAATTTAGGGAAATCACTAAGCTTTGTGCTTACCATGTTATGTGATATGTGTTTCAGGTTCTTCTCAAGATCGCGAGAAGGTGTCGACTTGATTGTACACACCAGAGAAAGAGTTATGTTTCGAGGATCGTGGATTATTAATCAGACAATTATGGAGTTGCGTTTTGTAAATTAAATAAATGAGATTTTTGTGAAATGTGTCATGAGAATTATGTGATTTTAAAATGAAAATTTTGTTTGAAAATTTACGGTGTTACATAATTTCATTAAGATGGTGAATCCAAAACAAAACACGCTAAGTAAATGGAATGAATTGGGCACAATACACGGAAAAATTCATAAATCAACAAAGCGAAAGGAAAGGATAGACCAATAGAAAAAGGAATCTTATAGAAACAAACCTAAGATGGAGAAAGAGAATGTGTTCCTAATTTTAGCCCAAGGACCCGAAAGATTGTACCTTGTGGAAACTTGCATGATGATCGAAGCAAATCGATGTCGACATTTGAAAAAGTACTGACTTTACGTTCATTTTCAGACGACAAACCTAAATCTATGAAATCCTCGACAACAGGTTTCTTAGATCTAGCCCTAGCTCTAGCTCGAACAAGTCTTTTTCCTATGATCAAACAACCAAGAAAAATACAAGAAGGGAGAAGAGAGCAATTACCTAGGAAGAAAACCTTGATTATCATTGAATAAGTAGAGGAAGAAGGAATACAATCACTTTATAAGAGTTTTTTCAAGCAGATTTCTCGGTTATTCAAAATTCAAACTTCCTAGGATAATCAATGAATACGATTGACCCTGGAAATATTTGCCATGTCATATCAGCATAATTCATTTTAAATGAAAGAAATCTTCGGTCATCCAGGATCTTAGGATCTTAGATTTAAGATTTCTGGGGGTAATTGTTGTGGGTTGAAATTTTGACTTACCATTTTCATCTTGAACTTGAACTAACGTCCTGGGCAAGCCCAAGGTCTTGCATGTATTCAATATCTTGGACTGGCACCATATTTCTTGTGATATATTATGTAGGGACTTAAGGCTTAATGAAAAAGGAATAAGACCAAGTCAACTATACATGGTCAATGCCTCATGAATGTTGAAGACCCTTGAGAAAGCCGGGTCAAACAAAGATTAAGGAGAATCCCAAGAATATTAGAGTTTTAGTAATTCTTGTTATGTATAAAAGACTAGCTGATCGATGCACAGACAAACACTTCCACTACTTCTTCTCTTATTCTTTTGAAACTTGAGCACAATCACATTACTTCTAAGATCAACTAGCACCTGTAATTTTTATTTTTATTCTTGATTTAATACAATATCTAAGGCAAGTGATTTCATCACCTCCCGAGGTTTTATACCGGAGATCCAAAAGAATTAAGGGCTTTCCTCGTACATCACTGTGTTCTTGCTTTGATTTTACTTATTTATGATTATCTGATCAATTACAACATGTTTGCATACTAATTTAATCGTTAACATGTTTTCATATCAACTTATTAAGATATTTTGTAGTATTGTGATACCTTTTTAAGTAACTTACAACTTTCTTACGCAAAATCACTTATTAATCGTTTTAACATTATTTTTGTCCCAAATATTTCTAATACACTTGTTTACACTTTAAAACAAATCAATTCCATTAAACAATTTTTGAATATTACTTCTTTCTTCCAATGATCATACGCACGACCAAGATCTTCGATATGTTTTCAGATCTTTAACATTCTCGTCTTTATTATCCTATTTCTAACATCACATCATACTTATTAATTTGGTTACGAAATTAGTTTGTTAATTTTGGACCAAAATACTTATGTTTCTTTTCGTATTCTATAAACATCCAAAATTTTGGATTTTACAAATATATGCACCGTTAAAGGATTGTATCATCGAAATCACTTACAATTAGAATGAAGTTTGGTTATACTCTTAAAAGCTCAATTTAACCGTGATTTTTAAACTAAGTTCATGATCACACTTTACTTTAAATCTTCTTTGTTTTGATCAACCAATGTGTTGTTCATTACTTGTTCAACAAAATTTCATTGGTCAATTCCTTCACATTTATGATTGATTCAATTCCTCTTTCCAAAGCAAAGAGGCGAGTTTAGATTTACAAATATCTGCCCCATTAAAGGATTGTATCATCGACAACAGGTACAATTAGAATGAAGTTTGGTTATACTCTTAAAAGCTCAATTTAACCGTGATTTTTAAACTAAGTTCATGATCACACTTTACTTTAAATCTTCTTTGTTTTTAAACTAAATCCAAAATTTTGGATTTTACAAATATCTGCCCCATTAAAGGATTGTATCATCGAAATCACTTACAATTAGAATGAAGTTTGGTTATACTCTTAAAAGCTCAATTTAACCGTGATTTTTAATCTAAGTTCATGATCACACTTTACTTTAAATCTTCTTTGTTTTGATAACCAATGTGTTGTTCACTACTTGTTCAACAAAATTTCATTGGTCTAACTCCTTCACATTTATGATTGATTCCATTCCTCTCTCCAAAGCGAAGAGGTGAGTTTAGATACACTTCATCTTATTGAAGTTTCTATTTTACTTTTAGAGGGTAGTTATTCTTATGATCCGTTATTTTCACTTCATGTTACTTAACTAAGTTTTTTCTTAAGTTTCTAAACATGATCTTACTAAGGCTTTCTTCTTTTATTCAGTTCTTGACTTATCATATTTGTATCGATCCATGAAATGGCCAATCATGTCTAAATCACTATTTTGAATTCGTATGCATAGTCTTAATGTTTCTCAAGATTCCGAATACTGTACCTCATGAAGTATTATTGTTATATATACTTAAATCCCGAAGTTCTTATTTTCCTTTCTTATTTGATCATACTTTTATATTATTAACCTTGAACATTTTTTTTCATTGCTTGCATATGAAAACCAGAAAATACAAAATAAAAAAATAAATAAATAATTCTAAGTGGTTAAAAAAATAAAAATTTGGTAGTGGTTAAATAAAAATGTAACATCTGTAGATCAGAGCTAGTCAATTTAGAGATAATGAGCGTCAAAAATGACTTTTTGATGGAAGCTTATTTAGAATGAGTAATCTTAACTAAGTTGTAGTATATCTCACAAGGTTTCCGTGCATATAAAGAATGCCGAAATCTGAGTTATATCGAAGAAGTTATGACTTGTCGAAGTTTCGCGGCTGAAGCAACATGACACAACGCGACGTAAATAGTGAATTTACGTTAGAACGATATTTGGCCTTAACAATCTAAATGAAAGTCGTAGAATACTTTAAACCAAGAGCGTGCATAAAAAGAACGTCTAAATCTGACTTTGTATGAGGAAGTTATGATTTTTCGAAGTTTCAGCATTAGCAGTGTACAACCCGAAGTTCGAATATGAAATCGAGCGATATTTAGCCAGAACAATCTAAATGAGAATTGAAGATCTCATCGATAGTAGTCCAACAGTAAAAAAGACAGACGAAAACGGAGTTCAGATGAAGGAGTTATGAATGTCTAACGGAGTTTTCCTGTTCCGGCCTACTAAAAATAATATATAAATAATATAATAAAAATAAACTCAAAATTAGCCGACGAAGTCTAAATAAAAGTTGTAAATCTTGTTTTTTTACCTACGATTCGATATAAAGAACATCGAAAACGGAGTTCGTATGAGAAAGTTATGAATTTCTGAAGTTCGGGGTGCGAAACCCCAAAACTGTTAGAGTTCACGACGTGAATACAATGTTCACGACGTGAACTCAATATTTATGACTTCTGGAGCTTGACAGATGAAAGTTGCAATGACGCACTTGATAACTATTGAACTCACGACGTGGATCCAGAAAAATGGCCCTATAAATAGAATTCAAGGGGCAACCGAGTTTGGTTGCTCAATCTCTTCTCTCCCACTCCCGATACCCTCTCTCAGTCCTATTTTAACCCCCCCCCCCCCGGAAGCCCTGGTATCATCCCGAGACCCAAACCAAGTCCCGAAGCCCGAAGATCCCTAGAAGAAAAGAGTTTCTGAGCCGAAGCTTTGCCTGCGAGAAGCCTGGTGTGCGAAGATCTTCCAGATCTACCGAAGAATATTTCTTTTACAAGTCGTAGTGATGTCCGAGCATCGTCTAATCAAGTGAGTGTGTAGTTACTTTCTTCTACCGCATAGATATGAATTATTTGCTATGAAATATCTGCTATGTGTTTATACGTTGTTTGTTTACTTGAGATGGTTGTTGAATGAATGTTTTATACATATTTTCAAATGATTTATACTATATATGTAATTTATATCTACAAATATGTTGTGTAGAACATGGGTAGATGAAATAGTTGGTGTGTGAGGAAAGATTAGTTTGAGGATGAGACGAAAGATGATATAAATCATGAGATAAGGGTGACAGGTGAAAAATGAGTGAAACCTTTACCCAAACGATGGCCCCCGTCATTCAGCAGAGTAGGGATGACAACCACAGACTATTCTAGACAGTCCTGTGGAACATTAGCAGGCTCGCAACTTGTAGGTGTTGTGGACTTGATGTTCACCGGTGTACTCGAAAAACCCATTGATATGTATTGCTAGAGGATGTCTCAAAACCAATATTATCAATAAACGAGATAAACCCCGACGACTATGGAGTTAGCGTCAGTTAAGTGAACCTTGGTGACTATGGAGTTAGCACCTGTTACATAAACCTTGGTGTCTATGGAGATAGCGTCTGTTACATAAACCTTGATGACTATGGAGTTAGCGCTTGTTACATAAACCTTGGTGACTATGGAGTTAGCGCCTGATAGCTATGGATTTAGTACCTGATAGATAAACTTTGGCAGCAATGGACTCGTGTAAATTCCTTAGGTAAATCCTTAGGAATGAATGAAGGAAGGATAGTCGATTCTTAGGGTAAAACCTTAAGAAATAAAGAAGATAATGTGGATGTGTAATTGGGTTGATTGTTTGATGATTGAATATAATAAATATATTATTGTGGGTTGAAAACCATATATGCTCATCAGGCTCCCAAGCCTGAACGACTCAGTTTTCTTTGCATTACAGGTAATGGCATAAGAGTATAAGTTGGTGGACTTGACGAAAGATTTTGGATTATAGACCAGTAGTTATAAATAACTGTTGTAAAGTCTATTTTATACTGTTTATGCTTTTGATCTGTATCGGAACATGACATCCCGGAATTTTGTTATTTAATGAAAATACATTTCTTTAAAAGAAATGTTTTGATAAATTATTATCACATTTTGTTATGGAAACAAATTCCGCAACTGTTTTCTGTAAACGATTATTCTGATTTTAAAACAAAGCATAAACAAATTGGTCTTTTCTGGCCGTGAAATTGGGGATGTCACAAAAACTACAATAGTTTTATGTTTTTATATATAAGCATTCGGTACAAGCAAATTGAGCCGAGGAAGATTGTTTGGGTAGCTAATAGAGACACCCCCACTACTTCATCATCTTGGAACCTAACCATCATCAACAACAGCAACCTGGTGCTTGTAAATCAAACTGGAACCATTGTATGGTCGACAAATCAACCTGATTCTGGCTAAAAAACCAAGAAGCATGGGATCTACGAGATACGTTTGATGGGTGTGTTCAGAGCTCAGACTTGGATTGTAGAACCAAGATAAACAAACTGCAACTGCAATCAACCTCCCAAGATGGTTCACGTATGCTTTCATCAGATAAAAACGTTTGTTTATCTTGGAACTGGTGTATGGTATTTTCATCTCATCAAAATGTCATGTGGGTGTGTGTTAGGGTGTCGATCGGGTAAAATTTCTGGGTTTCGGGTAGAACGGGTATTTTCTTAAAAAATAATATCCGGTACCCGACCTATATTGTAATTCGGGTTTTCAGGTTTCGGGTATTCGGGTTTTAGGTCGGGTCGGGTAATTATCGGGTATACCCGAAAATGTTTCTTTTTTTTTTTTTAATTTTTTTTCTCATTTCGGTTGGTTTAATAAAAAATTGGGTAGCAAAATATTCCATTACAAAGTTAAAGAAGCCAAAGGTATGTGAGTATTTTGAGGAGCATATGCATGCCATTCTAGTCTATTGAATCTCGAGGAAATTAACCCCATGTTTAACACACATATTTTGAATCCAACTAACTTTGGGTTATATTGTAATCTCAACTACAACAATTTATCATGTTTATTATTGGATTAAATAACTCTTATTGGGTTATGTATGCTGCACAACTTCATTGTTACTGTTGTATAATGTATGTTCATGATGCATGGCTAGTGAGAATATGCATTAGGAGAATTTTCAGCTTATAATGAAGATGGAGGCTGAAAATTTTCAACCTATAACGAAGATGGAGGCTGATAATTGCGTCTTTGAGGATCGGAATTCGAAACAAGAAATATGGAGCATGCCTGTGTTTGTTTGTGTCGATCAAGAAGAAGTAAAGGGTTTTAATTTTTTTTTCAAACGTGTTTCTGCCTCCTGTTACCGTCCAATACCCTATATACTATATTGGATATGAGATATACTAATATTTAAATATACTATGTATTATTTAAAAAAAACCAATTCGGGTATACCCGAAAATTAATATTCATACCTAAAACTCGAACTATACTATTATCGGGTTAACCTATTACCCGAATGTTCATACCAGTTACCCACTCTACCCGATCCATTCTATCCGAATTCGGGACGGATCAGGTGCGTAGAACGGATTTCAGTTATTTTTGACAAGCCTAGTGTGTGTAATATAATTTTGTGAGTGCGATTACTTTATTTTAAACCCAATACAACAACGTGTGTTTTTACTGTAACCCAAAACAATAATATATTTATATTCTCAAAAAAAATATTATTTATTTTAATTTTTAACCTAAAACAACAGCTTATAATCACCAAAATATATACATAACATTAAGATATTAATTATAGATAAATATCATGATTTACCAACATACATCCATTACTATATGCAACGAAGTGTTTGTAAATTTATTATTAAAAACCATGATTTTCTTTTTATCAAAGTTATTTTGATTTATCAACTACTCTTTATTCATTGGTAGTTGTATATTGTATTGTCTAAAGTTAAAAGAAGATATGGATTAAAAATATTGATTTTAGAAAATGACGGTAAACTTAGCACTAAAACATATAAGTATTTGAAAATTTGTGAAACAAAAAAAATATATTTAAAATATGTTAATAGTTTTTTTAGTATAGATTCAATTATCTACTTATTTATCATTTTGTTTGTACTTAATTTCAATACAAACCATTACCTACTTAAAAATGTTTAATGTTTACACATTGATATTCAAAAGAACTATATAAAATATCTTAATAGTTTTTTTATTAGTCAATTTCAAAAGAAATTTAAATAGCTCGCTTGATCACATGTTATCTGAAGTGTACACCTTTATATTTACCTTTTTTTTTTAATCAACACGTATAGCATGCTCGTCTCACACCAAGTATTATAAAAACCGGTTGGAACCTTTTGTACCGGAAACCGGGAAAGAGTACTATTCAACAACGACATGTTTTATGCGAATTTTTAGACCAAATCGAGTCGGATGGTTTATCAAAAATCGGGTTGAATCGGCATGACAGAACCAATAAAAGACCGTTTGAACCGGTTTATTGGCTTTGGATAGTTTGAATTCGCTTAACCTATTAAAAAAAACTAGTCAATTTCCGAAGAAATTTAAATAGTTCGCTTGATCACGTTATCCGGAGTGTACACAACTCGAAACCGACACACACCATTATTAGATGTAGACCGACAGTTAAACTAACAATCAAATCAGTTGAATTGAAAAACAGTCATTAGTTGAACTAAAATCAGATTTTTAAAACATGGCTCATATCTAGTTCGGCTAAAAGTATATATATATATATATATATATATATATATATATATATATATATATATATATATATATATATATATATATATATATATATATATATATACACACATTAGTTTTACTATTTTTAGTATATCTTTTTTTCCAAATTTGACCGTTTCTAACTCTGTCCTTAATTATCCACATTAGTTTACTTGCCATTGCTCTTGACTTCTTGAGGTACTTGCAATATAATTTCCGTAAATTATTAATCAAGTTTCATCCGAAAAGTCAACTATCAAACTGGATTCAATAATTTAAAAAATATAAACACCACCATCTCCACGAATTCTTTGATGTTGACAACCTTCATATAACCTCCAATTCCACAAATCAATGAACACAAAAATTCTGTTAAGTGTTAATGTGTAACTTTCAAATAATGAAAACCCTCCATAGCCATGTCAGCACCTCCATCTTCATCTTCATCTTGTCACTCTTGTACCCTTTTCACTCTCTAGCTATTGACACCATCACACCCTCACAACCCCTCACAATCAATCAAACTCTAGTCTCTAAAGGTGAATTTTTTGAGTTGGGGTTCTTCAATCCAGGCAACAATAATTTGTATATAGGCATTTGGTACAAGCGAATTCAGCATAAAACATACGTTTGGGTAGCTAATAGAGACAATCCCATTACTTCAACGTCGGGGAACCTAACCATCGCCACCAACGGCAACATGGTGCTTGTAAATCAAACGGGAACCATCGTCTGGTCGACAAATCAACCTACAAAGGTGGTGAAGACGGTGGCGCAGCTTTTGGACAACGGTAACTTTGTGCTTCGCCCGGAAAACGATGAAAACCCAGAGAATTATATTTGGCAAAGCTTTAATTATCCAACTGATACTCTATTGCCGGAGATGAAACTGGGTTGGGATAGGAAATCTGGTATTCATCGGTTTTTACGGCCGTGGAAGACGATCAATGATCCGGCGACTGGTGATTATTCTTTCAGAATGAACCTCAATGGGTTTCCGGAGGTGTTGTTGAAGCACAACGAAACAATAACATGGCGGACTGGGCCTTGGAACGGGAAGAGGTTTAGTGGTGCACCGGCGATGAAAGGGGCGAGTATTATGCAGTTTGAATTTACAGATAATTCCGATGAGATTAACTATTCATTTAAATTGCTGAATAGTTCTATTTATTCGCGATTAATTATAAACTCTTCTGGGATAAATGAAAGATACGTTTGGGTCGAAACAACAAAAGCCTGGAAGATCTACTGGACTTTCCCTGTTAATGTCTGCGATCACTATAGTACATGTGGTCCTTTTGGCGTTTGTGATGCAAACGCTATACCTATATGCAAATGTATGACTGGGTTCCAGCCAAAAAACAAAGAAGCATGGGATGATGTAATATATGGTTTTGTTGGGTGTGTTCGGAGCTCCAAATTGGATTGCGGGTCGGACGGGTTTTTGCCAATGAAGAACATGAAATTGCCTGAGAGCTCGAAAGCGTTTGTTGATAGGAAGATGAATTTGAGCGAGTGTGGGGAGATTTGCAGAAGGAATTGTTCTTGTGCTGCTTATGCTAATATGAATATCACTGATGGCGGGTCGGGTTGTGTGATTTGGGAAGGGGATCTCATCGATATGAGGCAGTATGCTGAGTCTGAAGATGGTGGACAGGCACAGGATCTTTACGTTAGAGTTTCTGATTCGGGTATGTTTCTATTTTCAATCCAAAAATCTACAATCAAGTGATGATTTGTGCGTTAATGCGTGTATTATTCATCTTTCATATGATTCAAGTCACATTAGAAGATATTTCTAATATAAATGGTGTTTAGGAGTAGATTATAAGTAAATTAGTTTGTTCGTTTAAAAAAAAAAAAACTAAAAAAGAATAAAACTTTATATCACAACAGTACTTTATTAAAAATTTTAATAACTTTATGTATATCTTTAGAAAATTTAAAGATCTGATACGGTAAAACATATCAAATCATTAATATACCAAACGTAAGTGTATAATAATAATAATAATAATAAAAGAAATAGTCAATGGAATGAGTTATTAAAAAATAGGGGTACATGGAAGAAACTTATACACACCATTATATTTTTTTTTATGGTGAATTATTTGTTCTCTTTGATTAGAGGCTCATTTACATTATTGATACAAACCAATTAAATTCCTTCATTTGTACTTTCTTCTTCAAAAAAATAATAATAAATAAATAAATAAAATACCTCTTATAGTTAGCCAAATGCATACTAAATACCATAGTCTATTTTGTCACATCATCTCATGGCATGCATTCAAATGGGACCATAAGAATTTAATCTTATAATTGTTTGTCATATTTTATCAAATTATGTAATTTTATTTTACCCATTAATTCGACTTTCTTTTGGTGGACAAGTTTTTCAGTAGTATATTGAAATTTAAATAAAGTCAAATGTTTTTATTGAACTATCTATTTCACACATGTTGGTCTTTTTTGACAAAGAATACTTAAATTATTTGTATCTCATGAATAAATATTGCAGATACCAAATTAATAGAGGAACCACCAACTACCAAAGATAACGGCAGCAAAGTTGGCAAAGTTGTGGGCATTAGCATCAGTACTGCTTTTGTGGTGCTCATATGTCTACTGATACTCTTCTACTTGAGGAGGAAGAAAACACAATCCTGGAATAGAGAAGGTAATTTTTATTATTTAGAATCAAACACCTTGTTTTTATAATTTTAAAATATGGAAGTACCATTAAAATAACATTAATAGTAACTCATATTCACATCCACCTATTAACGTATATATCATTGAAACTAATAAAGAGTTTGAATATTTAAAGTCATGATATATAGATGACCGTAGCAATGAAGGTTAAAGGCTCAAATCATGGAAACAATCGTTTGCAGAAACACAAAATTGGAATACATTGGTCAAATACATGCAGGAAAACATACACTAGATATATGAACAAACACAATGGACTAAAAAGCAACATTAATTGGACTCAATGAAGGTTATCATTGTGTAAATGTGGGAGGTCATCTTAGTGATGTAGTCGATCTTAAGTCTACCGAGACTTGTGCGTTAATGATATACCATACATATACATCGACTGTCAGAGTCAGATTTCGAGGAAATTTTACATCCCCCTACCCCATTCTAATGATGGGATTCCCGGGTTTTCTTCTTTTTGTTGTTGTTGTATATATAGATTATCACATTAATTTCTTTTTGTGTTTGATATATTTTGCGATGATCCAAATTAGGTCCACAAGAAAGAACCAAAGACATCATATTAAATAATGGGGTTATTCTGCCAAGTAGGAGAGATTATCATAGTGACACAGTCATGGATGAACTCGAATTACCATTATTTGATTTTACAACACTGGTCGTGGCTACAAACAACTTCTCAGATACAAATAAACTTGGGCAAGGTGGCTTCGGGTGTGTGTACAAGGTAAAGTACTTGTTAAAGAGAGTGATTTCAAATACCATATCCAAAATTCTGAAAATCCACTCTTAAATAATCCGAAAATATAAATCATGATTTTTGAAAATTTTGGGTACTCGGATTACATGAAAATCCAAAATATACATTTTTATTCGAAATAAAATTATTCTGGTTTTTGGATGAAATAGTTGGAGGAAATCTTTATATGATTAAAATGAATCCATTGGTTCAAATTGGATGGAATAATCACCAATAAAAGGTGCAATGTTGTTTTTTTAAGTGTAACTAACATGCAATTAGGTTGTGTGAAAAATTAAAAATTAAAAATTCATTCATTAAAACTTCAATATTAGTATTATCATTTAAAATGCATTTATCTGTATCTAAACTTTTGAATATATATATAAGTTCAGGTTTATTTGAGACCATTCTAATTTTGTGAGACCGTGACACCAAATCTAAAAATAATTTTAAAATGCAAAATAAATGGAAAAATCCAAAAATTCTTTTTTTTAAAATATTATTTTCGGAACTTGAATTAACTAAAAAAAATATAAAAAAATTAAAAAAAAATTAAAAAAAATTCCGTTTTTTTTTTTTTTTGAAAAATACGTGAAATATTCTAAATAGAATATTACACTGACATATTCTAAAAAATAATTTTAAAATGCAAAATAAATGGAAAAATCTAAAAATTCTTTTTTTAAATATTATTTTCGGAACTTGAATTAACTAAAAAAAATAAAAAAAATTCTTTTTTTTTTTTGAAAAATACGTGAAATATTCTAAATAGAATATTACACTGTACATATTCTAAAAATATTTTTAAAATGCAAAATAAATGGAAAAATCAAAAAATTCTTTTTTTAAATATTATTTTCGGAACATGAATTAACTAAAAAAAAATTAAAAAAAAAATAAAAAAAATGCGTCTCACAAAATATAGGTGGTTTCAAATGAACCTAACCTTATATATATATATATATATATATATATATATATATATATATATATATATATATATATATATATATATATATATATATATCCGGTAAGAAATTTTTTTTGGTAGGAGGTAAAAAGTTTTATTTACATACTTTTCTGAAGAACAAAAGAAATGAATCACTATATGAATAAAAAATAACATGATTCACCAAAAAAAATCTCAAACAAACACACTGATGATTCATTTATACAATGATTTCGTTGTTATTCACTAAAATTGTCATTAAAGTAAATTTTTTTCTTAATTTACTTAAAAAGGAATCATGAAGACGTTTTTTTAGGAATTTTTTCTTGTGAATCATCTTACCTTTGAATCATCTAATGATTCATTTTGTATGTTCACTAAAAAAATATATAGAAAAAAAATTTCTTACCTTCCTACCAAAATTTTCCTTCTTATTTGATCTTGACTCTTTCTCTCTCTCTCTCTCTCTCACTCTCTCTCTCTCTCTCTCTCTCTCTATATATATATATATATATATATATATATATATATATATATATATATATATAGGGTTAGGTTCATGTGAGACGGTTTAATTTTGTAAGACCGTGAGACGTATTTATTTATTTATTTTTAATTTTTTTTAGTTAATTCAAGTTCCGAAAATAATATTTAATTTTTTTTTTATTTTTCCATTTATTTTGCATTTTAATATTATTTTTAGAATATGTACAATATAATATCCTAATTAGAATATTTCACGTATTTTTCAAAAAAATAGGATTTTATTTTTTATTTTTTTTAGTTAATTCAAGTTCCGTAAATAATATTTAAAAAAAAATTTTTTTTTAGATTTTTCCATTTATTTTGCATTTTAAAATTATTTTTTAGAATATGTCAGTGTAATATTCTATTTAGAATATTTCACGTATTTTTCAAAAAAAACAGGATTTTTTTTATTATTTATTATTTTTTTTAGTTAATTCAAGTTCCGAAAATAATATTTAAAAAAGAATTTTTGAATTTTTCCATTTATTTTGCATTTTAAAATTATTTTTAGATTTGGTCTCACGGTCTCACAAAATTAGAATGGTCTCAAATGAACCTGAACATATATATATATATATATATATATATATATATATATATATATATATATAAAGTTTTGAACACTCATACTCAAAACATCTTACAAGATAAAGTGACATTATTATTGTTGGTGATACAGGGTACATTACCAGAAGGTGAAATTATAGCGGTAAAAAGGCTCTCAAGTGTTTGTGAGCAAGGGGTTGAGGAACTTAAAAATGAGGTTCGATTAATTGCAAAACTGCAACATCGAAACCTTGTTCGAGTACTAGGTTGTTGCGTTGAGGTTGAAGAGAAGTTGTTGGTTTATGAATTCATGGAAAATAAAAGTTTGGATACATTTCTTTTTGGTAAGTTTATCATGGACGTTATTTTGTGTTTCTTTTGATGCCTAAGTTTATTTTGTTGACATTGAATGGTTTTCTTCAAAAATCATTATAGATAAAGAGAAAAGCATGAAACTCAATTGGAAAATCCGAATGGAAAATATCCTGGGAACGGCACGAGGTCTTCATTATCTTCATCATGATTCAAGATTTAAAATCATTCATCGAGATATGAAAGCAAGTAATATTTTATTAGATAAAGAAATGAATCCAAAAATATCAGATTTTGGTATAGCAAGGATTTTTGGAAGCGATCAAACAGAAGCGGAAACAAAGATAGTGGTTGGAACATAGTAAGTATCGTTCTATTTGCTCATAAATTTGAATATCCTTGACTCTTAAATGATGTAACTTGCATTTTTGATTGGTTTAATTTTTCTAATTACTTTTGTTAAATTTATTGTAGTGGTTATATGTCACCAGAATATGCGATGGAGGGCCATTTCTCAACCAAGTCAGATGTTTTTAGTTTTGGAGTTTTGATTCTCGAGATAGTAAGCGGTAAAAGGAATAGAGGATCATTCAACACGAGTAACAAAATGAACCTTCTTGGACAAGTAAGTACAATTTGTGACATTTTTAAAACATTCAAAGTAATTCTAATATTATATATATTCAATAAAATAATAGTCATACCCTTACGATCAATTTCATTTTGGTCATTGTATTATTAAATAATTGTATTTGTGATGAAAACAATATTTTTAGGCATGGAAGTTATGGAACGAAGGCAACGCTTTAGAACTACTAGACGAATCTCTTGGGACCAAATATTCAAAGAATGAAGTTTTGAGGTGCATACAAGTTGGATTGTTATGCGTTCAAGGACAACCAGAAGATCGACCTAGTATGTCAAAGGTGTTGTTGCTATTGAGCAGTGAAACAGTGCGAATGTCACAACCAAAACACCCCGGATTGATTACTAGAAATATAATTAACGAAACAGAATCTCCAAACATAAGTGACGATCCCATGACCACAAACGGAATCACAATGTCGATACTAGATGGTAGATAGCGAAACTATGTTGATTGCCATATAGCATCAATCAATTGTACATCATATTTTCTCTTTTTCTTTAATTAACGTTGGTTTATTAATATTAAATATTCTTTTCTTAAGAGAAACGTAGATTATGTCATATTTACACATTATAGCAAGTGTGAATTTTGGATTGGATGATTTATATTATGAAGCAGGGTTTGTTCGTGCTATATAATAATTTTCAACTAATTTGCTGTAAAACCTTAATTTTAATCCAAATTAAATATCTTTTTCCAAATAATATTTTATATGAAAACAATCTGACAACGAGCTACACATGCACTCTCTATGGTAAAAACTCATGATCATGTGAACCTAATTACTCTTTTTTATATACGATTGATTAGCAAACTCGTAAAAAATATTCAAATGTTATCATTGTGATTGATTATCTTAATTTACAGCTTACTTTGCGTATACGCGATATTTTTGTGACAAATAAAAACGGGAAAATGACTGTAACGACTCATGAATCACAATAAATTAAAACTAAAAAAATACCCATAGTCATAAAATGTTTACAAAATCATTAATTCCAAACTGTTTAACCATATTAGAGTATCCCAAAATCATAAGACATAAATTTGAGGATGTGTACAGTTACCCTTTCGCCTTCCCACGATCATCCGAAGTACCTGAAACAACAACTATAAACCGTAAGCCAAAGCTTATTGAGTTCCTCCAAAGTGCCAACACACAAACAGATAGCATATACAACAACATGTTAGGTGCAATCAATCATCGGGTTGGAATACCCCATGCCCAATCAACCTTCGGGCCCAGTCATCCTCGGGATGGAATACTCCAGGTTGGAATGTCGATACACAATGGGTCCACTCAGTAATCGGACTGGAATACCCTCAAGCCCTCAGTACGAGTCTGGCATGCCAACCGGCCCTTAGCTCGTATCTAGAATACTCCCGAGCCCTCAGTATGAGGCTAGCATGCCAACCGACCCTCATCTCATATCTGGAATGCTCCCCCCTTTGTTGGCTACAACACAAAGCAATACAACCTCAACCCACCACAATATGTCGACATATAACAGATAATGTCACACCCCCAAACCAGAACGGTGGAAACGTTCGGGGGCAGATGACTTCTTGGGCAGTATCATAACAATGAATATAATAGTGAAGAAAGCAAACACAACCATCATCAATATAATTGAAAAAGTTACATCATAGTATATGTTTACATGTTTTCGAAATCAATTACATCATGATGACAAAATATGTTTTTGAACTTGACGTCTTAGCATCCCTGTCCTCAAAGCTGAGCATTTCATGTTCACTGAAATCCTGAGAATACAAGTAGTTTTAAAAAAGTGTCAACAATTAAGTTGGTGAGTTCATAAGAGTTTTATTTTGAAACGAAACTATTTTCCTTTGTAAAAGCGATAAAGTTGTTCCAGAAAATTCAATATTTTCCTTAAAGAGTGAATTGAAAGTTTCTATGTTATGAAATAGTGCATCCTAGAATTTCATATAGCTTCCTTCTATAATCTCCAAGTATATATAAGTTATATAAAATTAAAGTTAAATAAAATGTCGAATGTAATGGGTCTGCCCTAGGCCCACAACTAAACAAGGAACAGAAAATAAAGTGGACCCACTAATTCTAAGTCGATCACGACTAAATTCTATATAACTGTAGCATATACACTTAGTAATTATGGCTGAAAACTAACAATTCTAGATAGAATGTAGTCTTAAAAACCAAAGACCGAGACTATGCCTATCATAGTTCATCAAGTGGTGGTAGTGGACATAAACTATACATATCATAATTCAACAAATAGTGGTAATGATAGTGAACATGAATTATGCATTTTATAGTTTATCCAAAAGTGGTGGTGGTAGTGAACATAAACTATACATATCATAATTCACCAAATAGTGGTAGTGATAGTGAACATGAATTATGCATATTATAGTTTATCCAAAAGTGGTGGTGGTAGTGAACATAAACTATACATATCATAATTCACCAAATAGTGGTAGTGATAGTGAACATGAATTATGCATATTATAGTTTATCCAAATTGTTTGTAATTAATGTAATGCAACCTAACTATACCTACTATAGTTAGCGTATTTTTTGGTAGTGTACACTTATTATAGTTTATTGTAATTACTTGTAGTAGTGGCAAACCTTGGTATATGATTCATACTTTCAAGATAAGGTAAATAATATGTATTATCATTCACATGTATTCAATTAGTACTATCCTTGTCATGGTTTACCAAATGTTTGTATGTAACAGATGTAAACTTTGTTTATGACAATTTATTATTTCACCATACTTAATATAGTAAAAACCCATTTGTTTTCTGATGTATGTCTACATACCAAGACAAAATGACACATAATGTAATAATATATAATCACATAATGATACACACCTTGCTCAACAAGTTACAATGTGTGAATGAAATTGATGGCATTTTTCTGGTGATAACATTTCTATTCCTGTTCTTAGAAAATTTATAGAAAATCATCAAAGATTAACATTTTGCTCAACACGTTACAAGGTGTGATGAAAGTTGTAAGCTGTCAACTTGTTTTAAACATTTCTGCACTATTTTGGAAAAATCACAGAAAAATTATAAGAAGTCGAAAACTGAATCCGTAAATTTAGGAGTTTAGAAAATGTGTCTAGTTTGTACATAAATTTTATCATGATTTTTAGATGTCTCTAACTTGTGTGAAAATGTCCATATTCACAGACTGGTCTGGATTTGTAGCTACAGTGATAGACAGTTTTGTAAAAATCGCCAAAAATTGCAAAAAAATCGTATGAACTTGTGCAAGTAGTAATTTTAAAGGTATAAACCTGAAATATTTTCATCTAATACAGTTTTGAAAACTAAAATGTTTAAATTGTCCAAAACAGTCCGTGAATGGAGTTAAACTTTCCCGATGAAAGTTGTTGGAAAAGTGTAGTTGTGTTCTTGGTATTTTAACCTGTATTCCCCCCCCCCCCCCCCCTTAAAACTTAAGAAAACATGAAAATATATGGGTTTGAACTCACCTTGTGTGTTCTTAGTGGATGGATGTTGAAAAAAAGGAGTGTTCAACTCAAGAACACTTAGAAGATGCCTTGAAGATTCGAAGATCTAACATAAAGGTGATGATGTTTGTGTAAGGTATCTATGATTTGAGTAGAAAGGAGTGAAATAATCATATGGAGGATGATAATAATTACTAAAAGTAGAAGAAAAGTTTGGAGAATAGCCTTGAATCTCGAAATTTAGAGAGAGAAAGTGAGAGAGAATGAAGTTTGTTCTTTGGTGGAAAATGAGAGAAATGTGAGGAGAGTGGAGATCTTTCCAGCCCTTGATCAAGGATGTGGCTGGAAAAATGGTGGAAAAAGTACAATGAAATGACTAGGTATGGTGGAAGGACAAGGGTTGGTCATGGAGTGGGTATGGGGTGGTTGCTTGTGTCATACACTAAAGCAAAGTCAACACTCCACCAATAATATCCCACCCACTCTTCTTGGATAAGGATTATACCCCAAAAACGTGATTAGTTATGAAGTATGGGGTTTTATATGTTAAAATATGATTTTGGGTGAAAATCTCACGTTAAAATAATTAAAATCGGGCTTAAAACGCAAAACTAGTCGAAAATCGGGTGAATTTGGCCTATCTGCGAGACTTCTCGGTACTAGGCCGAGGTTCGGTCCCTACTACTGCTGGGCCCAAAGGTGAAATGAGCTGAAATGGAACGAAGGTGGTCAGGAGAGAAATGGGGCGAAGGCGAAAGGAAGGTTCGGTTCGGTTCGCAAGCTTCGGGTTCGGTTCACATGGTTTCGGTTCCGTTCGCATGGTTTCGGTTCTTCAGTAGTTCGGTCCCTATAAGGACCTTCAGTTCTAAGCACTTTCGGTCCAAAGAGGGTTCGCTTCCTAAAGGGAGGCTTCGGTCTATTAAGGGTGTTTTACCAAATATTACCCTGTTTCAAGCGGTTTTTGACCCGGTTAAAGGTCGGGATGACCCGAATGATAACAAAAAGTTAAGAACTTTTGAGAGAGGTTTGGGAGAGATTTGGGGGGCATTTTTAATAGAGAGAGATAGAGTGAAAGAGATTGGGAGAGGCTTCTTTTGTGACCTTTTTGAGTGTTTGGCTTCACAACGCAAGTTCCGTAAACCCCGTTAAATCATGTTTAAGGATCTTACATACCCCCGATGGGTATGCAATAGTGTTTTATCGTTTCATTACCTAAAAAATACGAATTTTCCAAGTGATGATTTCTTATTAAAATAACGAGTTATACAGTAATAACATAACGTAAACCCTAGTATACAAGAGTTAATTGAGTTGATTGGTTTGACTTGTTAACTTTATTTGCCTTTGATTTGACTAGAATTTGACGATTGTCACAGATAACAAACATAAGCAAACACACGTAATCATGCAGACAAAATCACAGGTAGTCCTACAGATCTACCACTCCAAACATATCAGCAACTAGCATATAATGATATAGATTTATCCCATACTCAGTATATCAATGTATAGTCGGATATCAATCCAATGGATACCCGACCTACCCTCCGGTATATGTCAATCGGTTATGGGGTCTATTTCACCCCTACCACTACCACATAATAACATACATAAATTACATTATCATCAAGCAATGCGTGAATGATGATAATTATCACACAAACAACCATCATACTTTGCAATAAATAAAGGGCCGACTTTAGTGCCTTCGACCCGCTAAACACAGTAAGGGACTCACCTCGCACTGCTGAAGTCCCGTAGATAAATCTCTAGTTGTTGGATGACAAGTCCCCGAACTGTCAACATCATAACAACACCCAATTAATAATTGGGTTCCAATGCATAGCCATAAATTCATACTTGGGTTAAAAAGACCATTTTACCCTAACCTAGCTTGGTCCAAGACCAAGGCTCAAACTCACACTCTGATGGCCCAAAAGCCAAGGAATCAACAAAGGCCCAATTTTCCAAATTAGGCCCAAACCCCTTATATGGGCCTTACCCTAAGGCCCATCTAATTTTTCCTAGTCTATAAACTTGTTCTCAGATGGCCCATCAATAATCCAATCACCAAAGCCCAAAAGAAAGGCCCAACTTGAAGCCCAAACACGATTAGGGTTTCACATAAAATGACGATTAGAGTTAAGTAAGAACACTTAACCCATTAAATACTTAATCCATTAATCCCATTAATCCACTAGGTCAATCATACAATGTGTTCAAACACAATCCATAACTCCAATCCAACGGTCCAAAACGCGGGTCCCGGCAAGTCCCAAATAAAAGTCTCCAGGATTTAGGTTTTCTAAACCCTAATTAGGGTTTCCAACCCAAATTCATGTCAATAAGGTCCAATGATTAATTTTTTAGGTTAATCAATGTTTAATAAGTCGGACACCACCCACTACTACCTCAGGCAGTGGTGGTCAACAACGGTTCACAGTGGCAACCACCACCTCACGGTGGTAGTGGTTATGGTTTTAGGCCAAAACAATACCAAAAGCACTCCAAACATCAGTCGAATCGCACACAAATGCACGATGCCACCATAGATGGTGGCTCGTGGTGGCAGAACGGCGGCAGAAGGTGGCAGCTACCACCTCATGGTGGTAGTGATGGGTTTCTTTGATTTTTCTTCGGCCAAGAACATCTATAAAACATATTATCTAAAGGAAACACGCACACACACACACACCAAATAACACATACACATAATATAACACATACACACACCCACCTACATACGGCGGCTAGTGTTGATAGAAAAACTTTAAGGGCAACAGCCATCATGTTTGGCTGCCATGGTGCTTCTTCTTGACTTTCAGCCAAATGAAATACACACACACACTCCTCGCAAAGTGGCAACCACAACACACACACACACATATGAAATAAAAGCACGACCACAACCACCTTGTCGACGGAAAACAATGGTCGGAGGCATCAACAACGTGACGAACGTGTGGGACGGCGTCGACGGACGTGAGCTGAGGTGCAACAACAGAGGAAACGGGGAAGAGAATGAGCGTGAACCAACAGCGAACAGCAGCAACATCTGCGAACCTCGAACCTCTTATCTACTCGACTGACTTAATGTCGGTTTTGTGACTCTTCAACTTCGCAGAAACTAAAACGGTGATGATGGGTGTTTCCATGTTTCTTCAGTAGCGACAAGGGGTGGCGGATGAAGAGGTGGAGTGATAAGGGTGGCGACTGAAACGATCTCTAGGGTTAGGGTTTAGGGAAAAAAATGAAACGGTGGAAAAGGAAGTGTGACGAGTTTAAGTCCTCGTCCCCAAAATCAAACTTCTATCGAAATTTATACTTCCGGCCCCTCCCTCTCTTTTCTTTTCAAATCAGCTCCACAATTTACCAAACAGCCCTTGCTCACGAAACTCTTTACATTCAAGTCCATTTGTTACAATCTAGACTCTAAATTCTTGAAATTATAACATTTAACTCCTATGGCTAACACTGATCAATTATTGCAGATTTATGGCTAAAATAAAATAAAATATGAAATACATCTCAGGGTTTTAGGGCTTATTATTTATTTACTTATTTTATTTATTTAATTTTAAACGGGACGTTACGAACATGCTATGCTCAAGAATCACCATTTTGGGACAAAAAAGGTCTTAAAAGTTCCTTACCGCATAAACTAATATATTAATTATTTATGGGATCATTTGATAGGCGTATGCATTGGATTAGATGGGATAGAGTGTTATCCTCCATGGATGAAGGTGGATTGGGGATTGGCACCCTGTTCTCTTTCAATAGGGCTATGGTTTTTCGGTGGTGGTGGAGGTCTTTTCATTGCCCTAACCTTCTATGGGTTAGAGTGATAAAATCTATTTATGGTTTGGATGGTGCTTGTAGGAATTTGAGATTTCCAAATTCTTGCCAAACTCCTTAGGGTGGGGGTTATCCGTATGCTCTCCCACTTCCGCCAGAAGGATATTGATATTCAATCTCTTTGTCCTATAAGAGTTGGTGATTGTACTCGCACTTCTTTTTGGCGTGATGTTTGGTGGGATGATATGCCTCTTTCTGCTTCTTTCCCTAGAATCTATGCCCTGGATTTGCATAAACATGTTTCTGTCAAAGACAGGTTGTCCATGGGATTGGGGGTTAATACTCTTAGACGGGGCCCTAGAGGTGGAGTGGAACAGGAGCAACAAAATAAATTTATTGGTCTTTTGCAGGATTTCCATCTCAGACCGGTCCCAAATAGACTAGGTTGGGTTAATGATGTGTCAGATACATTTTCCATTTCCTCGGCTCGAAAATTATTGGATGATATTACAATTAGCAACGGAGGTATTTCTACTCATTGGAATAATTGGGTTCCAATTAAGATTAATGTTCTTATCTGGAGGATTATATTATCTAGTATCCCTACTAGAGAGCGCCTTTCTTATAGGGGTATTATGGTGGATTCCATCCTTTGTCCTGTCTGCTCATCTATAGTGGAGACTGTGGAACAAATTTTTGCTAATTGCTTGGAGTTGATTGCCCTTTGGACCCGTATTGCGATCTGGTGGGGTGTCAATTGTTCTTCTCAATTGACTGTGGATTCTCTTTTCAATTGGGCTGATTCTACTAAATGGAAATTTGGTGTGCGTAAAGCTTTTGATGCAGTTATCTTGACTACTTTTTGGTGCATTTGGAATTTCAGGAACGGTGTGATTTTCAGAGCGAATACGCCTAAGAAATCTTTGATTTGTGATGATGTTGTTCATAAATCGTATGTTTGGATTTCTAGTAGGTGTAGTAAAACCAAAATTAGTTGGTCCTTTTGGCTTCATAATCCTATTAATGCTACTAAGTTGATGTAATTCTTTTTCTAGCGTCTTGCCAGTTTATAATATTCCGCCGTTCAAAAATAAAAAATTATTTATGGGATATTATTATATCAATAGAGATTTTCTAATATGTATCATAAGGGCACACATAAGAAGTATTAATTATGAAAAATATTACCATAATTAAATTCGAAATACATTTATTATGGAAATTATTAATGCAGTTCACATGTAATTATGGTAATATTTCTTATTATTAATGTATTTTATGATTAATTATGATAATATATATCTTCAATTAATGCTTATTATATGTGCCCTTAGGACACATATTAAAAAATCCCATATTAATATCTCTTTCTTCTTTTATTATGAATGCAAATATTGTAAGACGCTTGGGTATAAAAAGATATTACTTTTATTTGCTGTCAAATAGAAGTAAAAAAGGTTTTATTTGTTTTTCAGAAATTATATATATATATATATATATATATATATATATATATATATATATATATATATATATATATATATATATATATATATATATATATATATATATATATATAATGTCATTGTTGAAAAGAAGACTTCAAACCGAATGTGATATTATAAGAATAATCAAACAAACCATTTAAAAAATGATATAAAAGGTGAAAAAGAAAAGTAGCATGATTGAAGGTAAACCTAATGAAAGGAATTCTTATTCAAATGTAAAGAGAAAACACAAAATTAAATATATGTTGTTTTAGGTTGGCGTAATTAACTCATACTTAAAATTCAAAATGAATTTGGATCACAAAATAAAATGTGCATCTTCAAATAAAAAAAATATTTTCACACAACTTATTAACTTTAATTGAGACAACATTATATTTCTGTTTTAAACCTAAAATTATCTATTTGATTGGGTTAGTTTTTCAAGTTAAAAGTTACCATCTTCTAAAAAAATTTAGATTTTAGTATTAAAGGCTTATTTTTGTATTAACTTTGTGTCAAAGTTGAATGCCCGATCATACACGTTTCTAAATAGAAATAATTGTCGAAATAACTATTCGCATCTTGTCGCTTAGTGCAGTTAAACGACTAATGTGTGTGTGTGTATATATATATATATATATATATATATATATATATATATATATATATATATATATATATATATATATATATATATATATATATATAGAGAGAGAGAGAGAGAGAGAGAGAGAGAAAGAGAAAGAGAGGGAGAGAAAAATATTTTCAGAACCAAAAGATTTGCAAGAGATTAAGAACTTCTAATCTGTTCAAAAATGTTTAAAACGAAAATGGTAAATGTTAACGAAATGCATCGTCTAACCCATATATATATATATATATATATATATATATATATATATATATATATATATATATATATATATATATATGAAACCGTATAAATATTTTTTTAATACATTTAAACCGTATAAATACGTTTTTTCAATTAAAAACCACAATTTTGTATAAATACAAGGTTTTTTTAACATTCAAACAATAATTTTATGTATAAATATGTGTTAGTTATATAAAGACCGTATTTTATATTGAATACACAACTTTAAAATGAGTTTGGAGGTTTGGAGACGTGCAGTCAATCAAAACTCGGATGTCAAGTTTGCAACCCGTGAAATTTTTACATCTTATTAGAAGCTTATAGTTTATTTGATTTTCATGAGATAACTAATGAATATTTATACATTATGCTTTGAGTATAAAAAAAAACCATCTATTTAAATAAAAATGTGGGTTTTAAACGAAAAAATATATTTATATGGTTTAAAATGTAATAAAAAAAATATATTTATGTGATTTCAAATGGAAAATAGTCAAAATTGAACAAAATTTGATAAATGATGTTCGATTTAGATCAAGAAAACATAGTGTCAAAATTAAAAGAAAAAATTAAACTTAGTGTCAAAATTGAAAAATAAAAGTGAAAACTTAGTGTTTTTTATCGGAAAAAATCAATTTTGACACGTCAACATATCATATCAGAATGTTACGTCTTCATGCCATGTCAGCATTTAGCCTGGTTGACCGGTCAAGTAATGTAATAAAATGGAAAACACAGTGTCAAATTCAAGACAAAAAAAAAATTATCAAATTAAAATTTTGGTATAAATTAAATGTCTTTTGTTTTATTTACCCTTGATTATTTTCAAGTACAAAATTTTGTAATAATAAAATGCGTTATAAGCCGGAAAATGAGAATACAATTTAGAAGATGTGGTCGAATGGTAGAAGAATCTATGGATTCATTAGGAATCGATAGTCGTTGGCTGGACATGCGAGTCACAACCGGCCGGGAATAGGAGGGATCAACGATAGAGCTACTAGCTACTAGTTGTAAAGGAAAAAACAAGACCACATTTCGTACATTTCTATGAGTCGAGACATTCGAATAGCGAACGAAAGACCATGAGATGGGATGTAGAAAGAATAATAAATAATAAATAAACCTCTTACTCTCTTGATATTATGATATACCAGCCCGAGAAAGTACCTGGTGTTTGAGTGTTCTTACGGATGATTTGGTTTTTAAATTATCTTTTACAATAGATTAGAGCTCATAATTCTATTAATTAATTTGTAGGGTAAATTACACCATTCGTCCCTCGTGCACATGCCAGAAAGCGTGTTTAGTCCCTATTTTCAAAAATTAACTCGGACCGTCCCTCATTTGGTTAATAGTTGCATGCTACATCCCTCATTAGTTTTAATTTGCGAGCTACATCCCTTGCGAGACCTAAAATGACAATTATGCCCTTTTATATTTCTTTTCAATTTTACTTAATGTTATAATTATTATTTTTTAATTTAAAAATAAAAGAAAAAACAATATGGCCCCATTTCATGCCGCCACCCCCAACAAATCATCGGATGAACACCACCTGTATCTCTCAAACACCATACATCCATCGCCAACTTCCCAATTCAAACCTTCTTCGTCAAACATATACCTTATAACACCTTAAAACCCACCACCAGCTTCCTACCTCCTCCAATTTCGGGTTACATCACCATCGGACACCCTTGCTGCACCCCTGTTCATCATCACAAACCGTACCAACACCCAATTTAAACCATACCTTCAAAATTGGAAAACCCACCACAGTCGGAACCACCTTCGTACAACCTGCACCATTCGAACAAGGTATGATAAGAATGAAAATTCTGATTTGCACCAATTGTGTTTAGATTTTTTTGGCTCGATCAGAACCCGCTTCTCCGATCTAAATCTCCATCATCTTCGATTTATAAGTTTAGGGTTTAGTTTGGTTTCATTTGCAGGTTCAGGTTTCATTTTTTGAGGTTTGAGTAATGACCGGTGGTGATTGCAGGAGGTGCTAGCAGTCTATGAGACAAAGTGAGAGAGATGACCGATTAAATTCAAAGAAGTAGAAAGGAAATTGGGGAAAGGATCAATCGCAACTTACTTCTCTCTTTTCGATATTCTAATTTGCTGCAAATTGAGAACAATTAAAATGAGAGGCGACTTAGGGTTAAGTGGAGATATGAGATGGTGGTGGTGATTGTGGTGTTGTTGATGATTCCACCGGCGATGGTGGTGCTGTTGATGATTCCATGTACAGTTCCTTCTTGAGTTCTAGGGTTTGATAGAGGCGATTGGAGGAGGATGAAGATCGACTGGTCCGATTTTGGTTTATCGCGTTTAGGTGAAGGTGAAGGTGGGGCTGATGGGGCTTTGTCGGCGTTAGGAGTGGCCGAAGAATGGGGGAAAAACGTAGAGGAATACGTAGGAGGGGGAAGCGGGGAGGGGTGGGTTCATGTATGTTTATTTATTGTTTTTTTTAATCTAAAAATAATAAACAAATAAGAAGAAAATTAAAAAAGAAATAAATAAGGGTAAAATTGTCTTTTTATGTCTAGAGGGACGAAACGTGCACGTTTTAAACGAACGAGGGACTATCAGAGTTAATTTCTGAAAATAGGGACTAAACACGTTTTCTGGCATGTGCACGAGGGACGAATGATGTAATTTACCCTAATTTGTATTTTATATGCATTTGTATTTTTTGTATACTTTTTTTTTTCGATATAACCATTTTAAAACCATCCACTAACATTATTAGTTCATAAACTTAGAAAGCGGTGAGTATCATAGTTGACAAAAATTCATCTTATGTGGCAAGATTATTTATTTATTTATTTATTTCTTCTTCTTATTTTTTTTTTATAGTATGGAGTATGGACTTTGTCATACAACTTCAGCGGACCCAATGCAATTCATTTTTAATTTCAATCATCCTTTTTGTATATATATATATATATATATATATATATATATATATATATATATATATATATATATATATATATATATATATATATATATATATATATATATGAGTATGATCAAATGAGAACACCAAAAAGATTGAGAACGCGAGAACAAAGTATATTCATTTGAGATTTCATGTATTCATTTGTAGAGAAATGATAAATTTTTACGCTTTTAATTTCTATTGAAGAGAAAAAACATATTCATGTTGATTGTGTGTAAAAATTTATTATTTCTCCACAAATGAATACTCGAAATCACAAATGAATATACTTATTCTCACGTTCTCAACCTTTTAAGCGTTCTCATTTAATCTTTTCCGTATATATATATATATATATATATATATATATATATATATATATATATATATATATATATATATATATAGAGAGAGAGAGAGAGAGAGAGACAGAGACAGACAGACAGACAGAGACAGAGAGCGAGAGAAAGAAGAAAAAAATTTAGGTTCAAATGTTTCTAGCAACTACTATATTTTTAAATGCACCAATCAGATATTAGCAAATAACTAAATAATTAATTAAATCAAAAAGGTATTTCTGGTTTTTTGCACTTGTAATTAATGAGATTATTTTTTATTAAATCCCTACAATTAAGGAAACAAAATAAATATGTTAACCTAATATCTCTTCTTTATAACCATCATAGGTACACTTTTGTATCCATCAGCTTGTCACTGTTGTATCTTCTTCTTCCACCCTCTCCATCATCAGCTTCGTATTCCATCACCAAAATCGGTCCATAGTTGTTGTCGTACACGAACATCCTAGCCCTGGTATGTTCTTGAACTCAATTTCTAATTTTTAAACCTAATTTCTGATTTTGCAATCAAATTTCTTTTGAGAATGGTAATGTCACAGACACACCTCTATATCCTTCATCTTGCCATTGTCGTATCTTCTTCTTCTTCTTCCTCCCTTTCCATCGTCAGCTTCGTATTCCATCACCAAAATCGGTCCTTAGATGTCGTTGTACACCAACATCATAGCCTTGGTATGTTCATGAACTCAATTTCTAATTTTGAAACCTAATTTCTGATTTTGCAATCAAATTTTTCTTGAGAATGATAATGTTCATTCTTTCCTATCATTTTTTATTTCCAAGTCTTATCGATTTGACTTTAGAAAATATCTCATCCACGCAAGCTTTTTTTTTTCAATTAATTGTTTTTACATGATTGTATTGCATATGTTATACACATATTGGTTTTTATCATTTTTTTTGATGATTTCTTTGTCTATTTATAAGGATCATGGTCTTTGTTGTTATACACCTATCACTCACATTATTATTATTCTAACTTCATTAATTGTTTTTGATGAATTTTGGCTTGTTTGATGATAATACCTAACAAATGTTTGTTGAGATGACTGAAAGAGAATCTAAACAATTTAACCTTATGGTATGCATTCTGTCAGAATTACTAGCAATACATGTCTTATGTAATTGTTTAAAAATGTAATTAATTTGTCTGTGTATTATTTTGGTTCAATTTGTGATTTTGAATTCCAATTTCTATTGTCCCTCGTTATTGTATATTTGGAATCTCAAATTATATTAGTAGTAAATACGATATTTTTGAATGTATTCTATGTATTCTGTTAGAATATATTCTACCAGAACAATATCTATGTATTTTGCCAGAATGTATTCTATGTATTTTGTCATATTCTATGTATTCTAACAGAATATAAAAAGTGATAGTTAATTGCAAGTAACATGTTTTTAACCATCATTAGATTTTGTTGTATTTATGATAGGAATGGCTGGAAGAATATGTTGAAGACCTAATAGAAATAACTTAAATAATGAATAAAGTTTGATCATACTCACAATTTAAGAATGTTGTTATTTTTTAAGAATTTGATTCATTTTTGCTGATATTCTTTTAGAATGTGTATAATTATATTAAAATGTATAAGGGTTTCAGTCTGTAAGAATATATATATATATATATATATATATATATATATATATATATATATATATATATATATATATATATATATATATATATTCTTACAGACTAAAACCCTTATACATTTTAATATAATTATACACATTCTAAAAGAATATCAGCAAAAATGAATAAAATTCTTAAAAAATAACAACATTCTTAAATTGTGAGTATGATCAAACTTTATTCATTCTTTAAGTTATTTCTATTAGGTCTTCAACACATTCTTCCAGCCATTCCTATCATAAATACAACAAAATCATATATATATATATATATATATATATATATATATATATATATATATATATATATATATATATATATATATATATATATATATGATTTTGTATTTAAGTTTAGATATATAAGAATATATTAGAATGTTATTATTTTTCAACCTCGAATTCAATAATTTTGTTATTCTTCAATAATATTCTAATAGAATAAAATTCTAAAAGAAGATCATTCTAACAAAAAATATTCTGACAGAATAAAATCGGTTATGTTTACATATTACGTTGGAATTAAAATTAAATTAATTAAAAAAATCATATTTTTAAAATTAGGAGAATTAATTATCCCTAAAAATCTAAAATTTTCCTTTTATAAATATAGTTAATTGTCCAAAATACCCTTTTGTTAAAATTTGTGTGCTTATATGGTACATGTTATCCTATTTTAATATAATACACTCTCAAATCATGTCCATTGATTAATTTCATACGTTGGTCCACATCTGTGGATTCTGACACACAATAGTTAGTAAAAACAAAATAACCTAAACATATACATATATATATATATATATATATATATATATATATATATATATATATATACACACACACACACACACAAACACACACACAAAAGTTCCAATATTTTCAAATATTTAACGAGAAAATCATAATTTTTTTACAGTAAAGTCCTAACTACCGTCAATTTTTGACACATTTACTATTTTTTACCGGCTACCCGGTAATTAGGACTTTACTATACAAAAAAATAAAGTTTAAATATTTCTGTAAAATCTTATAAATATTTGAACTTTAATGTATAGTTTTGGTTTCCCTAAAAACAAATAATTTTATTTGCCTTATGACAACCAATTTGTAGCCCAAGAACTTTTAATTGTGATTTTCTTCGCAACACCATTTTTTTTCTTACCATCATCATTTTTACACTGCTATAATCATGATCAGAGGAAACATATGCAAAAGAAAGAGCGAAAGGGGGTGAGAAGAGTTGTAAAGCTTTTTTCTTGGTTTGCTGCCAAATCTTGAACTGAAAAGAGGGGACATATTGTACAAACACAAAAAACACACGCCTAGTTAAAAGGGTGTGAATATGGAGAAGGGGTAAGATGGAAGTTTCATCTTTTCTGGTTTCTTAGTTCTCCATTTTTAGGACTGCAAAAAGTCAATATAATCGTGGTTCTTTCTTTCTTTCTTGATTACCTCCATTTTTTATTGTCGGTTTGTTGAGATTTAAAAAAATCTATTTAACAAGAAGCAAACGTTAAATATTTTAATAGGATCTAGTTGATCATAGCAGATTCCAATAACTCTTATGTTTAAAAACTATCATACCATTAAATTTCTAACAAAAAAAGAATGGGTATATACACTAAAGTCTCAATACTTTAAACGATTTGACAAGAAAGTCCTAAACTCTTTTTTTATAGTAAAGTCGTAGTTCACACTTTGATAAGAAATTACTAAACTTTATTTTTTCAACAGTAAAGTCTGAATTACCAGTTAACCGGCAAAAAAGGATAAACGTGTCAAAATCTGTCAGTAATTAGAACTTTACTGCTAAAAAATAAAATTTAGGACTTTCTTGTCAATCGTTGAAAATATTCCGACTTTAGTGTATATATCCCTCTTATATATGGATAAATACATAACAAAAATGATAAATTGAAAAAACTCTATAGTTATTTCTTCTGATTTTTACAAATCTTATTTTCAGGTTAACTATCATAATATAGGGTGAGCATTTGGACTGGACCAGATTGTACGATGAACCTTGGACCGAACATGTTGAGGCTTACCAAGTCGATCCTTGGACGTAAAAGTGAACAACTGGACAAGACCGAACCAGACTGGCTCTTAAACCAAACATGTTTTGTTGAAATTGGTGGACCTTGGACCGGACCTTTTTAGACTTACTAGGTCCATATCCAAGTGCGGGTCTAGGTACAGGTGCAGGTGCAAGTCTAGGTCTGGTCCAGTACGGAGGTCCAAATGTTCATCGCTATCATAACATCATACTAATGGTCTGTATAGTTTTAAAATCTTGCACGATTGGTCTCGATCCATATAACATTACTTAATCGCTTTTTGCTTATGGGAATGGTTCCATCATTTTTTTTTGTTTATGGGCATGGTTTGATCTTGATGTGGGAAAACAGGGTAATAATGGCAAATTAATTCAATCCCTTTTTTAAAATCGAGATCTATCATGTGAGTGGTATTCATCCCCAAGTCCATTAAGATCAAATGTAATAATAAGCATCCAAGAAGGTGGCTTTAAACTTCACAGAGGGGGAGACGATTATACGAGGAAATATGTAACATCCCGAATCCTATGTATAATATTTAATTAATTTATTTTCATAATTTCAAAGCAACTCGATGATTTGGATGCCCTAACTCGCCGAGTAGAGGAGTTCATGGCCGCGTGATTTTTAGAATCTAATCGACGAGTTGGAGGACCCCAACGCGTCGAGTAGGTGCGGTGTGAGAAAACCCTAATTTTCAAAGTTGGTGTCCGATTTAAAGGACCTTAATCCTTCATTTCCGCCTCCTTTATCACCCTAAAACTCTATGAAAACCCTAATCGAATTATAACCTTGCGTGAGAGAAAGAGAGGCTAATATTGTGTGATTTAGTGCATCTTTGGAAGGAAAGTTGAGGAGCAAAGGGATTAAGACAAGAGGGAGCTTTTGGATCTGGTGTTCATTCATTCGTAGCTTCTGTTTGAAGGTAAAAAGTCACCACCTTGCTTATTGTTTGGTTAGATCTCGTTTCTAGAAAGTTTAGGGCCTTTTTCCATCATTTTTTGAGTTCTAGAGTGTTTTGAGTTTGCCATAGAGTTGAGATTTTAGATCTGGACCATATGTAGACCTTTGAGCCCAAAGATCCAAGCTTTATCAAGCTGGTGACAAGTTTCTATGCATTCAACCCTAAATAGAGCTTGTTTTGGCATTTCAAGCCCTAGATGTCGTGCATGTACGTAAAGCTTGCAACTTTACGTGGTATTTCAGCCTTGGGAGGCTAGATCTAGAGTTTGGATATTATTTTTTCTTAGAATCGTCTGAATGAGAATTGGTCTATAGGGACTCAACAAGTTCATGAGCCAACTCGACGAGGCAGCTAGGGTTTTCCCCGATCGACTGAACGCGCTACAACTCGGCGAGTTGATGCGACAACTCGACGAGTTGAGTTGGATTTCCCCGATACTTCTGAGAAAAACGAAGGAAACTCGACAAGTCACGTAAATGCACTCAACAAGTTTAGTCAACATGGACTATTGACTTGAGCGTTGACTTTCATTGACTTTTAGGGTTTGGTCAACTGTGGACTTTAGAGACCAAGGAGAGGTAAAATGGTATTTTCATCCTTTTTCAGATTTAGTGAAGGAGTTAGCTTATCATCTCGGAGTGGTTATTACAAATTGCTTATTAGAGATAATTATAGTATGTAGGCGGAGTCTAGATTGTTTGTGGGGTGCTAGATCCACTTGCTTACTTCCAAGGTGAGTCTTCTCACTATATTTACCTGAGCGCTAATACTATGTGACCAGAGGGTCGTATTGAGTTATCGATCGAAGGGTCATATGTGCTTATTCTGAGTTATGTGATATTATGCATTTTGTCTTTGTGATATGTGCTATATTATTCTGTGTTTTACTGAGAAATGACTGGAGGGTCCAAACTGAGTTGTAAGACCGGAGGCTCTTTACTGAGATATAGGACTGGAGGGTCCAATCCGAGCTGTGATACCGGAGGGTCCTCACTGATACACATGACCGGAGGGTCGACACCGAGCCATGAGACCGGAGGGTCCTCACCGAGACGCATGAGACCGGAGGGTCCATGCCGAGTTATAGCTATGAGAGGCTTATTATTTATGTATGTGATATTTTGGGGAACTCACTAAGCTTCGTGCTTACTGTGTTGTGTGTTATGTGTTTCAGGAACCTCTGAGGATCGCGGGAAGGCACCGGCTTGATTGTATACACCTGTTCGAGACTATGTTGAGGATTCTAGGATATTAATAGTTGTTTTTATTTTTTGAATTGTGTTTTTGACATTTGATACATTGTGGTTTGAAAAAATGTGATACTGATTTTATGTGATTTAAAAATGAAAATTTTGTTTGAAAATTTAGAGTGTTACAAGTTGGTATCAAAGCCTTGGTTTGAGGGATTCGGATGTACTCTCGGGTATTTCTGGACTCAAAATGAGGAATTGAGAAAATTTTATAAAGAGAAATGATTTTTTAAAAGATAAGAGCTTTAAAGAGAAAATGAGACAGAGCAGTGTGTACAATCAGCCAGGACCCGAACGGTGATTTCCCAAAATACCATTATTTGTTTATATTATGAGACATTTTGAGATATTAGAGCTGCATGCTAGAGGGTAGGCTAGGTACTTCAGAAATTAGGCTAGAGTTGCCTGATTTATGATGCCTTGGCCTAGGGTATGCTATTGATTGATCTTATCTGGTATTTGCTCTGTATGTGTACTGAGTAGGGAGAAACATAACAAGAATCTTTAGAGAGGGTTTTTGAGTAATCTAGGAGAGATACCTAGATGAGCATTGAGGAATCTACCGAGAGAGTAGTTGAGATCCATAAGGGGTAGAGTACGGTGAATTAGGATCCTAGGAGGAGGACTTGGGATAACTACAGGTTGGTATAGAATGTAGTATTGGGCCCATACTATTGAAAACATCGGACTTGTATGCGACCCAAGTAAGAATATTAGGACCCTAAGGAGCGTGTAGGGGTGGGTAATTGAGTGTGTATGTGTATTAAGATAGTCTCTGATGATTTTGTGTTTGCGTTTCAGAGAAACTATGGCGATTACTCGCAACAACCCCGGAGGCAGTGGTACCAGTGATGAGGAGAACATCAGGATCATTCATGAGGAGATGAACACAGCTATCTGAGAGGCCATATCAGAGATGTTCGGGTCTATTAGGACTATGTTTATTGAGACATTCGATGAGCGATACACTGTTGTTGCGGAGGCTGCTGCTGTTGCAGCCACTGCGGCCAAAGTTGTAGCGAGGACACAGGGAGGTGACTTGTTGTTGTTTCATGAGTTCAGCAACATGAAGCTACAAGAGTTTGATGGGACGCAAGATCCGATCGTTGTCATGAGATGGATATCCGACATTGAGGGGTGTTTCTATATATGTTCATATCCAGAGCATCTAAAAGTCCGGTTCACGCTGAACTAGCATCTCTTCGAAGCGAAGGATTGGTGGAAGTTTGTGACGACTGATTTTAGCCCTGCATATCATGCTGCAGTGACTTGGGGGAGGTTCACCAAGTTATTCCAAGTATGTTCCCCAGGTGAAGAGGGAACGTTTACAAAGGAGTTTCTGTCTCTCAAGCAGAAGACAGAGTTAGTGACAGAGATTACGAGGATGTTTCATGAGAGGGTGTTGTTCTGCCCTGAGCACGTGTCCACTAAGCAGGCACGTGTGAGTTAATATTTTAGCATCTTGAGGAGATACATTCGGAAGTTCCTGGCGAACTCGTCTTATCTGACATTGGCTGAGCTGCAGACCAATGCCAGGAGATACATTCGGGAGACCGGTACAGTCAGAGCTGGTGAGAAAGTGGGCTAAGCCCATTGATTTGAGAGCTGGAGGCCAAAAGGACTGCACTTATAGCAAGTGCGGCAAGACCCACGATGGGTCTTGCCGAACGGGGATTTGCTACAAATGTGGTAAGGAGGGGCACATGGTGAGGGACTGCCCAAAGGGATTTTCGGTTTGCTTTCATTGTAACCAAACGGGCCATCAGAAGGCCGAGTGTCCCCAGATCACTTAGAGATCAGCCCATGTTGCTAATCCTGCTGCATTACGTGTTACTGATGGCCGGTCATAGAAGGCCGAGCCACCTAGGGCTCATAGGAGAGCCTTCCAGTTGACCACGAAGGAGGTCCGTGTAGCGCCTGAGGTTGTTGTTGGTACGTATCTCCTTATTTATATTATTTTGAGATTTGTTTATGCTTATATTGTGTTGTATATAGGTAATTTTCTTGTGAGTTTTGTGCATGCTTTGGTGTTATTTGACTCGGGTGCGAGTCGATCTTTTGTGTCTCTATCCTTTAGCCGTCACATTAGTGTCAGACGCGAGGTGTTGAGTCGACCGCCGAGGGATTCTATAGCCGAAGAGCATGTGGTTTTTGCCACTGATGTATTTCGAGAATGTGTATTGGAGATTTTTGGTGTTGAGTTCCCGATAGTGATGGGTGATGTCTTTGTCATAGTAGGCATGGACTGGTTGAGCTTGTTTGGAGCTTAGATTGACTTTGATTGTTAGATTGTGACTATACGAGACCCTAGTGGGGGAGTTCTTACTGTAAATGGCGAGGGGACCAGATCTGGATCAACATTCTGTTCTACTGCCAGGGCAAGGCAGAGTTTACAACAGGGATGTATGGGCTTTTTAACATATGTGATGGATACGAGGGTTGCCACTAAGAGACCGAGTTTTATCTCCGATGTTCCGGTTGTGTGTGAGTTTCTAGATGTTTTCCTTAAGGATTTACCGTGTGTGCCTCCCAAGAGGCAGGTGGAGTTCTAGATCGATTTGGTTCCGGGTGTGGCGCCTATTACCAAGGCACCTTATCACCTTGCACCGCCCGAGATGCAGGTGTTATCCTCGTGGCTCTAGGATCTGTTGCGGAAGGGTTTTATTAGACCGAGTAGCTCACCATGGGGAGCACCGATCCTTTTTCTCAAGAAGAAGGATGGTTGACAACGGATGTGTATCGACTACCGGGAGTTGAACAAGCTAACGGTCAAGAACTGTTATCCATTACTGAGGATCAACAATCTAGTCGATCAGTTGCAGTGGTGTCTTGGTTTTCCAAGATTGATTTGAGATCTGGGTATCATTAGATGAGAGTTTGGGACATTATTTCTGCTTAGAATCGTTTGAATGAGAATTGATCTAGAGGGACTTGACGAGTGCATGAGCCAACTCGACGAGTCAGCTAGGGTTTTCCCCGATAGACTGATCGCGCTACAACTCCACGAGATAATGAGACAACTCAACGAGTTGAGTTGGATTTCCCTAATACTTCTGAGAAAAATGAAGGAAACTCGATGAGTCGCGTAGATGCACTTGACGAGTTTAGTCAACATGGATTGTTGACTTGAGCGTTGACTTTTAGGGTTTAGTCTGATGGGTTTTGAGCATTCTAACACTTCCTAAGTGTACATGCAACCCTAATAACCTTGGATCTATGTTTGTCTAATTATCATGCAAAGTTGAATTCCAAGGTTATGTTCCTATCTAGCATACATGGGGAACAATTTTAACTTAAAGTATAGATAGAATAACTTACCTTGTTGTTGTTTGTGTTCCTTGAAACCTTGTGAGCCTAGCACCCCAAGTGTGATGCCTCAAATGCTTCACACAACACCAAATGCTCTTGGAAGAACTTATGAGAGAACACACACTTCTCAAAAATCGGCCAAGCCCTCTTGTTTCTTAGTGTAGCCGATTTTAGGTGGAGAACATGTTTCTTATATAGTGTTGACACATCTAGGGTTAAACCCTAATGTGTCATGACTCTTCATTTCCATGACCCATGGGTTTGTAACTCCCATGGAGCATCTATGGAGCATCCTATGGGTGGAACCCAACTTGATAATCCATGGAGCCTCTTAGCCCACTATACAAGATATGGATGATTTACATAATCAACCCATATATTTAATTAGTTATCTTTTGATCACATAATTAATTCTAAATTAATTCTTGATCAAACTAATCAAATAATATTATTAATATATTAGAACTTATAATATATTAATAATCTCCAAGTGTTATTTCTCTCATTTAGTCTATCTAATTGCACGGTGCCATGCAACCCAAATGGACCATGCCGGGTCGGGTCAAGTACATACCAGAAATAGTTATGGACTTAGACACCTTATCCAACAGTCTCTCACTTGGATAAGTCCAATAACTATTACTGCAAGTATGACTTCAGGAACCGATCGGCCATCGTAGCTCTTTACAAGGTTTCTCGGAACTGAGAAGATGATGGTACGCCATTTAAGATAAGTGATCATATAATCCTCTGTTCTAGATATCAGTCGGACAAATACACGGAACAATGTCTTACTTATTGTCCAACAGTTTGTTTCCCGATTTCCGATTTGTTTGACAAAGAACTTCATTGAACACATCAATTTAGTTCTGACCGAGCCCGGCACATAGGTCAAAACAAAATCATCGAGGGGCCAAGATATCAGCTTCTAATCCAAGAAGGAACAGATAAACTTCGACTCATATGTTTGTTCTACCACTCATTGAATTACACACAAGAGCGCGATTTATAACATCGAGTTACCAATGCGTTTTTCGTACAATCAATGCATAACCAGCTTGTAAGTAACAAATCATATCTCTAGGTTTGAAGACTTATACGATATTACCGTCTCACGATCACTCGAGATAGAATTCCATGAAGTGATTCCAGTGAGCGTGGGTTGAGTCCAATGCTCAGAACTTATGAGCACTCATGATTGTTGTAGCCTTGTCCAAGACCTCTACAACCAAACATGACAGTCTTGATTCATACCTACTTCCGACATATGACCGACTGTGGAGGTTTGAATAATATGTTATACCAAACAAAAATTATTCTGGAAGTCAAAACATGCAAAAGAAATATAGTAAATGATCGATAAGAGATAGCAACACTTTACTCATAAATAAAACACTTTTATTCATCATCAGATGTCAATTACACTTTACAAATTTTGAGGTTATCTAACTACTAAATCTAATATCATCCTTCAGCCCTATGCTCCGAGCATGCTGGAGATGCTTAACCCGAGTCAGTCCCTTCGTGAGGGGATCTGCCGGATTCTCATTCGATGATACCCTCTTTGCCACGAGGAGTCCTTCTTCGATCCGATGTCTGATGAAATGGTATTTTCTATCGATGTGTCTGGATCTCCCGTGATCCCTTGGTTCCTTGGCTAAGGCAACAGCACTTTCACTATCACAGAAAATTTCCATTGGCTCTTTAATAGCTGGTACAACTCCAAGGTCTCCAATGAAGTTCCTCAGCCATAACGCCTCCTTTGCCGCCTTACTAGCTGCAATATACTCTGATTCACAAGTAGAATCTGCCACTGTCTCTTGCTTGGAACTCTTCCAAGAAATTGCTCCTCCATTTAGGGTAAAGACCCAGCCCGACTGAGAGCAGAAATTATCTCTATCAGTCTGGAAGCTAGCATCACTATACCCTACAACTCTCAAGTCATCACTCCCATCGAGGGTAAGGACCCAGTCCTTAGTCCTTCGTAGGTACTTGAGAATATTCTTTACCGCAGTCCAGTGTGCCTTGCCAGGGTTCCCCTGAAACCTGCTAACCATGCTCAGGGAAAAAGCTACATCAGGTCGGGTACACATCATAGCATACATGATCGATCCTACAGCCGAAGCATAAGGTACTCGACTCATTTGTGCTATCTCAGCCTCAGTGCTAGGGCTTTGTGTCTTACTCAGTTTGGCGTTACTCTGGATGGGCAACTCTCCTTTCTTGGAGTCTTGCATTCTGAATCTCTTCAGCACCTTATCCAAGTAGGTACTTTGACTAAGTCCAATTAGTCTTTTACTCCGATCTCTCAAGATCCTTATCCCTAAAATATAGGCAGCTTCACCAAGATCCTTCATAGCGAAACACTTTCCAAGCCAGGACTTTACTTCCTGCAGGGTTGGAATGTCGTTTCCTATGAGTAGTATGTCATCCACATACAATACCAAGAAGCTAACTATACTCCCACTAGCCTTGACATACACACAAGATTCATCTTCACTCCTAGAAAAGCCAAATTCCTTGACCTTTTCATCAAAGCAAAGATTCCATTTGCGAGGTGCTTGCTTTAACCCATAAATGGATTTCTCAAGCTTACACACTCTATTGGGGTACTTGTTGCTGACAAAACCCTCTGGCTGACTCATGTAAACATCTTCAGCCAACTTTCCATTAAGGAAAGCGGTTTTGACATCCATTTGCCAAATTTCATAGTCATGAAATGCGGCTATGGCTAACAGAACCCGAATAGACTTAATCTTGGCTACCGGAGAAAAGGTCTCATCATAATCCACTCCAGGAATCTGAGAGAAGCCCTTTGCAACCAGTCTAGCCTTATAAGTGTGTACTTTACCATCCATGTCGGTCTTCTTCTTGAAGACCCATTTGCACCCTACAGTCTTTCGACCTGGTACATTCTCAACCAAGTTCCAAACTTGATTGTCATACATGGATTGTATCTCGCTATCCATAGCCTCTTTCCATTTAGAAGACTCGGGGCCTGCCATGGCTTCCTCGTAGCTGTTAGGGTCATCTTGATTTACTAGTGTTCCATCACTAATAAGTGTCTCACCTTCTGCAGTAATATGGAATCCATAGTAATGCTCAGGTGCACTCCTAACTCTCGTGGAACGCCTCAGAGGTACAAATTCGTCAATTGGCTCAACAGGAGTTTCCTCCTCAAGTTGAGGGCTAGAGTTTGAAGTTCCATCACCACTTGACTCTTGAATTTCTTCAAGATCAATTTGCCTCCCACTGTCTCCTTGGCTTATAAACTCTCTTTCTCGAAAGACTCCTCTTCTTGCTACAAAGACCACATTGTCACTAGGTCTGTAGAAGAGGTAACCAAAGGATTGCTGTGGGTAGCCGATGAAAATACACCTCTCGCTTCGAGGTTCGAGCTTATCATGAGTCTTGCGTCTCACGAAAGCCTCGCAACCCCAAATCTTGATGTGGTCTAGTTTAGGTACTTTACCAGTCCACATCTCGTGTGGAGTTTTGGCAACTTTCTTTGTAGGGACTAGATTAAGGATATGGGCGGCAGTCTCTAAGGCATACCCCCAGAATGCGATTGGTAGCGAAGCTTGACTCATCATGGAACGAACCATGTCCAACAAGGTTCGATTACGCCTCTCAGCCACACCATTCAACTGCGGTGTCCTGGGAGGTGTCAATTGTGAGACAATCCCACATTCCCTTAGATAGTCGAGGAACTCTGAACTAAGATACTCACCACCCCGATCGGATCGAAGCATCTTAATGTTCCTGACCAATTGATTCTCGACTTCCTGTTTAAATTCCTTAAACTTCTCGAAAGTCTCTGACTTATGCTTGATTAAGTAGACATATCCATATCTACTGTAATCATCAGTAAAAGTCAAATAATAACGATTAGCATCCCTTGTGGCATGTTTGAATGGTCCGCACACATCCGTGTGTATAAGGTCCAACAAACCTTCACCCCTTTCACACGAGCCTGTGAAGGGTGACTTTGTCATTTTTCCAATTAAGCATGATTCGCAACTATCATTTGACTTTAGGTCAAACGACTCCAAGACTCCATCCTTTTGGAGTTGGCCTATGCGTTTCTTGCTTATATTTCCAAGACGACAATGCCATAATGATGCTTTATCCAAGTTATTATTATTAGTAGAATCAATACACAAAACATTATTTTCTAAGTTATCTACAACAGACACAGCTTCATACACACCATCACAAGGTAATGCTTTAAAATAAAGAACATTATTAAAGAAAGCATCAATAGAACCAACTTCATTATTAAATGAAAAGGTAAACCCTTGTTTGTACAAAGCATGAAAGAAAATAATATTTCTTGCCATTCCTAGCGAGTAACAACACTTATTCAAATCTAAACTAAACCCACTACTTAGCGATAAAGTATAAACTCCAATCTTGGTGATAGGTGAAGCTTTCCTGTTCCCCATGATCAAGTTTATTCTTCCTTGCTCCACATCCTCACTTCTTCTTAGTCCCTGCAAGTCACAACAAATATGAATACCACAACCGGTATCAAGGACCCAAGATTTCGAATGGGGTGAGTTATTAGAAATGATAGTGTAAATACCTGCATGGTTGGGTTTGACTTTCCCATCCTTCACATCCTGCTGGTACTTTGGGCAGTTCCACTTCCAATGAGCTTTTTCATGGCAATAGAAGCATTCAGCCTCTTTTGGGTCAGAAGAAGGAGTAATGAAACCTTTCTTGGTTCCACTTGAAGAAGAGCCATCAAGGGTCCGAGCCTTGGTACCCTTCGAAGATCTCTTTCTCTTCCTCCCTCGAATTTTCCCGATTGCCAAAACCGGAGTTGAGTTTGGAGTAGGAGTGATAGCAACCGACTTCCCCTTAAGACCTGTTTCTGCAGTCTTGAGAAGTCCCTGAAGTTTGCTGAGAGTGACCTCTTCCTTATTCATGTGATATGTCATGCGGAATTGATCATAGCACGATGGTAAGGAGCGCAAAATTATATCTATTGCTAGCTCCTCAGGGAGGTTCACATTAAGTTTCAGCAATCGATCCACATACCTTTGCATTTTCTACATGTGGCTCGTGACGGAATCCCCGTCCTTCATCATGGTTGTTATCATGGAGCAGATGATTTCGTACCTCTCTTGTCGTGCACTTTGATGGTATCTTTCCATCAAATCTTAGTGCATTTCATAAGGGTAGAAATCCTCATAGGACTTTTGGAGTTCTGCTGTCATTGTGGCCATCATGATGCATGCTACTTTCGTAGCATCCCTTTCATGTACCTGAAAGTCAGCGATCTCCTAAGGAGTTGCAGTGGTCTCATCAATCTCCTTAAGCTCCTTGTTAAGGACATATTCTTTGTCCTCGTAGCGGGTAATCATCCTGATGTTTCTGATCCATTCATTGAAGTTGGATCCATCAAAGGTGACTTTCCCACACAAACTCATATGAGTAAAGGAGCCATTAGGATTCGAGCCAGAAGCATTATTTGAAGACATCTGGAAGAGGAGAACAAGTTTAGTATAGATTTAAGAGAGTCCTTAATAAAACACCCAAATGTAATATTAAGGCTAGGATCCAATCACAATATAATATAACTTAGAAGAGGTATGCCGTAATCTAAGCTATACCATATTTGAAAGGTAGGTGAATGACGATTCACCAATTTCCACCACGAAAACCGAAATATTAGATATTAGGTTTTATTGGTTTTTAGAAATTCCTAGATTCTTTGAGATTCAATGAACTTTTCAAAGGCATGTTTCAATCTCGAGAGTGCCCTCCAAGTTTTGTGACTGGGATACCGAGGATCACAAAACGAGGTGTGAAGTAACCATGCAAATCACTTGGTACCCTTCAAGTTTATCACTCAATCGATGTGCCGGTAAACCACACACGCTCCACCGATACTATAATAAACCTTAAGTCACCCTTTACCTACCTTGTTAAGTCCAAGTTAGTGTGCCGGTTAACCACACACGCTCCACCAACGACTTAGACAAAGTGTAAAGTGTAATTTCATGGATTAGCACCTTATTCACATTTTCCTAAAGTAACTAAGATTGGGAATTTAATAAAACATTTAGTTACTTTACAATATACATCATACTTTGAATGAGAGTTTATAAGTCCTTGTCTTACCCGTTCGGCTAACGACCCTCCACCAGTCAAGCAAGCGGTGGGTGAGAGTAGACACCCATTAAGTCACCATTTTATAGGCAACAACCTTATACCCACCTTATAGACCGGCTTCGTGAATGAGGCGTACTAGCGGTAAGACGACTTTATTCTTATACATACATATATATATATATATATATATATATATATATATATATATATATATATAATTATTAAATCATCATAATATAAGTATAAGGGTTGAATTTTAACTTTTAAAATTCTAGGGGTTGGAACTTAAAGTTTTAACTTAACTTTACTTGTTCCAAAACTTGAGGGCAAGTTTTGTAACTTTCAAAACTTTTCATTTCTTGTAACTTATGAGTTTAATAGAGTAATAAAATGAAGACTCTTCATTTTTCTAACTCTTGTGTTTTGTTTTAATGGTTTTAATTCAAGTGTGACTCTTGGTTTTCCATAACTTGAGGACAAGTTATGGACTCCATTAAAACACATTATGATCAAGAATTAATCTACCACATAGGTTACAAATAATTCCTATGATCATCTAAAACATCATAAGAACAAGAACATGAATATGAACTTATTCATAAATCAAAAATTACACTTAAAACTTTGTAATTTTGATAACTAGTTGTTGTAAATGAATTATCAAATACATTACACCATCTAAAACAAGTTTTTCAAGTACCAAAAAGTTTAGGGTAATGTTTCTAATTCATTTCCAGCAACTAAATCGAAATTCTGCAATCAGTCGACCCTACTCGCCAAGTGCATGAACTTACTCGCCGAGTTGGTTGAAGATACACATGAACTCGACGAGTCCCTCTTATGGACTCGACGAGTCCATTCGTGGACAGCAAGATTTTCAACTTTTTTTCAACTTTTAAGCACAAATAAAAAACAAACAAGCCTAGGCTTTGATACCACTGATGGGTTTTGAGCATTCTAACACTTCCTAAGTGTACATGCAACCCTAATAACCTTGGATCTATGTTTGTCTAATTATCATGCAAAGTTGAATTCCAAGGTTATGTTCCTATCTAGCATACATGGGGAACAATTTTAACTTAAAGTATAGATAGAATAACTTACCTTGTTGTTGTTTGTGTTCCTTGAAACCTTGTGAGCCTAGCACCCCAAGTGTGATGCCTCAAATGCTTCACACAACACCAAATGCTCTTGGAAGAACTTATGAGAGAACACACACTTCTCAAAAATCGGCCAAGCCCTCTTGTTTCTTAGTGTAGCCGATTTTAGGTGGAGAACATGTTTCTTATATAGTGTTGACACATCTAGGGTTAAACCCTAATGTGTCATGACTCTTCATTTCCATGACCCATGGGTTTGTAACTCCCATGGAGCATCCATGGAGCATCCTATGGGTGGAACCCAACTTGATAATCCATGGAGCCTCTTAGCCCACTATACAAGATATGGATGATTTACATAATCAACCCATATATTTAATTAGTTATCTTTTGATCACATAATTAATTCTAAATTAATTCTTGATCAAACTAATCAAATAATATTATTAATATATTAGAACTTATAATATATTAATAATCTCCAAGTGTTATTTCTCTCATTTAGTCTATCTAATTGCACGGTGCCATGCAACCCAAATGGACCATGCCGGGTCGGGTCAAGTACATACCAAAAATAGTTATGGACTTAGACACCTTATCCAACATAGTCAACTATGGACTTTAGAGACCATGGATGGGTAAAATGGTCTTTTCACCCTTTTTAAGATTTAGTGGAGGAGTTAGCTTAGCATCTCGGAGTGGTTATTATAAATTGCTTATTAGAGATAAATATATTAGGTAGGCGGAGTCTAGACTATTTATGGGGTGCTAGATCTACTTGCTTACTTCTGAGGTGAGTCTTCACACTATAATTACCCGAGTGGTAATACTGTGTGACCGAAGGGTCTTATTAAGTTATTGACCGGAGGGTTATATGTGTTTATACTGAGTTATGTGATATTATGCATTTTGTCTTTGTGATATGTGCTATATTATTCTATGTTTTACTGAGATTGGACCTGAGGGTCCGAATCGAGCTGTGAGACGGGAGGGTGTTCATTGAGATATAAGATTGTAGGGTCCAACCTGAGCTGTGAGACCGGAGGTTCCTCATTGATACACATGACAGGAGGGTCCACACCTAGCCGTGAGACCGAAGGTTCCTCACCGAGACACATGAGATCGGAGGGTCCATGTCGAGTTATAGCCATGAGAGGCTTATTATTTGTATATGTGATATTTTGGGGAACTCACTAAACTTCATGTTTACCGTGTTGTGTGTTATGTGTTTCAGGTTCTTCTCAGGATCGCGAGAAGGTGTCGACTTGATTGTACGCACCTGTTTGAGACTATGTTGAGGATTCTGGGATATTATCTATTGTTTTGTTGAATTGTGTTTTTGACATTTGATACATTGTGGTTTGAGAAAATGTTATACTAATTTTATGTGATTTAAAAATGAAAATTTTGTTTGAATATTTAATGTGTTGCAAATTAATGACAACAGTTGGATGAGATGTAATAAGTGTCCATAGAAGAAAGAAATGGTAAAGGTGACATCTTTAAGGAAGGAATCCGTTAGATGAGTCAGAAAGCGGTGTGGGTGAAGTCAATGGGAGAAAGAAAGCATGATGGGGTTTGAGTAAGGTAATATAGTTTTATTATTTCTTTTATATATTACAATAAAAAAATCTGATACTTAAAATTAGTGTGAAATCAAAGCATGGGAAAAGTAATAATTAGATCACAATTAAAAATAAATTGAAACCACATGTATCAATAACATAATGCTTGAAAACTACATGGATACATGGTGTAATTACATTGCTAATAATTGTTTTGCAAGTAAGACTTTTTGGAAAAGGTTAGGTGTAAAAGTCTTCATGGAAAATGACAAGATAAGACTAGAAGATTTCCTTGTATGAGACTAATTGCAACATATAAATGCCCATGTTATATTCATTTTTAGGTTGTGCTTTAGAGATGTAGTTAGAGAGTTATGAGTTGAACTAATCTTATTTAGATTTAGATCTTGATCCCCTTTTAGTAATCCTCATGATAATCAAATACATCTTTTAACACCGAATCATCTTGTTGATTGTGTTGATCTTACATTATGCATGTCAAATTCGAGTTTTATTTCCTCACAATTGGAAGCTTGGGAAGGATTTATTGAAGTTAGGTATAGCATTTTTTTGGTCTTGTGTTGAACATTTTGGTGAATTTACTCTGTGTATCGGGGGTATTTGATTGATTCGACTTTGATTCTTCTTCATCGAATTTGGTTGAGAATAGAGATTTTGACTTGTTACATGGCATTTTTGGGTGTTCGTGTCACTAGCAAATTTTCTTCGAGGAATATCTGAGGACTAATGTGACATTAAGGGAGGGTTCTTCATGTTTTAAAGTGATTCATATTTTTGGTTTTGAAGTGAATTTTTATAGCGGTTTGAATTATTTCTTATTTTTGGGATTACTTTTGAAGCTTAAAGATAAGTTTTTTCCTTTGGAGCTTGGTTGTGTGATGACTCATATCCTATAACCCAGTTTTGAAGACTGCTAAAGATTTGAGATTCTTGAATCACTTCGATATTCATTATCACAATTGGAATTCATATCATCTATATGCTTTTTGTGTATATAGCTCTTCATTGAAAATGACAAAAAAAAAACCTTGGAACATTCCCGTTATGACACGTGGTTATGCTTGAAGGATGTAATCCATAGAGGGTTATGAGTTAAATTAATTTGATGTATTTAGATCATTTTTTGTAATTCATCATGATAATCGAATACATCTTTTAAAATTAAAATCATCTTGTCGATTGTTTTGATCTTACATTCTGATGTCAAATCTGAGTTTTATGTCCTTGCAAAAACCATATGGACAAATTATGCAATTATACATGATTAAGAAAATACTAAAAAAAAAAATCAATCAATCAAAGTAAAATAAGACCAATCTTTACTATATAGTTTGACAAAATTTTTTTATCATAAACCTTATTTTCAATTCAGAAAAAATCATTATTAAATATGATTTGTAAAAATACATAACAAATTGTTTCGGCACAATGTAATTTTTTTCAAAAAAATTCTGACATAATGTAATTTTTAGATATTTACTATTATCTTAGATGGATTTTGATATACATCAAATGCTTATCTTGATTAAAGTTTTTAACGATCGTCATTAGAATGGCAAATTTGCTATACAATTTCATAACTTCTTGATCCATCGTTTTTTAATAAAGTCAAATAACCAAAGAGTTTAAGAATTCTAAAATATTATACCTAACTAAAATTTTGAGCTGGACTTGTTCCACCATTTTCTACGAATTCATTATGAGAACCAACATAAAGTTTTCAATACGCGAATCAATAAACTCAAGACACAGTTCTGTTGGAGTTTGTAATTTTGAAAGAATGAAAACCCTCCATGGCCATGGCAGCACATTCATGTTCATATTCTCACTCTTCTTCCACCCTTTCCTCCCTCTAGCTATTGACACCATCACACCCACACAACCCCTCATCGTCAACCAAACTCTAGTCTCTAATGGTGAAGCTTTCGAGTTGGGTTTCTTCAATGCAAACAATGGTAGCTTGTATATAGGAATTTGGTATAAACAAATAGAGCCGAGAACAATTGTGTGGGTAGCTAATAGAGATAACCCCATTACTTCATCCTCCGGTAACCTAACCATCATCAGCAACGGCAACATGGTGCTTGTAAATCAAACGGGAACTGTCGTCTGGTCGACAAATCAATCTACAGTACTGGTGGCAAACACGGTGGGACAGCTTTTAGACAACGGTAACTTTGTGCTTCGTCGGGAAAACGATGAGAATCCGGAAAATTATATCTGGCAAAGCTTTGATTATCCGACTGATACTCTATTGCCGGAGATGAAACTTGGGTGGGAGAGGAAATCTGGAATTACTCGGATTTTGCGGTCATGGAAGACGAACGATAATCCGGCGACAGGTGATTATTCTCTTATGATCTCCGTCCGTCAGTTCCCGGAGATTTTGCTTATGCACAACCAAACGACAACTTATCGGAGTGGGCCGTGGACTGGAAGAAGGTTCAGTGGTGTACCGGTGATGAAAGGGATGAGTATAATGCAGTTTGACTTTCCCGATAACTCCGATGAGATTTTTTATTCATTTAAAATGCTGAATAGTTCAATTTATTCGCGATTGGTTATAAATTCTTCTGGTATGGAACAAAGATTGGTTTGGGCAGAAACAACAAAAACATGGAGTGTGTACTGGTCTTTCCCCGGAGATTGCGATCACTTTGGTGAATGTGGTCCATCTGGCATTTGTGGTGCAAACACTGCACCGATATGCAGTTGTCCGACTGGATTCCGGCCGAAAAACAAACAAGGATGGGATCTCCGAGTTGGTTCGGAAGGGTGTGTTCGGAGCTCGGACTTGGATTGCAGGTCGGATGGATTTCAGCTATTGAAGAACATGAAACTGCCAGAGACTTCGAAAGCTTTTGTAGATCAATCGATAAATTTGAGAAAGTGTCGTGAGATTTGCAGAAGGAATTGTTCTTGTGCTGCTTACGCTAATACGAAGCAGACGAATCTCAATGAAGGCGGATCGGGTTGTGTGATTTGGGAAGGAGATCTCATTGATATGAGGCAGTATGCTGATTCGGATGATGGTGGACAAGATCTTTACGTTAGAGTTGCAGCTTCTGATTTGGGTAATTTTTCTTAATATAATTGATTTTGCTGTTAAAGAAAGTATTAGTTTGGTGTTGAATTTTATAATTTAAGATATTAATAAGTATGAATTTGTTTATTGCAGACCGGAGTTCCAAAAATTGGTTCCACGACCAAGTTGGCATGGTTGTCGGCACCAGCATAGGTGCATGTGTGGTGTTGATAGTACTCATGATACTCGTCTACCTTAAGATGAAGAAAACTATATCCTTGAAAAAAGTAATGGATAGAAAAGGTAATTCTGACTTTTAAGAGTCAAACACCATATATAATTTTAGAATTAGCAAGTATAGTTCAAGTAACATAGAAACTAATTCATAATCATATTAAACCATAAAAATATTTACCGATGAAAGTAGTTTCAGCTAAAAACTTAAAAGGTGGATTGAAGTGTTAAAGGTTTGACTTTTAAAAGTCAAAATACATTGTGATTATTTGTGCTTGTATATTTTGTTATGATCCAAATTAGGTCCACAAGGAAGAATTGGAGATTTCTTAGTAAATGATGGGCCTATTAGTAGAAGAAATAACCATGGCGAAACTGACATGGATGAACTCGAGTTACCCTTGTTCGATTTTACGACCCTATCAATCGCAACAAATAACTTCTCGGACACAAATAAACTTGGGCAAGGTGGATTTGGGTGTGTTTACAAGGTAAAATACTTGTAATATATGAATATTTGGGTATTCAAGAATAGCTTATTATGAAAATCCGTTCATAGATAATCTACAAATTGAAATATTGATTTTTAGTATTTTTTGAAATTTTGATTATGTGAAAATTCGAATTTCACATACATTTTTTATGTACTATTACTTTTTTTTTCTAAGTGGATAATTAAATATAATGGTTTTAGGTTAATATCATCGATGAGTAATTAACTACTAGTTTTTTTCTTAAAAAAAACATCATTGTTTTTTTTAAATAACAAACTAACTAATTAGTTCTAAATAGTCACTTATGTCTCCACTGAGAATTGAACAATGACCTCTTATTTGAGAGATTCATTCCTTACTACTAGGCTGTTAACCCTTAAAAAATGAACATGCGTTCATATTACTTTCCTTCTTATAATATTTTTTTAAAATGATTATTTTCTGAAGAAAAAAACTATAATATGTTACTAATCTATGTATTCATTTTAAGCGTAAAAAAATATAATGTAAAAATTAGTAATGAGATTATTGGTTATGAAGGGTACATTAGCGAACGGTGAAGTTGTGGCAATAAAAAGGCTCTCAAGAGTTTGTGAACAAGGGATAGAGGAACTAAAAAATGAGGTTAGATTGATTGCGAAACTGCAACACCGAAACCTTGTTCGAGTATTAGGTTGTTGCATAGAGGTTGAAGAGAAATTGTTGATTTATGAGTTTATGGAAAACAAAAGTCTTGATATGTTTCTTTTTGGTAAGTTCTTAACATGCGTTTATTTTTTCTTTTGATTCAAGAGTTTTTTCCGCCAAAATCTAAATGTTTTTCTTAAAATCATTATAGAGAAAGATAAAAGCCTAGAACTCAACTGGAAAAAACGAGTGGATGTTATACGTGGGATTGCACGAGGGCTTCTTTATCTTCATCAAGATTCGAGATTTACAATCGTCCATCGAGATATGAAAGCGAGTAATGTTTTGCTTGATAAGGAATTGACCCCGAAGATATCAGACTTTGGTATCGCAAGGATTTTTGGGAACGATCAAACAGAAGCAGCAACAAACATAGTGGTTGGAACATAGTAAGTTTCGTTGAATATATATATATATATATATATATATATATATATATATATATATATATATATATATATATATATATATATATATATATTCACACACACGATATAATATTCTTTTAGCCAAACTTACTGTTATTATTTTTGTTAAACTTTTGTAGCGGTTATATGTCACCTGAATATATGATGAACGGATATTTCTCAACAAAATCTGATGTTTTTAGCTTTGGGGTTTTGATTCTTGAGATAGTGAGCGGTAAAAGAAATAGAGGATCATCCAACACAGCTAGTCAACTTAACCTTCTTGAACAAGTAAGTACTATTCGGATTACTCTCTCTAGTAACTAAAACTAAGTGGTCACCATTAAAAAATGTTGATAAAAATTATTTACTAATTAACCACATTTTATAATTACAAGGATACATTAAAATTCATCGGTTTTTTTATTAAATAAAGACCAATATATATATATATATATATATATATATATATATATATATATATATATATATATATATATATATATATATATATATATATATATATATATATATATAGGTTCAGGTTCATTTGAGACCATGCTAATTTTGTGAGACCGTGAGACCAAATTTAAAAGTAATTTTAAAATGAAAAATAAATGGAAAAATCCAAAAATTCATTTTTTAAATATTATTTTCGGAACTTGAATTAACTAAAAAAAATCCCTTATTTTTTTTAAAAATACGTGGAATATTCTAAATAGAATATTACACTGACATATTCTAAAAAATAATTTTAAAATACAAAATAAATGAAAAAATCTAAAAATTATTTTTTTAAATATTATTTTCGGAACTTGAATTAACTAAAAAAAATAAAAAAAAATCTTATTTTTTTGAAAAATACGTGAAATATTCTAAATAAAATATTACACTGTATATATTCTAAAAATAATTTTAAAATGCAAAATAAATGGAAAAATCAAAAAATTCTTTTTTAAATATTATTTTCGGAATTTGAATTAATTAAAAAAAATTAAAAAAAAATAAAAAAAATAAAAAAATGCGTCTCACGGTCTCACAAAATTAGGTCGTCTCAAATGAACCTATATATATATATATATATATATATATATATATATATATATATATATATATATATATATATATATATATATATATTGTTAAAAAAACATATACATACACTCACGATTAATTTCATTTAGGTCCTTGTTAAATTATTGTATTTATATTGAAAACAATATTTTTAGGCATGGAAGTTATGGAACGAAGTCAATACTTTAGAACTACTAGACAAATCTATCGGGTCCAAATTTTCAGAAAATGAAGTATTAAGGTGCATACAGATTGGACTGTTATGTGTTGAAGAACAACCAGAAGATCGACCAAATATGTCAAAAGTGATGCTGCTACTAAGCAGTGAAACTGTACGAATGCCACGACCAAAACATCCTGGAATCTTCATTAGGAATAGAAATCTTGAAACAGTAACTCCTGGAAAACCCGATGATTCCATGAGCATAAATGAAATCACAATAACAACACTAGATGGTAGATAGCGAAATTAAGTTAGTTACCATTTAGCAATACCGATTGTTGTATATAATATTATACGGAGGTTTGTAATTAGTGTCTGACGATGGTTTTCAATTTATTTATTGTAAAATGTGAATTTTAGTACAAATTCAAATTACGTTCATAAAATAGATTTCTATATAAATATCCTAACAAGTAACTATAATGATAAACTCATAATCACTTCTTATTCATTTATGTCTTATCAACAGTCATCGGCTTCATGTTTTGTTTTGAACTTGTCTTTCAAGTGAATAATAAATAATTCGCAAACACTTGAAAGATGGACCATGAGCAGTAAATATTAGAAATAAATATCAAGAATAATTTTAAAAGTTTTGAGCTTAATTCGGTCCCAATAACATATGCATTAGTTGTTGATACATATGTTATCGGTCTTGTATTATAAAATTTCTTATTATTAAAGTATTATATTTTGAAAATTTATCCAATTAGAACATTGTACTCTACTTGCTCCCTTGTCATGTGCCAAAGTTGGTGGCACTCTAATCGGATTAATTTGGATGTGCATGGTGGTGTTTCTGTTGCTGCTATATTTATAATTCTCCCATTGTATCACGATCAGTTCAATGCTATTCTTGGGGTTTGTCCTTTCTGATGCTTTTCCAATCACCATACCTTCTTCTCCAAGTACTCAAAGCGCACTCTTTTAGCTCACACACTCAAGAAATAGGTTAGGGTTTAGGGAAAAAATGGCTCATATCTATGGAGGCTGAGGTAAGGGAGGGTTATGAGCTCATAAGGACGTTTATATAGCACTCAAACCCTAAATATTAGGGTTTACATCTGACGCGAGTACGCTTAGCATACACAAGTGTATGCCCAACGTACTAGGGTGCGCCTAGTACGATTAGCATACCTTATGTACACTTAACGTACTAGCCTTGTTCTCAAAGTTGCAACTTTAGTCCTTAGGCTCCTCATAGGGCGATTTTTCTAACCCATGGACTACAAATGACAAAATAATAATAGAAGAGAGGATTCGGAAATACCTGCAAAATATCAGGATGTTACACATCAAGCATACAAACATTCCTCGAGCTTTCCCCGACATCGGATCGAATTCTGGAAACATATAACCTATATCGGGCTAACCCCGACATCGGACCTTAGTCTGGCATACACTAACATACATAAATGGGCCGACATTGGTGCCTTCGTCCCGTTCCTACTGGAGCAAAACTCAATTCACAAAGCTGGCTACTGAATCTCTTGGTAAGGAAATCTCTATCGGCTGCTTCTACGACTCCCCAACTAACATCATCATAGTAACACTTAGTCAAAATCCAATAATCCTTCTTAGGGTAAAATGACCACTTTACCGTTGGTCAAAGTCAACGTACTAGGTTGACCCAACTCGTCGAGTTGACTCATCAACTCGTCGAGTTCTATAAATCAGGAATCTCTGAAATCGCGATCCAACTCGTCGAGTCACCCTCATGACTCGTCGAGTTCCCATGATACTCGTAGTCGTGATAAAGCAAGTTAACTCGTCGAGTCCCTCCTCGGACTTGTCAAGTTCCACCGGGTACAGAATCGGGACAAATCGACTCAACTCATCGAGTTCCTCTATGGACTCGGTGAGTTCCTTAGTCTGTTTGGGCCATCTTAATGGATTAAGCCCATACTCTTCAGATCTAAGCTTTATATTTCTCATATACACTGAAAATGTCCTTTTAAGGGTAAAGTTTCCAACTTTACCCATTAATACCTTTACTTAATGGGTTTAGCTCAAACCCTAACTCTTTAGGACCTAGATCTTGGTCCATAAGCCATCTATACTCCAAACTAAATCATACAAACAGACATCTAGACCTTAAACACTACATGAACACGTAAAGCTTCCACCTTTCACTCAATGCATGGCCTTTTGGAGCTTAAAAGGCCAAAATGGCATCCTATGGCTTGCATGGGGCTTTAATGGTCATAAAGTTTTCACCTTTATGCCATGAAAGCCATCCATGATTCCAGATCTAATGGTTCAGTCACTTTGGATGTCCAAATCCCAAAGGTCAAGCTTCTTGAACCAAAAACCCAATAAGATGACGATAAAGAGATCTAAGAAGCTACCAAGAAAGTTTGAGACTTGCTTACCAGAAAATGATGAGGAAGAAATGTAGTCCCTAGATCTACTATCTTATTCTTGAATCCCCAAGCTTCTCCTTCCTTCACAAGCTTCAAAACACACAAAGTTTCACTCACAATTGGTTCACAAGCTCACAATTGCATTAGGGTTTTGTGAATATAGGGTTTGGGACTTGGAGGCTGGAAATGAGGCCAACAAGTGGGGATTAGGATGCTTAAATAGGATACGAAACCAAAAAATTATGGTTTCATCCTAGCATACCTACTCGTCGAGTTAGGGGTTCTCAACTCGTCGAGCAGGTTATTTGAAATCCCGTGTCTCTTTTGATCTCTACTCGACAAGTTTGGGGCTCCCAACTCATCAAGTTGCTCTACAAAAATGAATAAATTATAATTTAAATGCATACCAGGATCTAAGCGTTACAACAGAGGCCATTGGCCTTCACAACAAGAGAAAATGTAGTCTTCACGACTGTTTTGACTTGAGACCACGACGACGTGGCAGAAGCTCGGCCATGACATGTTGGCCTTTTGGGAGACTTTTTGACTGTTGTCTTTGACTTTGACCATGAACTTTTGACCAAGTTTGACTTTAGGTCAATTTGAGGGTTTTAGGCTATAGTTTAAAAATTGGTCCCTCATTGTTGTATAGGTGACTTGTAGTGACGATTATTAGATCTGTGATTAGTGTTGTTGTTTGCTAGGCTGTAAGGTGAGTTTTATCACTATGCTTTGTACTGCAATATGTGTCCTTGTGTGTAGGATGTTATACTATAGTGGTCTATTAGACTGGTAGATTTGTTATGGTTACATATGCTTGCCTGTTATTGTTTTGGACATAGTGTGTTTGGGTTGAGACTATAATGCTTTGTGTTGTAGGCCAACATACCCAAGAGCAATCCAGTCTTAAGCTATAGAATCAGGGGGTCCAATCTTTGTGACTGTGGGCACAGGGACAATCCAGTTTTTGTGTTGTATGCCCGATGTGTTGCAATGTATATGTATTTCTATGTGGGTTTTAGGCTATAGTTTAAAAATTGGTCCCTCATTGTTGTATAGGTGACTTGTAGTGACGATTATTAGATCTGTGATTAGTGTTGTTGTTTGCTAGGCTGCAAGGTGAGTTTTCTCACTATGCTTTGTACTGCAATATGTGTCCTTGTGTGTAGGATGTTATACTATAGTGGTCTATTAGACTGGTAGATTTGTTATGGTTACATATGCTTGCCTGTTATTGTTTTGGACATAGTGTGTTTGGGTTGAGACTATAATGCTTTGTGTTGTAGGCCAACATACCCAAGAGCAATCCAGTCTTAAGCTATAGAATCAGGGGGTCCAATCTTTGTGACTGTGGGCACAGGGACAATCCAGTCTTTGTGTTGTATGCCCGATGTGTTGCAATGTATATGTATTTCTATGTGGGGTATTTTTGGGAAACTTAGTAAGCTTTGGCATACAGTTGTGGATTTAAATATTTTCAGATACTTCAGATGACTGGGTCAAAGCGAATGCATGATCGTACACATCCTTCTGCTGATTTATGTTTTGAGAGATGATTTTGATGCTCTGATATCTATGGTTTTCTTTCAAAACATTGTTTAATCATTTGTGGATTCTATGAAAATGTCTTTGAAAGGAAAAAAATTGTCATGGTTTTTGGATGTTACATTTATAATTGTATGTTATCACAAATTATTATTAGTAATTTGTTGAAAGTAATATGTATAGGAACTAATTCTTACACAACAATTGTTTTCCATACACAACAATTTGTGCATTAAAGTATTGTATTGTACAATTCCATAAAAAATGAATTTTTGTGTATGGATAAAAAATTGTTATGTACGAATCACTTCCCAATAAGTATTTTTGAAGTTATCATTCAGACTTGTTTTGTTAAAAACTAGGTGCGGGACCCAACGTATTGCATGAGTTTATTTATAATAAAAGTGAGAGTATTTAATTGTTAAAACTAGAGTGTTTTTTCTCTTTTAAATTTAAACAAGCTCCAAACTTTATGATTGTATGATGTAGATATTGCCATGCTAGCTTTATGGAACTATTTCTTGTCCTAAAAGTCCCAAGTTGGTGCATGTTATGATTTGAATGAGATAAGTTGTCCTTTCAAAACCTAGAAGGGGTCCTATGTGATAAAAATTATGTCCCAATGGCTGAAAGTGTCCCATGCATGTAGTAGAATGGTCTTAATGGGTTAAGACCATGTATTAGGAACATTTTGGGCTTCCAAAGTCTTAAAGTTCAAGACTTTATGGTTCTAAGGCACTTTTGGTCGAGGTATCTAGAGTTTGGGCTTAAGTGCTTAAGCCATTAAACACTTATTAGGGTTTTGGCAAAACCTCACGTACACCCTGCGTAAATTCTGTACGCACAGCGTACTGAGTCAACCACCTCGATGGTGTTCAACGCAAAATGGAAGTACGCCCGCGTACGCCCTCTGTTGGAGTCTTCTTTGGGCCAGTTTGACATAAGCCTTGCTAGACTTTTTGAATAATTTTGTTCTAGGCCATTTTTGGATTTGGATCTTAAAATAAGGCCTACTTTGGGAGTCGGGCACAATTGGGAAATTAGGTCGATAATGGGCCTTAAGTATATGGACTTCTCGACAGTGGATCTGATAATTGGGCCTTGGCCCAATTTAGAGAAAAGGCAATATGGACTATGTGGACCTATAGTCAAGATTGATATCCCATGTATTGACTTAGTAATTAATTATTTTGGATAGTTCGGAATTTTCGGTGAGACAGCGATCGAAGACTTTCAGTCCAGTTCAACACTACTTGCGAGGTAAGTTGTCCTCACTATACTAACAGGGTCGAAGGCACCAATGTCGGCCCTTTCGGATTTGTATCTAGGTTTATTGTACGATATGCGTTATGATTTGTATCCTAGTTATAGGATGGTTGCTATGTTATTGATTTGTTAGATCAGTATCCTGGTTATAGGATGGTTGTTATGTTAAAGATCGGTTAGATCAGTATCAATATTTAGATCGGTTAGATCGTGTGAATAGTCGTATCTTAAAAATAATTATACCCAACGTTGTATTTAAATTAATAAGATATTAATTTAAATAATATATTAAGTAATGGTTAAATAATAATTAAAGTGTTAGGAAACACTTTAATTAGGTAGGAAATACTTATTAATTCTAGACGTTTTCAGTGTGTGTTTGGGTGTTTTCGGTTGGAGGCTTGAAGATTTGAAGATATTGATGAATGTTCTTGGTGTTCTTGGTGAATATAAGAAGATCTGGGGAGAAATCTCTTGAATATATGATGTTTACAGATGAAACTTTAGAGCATAAAGTGAGGTGTTTACGGTGTGAAATGAATTGAGTTCACGGCTAAACTTATATATATATATATATATATATATATATATATATATATATATATATATATATATATATAGGATTTTGTTTACGGCCTTAATGGGCCTTGGTTATGAGTTTTCGGTCATGAGGCATTGCAAAAACGGTGATTGCGGTCCTTTAAAGGGTGATTTCAGTCACCCTCGATCGAAAACCCCTTTTTGATTCCATTCTTCAACCGAAAACTCATTTGATATCCATTCCTTGGCCGAGAACCACTTGTTCTAGAATCCCATGACCGAAACCATTACGTTCTTGATTCCTTGGACCGTAATCTCTATTATAAGGTATTATTTCATGGTTTAAACTTTAAACTTTTATCTTATGTTGAAATATATTAGCTTAAATTAAGTTAGGTTTAAAACCATACTTAGTTACTAGATTATAAATATGCCCTTAAGGCTATAGAGAATACAATGCAACAAGGATTGCATTGTGGTTTCACTTGTACTTGATTAGGGTTTTGACTTTCCTGGATATAAAATTTCCCAGTTGTGACATTATGTGCATGTTATATGTGTATGAGCTTTATAAACTGCATGCTAGTAACGATTAATCAGTGATATGATGGCCTGATTAGGATATGCTTGATTATGTTTACTCAATTCTCGAATGCTGCTTGCTTTGTGCTTTTAGGAGTTCTAGTTATCTTCTATTATCTAGTAAATGAATACTCTAAGTTACATATTGTGAGGACTAAATAATTCCATACGGTTAGGTTTAGCCTTATTTTGCACCTCTCATTTGAGTCTAACCGTTGTATGGTAGGACCTCTCATCCGTACTTAAATCAAGGAAGGCTGAGATGAATCCGAGGAACTTGTAGTATGTGTGATCCCTCGAGATATAATGAGTATTCTGACATTTGTTATGGTATGTTTTTTAGAATGGTGACACTACACACTAGACCATTCAGCAGTTCAGGCGCCAGTAAGGGATCAGGCTTAGGCTCTAGAGCTGGGTAGCTAGATGACCAAATCAGGGAGTTCATCTCATCTGAGATTACGTGCAGTATTTTGGACCAGACTCCTCTGATCTTCGGTACAATCAAGGAGGGTATCTTGGAGCTTTTGGATGAGAGACTAGGTGCATTCCGCACCGAGGTGGCGGCCATGATGGGTCGCGCATGCTGACGTTCAGGAAGTTCAAAGCTTGTAGAGCTCCCGACTATCATGGGGGATTGGGACCCCATTGCTAGCAGCAGGTGGTTGGCATATGTCGCCAACGCCTTTCATACCAAAATACATCCCGAGGGGGACAAGGTCCGAATCGCTTCCTATCTGTTGAAGAAAAGGGCACGCGACTGGTGGGTGGAGGTTGGGCGTGCTGTGGGTGATGCTTCCCTTGACACTATGACCTAGAGTGACTTCTCGGCCAGGTTCAGAGCCAATTTTGCACCAGTGATAGAGGTGTAGCAGCTTGCTAGGGAGTTCTAGGCTCTCCAGCAAACGACTGAGATGGTGATTGGGATCATTGCTATGTTCAGGGAGAGGGATCTTCTCGTTCCGCAGTACGTGGCGGACGAGGAGATGAAGAAGTCCCGATATCATGAGATATTGCGGAGTGATATCCACTAGTTTGTGAGCCGATCCAGCTGCAAAATGTTGGAATACATGATTTCTAGGGGGAGAGAGACAGACAGAGAGAGAGAGAGAGAAAGAGAGAGAGAGAGAGAGAGAGAGAGAGAGAGAGAGAGTTGGATTTGGAAATAGATAAGGAGAGGAAACTAGAGGGGGTTCCGATAGGGAATGTGGGAAATAAGCCCAAGGTATCAGATCACTGACCTAGGAGCCAGCAGGGTCGCAGCCATTGTGGCAAGTGCGACAAGTTGCACGAGGGGATGTGCAAGGCGGGGAGTTCGGCTACTTTAAGTGCGGTCGGACTGGTCATGCGAGCAGATATTATATAGCTACCACCACCACCACCACATTATCATATTTGATTTGCTTTTAGTGCAATCAGAGGGGACACAAGCGGTCCCAGTACCCGATTTAGCAGCAGCAGGGCAGGTGGCAGCACCCGCTCCTACTACACTGAGGATTACAGATGGCCATCGGGGCTGGTCCGAGGCGCCTATGGCGAAGAGCAAGGCCTTCCACTTGACAACAGAGGAGGCACATGCAGCTCCTGATGTGGTGACGGGTATGTATCTTCTCATTATCTCTTTATTTATATTGATTATTGCTTATATTTATGTGTTTTGTTATAGGATCGTTCTTAGTGAACGGTATATCAGCTTTGGTACTGTTTGATTCGGGAGCTATCCGATCTTTTGTGTCGCTCTCACTTAGCAAGCGATTCGTAGGGGCTCCAGGGGAGCTGGATTACCCACTTGATGTAGAGATAGTAGATGATAGGACCGTTCAGGTCCCGAGGGTTCATCGAGATCGTACACTGCAGTTGTTCGATGAGTAGTTTATATGGATCTAGTCCCTATTCCCTTACAATGGAATAACATTATAGTTGGTATGGACTGATTGAGCCCCAATAGGATAGTGATCGACTATGAGCAGCAGCTAATAAGAGTTCGAACTTCTAGTGGGGGAGGGTTAGTGAATCAGGGCGAGAGGCCGCAATATGGACCGACCTTGTGTTCAGCAGCGAGGGCTAGGTGTTACCTTCAGTAGGATTGCATAGGTTATATCGCTTATGTCATAGATACACAAGATAACGATAAGGCGACAGTGGATGATGTACGATCGTGCAAGAGTACCCGGACGTATTCCTGGAGGAGTTGTCTGGGATACCTCCGGAGAGGCAGGTTGTGCAGTGAGGGCTAGGTGTTACCTTCAACAGGGTTGTGCCGGTTATGTCACTTATGTCATAGATACCCAGGATAAGGGTAAGGCGACAGTGGATGATATACCAATCATGCAAGAGTACTCGGATGTATTCCCGGAGGAGTTGCATGGGATACCTCTGGAGAGGCAAGTTGAGTTCAGGATTAGCCTAGTCCTTGGTGCAACTTCGATAGCCAAGGTACCATATCGGTTGGCTCCTCCTGAGATGTAGGAGTTGTCTACACAACTGTAAGAGCTGTTAGACAAGGGATTTATCAAGCTGGGTAGTTCACCATGGGGAGCCCCGATACTATTTGTGAAGAAGAAGGACGGATCATATCGCATGTGTATAGCCTACCAGGAGCTGAATAAGGTAACAGTGAAGAACCGTTATCCCTTCTTGAGGATTGCTGATTTTTTTGACCAATTATAGGATGTATCTTGGTTCTCCAAGATTGATCTGCGATCGGGTTATCACCAGATGCGAGTCAGAGATGACAATGTGTAGAAGACAACATTTAGGATTCGCTATGGCCACTATAAGTTTGTGGTGATGCCGTTTGGGCTCACCAATACTCCTGCCACATTCATGGATCTCATGAACTGCATGTGCAGAATGATGCTGGATCAGTCTGTAATAGCATTCAACAATGATATCTTGGTTTATTCCAAGACACAAGAGCAGCACGAGGAACACCTGAAAGAGGTGTTGGAGATACTGAGGATGGAGAGACTTTTCACGAAGTTCTCAAAGTGTGAGTTCTGGTTGCGTGAGGTGCAGTTTTCGGGGCACCTTGTCAGCCAGAAGGGTATTTTGGTCGATCCGTCCAAGATAGGGGTCGTGATGCAGTGGGAGGTTCTGAGGTCTCCAACTGAGATTCATAGTTTTCTTGATCTATTGGGTTATTACCGGAGATTCATCGAGGATTTCTCCAAGATCGTTGTTCCTTTGACTCGACTGACCAAGAAGTCGGTGACATTCTGTTGGGGGCCTGAGCAGTAGGAAGCCTTCAAGACTCTCAGACAGCCGTTATGCGAGGCACTAATCCTGATTTTGTGAGCAGGAATCGGTGACATCATGGTTTACTGTAATGCTTCGATCATGGGCATGGGTGCTGTTTTTAATGCAGTGAGGTCACGTGATAGCTTAGGCTTCGAGGCAGTTGAAGGCACACGAGGCAAACTATTCGACACATGATTTAGAGTTGGTGGCTATGGTTTTAGCCCTCAATATTTGGCGGCATTACCTCTATGGGGTTCGTTGTACCATTTATACGGAGCATAAGAGCTTAAGGTATCTCATGGATCAGTCGAATTTGAACATGAGGCAGTGTCGGTGGTTAGATGTGGTGAAGGACTATGATTGTGAGATCCTTTACCACCTGGTCAGCGCCAATGTGGTGGCCGATGCCCTGATCCGTATGGAAGTGGCGGCCCCGATTCGATACATATGCGTGAGGATGATAGTGATTATTCCATTGCTTGAGAAAATCCGGGAGCGCATGTCGAGGGCTTGAACAAGGAGCGCCAGAAGTACGATCGGATCATAGGCCATGTGTTCTCATTTGATTATGACCGTCGTGGGTTGTTAACCCTACATGGGAGGGTGTGGGTTCCATACTGGGGTGGGGTATGGTAGGTTTTGATGGCCCTGATTATCGAGGTTCTCCGTCCATCCTGGGGCGATGAAGATGTACCGAGATCTTCGCCCTGATTATTGCTGGCCCGGCATGAATCGGAACGTAGCATGGTATGTAAAGTGGTACTTGGCTTGTAGTAAAGTCAAGGCCGAACACCATCTCCCACACACAAAGATGTAGCCGTTAGACATTCTCATGTGGAAATGTAAAGATATCACTATGGACTTCATTGTGAAGCTTCCTAGGACCACACGTGGAGTAGATTTGATATAGGTCATCATGGATCGGTTGACCAAGAGTGCTCACTTCATCCTGATGCAGGAGAGTATATCGGTTGAGAAGCTGGCCGAGATCTACGTACGTGAGGTAGTGGAACAACATGGAGTGCCTGTTTCGGTTGTGTCAGACCAGGACGTTTGTTTCACTTCCAGATTTTGGAAGCGGTTTCACGATGAGATGGGTACTCGTCTCCACTTCAGCAGCGCTTTACAACCTCTGATGGATGGGCAGAGCAAGAGGACGATTCAGACTCTCGAGGACATGTAGCACGCATTTGTTTTGGATTTTGGTGGAAGTTGGGATATGTATCTTCCGTTAGTGGAATTTTTGTATAACAACAGCTACCATGCCATCATAGACCGACATGCCTTCGAGATGCTCTACGGGAGGAAGTGTAGGACCCCAATATGTTGGGGAGAGCTTGGACAGAGAGTCATGGGGAGTACTGAGGTAGTACTCAAGACTACAAAAAAGATCCAACAGGTCCGGAGCAGGCTCCAGACTGCTCAGAGTCTTCAGAAAAGCTACGCTGACAAGCGATGATCAGACTTGAAGTTTTAGGTGGGTGACATGGTCCTCTTGAAGGTGTCACCTTGGAAAGTTGTCATCTGGTTTGGGAAGCGCGGAAATCTGGGCCCCAGATACATCGGACATTTGGATCCTCCAGCAGAGCTCATCCAGATCCACAACACTTTCCATGTTTCTCAGCTATGAAAGTGCTTATTGGATGACTCAGCGGTTGTGCCTCTAAAGGATATCCAGGTTGATGATAACCTGAATTACATCGAGAGACCGGTAGCTATTCTCGACAAGAAGGCGAATGAGTTGAGGAACAAGATGGTGGAGCTAGTAAAGCTGCAGTGGCAACACTGCAAGGGCTCGAAGTGGACTTGGGAGCCTGAGGAGGAGATGAGTGAGCACTACTCGGAGTTGTTTTCCGACGCAGCAGACTTCGAGGACGAAGTCTAATACAATTAGGGGAGAACTGTAATGCCTGAATCCTAGTACACATTTAAATTATAATTTATTTGTTTTTAGAAAGCAACTCGACGATTTAGGAGCCCCGAACTTGTCGAGTAAAGATCAAAAGAGACATGAGATTTTAAATAACCTACTCGACGAGTTGAGAGCCCCCAACTCGACGAGTTGAGCTGTCAGGATGAAACCCTAATTTCAGGGTTTTGTACCCAATTTAAGCATCCTAATCCCCACTTGTTGGCTTCATTTCTAGCCTCCAAGTCCCAAACCTTAGATTCAGAAACCCTAATGCAATTGTGAGCTTGTGATCCATTTGTGAGTGAAACTTTTTTGTTTTGAAGCTTGTGAAGGAAGAAGAAGCTTGGGGATTCAAGAAGAAGATAGTAGATCTAGAGACTTCATTTCTTCCTCATCATTTTCTGGCAAGCAAGTCACAAACTTTCTTGGTAGCTTCTTAGATCTCTTTATCATCATCTTATTGGTTTTTGGTCCAAAAAGCTTGACCTTTGGGATTTCCAAGTGAGTGACCATTAGATCTGGAATCATGAAGGGCTTTCATGGCATAAATGTGAAAACTGTATGGCCATTGAAGCCCTATGCAAGCCACAAGATGTCATTTTTGGCCTTTTAAGCTCCAAAAGGCCATGCGTGGAGTGAAAGGTGGAAGGTTTACGTGTTCATGTAGTGTTTAGGGTCTAGGTCTCTATTTGTATGGTTTAGTTTGGAGTATGGATGGCTTGTGGGCCAAGATCTAGGTCCTAAAGAGTTAGGGTTTGAGCTAAACCCATTAAGTAAAGGTATTAACAGGTAAAGTTGGAAACCTTACCCTTAAAAGGACATTTTCAATGTATATGAGAAATATGAAGCATAGATCTGAAGAGTAGGGGCTTAATCCATTAAGATGGCCCGGACAGACTGAGGAACTCATCGAATCCATAGAGGAACTCGAAGAGTTGAGTCGATTTGTCGCGATTCTGTACCAGGTAGAACTCGACGAGTCCGAGGAGGGACTCGATGAGTTAACTCGCTTTATCACCACTACGAGTAGCAAGGGAACTCGATAAGTCAAGGGGATGGCTCGACGAGTTGGATCGGGATTTCAGGGATTCCTGATTTATAGAACTCGGCGAGTTGATGGGTCAACTCAGAACGTTGACTTTGACCAGAACGTTGACTTTGACACGATTGTTGACTTTGACCAGGGGTAAAGTAGTCATTTTACCCTAAGAAGGATTATTGGATTTTGAGTAAGTGTTATTGTGATGTTGTTGGCCGGGGAGTCGCAGAAGCAATCGATAGAGATTCCCGTACCTAGAGATTCAGCAGCTAGCTTTGTGAGGTAATTTTTCCTCCGGTAGGAACAGGTCAAAGGATCCAATGTCGGCCCATTTATGTATGTTAGCGTATACTGGACTACGGTCCGATGCCGAGGTTAACCTGATGTAGGTTATATGTTTCCGGACTTCGGCCTGATGTCGTGGAAAGCCTGAGGAATGTTTGTATGCTTGATGTGTTCGTGATTCTTGCATGTGTACATATGTTCCGGGCTTCGGTTGGATGTCGGGGCAAGCTCGAAGAATGTTTATATGTTTATGTTATGTGTTTATGTTATATGCTTGGTGATATGTTATATGTATATCAGACTTCGGTCCGATGCTGGGCGAGGCCTGATGCCGGGAGAGGCCCGATGTCGGGTAAGGCCCGATGTAGCGGGAAAGTCCTAATGTATGTTATTATGTGATTGTGCGTATGGTATTTGGTAGTTTGGGGAGACTCACTAAGCTTTGTTCTTACAGTTTTCAGTTTTGGTTTCAGGTACTTCCGCTAGTAAGGGGAAGAGCTTGGGATGACTGCAGGGCACACATCACAACTTTTAGCCTGGGATGATTTACTCTAATGTTTTGACATATTATTTTGATATATTGACAGTTGTTTATGATATTTTTGAGATATACGATTTATGGTTTTTATATGAGTAGTGACATTTATGGTTTCATTAATGATTTAAAAATGAAAATTTTAGACAATATTTTTGGGATGTTTCATTCGTAATGCATTAGATTCTTAATCGTTAAGACCACTCATCCATATTTTCCAAGAGGCTTTCCCACTCCCAAAGCAACATAAAAATCAGTGCTTTATAGACATGCATGTCCAATGCATGTCTATTCCATTTTAGGTCAAAAAACACATAAGAAATGAACTCACACTTGTACATGAAACCAAATACACCATAGAAACATAGATATGAAACATATAGCCCCAAATGAACCCTAAGGATCCATAAAGTTTCCAAATTTATGGAACCTAACCATTTAATCTCACATAATCATGGAGAAAAGAGACAAGAAAACTTGATCTTGAAGCACTAATTATAAATCTTGAATCTTACGGACTTATAAAGGTCCATAATATAAGCAGGGATGGGGAGAGGAGGTTAGCATGCTAGATCTTTGAACCAAGAACTTCTTTTTCTTCTTCTTCTTCTTCAAAACATCACTAAAAACTCCAAAATATATGAGAGATGAGTGGAGAGGTTCAAAGTGGTGAAAGGGAGGTTAAGGTTTCTCTCAAGACGCTTTAGATATGATGAAGGATTTAAAAATGCCCTAAAACACGGAACCACCCATTAAATACATAGAAAACCCTAAAAATTCATGGGATTGGGTTACCTAACGCTCACCTCGTGACAGCCTGCTTGTCACCTCATGATGACTCATCACGTCGTGAGAGTTTGTTCCTCACATTATGACGATGGGTTTTCACCCAATTTGACTCAAATTTCAAACAATCATAACTTCATTGTTTCAACTTCGTTTGCAACGATCTTTATATGCGCGAAAAGGTATAGACAAACCCTACAATGCTACACAATTACTTTTAACGTAATACATGTTAATCTAAAACCATAATTCACATTTTACCATTTTGCTTTAAAACACAAATTGAGGGATTTAATCACTTAATCTAACATTATCAACATCCAAAAGGGTCTAGACTCTATTCCCTTAAAGCCCAAGACCTTTACTCGATCCATTTACGTTCCCCTATCCTAGTATTGGAAACATCATAAAACTAGGTGTTACAATAAACTATAATACAATATCCAATAAACATAGATAATTGAAATAATGAGCCAAAATATAGCCTAGTGTGTGTATGTGTATGTGTTTGTGTGTGTATATATATATATATATATATATATATATATATATATATATATATATATATATATATATATATATATTTACCAAGCCGTTAGAGATAATTAAAGACCATGTAGCCGAAGAGAACTTGAAAATTGCTAGGAGATAGTTGACATCTTTTGTGTCAAAGTGATATAATTGACAAACAATGTTATTAACATTTACTTTATGGTTTTGTAGGACCAATAATGTCGGAATCCCACCACAACTCTCTAAACGAAGCAATTCACTTTGACTATGTCCAACCATTACATCTTAATTCATTCTTATAACATCCTCACAATTAGTTCAATGGGATAGTTAAATGAGATGACAAATTCAATTTTCCTTTAATGGATGAAACTCTATCACCGTAAGATATCACGTTAATATTATGTGTATTTGGAGTTCAATGACTATTGGAATTTCAATGGAAAAAATAGAAGTTTTCTAATTCATAAATATATATTATAAATTAGTTTTTATAATGTTCTATTGAACTTTATAAAATTTAATGCTTTGTGGGAGAAAACTTATAGAGTTGTATGAAATAGAGAAAAATAATATGACAATCCACTATACTATATAAAATTTAATGTGTGGATGTCTTTATCTTTAACATCAAAAATTTCTTTGATGATTACCCTTATGTCCTTTACTGAGAATAGCATATCAAGGTAATACATTCATGCCTAACAGTCGTGTTGTAGAGAACACAGACGTTGGCCAATAATGTTTAGGTTATTGGAGAGCTTGGCTTTTTCGATCCAATCTTTTAATGGTATGTGCCAATTACATATTCAAGTTCAAGTTGAATTTAATTCTCTTATGTTCGTCCTTTGTTTATCATATTCTCTTATGTTTTGTTCTCAAATTCAACATCATAAAGGTTGCGGAAAATTTGGCACACTTGATCTAATGTTGACAAAAATGAAAATACTCAGGTGTTAGAATAGGAAAAAATGTTAAATTCATACTTATAAGCATAACTTTATTTTTCTCTTTAATTCCAGTGATTTCTAAAATCTGAAAGTTATTTTTTTTTTCTTTAAAGATATTTTAAATAGTTTTTTGGATTAAGAGTTTTTATTTAAAAAATATAAATTTATAATTCGTAATTCCTAAAATATATAGTTTTTTGGATTAAGAGTTTGAGAAATTGTCAGAAAAATCCCAATATTTTCAGAAAAGTTGCATTTTAGTCCCCAAATTTTTTTTAATATAAAAATCTCGATTATTTGTAAAAACACGATAATATATCATTGCAGTTAAGAGAAAAAATATGATTTTTTTTTTTAAAATTTGAGGCAAAATGAAATAATCGGGATTTTTATGTTCAAAAAAAATCTTAGGACTAAAGTGTACATTTTTCAAAAATATTGAAACTTTTCTGACAATTTCCTTAAAAAATTTTATTTAAAAAATACAAATTCCTAATTCATATTTCCTGAAAAACTTCTTAAATTAAAATTGTTTTTTAAAATTAAAAACTTCTAAACCTTACAAACCTTTTTGCCAAACATACCTTAAAAAGAAAAAGTATAATTTTGACAAGTTCGCTTATGATTTTAATATTGATTTATATGGCAGTTGACATTTTTAATAATAATTAATAGAATTAATAGAAAAATAAAACTAACCTCCCCTCGTCCCTAACTCTCTTCGACATACAACACCAAGAAAGTCCTTGCCTTTTGAGTTTTGACTTTGAGTTCTTGTTCTTTCCGGAGGATTTGTTATTTTTATGAGATAAAGTAGGTAGCTATATAAGGTTTAATTTTTTTTTTTATTTAAAAATAAAATTTTATAATACCGATAATGGCAGTCTTTTCTTTATAATTCGCCCCGAGCTTTTGAACATATTTACTTTCTCAGGACCGGCTTTATATGATCATTTTTCAATAAAAGAGAGCTAATATCTCATAGATTAATTCGTATGTATATGCATTTGTATTTTTATTATTTTTCTTCTTGTCCGGTTAGACCATTTAAACTAAAAACGATCATTAACTCGACACAAAAAGATCCGATTTAAATAAAAAAAATTCAACTTCTTTAAATAAACGAATTGACACGATATAATAAGGAAATGAAACAAGTAAACTATAATCAACTTTCAACCCAATTAAGTAATCAACTTGACATAAGAATGCACAATTTTTTGTTGCTCGGTACGTCCTTGACCATCCCCATTTATGAGTAGCCTAGTTACCATTGATCTCTATCGATTTGATATACAATAAGGCTATGGGGTATGAGGCACATTTTTACGCCTAGATGGTGAGGTGACACACATCTTTACGCGTGAACACCGCTCCCTTACAGATAATAGAATTGTATTTAACCAATCGGTCAAAAATTAACCCGTTACAATGTAAAAAAAATATTTTTTTTAACCTTAAACTAAACCATATAAATAACAACATTTTTATACTATTTCATACCACAAAATCATTCAAATATCAACCTATTCTCTTATTTTTTTTTTCTCAAAAGTATGGATCAATATCAAAATACATCAACCACTCCAAACACTCCAACAAACTTAAACATTCCAAATGATCAATATCAAGGTTACATGCAAATGTTAACATCCTCAATCCAACAACATCAATTTACCAACATTTCATATCAACAAAACTACTTCCAACAACAAAGACCGCAACAATTCAATCAACCACACTTCCAAGCTTTTCAACAATTTCAACTTCAACAATTAAAAACACAATCATCTCAACAATTCCAAACACAATCATCTCAAGTCCCCTTATCTCAGTCATCACCTATAAACTTGGACAATGACGATGAAGACCATGTCAAAGAAACACAACCATCTAGAAGAAGGCAACCAAAAGGAAAAGCTACAAAAAAAAGGAACAACTCAGAACGAAGATAGGGAGGAAGCTTTGGCTAAAGCTTCGATTTTTATAACGTGTGACGCGAGGACAGGCAACGAGCAAACAAGAAAAGTTTTTGGGTTCATGTTTTAAATCACTTTCACTCGCTTTTGGGAAGACAAACAGGTCGAACGTACGACGCGGTCAATGGAAAATGGCAGGAACTACGAGCGGTTTACCCAATTTTAACAACATATTTGAAAATCTGAAAAATATGCATAAAAGTGGTAGCAACAATTTCAATATTTTATCAACTGCTTGCCAACAATACAAGGTCACCACCGGCGGTAAAACATTCGGTTACCAAAAAGCATGGGAAATTTGTTGTAAGAGTCCAAAATGGGTCCTTAAACTGGAGACTTCGCATTCGGAATCGACCTCCGGCTCCAATAAAAGGCCAAGAACTTTCGTGTCGGATGTGGCAGTGGCGGAGCCAGGATCAAAGTAAAGGGGTATCCCAATTTTATTTTTAGGGTAACCCAAATTTTTTCCGGGGTACTTGGGCTTCCCCGGTTCAATTTCAATTTTAAACTCAAACCTTAATCGAATCCTTAACTAGCCTCAAGTCTTGTTATATAAACATGAAGTTGAAGTATATTTTAATACTTGAATTGATGTGGGATTCAAAGTAGAGATAAAATGAAGTATGAGGATAGCAGGCTTATATAATAGACACAAATTATTGAGTTTACATATGTTTGGCGATGTGAGATCGAATAACTGGGAAAAAAAATAAACAAAGAATATACAAGGAGCAAGAATTGAACCTAAAAGTTATACTTCAATAAGGCAGTGACTTAACCAATAGCTCTACTATTTGTTTGTGTTTTGTAATTGAAGGAATACATATATATACGTTATACCGAAAAAAATTGAAGAATTCGTAAACAAAAATTACACTACCGAAAAAAATTTGGGGGGTATCCCGGGCTACCCCAGGATCCCCTTGGATCCGCCTATGGGATGTGGGTTTTGGTGTCGACCTCAACAAAGACATCGACGACACTGAAGGGGAGGATCTACCGGAAGTCCAACTTCGTCGACCACCGGGAAGGGATAAAGGGAAAAAAAATGGTGTCTTCAAGCGGAAAAGCGAGTAATGAAGATGTATTTGCAGAAAAATTTGACAAAACTCTAAGTTTTTTTCAAAAAATAATGACTCAACGGAGGAAGCTCGTTGTCGGAAACTAACACTTACCCATCTTAAAATTTTAAACACAAAACCGCAACTCGATATCGACCCGAAAAATTTAGCTGTTGTTTATGAAAATCCAAAAATAAGTTTGTGACAAGTATGAAAATTAGGTTTTTAACGTTTTAGTTTTTATGTTTAATTTTCTATGGGTTTTAAGTCATTTAGGTTTAAATTTCTATGGTTTTATGTTTTCGTTTAGTAATTTAGGTTTGAAATTTTGGGCGTGTTCAGCACAGAGCGTTTGAGAGCGTTAGAAAACTTCTAACTTCTAGCGTTTGACAAAACGCTCTATTTTGAACAGAAAGCCTCATTTGGCACTATAAGCTTCTAGTGTTTAGTTTAACATAACGCTCCAAATTTAAATAATACCTCATGTAGCGTTTAACAAAATGCTACCAATTAAAAGTTATCTGTTACCCGCTACCAGCTATTTTTGCCGAATACGCCCTTTATGTTTTAATGTTTCTTTAGTAATTTAAGTTATGTAATGTATTTTTATGTAATGCGAAATATTTATTTATGTTTATTAATTATGTTTTTTTATTTAATCTAAATATACAAAAAAAGATAAACAATGTGGAATGATAATCATTTTGTAACATCCATAAAATTTCAATAAAATTTAAACTTTTAAAACAACCCATTTATTAAAGAGGTGTTTATAAAACTGTTATTTCCAAAACCTTTATTTAAATCAGAATCATTTACACATAGTTTTCAAAACAATAATATAATTAGAGTATCCCAGAAACCATAAGTTCCAAAAACACGAGGATGTATACAGTCATGCCTTCACCATGCCACGATCCACACTGAAGTACCTGAAATGATAAACCAAAAATGTAAGCACAAAACTTAGTGAGTTCCCCCAAAGTACCAACACATAAACAATAGCACATATACAAAATAACAGCATTCAATGAGTCCATAGCTAACAAAATGGATTACCCCTGAGCCCACAAGTTAAGTCCAGCTTGCCCCCTTGGCCCACAACTTATGTGTGGCTTGTTCCCCGACCCTCAGTATGAGTCTGGCATGCCCTACCCGACCCTCAGCTCGTATCTGGAATGCCCATAAGCCCTCAATATGAGTCTGGCATACCCTTCCTGGCCCTCAGCTCATATCTGGATTGCTTCAATACCCTTAAGCCCTTAGTACAAGTCTGGCATACTAACCGGGTCCTCAGCTCATATCTGGAATGCTATTACGCCCTCAGTATGAGTCTAGCATGCCCTACCTGACCCTCAGCTCATATCTGGAATGCTCTAGGGTTTGTTGGCTACAGCATGAAGCAGTACTACCTAAACCCATCCACACAACATGTTGACATATAGCAAATAATATCATAAATAGATAAACAGGCAAGTCACAAGTAGTCCTACAGATCTACCAAACTAGCATAATAAGACTAGCATGCATAAATATATCATACTTATCATATCAGCGATATCAGGTTATCAAAACAACGGGCCGGCCTTGGTGCCTTCGACCCGCAAGTATAGTGAGGAAGACTCACCTTGCAATGCTAAATCATATTAAAAACCTCTGATTGCTAGTTCACGAAAAACCCAAACTATCACAATAAACAAACATCCAATTAACAATTGGATTACTATCCGTGACTAATGATCCATACTTAGGGTAAAATTCCATTTTACCGTTTTCCTAACCGAGCCAAGGCCTAAGTCCAAATATTTTATCCAAAAAGGCCCAAATTACCTCAAGGTCCATAATTGGCCCAATTTTCTAAATTGGGCCCAATTCCCTTATGGGGACTTATCCTAAGGTCCAATTCTACAATTAGTCCAGAACACATTACTCAGATAGCCCATTAGGGCCCAAGAATCAAAGCCCAAACAGATGACCCAAACCCGAAGCCCAAGGTCTAAAACCCAAATAGAGGTGTACGAAGGGCGTACCCCTTCGGTACGCTGGGCGTACATCGCCACGCATTGACCACCATCGGGGTGGTTGACTCAGTACGCGGGGCGTACATCAACTTACGCGGTGCGTACCCTTGCATGCCTTAAAATCCTTATAAGTGCTTAATGGATTAAGCACCTAAGTTCAAACTCTAGATCCATGACTCAAAATTACTCCCAAATCATAAAGTCTCAAACTTTAACACTTTAAACTCCCAAAAGGGCTTAATATATGGTCTTTATCCATTAAGACCTCGTGTTAGCAACATGAAGCCAAACCAGCCAAAGGACCTCCTTTTTATAACTTATAACCCTTCCTAGGTTCTGAAAGGACAATTCAAAATTTCCAAAACAAATGAGGCATAACAATGAGACTTTTATGACAAGAAGAACACCAAAACACTACCAAAACAAGATCTAAACAATCCAAGCATAAAGGTAGAAGCTTTATACCTCCTGAAGCTCCCAAAGAAGATGATAATACCAGATATACAAGCTTGCTTCCTTCCTTGACTCATTTGATGCACTAACTTCTCCTTCAACAATACAAGAAAAACACTCTTAACTCATACACACAAACTAGAGGAGTTAGGGTTTGCCAAAAATGATCCCAGAACTTGGAGGCTGAAAAGATGGGGGGGGGGGCATAATGATGCTTAAATACTCCACAAACCCTAAAAATTAGGGTTTCACCCAGACACTAGTACACCCTGTGTACATATGTGTATGCCCAGCGTGCTAGGCGCGTCCTAATACGCTTAGTGTACTCACATGTACGCCCAACGTACAACTCCTGCTCCAAAATTACCATTTTGCCACTAGGGCTTCTCATGGCCACTTCTTTCCAATCCAATGACTAAAAACGAAATAACTACAACCCAAGGGATGAATTTAAAATTGCTTGAAGATTGGGGTGTTACAACTCTCCCCCACTTCAATTCGATATCATCCTCAAAATCATTCCTTGCCTTCCCCAGTATACCCAACATCCTGGGGGCCACAACCACGAGCATGAACATGCCACAACCTCTCAAAGGTGACTAAACCCAAAAGAAATCCTTTTCAACCCCAAGAAGTCGAATACATAATCCCATGAAACAAAACAATCCTGCCCTATGTAAAACCAACCCTTCATTACATGAAACCTCAAGACTCGAAATAGGTCTGACCCCCTGATAGACCACCTTTACTGATCCATAGCTAAAACCATGATGCTTATCCATTAAACAATATATTCAAATCTGATGATAATAATCCCATGAATACAATGAGATATGGGACATGAATTTCCGTACCTGTTGGAACAATACCCGGCTTCTAAAATTCTGAAATCCTATGACCTTCCCGACCTTTATCGATAGAACCATCCCAGAGCATAAACACATGAACTAAGTCCTGACCCACCAGCTGATGCCTTTGGCATATCGATTCCTTAACTCACATCTCCCTGATTTACAATCATTACACAGATGCATACACGAGTCTCAATGCAAGTTCCCACCATAAGCCATCCCGAAATGGCCATCCATGAATCCACCCCAAGTCTCTGATTGAAGATACCACAAAACATGCAGAGAAGATCCTCAAAAAAAGTCGATAGTAAGCCTCTCCCAATCCCAGTCCATATGATGCATGTAACATCCCAAAATTCATGACCAAAAATTTCATTTTTGATATAACTAAAACACATTTGTAGCTTGGTTCACACATTTAAAAACATTTCAGGTAAAAACATTTATTAGAGTTCATTCCCAGAAATCACACATTACGGAAAACATAGGTGTATGCACTACGATCGTCCCGATCTCCCTTATTCGAAAACTGGAGGTACCTGAAACCAAAACTAAAAACCGTAAGAACGAAGTTTAGTGAGTTCCCCAAATACCACATACCATACAACAAACGTACTGCCTAGCATATCTGGGTGTTAGCCTACCTCTTCGGTCTCTTTCAACCGGATACTACCATACATATCATTAATATATCATAATCAAATAAGATGCTATATGCCGACAAGTGCCAAGATCCACCTCTTAGTCTTCCATGCAAGCATTACAAAGACAACTAGCATACATACTACTCTACTTAGCTAATCAGCATGCAGTGTGCCAAGAGCCACCTCCTGGTCTTTCATACATAATTCCTAGGGCTAACCCCTGGTCTTCCTACCATACATAAACCAAATGGGCCAACATTAGTACCTTCAACCCATATAAAAAGTGAGGAGACTCACCTCGAATGTTGAAGCTTGCTGCACAAAATCCCAAGTTGCTGCCCTGACAATTCCTCGAGTTATCAATACCAAAATATCACTCAATTAGCAATTGGGTCCTAAACCATGATCCATAATCCATACATGGGGTTCAAATGACCATTTTACCCCTGGCCCATCAAGATTCATAACTAAGGCCCAAATCCACACACAAAAGCCCCAATTACTAGTTAGCCTTCCCAAGCCTACTTATGGACCACTAATGGCCCAATTTCTAAATTGGTCCTAACCCCTCTAATGGGCCTTACCCTAAATCCTAAACATATTTTTAGCCCAAAATATCTGATTTATGATGGCCCACTAAGGCCCAAAGCTAAGAAGTCCAATGAATGGCCCAAACTGAGGCGCACTTCTACGAAACCCACTCTCACTGAGTACGCGGGGCGTATTCAGCTGTACGCAGCACGTACTAGGTTCGAGACATGTACACTATACATACCAGCTTGTATGCCCAGTGTACTCCTCTATTAAGTCCTTTTTGCTATTAAGCACTTAATGCTTCAAACCAAGGGACCATATCATAGATCTGAACTCCACTTAATGTCTAAACCCATAAACTCACTGACTTGATGACTTTTCATGCCCCACATAAGCCCAAATTCCAAAAATTGCATTCTACTCCCATGAGAATGATCTTAACTGTTGCATGAACCCATTAAGACCTTTAAGATGTCAACTTTTGGTCTTAGGGACTCAAATAGCACCAAGGGTGGCAACCCTAAGCCTAGGAAACAAATTTGAACTATAAATGTAATACTCGAAATTTTCAAAAAAAAATTCATTTTTAAACCATATAAAACTCAATATCACATTTCACAAAAATCACAAATATACCAGTATTCAAAACACGATTCAACAATATGACTGATAATATCCCATAATCCACAAACATAATCTCAAAAAGGTGTGTCTATAATCAAGTCAGTGCCTTCCCACAATCCTGAGAAGTACCTGAAATGCATATCACACAACACGGTAAGCACGAAGCTTATTGAGTTAACCAAAATACCATATACACAAATAATACGTCTCTCATGGCTATAGCTCGGCATGGAACCTTCGATCATGCGTCTTGGTGAGGACCCTCCGATCTCACAGCTCAGTGTGGACCCTCCGGTCATGTGTCTCAGTGAAGACCCTCTGGTATCATAGCTCAGGTTGGACCTTCCGATCCTGTATCTCAATGAAGACCCCCCAATCTCACAACTCGGTTTGGACCCTCTGGCCCTAACTCAGTAAGGCACAGAATAATATAGCATATATCATAAAGACAAATTCATAATATCACATAACTCAGTATTAGCAAATAGGAAACTTTGGTCGATAACTCAAATAAGACCCTCAGGTCACACAGTATTACCGCTCAGGTAAGTATAGTAAGAAGACTCACCTCGTAAGTAGAACAAGAATATATCGTACGCAACGGTAGGTCTAGACTCCGCCTACATGTATCATAATCATCTCTAATTATCAATTTGTAGTAACCACTCTGAGATGTTAAGCTAACTCCTCCACTAAATCTCAAAAAGGGTGAAAAGACCATTTTACCCTTCCATGGTCTCCAAAGTCCAAAATTGACCAAACCCTAAAAGTCAATGTTAGTCAACGCTCAAGTCAACAGTCCATGTTGACTAAACTCATCGAGTGCATCTATGAGACTCGTCAAGTTCCCCCTGTTCCCCGAAAATCAAAAAATCTCGAGTCAACTCGCCGAGTTGCCTCAACAACTCTTCGAGCTTGTATAATGTCCAGAATGTCAGGGAAAACTCCAACTACTCATCGAGTTCACTCTTAGTCCAAGTACGGGAAAAAACCCTCTCAACTCGTCAAGTTGGATGTCCAACTCGTTGAGTTCCCTAGCCATTTCTCAATTCAATCGATTTCAGTGCTCCAAACTCCAGATCTAACCTCCTAGCATGGAGTTACCACGTAAAGTTGCTAACTTTATGTGCATGCAAGGCCCCCCACAGGCTAGAACACTCAAAAATATACTTAAGAAGGGGTTTAGGCCATGAAGAGGGATCAAGCTCCATAAAGCTTGAGACTTTATGCCGAAAAGGGTCTGGAGGAGTCCAGATCTACATCCACATCCTCTGGACATGCTTAACCCGAGAATAGTCCTCACTTTTGCAACAGAATGTCTATAACTCATATACTAAGAGATCTAAGAAATGGTGAGTCAAGGTAAAGAATTTTTACCTCCAAATAGATGCTACAACTGTATGGAAGTTGGATCTAAAGGCTCCTTCTTGTTCCAAGTTCTCCACTCTTCAAGCTTCATTATGGAAATGCACACTTTTGGCTTCACACATACAAAATATGGGTTAACTCACTAGGGTTTCTCTCTGGACGTGATAAGGTGACGAGAGAGGCAGAAATGAAGGCTTAAGGTCCTTTTAATAAGACTCAAACACTGAAAATTAGGGTTTTCACACTCAGCTCCTACTCGTCGAGTTGGGGTCCTCCAACTCGTCGAGTAGACTCTAAAAATCATGCGGCTAATAAATCCTCTACGGCCCCAACTTGTTGAGTTTCTCTGACAACATGAATGCAAATAAATTAAATATTATACCCAGGAGTCGGGATATTACAATAAAACTTCATCCTTGGGACCTAAAAGGTCCAAAAACTCATACTTCAAGAGATCTAAGCAAATAAACACCAAGTTTAAAGCTTTATACCTTATATGAATGCCAAATGTTGATAAGGTTCTGGATCTATATGCTTTTGCTCCTTTGATGATGCCTCAACAATAGTCACTTTCCTTCAAAACACCAAGATGCACTCCAAAATGATCTTCTAAGCTCAAAAAACACCAACAAGGGATTAGGTTTTCGTGAAAACTGTCTAGGGGTTAGAGGGTGGCTGGCCTTTGGGGCATAATTGTGACAACCTTATATTTTTCCAAATCAATGTAACACTCAAAAGTCAAATACAACGAACTATTTGGAATCAACGAAATTAACTTCAAAAATAAAGTGTTCAAAAATCTAAATTTGGGATGCATCAAATGTTAGATATCGTTCCAAGGTTTACAAAAACATAAAGAACGTTTAAAACCAAGTTATAATGAAAAGATTATGACCACTCGAATATTCACGACACATCGGGTAAAACATTATTAAACGTAAAAAGTGAAAGTCCAATAAAATGCATTTTAGCCTTAGGTATCTAAACGAAAGTCGTAGATTACGTTAAACCGTGAACGTGCATAAAAAGAACGCCTAAATTGGACTTCGTATGAAAAAGTTACGAATTTTCTAAGTTTCGTAACAGCGGTAGAAAGTTAAAAACTCAAATTAAAGATCGAACGATTTTTATCTAACGCAACCTAAACGAGAATTGAAGGTCTCCACAACAGGAGTACGATGGTAGAAAGACAGACGAAAATAGACGTCGGATAAAGAAGTTATGGATTTTTAACGGGCTTTAGCAGTCTCGGCCTACTAAAAACATACTATTAAAAATAAAATCAAAACTAGCCGACGGAGTCTAAATGAAAGTTGTAGAGCATGGTCTCACCTACGCGTGGATATAAAGAACGCGAAAAAAGGAGCTCGTACGCGAAAGTTACGGAATTTAGAAGCTAGGAATACGAGTTACGCCCAACGTAATTTAAGAGTATGCTCAGCGTACTCAGATACAGGGTCGCATCCCATCGGCTAGCAGACTAGCTAGGCTTGAGTCGCAAGCACTGATGACTCCGGAGTACTCCCAGCATATAGGGAGTTTTTGCACTATAAATAGAGTGCAAAAGCCCCGGGTTTTGGCACAAAAATCTCAACTTCCCTTTCACTCTTGCACTCTCCTAAGCTCCAGAGACTATCCCGACACCCTCGATTCCATACCCGAATGCCAACGTAGGTTTTACTCTACCGAGACCCCCAAAGAGTCCGAAGACATAGCTTTCCGCAGTCGAAGTTCTGCTCGATTCCAGTCTCACTCTCTTCAAACCAAACAGGTGAGTTCATACCCTTACTTTTCACGTCTTTTCATGTTTTAGGTGGGGGGAGGGGGGGGGGGGGGAATACAAGTGCAATACGAGAAAACATATCGCTTTATATAGATTTAAATACAACTTCTATATTATTAAAATGTTTTGATATCAACATTTTACTTTGCATGAAAAGTTAGTATTTCATCGAGTTATTATCACCAAATGGAACACACTTTTGGAAAAACTATAATGGGTATAGTTTGCGGGTTATTCATACATTCTTACGTAAACATTTTGAAAAATGAAATACTTTCATTTGAAATGAAATAAAGACTTTCTTTTCGTACATCTATTTATACTAAGTGTTGTGAGATATTCAACTTCAACGTACTCTCAAGTATGCATTTCAAGTCCTGTATTGTAAACCATAATCTCTTGGAGGGAGAGCGCGATACTTGTGTATAGATCTATACGGGATTGATAATCCCGCACCTAAATTGTTAGCTATAGTTAGACCGGCAGGTCTGGGGTGACAAATGTCATAACACTACAACACCTGAAGAACGTTGTTACAGGCAGTCTGTGTCAATATCATGGTTATAAGACTCACACGGAAGTATAAAAATAAGCTTGATTTACGAGACTCATGAATGCATTCAGTATTTACATCATTTTGAGCATAAATTCACCTTCATCATTTGGGTACGAAAGACATTAACGCCTTCCAACTTTTGGGACTTTTTCAAACTATATGTGGAAAATATTGGATTTTCTAGAAACCACATTCATCGATTTTCTTCTAAAAAGACATACTTTTTTAGTACAAAAACACTTATGAAATCAACAACTTTATTGTTGACACTTTTTTGAAACTACTTATATTTATCAGGGAATCAGTAAAACAGGTAACCACCAGCTTTTGGAGAAGAAACGCCAAGGCGTCTATTATTAAAACATTTTAAATCATCATATTTGTAATATTCTTTTGGAAACATTTATTACGCAAAAATATACATTTTTGTTATATATATGATGGTTGTGTTACTTTCTTTACGACATTCAACTTTTATGGTACTACGTGAAGTCACCCACCCCCGAATGTTTCCGCCATTCTGGTTTGGGGGTGTGACAATAATGTTCCTTATATAGTGCCAAACCCTAAATTTTAGGGTTTTGGTCTGAATGGAGTACGCCCGGCGTACTCACAAACCATGTGCGATCATGCAGCCTTGTATGTTGGGCGTAACCCAGCTTACGTTGGGCGTACCCATCCAAACACGCGTATACATTCCTTGCATGTGTGGGACTACCTTGCCACTAATCTCCATTAGGGACCAAAATTGCCAGTAACTTCAAAGTACCATAACTTCCTCATCCAAGGTTCATTTCCAACAAACCTTATATCCACGAAAAGGTGGTGAGAAGCCCTACACTCCTAATAACTCTCCCAATCCTTAAAACCCTCATGGATTAAACCCAAAATCCATAAAAGACCAGGATATTTGTTTACAACCATACCCTTGGCTTCCGAAGACACAAATGAATACTTGGACCACTCATGCGATGAATCCCACCTCCGAACTGGGCTAAATCCTTCCTTTCCCAAGGCCCCAAACCCTATGACAAATGATAATTGGGCCACAAACCCAAGCAACAAAACACTTTGAAAACAGGGTGTTACAATTCACCAAAACCTTAGGATAACCTTTCACTCTCTGTCATTCCATTACCAACCTCTGAACCGATGAGAGAAAATGATCAAACCAAGAATTTACGCATTTCATCCAATCACTAACAACAACTTGTGAGCAAACAGAAATACGGAGCATACATTCCACAGATTCATTATGAACCTGACTGGTACTCCCAATAAACCTTGACCGTTCCCTATCCAAACCAACTGATTTATGGGTCTTTCGATCCCCATCGACGCGTCAACACTTAGAGTATCACAAATAGATGAAATGAATAATCATGACCATTAGGCCCACATCCCATGACTGGAATACCCCCACCAGGTCCTCAGCATGGATCTATATTGACTTCAAGCCCACAACATGAGTCTAGAATGCCCTCCCCAGCCCTCAACCCATGTCTAGAATGCTCTCGATCTCACACCGACCTTATCGGTATTACAACATTCGCCCAACACTATGGGCCAAAAGATACTGACCTCATTCCATTTCCTTGAAGGGGCAAAAATAATGTCGTCACAATCACCATTCGAGTACAACACTGTTGCAAACCTACCACACCTAATTCCCTCAACAGAGCAAGCTGCGACCCAAGAAAAAATTTACGAAACCATGGTCACACATGACCCGAGAATAGGATAATGGTTGAACTCTTGACCTAATTCAAAGGATATAACCCAACATAACCATGCACATTCTTAGGAAACCCAAACATTATTCAAAAGGAAAGAATTTCCCGAGGAAAATCAACACACCACCTCCATCAATAACAGAAGACATCTTCATCATCAATCAAAACAAGATCCCATATTTAATTGAGACTGAATAGGTCCTACCAACACGAAACTAGATCGAGAAGACTTCCAATGTGACCTCGAAGGTTGCCAAACCTGAGTCTGCTATGAATCAAAAATTTCACTCCACCACTGAGGGCAAACTTACCCAAGGATCAAGGGAAACATAAACACACTGCACTGGAGGGGTTGACGCATTCCTTGAATTATAACTTCCACCACTAAAATCCTTTGGAGAATTCCCACTAAAATACGAACTCAATGGCCAATGGTCTAGGACACCTTGACTCCTAAACCAGAGAGCCACAAACCCACCTGGAGCTGAACATACCCGCTTCTGGAAAGGTTCACCGATCAACATCTGTCCAACAAATATGAAAACAACAATCCAAATAGCAACTAATAAAACCTTCAATGAATGACGCTCAACCTGAGAATTCCAAATTCTCCCCTACTAAGAACACCAACCACCACTCACTGGTGGTGAAACCAAAACATAACTTAACCGACCCAACTAGGTACAACCATTGCTGACCATGGAATGAATAACATATGCAAAATGATCCTCCCTATATGGATCAATCGAATCCCAAGAGAAACATGAATTTTAGTTGAAGACCTTGAAATTTCCTACTTATAGCCACTTACAAGCATAGACAACTACCAATCTACGATCTAATCATACCTTCTTTACTTGCAATCCCAACGACGATCCGACACATGGCCTTCCCATCTCCCAAGAATACGGGCCCTTTATCACATCACTAAGGTACTCATGCCACATCAATCCATTTGCGCACACCATCACTAAATATTATCGCCAACCACTGCAACCAACATACCCCAAGCTGAGAATCCAACCTAACTCGGGAGGTCACAAGCTTGCCCACTCATTTTAACTCAGAAAAAACTGATGGAAAAGATCCTTGCCACAGATAACGACAATCTAGTCCAACAATCCACCACTTAAAATCCCCGATGCGATTTACAAGCCGATCATATCAACCACCTTCTCCCTGTGTCTTGAGGCCCGAGGTCTGACCTCTAAAAAAACCCTCACGACTTCCAACCAACATACTCATCTGGGTCTGAACCACTCAAACCCTATCAATATCACCATAGGGGCCTAAATAAAACACAAAACCCATCCTCGCCTTAGCAGCCCCAAGCCAAAAGATCGACAGATACGAAATCATTGCCTTGAACCATGGTATCCAACCATGCTATCCTCCCTAGCCAATCCTTAGAATCCCCAAAATCCTCCTTGAATCGAGTATGGATCTTGTGCTTTCAGTAGTACGGGACCAATACTACCTTCCACACCTATCCATAATTTCCTAAAGAATCATCTCGGGTCCTCTAAAAACTTAGTCATAAAACACTTCTGAAACTTGCACAACGGTGAACAACTGCACTAATAATACTCCCTAGGCTATCCTAGGGTTCCACACTTCTTTGCCATCAGTTGCTGAAGAACTCCTCACAATGTCAATTAGCCATTCCATGAATACAATCACATGCAAAAAAGCTCAGATAACCCTTCGAGTAACAGACTCATCCCTACAACGGTTGGACTCAAACAAGAGCTGCGCAGTAGGGTCAAATCCGTCACTTTGATATTATCCAACATTTTCCACATGTGACTTGACATATTCACTTAATGGATAACTCACATGTCTCATGAGTTCCATAAAGCACAAAGCAAGCAACATTCGTGCAGAGGAGACGATGGGCACTAAATGTAATAAAATTTGACACATTCTCTTATGGAATCCTTAATTTCAAAATCCCAACACCACAAATGCACCTTCGCCCTACTCTCACTCTCCTCAAGTGGCTAATCTTTATTCTCGCCAACCTGCTATGAACCACGCCCAAACCAAGGAAACCACCACTAGCTCATCCAAATGCGACTGGTCGGCTAACCACTGTACCTACACATGAAACTCCCACCAACTTCTGAAAGCTTAGTGCCTCAAACCTTACACCTCTAATGGAATCACAAACACCATGAGGAACAAGATGAACAAGGAGAAGTAGGAGAAGGCACAAAACGTCCAAGATAACTTAAGGATCACTTAGCCACGTTTTTAGGGCCTTAGGGGTTCCTTATATAGTTAAGCTATTAGGGTTATCAAACAAGGAAACCCTAATTTGACTACTTAAGCTCTAAGCAGCCTATAGACTCCCTCCTTAGAGGCCTTGGACGAATCCTTATGGGTTTCCCCATAGATTTCGTCCACTCCAACTTCTATGGAGTCCATTAGCCCATTTATGCAACTATCTTATAATTACAATATTAGTCCCCTTTATTTAATTATTCTCTTTTAGCCACAAAATTAATTCTTGACTAATATTAATTAAACAATATGATTTCTTTTAATATATTATTCTCATAATATATTAATAAATCAGAATTAATCCTTTTTCTCCTTAATTCATCCTATCAGTTGCTATGGTCAAGGCAACCCAAAAGGACCATGCTCTAAATCGGGTCAAGTACATACCAAAATAGTTATGGGCTTAGACACATAATCCACCATTTTCCTCACTATACTAACAGGATCGAAGGCACCAATGCCGACACTTTTGGATTGTTATCCTGGTTATCACATGATTTTTGCTTAGTGATCTGTTAGATTTGTATCCTGGTATATAGAATGTTGACATGCTTATTGATCGGTTTAGATCTGCCTATTATCTGTCTTGGCTATATGTTTTCTAGTAGCTTGTGTTGATGTAGTATGGTTAGGTTGAGACTGGACTGCTTTGTGCTGCCAGTCAACAAACCGGGTAATGTTTATATCGGTACATTATATGTATGTTTACATGTTATATGTCGACATTGCTTGTGTAATATCCATAAAATTCATGAAAATTTAAAAAAATTTCAAGCATTCAAAAACCAATATTTATTACAAAATGTTTTCAAAATAGTTTCATATCAGAGTATCCCGGAAATAAAAATCATAAAATGCGAGGAGGTGCACAATCAAGCCTTCAAATTCTCGCAATCATCCGACCCACCTGAAACAAAATCCAAAACTGTAAGCATGAAGCTTAGTGAGTTTCCCCTAAAAGACCAACACCATACAAATCATAACCATATCATAGCAAATAAACTGCATGCATACAGAGTCTACACTATGACTGAACCGCCCTCACCGGGCCTACAGTCTAACTTACTCACTCTCAAAACCTTTAGCATGTTTGGTCCACCCTCCCAGGCCTTCAGCCTGTCTGGACCGTCCTTCGGGCCTTCAGACTGACTGATATGCCCTAATGGGTCTGCAGTCTATCCGGTTCACCCTGATTCTATTGGCCTTTAGCACAAAGCAGGTTCGCCTAAACCCATCCACACATATACAATCAACATAAAAATATCATATGCTAGCTAGCATGTACAAACAGTCAAACCGATCTAACAGATCACTAATTATAACATCAACTTATATACTAGGATATCAACCTAACCAGTCACTAACATAGCATCATCCTATATACCAGGATACCAACCTAACAAGTCACTAACGTAGCATATCATCATGCAATAATTAGGATACCAATCCAAAAAGGGATGGCATTGGTGCCTTCGACCTTGTTAGTATAGTGAGGACAACTCGCCTCACAACATCAAACGAAACTGAAAAGATCAAACTCCTGAAACACAGCTCCAAACACCAACACCTACAACCACCGTTGATCTAATTCCATAAATTCCCAAATTACCAAAATACCCTCATAAGTCAAACTTGTTCCACCCTTGGTCAAAGTCAAAGTCAACGGTCAAGGTTAACAATCCATGTTGACCCAACTCGTCGAGTTCATCCACTGACTCGTCAAGTTCCCCTAGAACTTAGAAACCGAAAACAAGGGCCAACTCGCCAAGTTACCTTAGTAACTCGTCGAGTTCCTTCAAAACCTCAAAACCAAAAACTCGAGTCGACTCGCTAAGTTACTTGAGTAACTCGTCGAGTTCCTTCAGCCCTTTTCTCATTCAGGCGCTTTTAAGCGAAACCAAGGCTCCAAACTATAGATCTAGCTTCCTAGGGTGTAGTTACCACGTAAAGTTGCTAACTTTATGTGTGTGCAAGTCTTCAAGAAGCTAAAACACTCAAAACTAGCCTTAGGAAGAGGTTTATGGCATGGAGAAGGGCCAAAGCTTAATAAAGCTTGAGGCTTTAAATCGTGCTCAAAACCATAAATGCTTTAAGAAAAAGCTAGAAATGACCCTAAACTCTTGAATGGAGAGATCTAACAAGAAAATGATCAAGGTAATGACTTTTTACCTCTACAAGAAAGCCAAAACGATGTAGATGTTGGATGTACAAGCCCCTTCTCGTTCCAAGCTTCTAAATCTTCAAGTCTCTTCAAGAAACACATCAAACACACACTTTTAGCCTCACACACACACACACACACTCAAAATAGGGGTTAGCTTGATTAGGGTTTGCTTCTCAACATGAAAAGGTGCTAAGGAGGCTGGAAAGGGGACTTAAGGTCCTTTAAATAGGGTGCAAACCCTAAAAATTAGGGTTTTCATAAACAACATCAGATCGTCAAGTTGGTTCCTCCAACTCGTCGAGTAGGTTCCATAAATCACGCAACCTAATCAGTCTCTACACGATGAGTTGGTGTAGCCAACTTGTCGAGTAGGTCTATGATTATGAATATAAAAGCTTTAAAATTTATACCTAGGAGTTGGGATGTTACAACTTGTGTGTGTAGCTGGGTTGAGGTGGTCCTACTTTGTGCTTTAGGCCAAAAAACCCAGGGCAGTCCAGATAGACTGCAGAACCATCGAGGCAATACCAGTTAGGCCGAAGGCCCAGATAATGGTCCAGACAGGCTAAAGGCTCGGGAGGGCGGACCAGACATGCTGAAGGTTTTGAGAGTAGGCCAGATAGATTGAAGACCCACTGAGGGCAGTCCAATCATACTAAAGACTCTATATCCTGAGAACGGTCCAGACCGACTAAATGCCCAGTAGGGCGGACCAGACATGTTGAAGGTTCTGAGAGTGGACCAGATAGACTAAAGGCCAGGTGATGGCGGTCCAGTCATACTGAAGACTATATATGCATGTTGTTATTTGTATACGTGCTACTGTTTGTGTGTTGGTACTTTAGGGAAACTCACTAAGCTTTGTGCTTATGGTTTCAGTTTATTGTTTTAGGTGCTTCAAATACATTGGCAAGGAGAAGGCATGACCGTACACATCCTCGCATTTTGGACTTATGATTTATGGGATACTCTGATAACATTATAGTCTTAAATACTATGCGTAAATGATTTCGATTTTAAATAAAGGTTTTGGTAATAACGGTTTTGTAAACACTTCTATATAAAAAGGATTGTTCTGAAAAATTTAAATTTTACTGAAATTTTATGGATGTTACACCTCGATATGAGTCTGACATGCCCTACCTGGACCTCAGCTCATATCTGGAATGCTCATGGGTTTGTTGGCTACTTCACAAAGCAGTACTACCTCAATCATCCACACAATATGTCGACATCTAGCAGATAATATCATAAACATATAAACATGTAATTCACAGGTAGTCCTATAGATCTACCAAACTAGCATAACAAGAGTAGCATGCATAACTATATCATATTCAGCATATCAACGATATCAGGTTGTCAAACCAATGGGCTGACCTTGATGCCTTCGACCCGAAAGTATAATGAGGAAGACTCACCTCGCAATGCCGAATCATACTGAAAACCTCTGATTGTTGCTTCAGAAATAACCCGAACTATCACAACAAAACAAACATCCACTTAACAATTGGATTACCATCCTTGACTGATGATCCATACTTAGGGTAAATATCAATTTTACCTTTTTCTTAACTGGGCCAAGGCCTATGTCTAAATCTTTGATCCAAAAAGGACCAAATTACCTAAAGGTCCATAATTGGCCCAATTTTCCAAATTCGGCCCAATCCCCTTATTGGGCCTTATGCTAAGGTCCAATTCTCCAGTTAGTCTAGAACACACTACTCAGATAGCCCATTGGGGTCCAAGAATCAAAGCCCAAACCCGAAGCCCAAGGTCCGTAACCCAAACAGAGGCATACGTAGGGCGTACTTCTCATCGTATTGACCACCATCGAGGTGGTTGACTCATTACGTGGGGCATACATCAACTTACACGGGGCGTAACCTCACTTGCCTTAAAATCCTTATAAGTGCTTAATGGATTAAGCACCTAAGTCAAACTCCAAATCCATGACTCAAAATTACTTCCAAATAATGAATTCTCAAACTTTAACACTTTTAACGCCCAAAAAGGGCTTAATACATGGTCTTAATCCATTAACACCTCCTATTAGCAACATGAAGCCAAACCAACCAAAGGGACCTCAGTTTTATAACTTAGAACCCTTCCTAGGGTCTGAATGGACAATTCAAAGCATTTAAAACAAAGCATGCATAACAATGGGACTTTTAGGACAAGAAGAACACCAAAAAGTTACCAAAACAAGATCTAAACAATCCAAGCATAAAGGTAGAAGTTTTATACCTCTTAAAACTCCCAAAGAAGATGATAATCCCAGATCTACAAGCATGCTTCCTTCCTTGACTCCTTTGATGCACTACCTTCTCCTTCAACCATACAAGAAACATACACTTAACTTATACACACACACACACACTAGAGGAGTTAGGGTTTGCCAAAAACGACATATCACATGTACGCAAAGCGTACAACTCATGCTCCAAAATTACCATTTTGCCACTAGGGCTTCTCATGGCCACTCCTTTCCAATCCAAGGACTAAAAATGACATAACTCCAACCTTATTGATGAATTTAACATTACTTGAAAATTGGGGTGTTACATATTTCTTAGGGCTAGTGAATATGTAGTGTCACTTTTCATATTCTCATTCAATTTATCAAATGTTATTTTTTAGTTATTTTGAATTAATTCTTTTCAATATGTCGTTTTATGAGTTTTTTTATTTTATTAAACTCCACATAATATTTTAATGTAATGATTGCAATAAATATAATAATAAATGGATATCAATTGTACTAATGAACTTATATTTTAATTTCAAAATTTCTAAAACTAAAGCTTACTAATTTTTTTTCTATTTATTTAAATTTAAAAGATAAAAAAAATATTTTCATTATAATAATTCATTATTATTTTTTTAATTTTTGTTAGAAATTTAACATACAATTTTCATAACTTTTTGTTCGATAGGGAATCTATCATTTGTTTAAAAAAAGTCAAATAATCAAACAATTTAGGGATAATGACTTGAAAGGGTAACGAACTTTCGACTTTTGTCACTAAACTTTTTTTCGTTATCTATTGCTATTGAACTATTGAAACTGTTTACATTTTACCCTTATGACCGGCTGTTACCAGTCATAAGGGTAAAATATGAACAGTTTCAATAGTTTAGTGGCAAATAGATAATGAAAAAAAGTTTAGTTACTAAATGTGAACAAAATCGAAAGTTCGTTTCCCTCTAAAAAGTTCAATGACTAAATGTGAACAAACTTCCTATTGTATTATGTTTTAGCAAAATTATTTATTTTTGTTTAATTGTAGCAACATTTGTTGATGAAGAAATCTATGAAATAAAAAAACAAAATGTAACATCTGGATTTCCAGGTATCAACATTTAAGTATTTTTCTTTTGAGTTAAGAAGAGAGACTCGACGAGTTGACGCCTCAACTCGTCGAGTAACGTCGCGACTGATGACTCAGATTAATGAATGGACTCGATGAGTCGGTGAGGCGACTCGACGAGTCCGCGATGTTGGTAGAAACCCTAAATCTTCGGGCTCTAGCCATATTTAAAGGCACTTATGGCCTTCAATTGCGACTACCTTTCCCATAAGTGAGAACCCTAGCGAGCTTGAGTGTGTAGAATGAGAGGAAGAGCTATCTTGAGCTTTTTGGTGTGATAGATCTGGACCCTTCTAGGTTCAGATAACCGAGAATATGAAGCTTTAGTAGAGTAAACCTTGGGGTTCAAAGTTAGGAAGCATTTATGGTATATATAGTTACTTTCATCTTACACATAGATATGAAGTATTTTATATAAATTACGTGTTATGTGTGCATATTATTTGAATACTTGTTGTCTATGCTGGATGAACGATTTTATACATGTTTTAAAAGATTTAAACGGTATATTTATTTTATATCTACAAATATGTTGCGGATGAAACATGGGTAGATGAAATAGTTGGTGTGTGATGAAATAAAATGATGAGAGATAGGTGATGATAGAAAGGTGGTGATAATTAGGTAAATAGATGATGATGGATATGTGATGTAGGATGAAAGGAGATACCATAACCTTAACCAGGATTGTGGCAATGTAGTCATCTACCAGAGTATAGATGGCGACCACGGACTATTATAGACAACCCAGTGGAAACACCAGCAGGCCCATAACCTGTAGGTGATGAATTACGAGTTCAGGCGATGTTGTAACACTACAAGAAAAATCCTAAATGGCTACGGAAACTTGCTACGGAATTGAAATCCATAGCTATTCTATTACAGAATGTGCTACAAAATGGTTTTTCGTAGCTATTTTGCTACGAAAATAGCTACAAAGTTACATTCCGTAGCTAAACTAGGAATAACTACAAAAAGTTACTACATAATCAAAATTTGTAGATATTATACTACGAAATATGTTACAAAATGGCTAGCCGTAGCTATTTTTCTACGGAAATAGCTACGGAGTTGCATTTCCGTAGCTAAATCTTGAATTGTTGCTACAAAATCAAAATTTGTAGCTATTTTACTATGAAATGTACTACATGGTTGTTGGTTGTAGCTAGTTTGCTACGGAACATGTTACGTAATCAATTTTCGTAGTTGGTTGGCTACAAAATCGGTTACGGAATAAAAATATGTAGCTAGTTGGCTACATAATAGAAATTTGTAGCTACTTATTGACAAAAATTTGATACACAGTAAAAATCTATAGCTAATCTACAACGGAACTTGTAACTAAAAGGTTAACCGTTGTTATTTCTTTATCTAAGTTGTTTTTAAATTTGCAAAATAGCTACAAAATCTAAATCGTATCTATGTGGCTACGGAATATTTTGTAGTCATTTAGTTATGGAATATAATTCCGTAGTAGAATACAAAAAAATATTTTACCAAAAAAAAAATTACTATTTTTAATTGTGTTATGATTTTTAATTATGATTAATAATTTTTTTTACATGATAAGTTTTTTTTATTTATTCTTATTATCATTATTTTATTATATATTTTAAAGATATATTAACATTAACATATATAATTAAATCACAACAATCTTATGAACAGTAACTTACGTGGGTATTGTTTTCCCCACCGCTTCTCATCGACTCTCTGATTCTTTTGTCGTTCCTTTCCCTTCACAGCTTCCTCATACATCGCCTACATTTATCTGTCTCTCGATCCTTCCGTCTTCCACTACTTATCTGCCATCTGCATTCCCTAGGGTTCGTTTGTTGGCGTAGCGTTATTCGAGCGTCCCCGAATTGGAGCTAGAAACACGGTACTTTTCCATAATCTTTTCAATTTCCATCTACAAATTGACAAGGGTTTTGATCTTTGGTTGTAATTTTGGGACCTAAGTTTTTGTTACCGGTACCATCCACTTCATAGAATTCAACGTATGCTTAATTTCTTCTAAGTAAACTTTCAAATTCATATTTATTGTGAAGTGAAATTGAATCTGTTCGAAGCCCAGTCACTTAACATTCTTAGATTTACTTTTGTTCTTCTTTCTATCTTGGGGCTCAATTTCATTTACTCGATAATGTTTGATTTTGATTTTACCGATGTGTTGTTCCTGTTTCTCACTTTATCTCCATCGCCTTTCAAACCATCGAAATCGATGCATCTTGAAGATGAAAATTAATGTCATGTTGTGAACATCGACCCAGCGGCACCTCTTCATCTTCGATTCCTATCTCCCCACTGCTCCTTTCTAATCAATTGGTGGTGGAGGGAAGAACGACGAGGTAATGTTTCTTCCTCTTTCACGTTTCTTTACTTTCTGAAAACAGTTACAATATTACAACTTGCTAATGGTCGCATACGACTTTGTTTTGTTTTCTCTATGTGACGGGAAGAGAGCTGAAACCGATGATACAGTCTCTAATACTCCTGCTACACTTGAAACGTTTGCTGAAAGGTATTAGTACAGTTTCTTTTTTTGCTTATATATGTTAACCCATAAATAGAGCTCCATCTCTCTTCTGAAAGTCAATGCTCTACACCTTCTGTAACATCACATGTTCATGGAATTATATATTGTTTATGTGTTTACAGAATTGCATGCACCCTGTGGAACATCACATGTTCATGGAATTATATATTGATTATGTGTTACAGAATTGCACACTACATGTTTGATGTTATGCTTGAGTGGAACTTATCTTCATGAATTTTTTTTTGAAGATGGTTCATGTTTTATAGTTCAGCCAGCTTATCATTTTGAATTTTGGTTGGTAATAAAATTATGTTTTTCACTTGCAATGTTTATGTTTTATAGGAATTTACTTTATGTGGTTTCTAGATAGTGATTTTTCTTTGTTTCGGTAGCTTTATTGCTCAATATTTGAGGAATAAATTATGTATCTTGTTTAAACTTTTATGTTTTTTTTTTCTTCAGATACTGAGTTTGTTCATCCAAAATCTACAAAAGGGTATAACCGGATGGTTGGTGATGTTGGATATGGTCGCAACTACTATTTTTGGCCTTAATCATGGTAATCTTATACTACTAAAAGATAAAAGTTAGGTCACTCAATCCATTTAAATCATCAAAAATTGAAGGCAACTTGATTACAGGAAAGCCACAGTTCTTGAAGGAGGTAAATACTCACAAATCCTTGCAGTTTTTTAGTTGTTGACAAACATGTTATGAATGATAAGACCAGAACGCATCTTTCGTGAATTCAACAGGTATTTAACATACATCTTTCAATATTAAGTGCTTACTCTATTAAGCTCATGAAGTTAAAAATAGAAGAATCGTTGTTTTTGTTTAGGTATTCATGTGAACCTGCATCAACTGTTATCATCATATAAAATTTGAAGTTGGGACAAATATTGTTGTAATTGGTGCTCAAAGTTGCTGGTATTCTAGAGCATTTATGGTTATTTGTGTGTTTGTGATGGTTCCAGTATGAACGGTGTGACAATATTTGTAAAGAATATTTGTTTTGATGATTAGGGAACCATGTAAAAGGATTATCAATTATGTAATATATCTATAAAAATCTATGTAACTACTAAAATTAAATTTATTGCATTTTATATATTTCAATGAATATTATAAATGGAAATTGGATTTTTTTTTGAATATTTTTATCATTATGAATTTGTTTTGGAACCTATTTCTTCTATCGAACAAATGGCTACGGGATTTGCTACGGAACAAATGGCTACGTAATTTATTACGGAACAAATGGCTACGGAATTTTCTACGGAACAAATGGTTACGGAATTTGCTACAAAACAAATGGCTACGGAATTTGTTACGGAATAAATGGCTACGGAATTTGTTACAGTATAAATGGCTACGGAATTTGCTACGCACCCCATTGTTACGAAATTGTTATAGAAATATGTTGTAGTTAAATTGCTACGGAATAAACGTCGTAGCAAAACTGCTACGAAACTATAATTCCGTAGCTAAATAGTTTGCTACAAGAAATATAACTACGAAATCTCATTGACGAATTCCGTAGTAACTTTTGTAGTTATTCAGGTTTAGCTACGGAATTTTAGCTTTCAGCTACAGAATTTTTTCGTAGCTAAATCGAAATTTTCTTGTAGTGTAACTACGTATTCATGTGATGATACTCTAACCCTTTACTATGAATTACGAGTTCAGACGATGTTGTAACTACATATTCATGGGATGTCACAAATTTTGCATGCCAAACCAATGGTCATAATTCACATCAGTGAGAATGGTTCATTTTTTTGTAAAACCAAAATCAGATTGGAAATTTTGATTTTTTATTTTGGAAAATGTCAAACCATTGGTTTTTTTATTTCGGTTTCGGTTTTTTGTTTTTTTTTTAAAAATATATTTTCAGGGTTTTGTTTTTTTTGTTTTGTTTTGTTTTGTTTTGTTTTTTTTTGTTTTTTTTTTGTTTTTGTTTTTTTTTCGTTTTTTTTTTCATAGATTTCTTCATCAACAAATGTTGCTACAATTTAACAAAAATAAATAATTTGCTAAAACATAATACAAGAGGAGGTTTGTTCACATTTATTCATTGAACTTTTTAGAGGGAAACGAACTTTTGATTTTATTCATATTTAGTCACTAAACTTTTTTTTGTTATCTATTTGCCATTGAACTATTGAAACTGTTCACATTTTACCCTTATGACCGGCAACAGCCGGTCATAAGGGTAAAATGTGAACAGTTTCAATAGTTCAATGGCAAATAGATAACGAAAAAAAAGTTTAGTGACTAAACGTGACAAAAATCGAAAGTTCGTTACCCTTTCAAGTCATTATCCCAACAATTTAAGTATTCAAAAATATTACACCCAAGACTTGTTCCACCATTTCCACAAATTCCTTAAAGATGAAACTAACATAAACTCTCCAATACCAAACAAATAAACACAAAACAAAATTCTGTTGGTGATTGTAATGAAAATCTTCCATCGCCATGTCAGCACCTTCATGTTCATATTCTCTCTCTTCTTCTACTACCCTTTTCTCAGTGTAGCCGTTGACACCATCACACCCACACAACCCCTCACCTTCGATCAAACTCTAGTCTCTAATGGTGAAGTTTTCGAGTTGGGTTTCTTCAACGCAAACAACGGAAGTTTGTATATAGGAATTTGGTATAAACAAATTCAGCAGCTAACGTATGTTTGGGTAGCTAACAGAGACAACCCCATTACTTCATCGTTCGGGAACCTAACCATCGTCGACAACGGCAACATGGTGCTGGTAGATCAAGTGGGAACCGTCGTCTGGTCATCAAATCAACCCACAAAGGCGGTGAAGACGGTGGCGCAGCTTTTGGACAACGGTAACTTTGTGCTTCGACCGGAAAACGATGAGAAACCGGAGAATTATATTTGGCAAAGCTTTGATTATCCCACTGATACTCTATTACCGGAGATGAAACTGGGGTGGGACAGGAAATCTGGAATTACTCGGCGTTTGCAGTCGTGGAAGACGAGCAATGATCCGGCGACAGGTGATTATTCTTTTAAACTGGATACCAGTGGCTTCTCGGAGCTTTTAACATTGAAAAACGAAACAAGAATTTGGCGAACTGGGCCGTGGAATGGGATAAGGTTTAGCGGCGTACCGCAGATGGTGGGGGTGGATATAATGCAGTTTGAATTACAGGATAATTCCGATGAGATCAGTTATAAGTTTGAAATGGTGAATAGTTCCATTTATTCACGATTGGTTATAAATTCTTCTGGTATTAATCAAAGATTGGTTTGGGCGAAAACAACAAAAACCTGGAGGGTGTACTGGTCTTTCCCCGGTGATTGCGATCACTATGGTGAATGTGGTCCGTTCGGCGTTTGTGATACAACGACTGCACCATTCTGCAATTGTTTGACCGGATTCCAGCCAAAGAACAAACAATTGTGGGATCTCCGAGATAGGTCCGATGGGTGTGTTCGGAGCTCCGTAATGGATTGTGGGTCGGATGGATTTTTGCATTTGAAGAACATGAAGTTGCCGGAGAGTTCGAAAGCGATTGTAGATCAGACGAAGAATTTGAGCGAGTGTGGTGAGATGTGCAGAAAGAATTGTTCTTGTGGTGCTTATGCTAATATGAATATCAATGGAGGCGGGTCGGGTTGTGTGATGTGGGGAGTGGATCTTATGGATATGAGACGATATGCTGGTTCTCAAGATGGAGGACAAGATATCTACGTTAGAGCCACAGTTTCTGATTTGGGTATGTTTCTGAATTATACTTTAGTGACTTATATCGTATGTATCAAAAAGTAGTAGTTTTGCTTTAAATTTTACAACTTTAGACATTAATAATCATGAGTTTGTTGATTGCAGCTCCACCGCCGGTAGCTGAAAGTACCAAAAATGGCTCCGCCAACAGCAACCACGTTGGTAAGGTTGTCGGCATTACCATGAGTACCTTTGCGGTGCTCATATTTATTCTGATACTCGTCTACTTGAAGAGGAAGCAAACACGAACCTTGATAACATCAATGGATAGAGAAGGTAATTTTGACTTTGTTAGAGTCAAACACCATAGTATATAATTTTGAAATCAATATATGACATTAAGGTAACATAAAGGATAAGTGCAAATCACTATAATATACTAAACTGAATGTAGTCCTCTAACAATTAAAGTAATCATATTTCGTGCAAATATTCATTTTCTTTTCAGAAAAACATCAATTTTTGTTACGAGGACCATTCATAAATGATAAATCCATTTCCCAAAATAAGAAAATTCCCAAAATGAAGTTTTAATGTGTCTCTTTTGTGATATTGTTCAAAAGATGGTCAACTTATGATAAGACCCATCCCTTTTCGTTTTAGTAAGTAAGTAGTTAACCCTATAAATAATTCATAACTAGATTACCCATCAACAGTTTTTTAACGTTGAAACAAATTTGAGTTACAAAGACTTGAAAAATAGGATGCAAGTTTTCATTTTGGACAGAGAGAGTTCCAACTTTTTAAGTCAAAACAGACCGGGTGAGACTTCATATGTGTTTGATATATTTTGTTTGATCCAAAATAGGTCCACAAGGAAGAACCGAAGATTCCTTAGTAAATGATGACACTATTCTACCAAATAGAAGAAGAGATAATCATGGCAAAACAACTATGGATGAACTTGAATTACCCTTGTTCGATTTTACAACACTCGCTATTGCGACAAACAACTTCTCAAAAACAAATGAACTTGGGAGAGGGGGGTTCGGACCTGTTTACAAGGTAAAGTACTAGGACATATGTGAACATCTAAAATTAAGGGTGTTGAACCTATCCGATTCCAAAATTTGATCTGGATATTCGATAATCTAAAAATTGGAGTAAATATTATCACTAGTTTTTTATATCCATATTATGGAAAAACCCGAAATGTACGTATTTTTATTTGTTATTTGAAATTACTTTATTTTTGTTATTATTTCATGTTTTTTAATTATTCGAATGTTCAAATAAAACAATAGATAAAAGATAAATAGTAGCCACTGAGCAATGCATGACAAATGAGCCTCCGCCTCAATTTGATGTGTTTGGATTTCAAACACCATAAATATCCTTAAGAATGATGCATTTCATAGGCTCCCATGGATAAAACAATAAAAGACACATTTCTAATCAGGGTGTGCGATCTGTCGTTAAACTATGGCTATCTGTCGTTAATCTATTGGCATCCGTTCGCTAATCCGTCATTATCTGTTGTAAATCCAATGTTAATTTGCCAATATCCGTTACCAGTTGTTAATCGGAAATTTCAAGGGCCTATTTTTCTTTTTGCACTAGGCCTTTAAAATCAAGAGACCAAAAATGTTTTAATTTGTTACTTTTTTATATGCTTAAGAAGTTAAAATGAATATTTTGGTATGATTCACTTATAGAGTAGATATAACTAATATCGGTTGAGGATAAGAAAAAAACAAGAGATTGTATATTCATATGTTAATCTTTTGGTATCCAATGTATTTAAATTTCTTATATACCAAATTTATATTGAATTTATACCTAACATTTGAATTGCATCAAGAAAAAAGTGACATTATTGTTGTTGGTGAGATAGGGTATATTAACAGAAGGTGAAGTTGTAGCGGTAAAAAGACTTGCAAAAATTTGCGAGCAAGGGATTAACGAACTTAAAAATGAGGTTCAATTAATCGCGAAACTCCAACATCGAAATCTTGTTCGGGTATTGGGTTGTTGCATTGAGGTGGAAGAGAAGTTGCTGATTTATGAGTTTATGGAAAACAAAAGTCTTGATCTGTATCTTTTTTTTGGTAAAAATTTATTGCATTGGTTTTCTTCTTTTGATACCTGAGTATTTTTCCATCAAAATATGACTATGTTTTCTTAAAATCATTATAGGAAAAGAGGAAAGCATGAAACTTAATTGGAAGATTCGACTCGAGATTATACGTGGGATTGCACGAGGGCTTCATTATCTTCATCATGATTCAATACCTACAATTGTCCATCGAGATATGAAAGCAAGTAATATTTTGCTTGATAAGGAAATGAACCCGAAGATATCAGACTTTGGTATCGCAAGGATTTTTGGAAGGGATCAAAAAGAAGCACAAACAAAAATAGTGATTGGAGCATAGTAAGTACCTTTGTACTTTATATATATATATATATATATATATATATATATATATATATATATATATATATATATATATATCCACTTAAGAGGTATAGCTTTACTCTTTCTTATTATTTTTGTCAAATTCGATATAGTGGTTATATGTCACCTGAATACATGATGAACGGGAATTTTTCAAGAAAATCAGATGTTTTTAGTTTTGGGGTTTTGATTCTCGAGATAGTAAGCGGTAAAAGGAACAGAGGATCATCCAACACAAATAGACAACTTAACCTTCTTGCACAAGTAAGTAATATTAGTAATATATTGAGAACTTCTAAACTGATCTTTAATATTATACTTTACATTTCTAAAACCATACCCCCATAAACTCAGACTTTATTCCAATAGGGTCCTTGTCTCTTTAAGTTATTATATTTGAAATGAAACCAATATCTTTTAGGCATGGAAGTTATGGAACGAGGGGAGAGCTTTAGAACTACTAGACGAATCTATTGGAACCAAATTTTCGGAAAATGAAGTATCGAGGTGCATACAAATTGGACTCTTATGTGTTCAAGAGCTACCGAAAGATCGACCTAAGATGTCAGAAGTAATGTTGCTATTGAGCAGTGAAACAGTTAGAATGTCACCGCCAAAACATCCTGGATTCTTCTTTAGGAATGAAAATCTTGAACCAGAAACTTCAAGCAAAAAAGATGATTCAATGACAGTAAATCAAATAACACTAACGGTACTAGAACCTAGATAGCAAAACTAGGTTAGTCACCATCTAGCATCAATTGTACATCATATATTTTTAAATTATTTTTCGTTTAATTTTTTTCTTAACGGAAGGGGAGATTATGTCATACTTTACACATTACAATACATCAAGTGTAATTTGTTGGATTGGATTTTGTATATTATTATATAAAGGTTTGTTAGTGTAAGACAATGTTTTGTAGTTTAGTTGTTGTAAAATCTGAATTTTAATATAAATTAAAACTCATTTCGTAAAATATATTTCTAAATGAATATATTGACAAGTAGTTTACATCAATGATCATTTCAACTTAATGGCATCCACAATCTATTAAACTTATTAAAGTTTAATGGATTGACACATCATCATTCTACTTACTATACAACTCTACATTAATTTTCTTACAATACATCGAACTTAATAGATTCCAATGGAATATATATTTAATAGTTAAAATGTTTACTTTTTTCTATTGAAGAGTTTAATGGTCATTGAACTCCATATTCATTGAATGCCAACATGACTTTCCATAATGGTAGGGTTTAATCCCTTAAATGCCAATCAGACATGTTATCTCATTCAACTCTTTCATTGAACTATGCATTGTGGATGCTCTAATTACATTTATTCATTAATTGCTCGAAGCGAACCTTAATTTATTTCTCGATCGGAAGTTTCATCATGTATCGTCTTATCAACATGTTTTCATTGGCTTTTTATGTTTTATTGTGAACGTCTCACTCAAATGAAAAAACTAGAATTCGCAAACAATTGAAATAAGACCATTAGTTGTAAAAGACTTATTTATTGATCACTAAACCGGAGGATATTAAATGTACATCTGACGAAAATTAGAAGTGATGTTGGCAGCTTTATTAGTAAGAATAAGTAGGGTGTGCGCGGTGCGGTTTGGTGCGGTTTCGAGTCAAAACCGCAAACCGCACCGCATATGCGGTTTGAATATTTTAGAAACCGCAAACCGCACCACAAATGTTCAAAACCGCATGATGCGGTGCGGTTTGATGCGGGCGGTTTATGCGGTTTAGTTGCGGTTTGTGTGGTTTGATGAGTTGTTAAACATTAAATCTATCAAAAAACCAAAAACCTAGCCGGGTTAAAAAAAAATGATTGCTTTCATTTTATAAAAACAAATACAATTTTCGAGTTAAATCGTTTTTAATAAATTGTGACTCATGTTACTATAGTTTTGTAAGTATCATTGTTATTGTTTTATATTGCTGTTATAATTGATATATTCTTGTAAACTATGAGATCTTGATCTAATAGTGATTTAATGTTACGTTATAGATATTTGGTTATTGTAAGAAATATATTTACATACATCATTTCTAAATCGTGATTTGAAGTTATAACAAAATAAAGAAAAAAAAGTATATATATAACATGCGGTGCGGTGCGGTTTGAACCGCAGTTTTATAAATACAAACCGCAAACCACACCGCATAGTGCGGTTTGATAAAATGATGAACCGCAAACCGCACCGAGAAATTCTAAACCGCATTATGCGGTGCGGTTTGGTGCAGTGCGGGCGGTTTGTGCGGTTTTTTGCACAGCCCTAAGAATAACCATGAAAATGTTTGCTTCAAGGTTATTGTTCTTATATTTTTATATGAACTTTATGCTGGGCAGTAGGGTTTTTTTCATCATTTTTATATAATTTGTTAATTTCATTTGTTTTATCTTTTTCACAGCTCATATTGAATGTACATTTTTTTTTGTTGACATGGTATGTCACGTCTGTTGATGTTGATTGGGCTTTTTCTGATATTTTTGGTATGCCAATCTTATAGAAATAAATAAAAAGTATCGGTGATGAGTCTGTAACCCAATACACTCATGGATCTTTTTTGTCTCACTTGCTAATAGCCTTGAAAGAGATTTATACGATCATATAATGGTTATTCCTAATTTTACTCGTATAATATGAATCACCATATTCTAGCTGGTCTGGATATCAATGTTTTTATATAGATTGCTATTTCAATAAACAACTTATAGAATTGTACTAAAAATTGAATCTCATGTCTATGTACAAAAGAAAAAAATAAACATAAGTATAAAGATTGTATTGGATGTAATAAATGTGTCTTACCCTAAGTAATGTTAATTAGAGGGATTCTCGGGTAGAGACGGCAAAAAAAACATATACCTGATGGGTGCTCGAAACCCTAACCTGAGTTGACTGGGTAAATCCTTGAGTTGACAGGGGACGGGGACAATGATGAGTATTACCCGAATGCAAAAAGCGGGGATAAGGATAGAGATGCTTCTACCTATTAGGTACCCATACCCGTACCCGAAACCGGCCTCGATGGTGCCTTCGACCCACGAGTACAGTGAGGAGACTCACCTCACTCTATTGAAACACTCGAATAAATCTCTGACTATTGGTCTGGAGAATCCCCATGCCATCAACATCGAATGTCATCCAATTACTAAATGGGTTCCGACCCATAACGAAGAGTCTAAGCTAGTTAGCCCATAACCAGGATAAAAGACTATTATACCTTTATCTCACTTGGCCCACATCCAAGATCCAACTCACCTACTTCTGAGGCCCAAATTCCTAGATATTCCAAATCCCAATATGGCCCAAAATCCATCATGGGCCTAAATCCAAAGGAGCCCAAAAATACAATCCCAAATCCCAAAATAGCAATCTATTGGCCCAAAAAGGCCCAAACTAAGGAAACCCAAACAATGGTCCAAATCGAGAATACCAAGCCCAAAATTCCATCTACTGAGTATGCGTGGTGTACTCCATCCGGGGTCAGTATGTGCAGCGTAGCAGCTGGGTACGCCCAACATACTCCCCATACCATCTTTTCACTCCAATAAGCACTTAATCAGCTAAGACAAAGTGCGAAACTCTCAGATCTGATTCTTTAAGGCTACTTATCACGTAAAGTTGACAACGTTACACTCATGCATGGCTTAAAGGGACTCAAATGCTCAAAAAAGCTTAATAAAGGTCTTAATGCTTTCATGGGCCAATATCTTCCATAAAGTTCAAATTTTTATGAACATGGAGTGGAGCCAAGATCTAGCATCCATAACTTCTGGAGTATATCAAAAGCTCACCTTTAATTCAAAAGTCTCTAAAAGTGCACAAAATACACCATAAAACTAGATCTAACACCAAAGGCCATCAAGGTGAGATCTTTTTACCTCAAATGCTTGCAAATGAGAAGAAGATCCTGGATCTACAAGCTCAAAATATTCCCTAAAGTGCTCCTCTTCTTTTTCTTCTTCACAAACCACCAACAAACACTCTTTCAAGCTCAAAAATAACCAAATCACTCTAGGGTTTCGATTTCAGGGTAAAAGGAGATGGAGGCTGGTATAAAATGTTCAAGAGATGATATAATGAAGCTTAAATAGTGTGAAAACCCTAAAAATTAGGGTTTTCATCTGGCTGAAGTATGCCTCATGAGTGTCTGTGATCCTTTTAGCTTAGTATACCCAACGTACTCCCTTGTACGCCCTGTGTACAAGGCTTAGCCCCTGAACCACCAAACTTTCAGAGGCCATAACTTCTTTGTTCTAAGCCCAATTTTGACAATCTTTATATCCACGGAAAGGTAACAAGAAGCTCTACGCTTTTCAACCCATCCTTTCCTTAAAACTTCCAGAACTAAAATCTAATTCCTTTAAAAGCCCAAACTACCACTTTACAGATATACCCTTAGGCAACAAATCACCAACCAGACTTCCAGATCATCTAATTTACATTACACACACCTAAATGGTTCTAAATCCCTCTATTCCAAATGCCCTAAGCCTTATGATACCCGATCTTCGGGTCATCGCCCCGAATTAGAAAACGATTTGGAACCAGACGTTACACAATAATATAGTTAATATGCTTAATTATCAAATAATTAACCCGATTACCCACCCCTATTTTCTTATTTATTCTTCCCTAAGGATCTATCCTAAGGGTCATCTTAGTCATCATTGCTAGCATTACTGTTACAGGGATTTCTCTGCAATACGTGTCAGTATGTTGCTTTGTATTATCATTCTTAAGTGTTTGTCTTAAGAAATTGGCAAGAGGTCCATCTCTGCAAGTGTTTATCTAATAGGCATGAAGTCCATCGCTGCCAATGTTTATCTGATAAGCACGATGTCCATCACAACATGTGTTTATCTAATAGGCAAGAAGTCCATCGCTACCAGTGTTTATGTAATGGGCACGATGTCCATCACTTCCTGTGTTTATCTAATAGGCACAAATTTTGTTGCTTCGTATGTTTATATAGTAGGCACGAAATCAATCGATGTTTTTGTTTATCTAATAGGAGCGAAGTCAATTGCTGCTTGTGTTCCTACATAACTGTCATCATTTAGTCAGGTGGTTGTAACCTATACTCTACTAAGTGACTAAATCATTGGTACATTAGTACTGTAACATTCATAAAATTCTTAAAAATTTTAAACTTTTAGATTTACTCAAAAACCATCATGGTTTACAAATTGTTTTCAAAATAAGTTTAACATCAGAGAAATCCCAAAATCGTAAAATAGAATATAAGGAGATGCATTATCACGCATTTGCCTTCCCGTGGTCCTCTGAAGTACCTGAAACATAATCCAAAATTGTAAGCCCAAAGCTTAGTGAGTTCCTCAAAAATACCAATACATAGCAAACAACACAAATATAATAACAACATGTAATGGGTCCACAACTAACGGATTAGATTACCCCTGACCCACAACATAAGTCTGGCTTGCCCCATAGGCCTACAACTTATGTTTGTCTTGCTCACCGGCCCTCAGTACGAGTTTGACATGCACTACCCGATCCTCAGCTTGTATCTGGAATGCTCATGAGCCCTCAGTATAAGTCTAGCATGCCCTACATGGCCCTCAGCTCATATCTGGTATGCTCCAGGGTTTGTTGGCTATAGCACAGAGCAGTACAACCTCAACCCAACCCACACCATATGTTGACATATAACAGATAATATCATATTCAGATAACAGGCAGTATCACATGTACTCTTACAATATACTAAACTAGCATATCAAAACTAGCATGCATATCTACTCTATACTCAACATACATTATCAGGTTACCAAAACAAAATGGTCGCCCTTGGTGCCTTCGACCCAAAAGTATAGTGAGGAAGACTCACCTCTCAAGCAGTGCAAAACTGATAAGGTATGTCTCCAAATCTCAACTCCCGATTCAAATGCTACAACACCATGTGGCCAATTCCATCAAAATCTTGAAATACCTAAAATGCCCTCAAAAGTCAAACTTGGTCAACCATGGTCAAAGTCAAAGTCAACACTCAAGGTCAACTGTCCATGTTGACTCAACACGCCGAGTTTACTATAAAACATGTCGTGTTTCTTATAGCTATCAAATGATCGGGAAAATCCCAGCCAGCACGCCGATTTTGCTAATAAACTCGCCGTGTTTACTTGAGCTTAATACATTCAGTTGTTCCTACGATTACAGGGCCTCCAAAACTCAAATCTAAACTTAAATGATATCAAAAATAATAAAGTTTCTAACTTTATCCTTTGGGGCTACCCCAAATGCTAAAAAGCTTATCCAAAAGGCTTGAAATTCAAGGGCTTAACCAATAAGCACAAAATACTTAAGATCTAAAACCCAACCTTTCCAAAAGAGATTATAGCATCAAAATCAACCCAAAGGTTGGTGCTTTATAGACATGCATGTCCAATGCATGTCTTGAACCTAAAATGGGTTAAAAAGGGGATGTATGACCTTAACTCCATGCATGGCATGAAAAATTGGTTAAAGACCAAATCCAAACCACTACAAGGTCACTTGACCTGGGGATTCATATAGTTGCAAAATTTATGAGATACATCCATTACAACATCCAAGAATAAGGAGAAAAATGGACAAACTCAAGATCTAGCTACATAGAGGAATACAAATTAGATCTTGGACACTTACAAAGGTCCAGAAGAGTGTTAAGCTGAAGATAAGAGATTTGCTTGGTAGATCCTTGCTTCCTTCTTCCAACTGTAACATCGTAAAATTTCAATACAAATTATTCATTTAAAATAACATAATTCTCATGATGTATCTTACGAAAATCTTATTTATTTAATTACAATTCAAAACTCCATAATTGCTCAGTTAAAAATTCAGGATCCTCAAAACGTCACTCTTTCACTGGTGTGTGTTTGTACAATCACGTCGTTGCCTTCCCACGATCCTCTAAGATACTTGAAACACATAACACATAACACAATAAGCACGGAGCTTAGTGAGTTCCCCAAAATGTCACACACAATTCACTAGCCACCAGAGGCTATAACTCTATAAGACCCTCCGGTCAATGGGTTTCAGTGGGACCATCCAGTCCCACAACTCGTTGGATGCTCCGGTCCGGTCTGGTTGGGACCCTACAGTCCCATAGTTCTTTGGACCCTCTGGTCCAGTCTGGTTGAGAACCCTCCGGTCTCATAGTTCGTTGGACCCTCCGGTCTGGTCTAAGTAACAGATAATATAACCAACAGTACATATCACTCAACAAAGCATAACTCAGGCAATCATATAAGACCCTCTGGTCACACATAGTTACCACTCTAGGTAAGATACAGTGAGAAGACTCACCTGACAAGTAGCAAGTAAATAACCTCACACCCAAATCTCGAACTAGCCTCCGTCTAACACAAGGGATGAATATCTCTAATTAATACTCTTTTCACTACTCAAACAATCGAAGACTATCCTTTCTCTTTCTAACTCTTCGAGGTGGATAAAAGACCATTTCACCCCTCCATGGTCTCTATTACTCATGTTGACCACAACCCCAAAGTCAATAGAAGTCGAAACTCGAGTCAACAGTCCATGTCTGACCCGACTCGTCGAGTGCACCCTTGCGACTCGTTGAGTCCCATCGTTTTACTCAGAAGTCTCGTGAAGGTTGACTCAGCTCGTCGAGTTGACTCGTAACTCGCCGAGTGATCGCATGACTCAACTCCTTGGGACAAACCCTAATCAACTCTTCGAGTCGGCACATCGACTTGACGAGTTCATTCATACCCAATACTCATTCAGATGATTTAAAACAGATACATCACTCCAAACACTAGATCTGTCATCTCAAGGCTCAATAGTCACGTAAAGCTTCAATCTTTACGTTCATGCATGTGTTATTGCTCCAAAATGCTAATACATGCCCTTCATGAGTGATTAAGCCCAAAAACCCTGATATGGCTGAATAAAGTTGGGAAACTTAGACTCTAAGGTCCTCATAAGGTCCAGATCTGATGTCTAGACTCCTTGATGACTCATGCAACTCAAAACCCAAACAAAAAATGGCAAAAAGACCTAAAACTCCATGGGTATGAGATATATCCAAAAATAAGAAGAAAGGTGAAGACTTTTTACCTTCCTTAGGAGCTCTGGATAGGGAATCACTAGATCCAATAGCCTCACCTCCAACTCCTTGCTTGATAACCTCCTCATATTCCTCAAATGATGCACAAGAACCACCATATGAGCTTTTCTCTCACTCTCTAGTTCCAAAAGCAATTAGAGTTTGCTCTCAGGGGTGTATGGTAACTGATGAGGCGGAACTGAGGGAATAAATTCCCTTATATAGGCCCCAACCCTGGAAAATTAGGGTTTCTCTGCCCAACACCTACTCGGCGAATCAGTTTCCCAACTCGTCGAGTCCACTCATTAATTCCACGTGAATATCTCGACTTGACTCGGCGAGGTGGACCCTCAACTCGTCGAGTCTCTCCACAAATTACCAAATTACAATACACGATAATATATTTGAAATTCAGATGTTACACCAACTTTCTTCTTCTTTTACTCCAAAATACCCCACTAACTTACAAATGAGAGGAAAGGGTGATTAGGGTTCATAAGGGCCGATGTGGGGGGTTTGGAGGCTGATAAAAGATTAGCCATAGGGAATTAAGGAGATTAAATAGGGTGCAAACCCTACACTTTAGGGTTCATAAGGGCCGATGTGGGGGGTTGGAAGACGAAGGGTTGTCACCGTTCGGTTGCTGCCGTTGCTGCACCACCGACGATGAAGACGGCTTCTCATCTTCACCTGCCGCCATGTCGCTTCTGTTGAGGACGGAGCCATAGTGGAATGTGTGGTTTTCATTGCTGCTGTTCCAATCGTTTCCCTTTCTCATCATTTTCCTGCCGATGCACCACCACCATTACTCTCTTCGCCAGCGAAGGCGAGAGTTAGAATTGATACTGTGGTCATTGGAGGGACCAGTTGAACCGGCTGCTGTTAGGTTTCGATGTTGTCGTCGCCTCCATGCAGCTGTTTCATCATGATTGCCACCGACCGCTAGCACTGCTACTGTTTGCAAGCTCAACCCACTGTTGCCGCTATACGTTGCTAGGTGGGTAGTGGTGTTACTATTTTGGGCACGTACGTTTGTGTATCTTTGGGTGTGCTTCAACGTAGGTCGTGTAGGTATGTGTTTGTTTACGTGGAATTCAGAAGATGATCCACTACCACCACCATGAGGTGGTGGTTGCCACCATATGTCATCGTCGGGCACCACTAGGGTGGCTATGTGTGTGTGTGTGTGTGTTTGTATTAGTGTGTGTATGTGTGTTATTTAGGTTTTTTCTTTGTAAAATTGTAACCAATTCTAGAATAATAAAGGAAACTCGTAACCACCACCATGAGGTGGTGGCCACCGTCGTGAGCCGCCATTGACCACCACTACCCGAGGTGGTAGTGGGTGGTGCCTAAATAATGAAACCTTAATGGGCCTTATGAGACCTTAGTGGGCCTAATGAATCCCCAATTGATCTAAGGACTTAGTTTTGGGCCTATTGGGCTATGATTGGGTTGAAAACCCTAATTAGGGTTTAGAAAACCCTAATTTTGGAATTATTAGTTTGGACTTATCGGGACCTCCATATTAGGCTATTAGAATAGAATTGTGAATTGCACCCGATCACACCATATGATTTATTTGGAAGAGTGATGGATTATAGTTTGTTTTATTTACTTCTTTTTATAGTTTATTTTAGCACATTTCATTCGGATTTTAGTTAATTTCCATGCAAATTTTCCCTTTTGTTATTTTTATGACCATTTCGGGTACTTTCTAGTTTCTTGAGCATTATTGCAGATTTTCTTCGAGACTAGCGGAGCAGGACTCTTGGGAGGCAATTGGGTTTGAAGGGAAATGGGGATTTCGTGCTTGATGGCTATGGAGGTGATTCATGGAGTGGACTTGACAATTGCTTGAAGGCTTGGAAGAATTGAGCTTTAAATTTGAAAGGGCATGAGAGAATTCTTGAGTGTGCAGAGTTTGCGGAAGTTTTGAGTGATGTGGAGAGACAAATTGGGCTCAAATTGAAGAAAAATGGGCTAGAAGCTTATTGGACTTGAACTGGGCCAACATACTAGTTGTTGGGGCCCAAGACATGAAGGAACCCAAAAACCCGTCAAAGTCATGTGGCTCGCGTGGATTCCTGACAAGGGCAATTTCGGGGTTTTACTTAGAGCTCTATATTGGGAAGGTTGGTGTGCCTCTTCAGCCTTATCTTAGAGGTCCGAGTTTGACACTTTCTCTCTGGAGTTTGGAGCACTTTTGAAGGCCAAGAACACCTCAAGAACATCTTCTTTTCATCTCTTGATTCTTGTCAAATGTTTGGTATAATCTTAACTAACTTTGTTTCTTTGAGTTTAGCCATGCTTGGCTAAACTAATCTTGGTTGGCTTCTTGTTGAATCCTTTGATCTTTTGTTGAATGTTGAAGAATCCATGAACTTGTTCTTAAATCTTTATGGAAATGTTTTTTGTTTTATCATATTATCACTACTAGTATGTTTTTATTCATGAGTTTAAATGTGTTTGTGGTGATTAGTTGGCTAATTTCTTGATTAAGTAAAGGATCCTCAAATTAGCAAGCAACAAATGATTTTTGTGTTGTTTTTGCTTCACACAATCATAAAAACATTTTCTCCAACATGGTAGTGAAAGCAATTGACTCCTCTTGGATTTGGTGACTTTTTGGTTCTTAATGCTAGTTGACTTTCACTAATTACATGCTATTTGGAATTAGTGACTTTGACTAAGGAAATTGTTATGAGCTTCTCTAGCCATTTCAACAATTAAGAGAAGTCTAGGTAATCTCAAGCTCCTTGGATTACTATAGCCAAATTAAGGATTTAAATCAAAGTATTGCACCATTGGATTCTAATGATATGTTCATCAAAAGTCAAAGTGAGGAAACTTAAGTCAACCATCTCTCCCTTATTGATTTTACATCAAACCCTTATTTTTGTTGAGATTGTCTATTTAAATCATAGTTAATTCTAGTTTGTTTCAAGTATTTCAAAACACCAAAACCCCCCATTTTATCTTTATTGTTATTTTACAAGTATTTTTACAAAGAGATTTTTCATAGAGTTATATATTGAATCAATCTTCGTGGATTCAACCCGTTTACCACTATACACTATTTTAGTGTGCAATAACTAGGGTTATTAATTTTGTTGGCCTCGACAACCACCAATGGACTTAATGGACTAAGCCCTTAATGGGTTAAGTGAGAAACACTTATCCCTAATCGTCATTTTACGTGAAAACCCTAATTCACTTGGGCTTTAAGTTGGGCCTTTCTATTGGGCTTTGATGATTGGGTTATTAATGGGCCATCTAAAAGAAAGCAAATAAACTAGAATAATTTAATGGGCTTTAGGGTAAGGCCCATGTTTGGGCCATTAGAAATGCCAAATGTTTGGACTGAACTAAATGGTTGGGCCCAATTTGGAAAACTAGGCCATATGTTGGGGCTTGACTCATAGTTGACTTTTGGGCCTTTGAATTGGGCCTTAGGCTTGAATCAAGCTAAGATAGGGGTAAAGCAGTCTTTTACCCCTAGCATGGACTTATGGGTATATGTTGGGACCTAATTGCCGATTAGGGGTTATTTTGATGATTGACAGTTTGAGAACCTGTCATCCAATAGCTAGAGTTTTGTCTACGGGAATTCAGCATTGTGAGGTGAGTAACTTTCCAGTAGAAGTGGGTCTAAGGCCCCAAGACCAACCCACTAGTAAGAGTTATAGTAGATATAATTGTCTTTGTGATAATTATTCGGTATGTTGTTATGATTATGTGCTAGCATGATATGATAGTAGGTAGTAGGGGAATAGTCCCCTTGTTATGTTCGTAAGGACCGGAGGGTAGGTCAGGCACCCCAGATATTCCTGACAATATGTTTATCCTATGTTATTATGTGGTAGTGGTATGGGGTGAAATAGTCCCTGTAGACGGTTGGGATAAACCGAAGGGTAGGTTAGGTACCCCAGAATGGCCTGATAGGGTGGGTCGAGCACCCTAAAAATGTTTGACATGGGTAAGTCGGGCACCCCAGCATGTCCTAACAGGGTAGGTCGAGTACCCCACAAATTCTTGACATGGATAGGTCAGGAACCCAAGAATTGTCTGGCAGGGTAGGTTGGGCACCCCAGAATTGCCTGGCATTGTTATGTGGTATGTGGTATGATGGGGGAACTCACTAAACTTTGTGCTTACGGTTTTCATTTTTGGTTTTAAGTACTTCGTTTTTAAAGTAAAGGAGTCGGCGATCGCAACGCATCACACTATGTTTTCTGCACATGAGATATTTGGGATTACACTCTGATATTGTTTTATGATATCATGCTTTGATTATTGTCACTTTGGTTTTGACATAGGATGTTTTATAGATGTTTTTATATTGTTGGTTTTATGAATTGTAAATATTGAAAACAAAATTTTTGGTCTTGAATTTTGGAATGTTAAAAGTTGATCTGTTCACAAAGGAGGGACCATAGAGAGGCATAGTATGCGTGTTCATAACATGGTCTGGCTGATGTTTAATTCAAATGGTTAGTTTATTACTTGAAACAATATATAATGACTAAAGTCATAATTATTATGGTGATTAAATAATAGAGATTATTTATGTTCAATAGTTTTAAGACCATAGTTAATTAGTTTATTATTATGTTTCACTTTACATGTTTTATTTCCTGAATAATTTGATTATTTAAAGCTCCACAATTATTTAAAGCTCCACAATTGTTCATACTTAGGAAGTAAGTAGTGAATGAAGACTGTCATGAATTAGATTATAGATTTTCTAAGGAGTTTAAACATAGCAGTTGTGTTGCTACAACTTTCATGAGTACTTAAAAAATGGAGATTTGAGTATTAGATAAACCCATGCTTAGAGAATTACTTCATGAATTATATCATGAGTAATTCTAAGAGGATAATATCTTATATTCTTGAAATGGAGATGTATGAGTTGTAATTTACAAGTCGGTTGTGCATTGGTGTTGCGAAAATACATCAGTAACATGATGTTATAAAACGTAGTATCATGTATGATTTGATGGGTAAAAGATACAAGCATATGAGTTCAAATTTATTCGTTCCTTTTTCTCTAACAGAAAAAGTGATATCTTTGGGCCCTTCGATGATTTGATGTCAACACCTAAAGTGTTTGGTCGAGCCCTGACTGAATTGATGTGTTCAATTAGTAGTCTGAATTTAGTCGTCATAAATCATGAAATTGGGAAACAAAATCTTGGACTATGAGATCTATTCTAATCCATGTCTCATGTTCATATGATATCTTTTAAAACAGATGAATATTTGATCACTTATCTTAGGGTCAATATCTGATCGGATCAGAGCTCGACAGTTGCTTTGGAAAGCACACTTTGATGTTTAATTTACAAGTTATACATGTAATTTGGTTTTAGACTTATCTAAGTGGGAGACTATTGGATTAGGCGTCTAAGCCAATAAATAAATTAGTATAATCTTGAATTATTTGCAAAGTTCCTTTTGGGTTGCCCTCAAACCTAGTAATTGACTAGAATGCTTTTTGGAGAGAGAGCGACTGATTTGTTAACTTATTATATGATTCATAAATTATTTAGAAATCAAATATATATATATATATATATATATATATATATATATATATATATAATATTATGAGATTAATATATCCATTAGAAATAATATTATTTAATTAAGAATTAATTAGAAATTACTTGGAATTGATTTTAGGATTAATTGTATTAATTAAAAGTAGAAGGACTAAAGGTGAAAATATTTTAAAGTTATACATTGAGAAATTCTAGAACCTCCCATGAGAGGGGCGGTTTCTAGAGGGTTCCTAAAAGGTTTCTTGGGCTCTAAGGAAACCTTAGATGCCTTATGGAGGAAACTAATAGGGTAAGGGTCATCTATAAGGATCATGCCTTATATACAACCTCCCTAACACCTATATAAACCCCAAGGGTTTGGAATGTTGAAATTCACTTCTTCCCAAGAGTTATTTTCGAAATTTTCCTTCTTCCTCCTCTCTCCTCTTAAGCTTTTAATTGTTAGAGTTTGGGTGTGAACCATTAGAAGCACGAGATTTCTGGTTCTTGCTTTCTAAAGCTAGATCAACAAGCAATCGTTGTTTATTTACTATAATAA